>NC_133419.1:6198928-6831785 GCF_049350105.2 Macaca mulatta | reverse complement strand
AGAACCCCCTCCCAGTCCCCAAGAAGAAAGTGCTGCAGACCCATCATCTCAGTGAAATCCTGAGGCTTCCGTGGCCCGGAAGACAGACTGCTGCCTGAGGGGGGCGCTGTTCCGGTGGGTGTTGTAACCCTGCCCCAAGGAGCCTGCCAGGAAGGGCCCAGGGCCTGCAGCCTGTGGCCTGTGAGCCTCCTAGGTGCCCCGAGCATTCAGGAGGGCGTGTTCAGCTTCCAGCCTCACCTGGGCCAGGGCTTGGAGTATGCTTGGGATGCCCTGGTGCCTGAGGGCAGGCAGCCCTACCTGGCATGGGGAGGGCTGGACTCCTCGGACCACAGTGGTTCACTGTGCCACAGAGCAGGCCTGGGGGACACTCGAGCATCCTGCAGGTTCCAGAGCAGCAGGAGGACAGGAGTTGCTCTTTTCAAAGCTTCCCACAGGAGCTGGATGCAGTGGCTCCCACTTGCAGTTCCAGCTACTCAGAGGCTGAGGTGGGAGGATTGCTTGAGCCCAGGAGGTAAAGGCTGCAGTGAGCTATGATTGTACCCCTGAACTCCAGCCTGGGCAAAAGAGCGAGAGCCCATCTCTAAAAGTATTTTTTATTTTATTTTTTGAGACAGTCTCGCTCTATCACCCAGGCTGGAGTGTAATGGTATGATCTCGGCTCACTGCAACCTCCGCCCCCCGGGTTCAAGTGAGCCTCATGCCTCAGCCTCCCAAGTAGCTGGGATTACAGGTGCATGCCACCACACCTGGCTAATTTTTGTATTTTTAGAAGAGATGGGGTTTGGCCATGGTGGCCAGGCTGACCTCGAACTCCTGACCTCAAGTGATCCACCCGCCTTGGCCTCCCAAAGTGCTGGGATTACAGGCATGAGCCACTGTGCCTGGCTAAAAATATCTTTAAAGGAAAGCTTCCTGTAGACAATCACTTTCACACTCTTCAGGGTGACTGCGCTGGGCATTTTGACTGTGTAGCTCTGAGACTGCAAGAAGTCGGAAGGAGAGGCTCCCTGTGGCCAGGAAAAAGGACTGGGCCTGTGTCTGGGTGCCTCAGGACTGGCATGAGGCCACATGTGTGAGCTAGTGCTGCAAGGTGTGGAAGTGACCAGATGGTCATTGGTGAGAGGCTGGGAGCCTCTCTAGCTGGAAAGTTGACAGGTGACACCCAGGACATGTGGTTGGGACTCCCTAGCAGCATATGGGAGGGAGGAGGGTAAGCTTCCTCCAGGCAATGTCCCAAGCACTTGACATATATTAACTCATTTAATCAGCAGAAAAAATCCACCTGGTGGATGCTATTATTATCTCCATTTTATTTTTTTAATTTTGTTTTTTTTGAGACAGAGTCTTGCTCTGTCACCCAGGCTGGGGTGAAGTGGCGCGATCTTGGCTCACCGCAACCTCCCCCTCCTGAATTCAAGAGATTCTCCTGCCTAGGCCTCCAGAGTAGCTGAAATGACAGGGGCCTGCCACCACACCCAGCTAAAGTTTGTATTTTTAGTAGAGATGGGGTTTCACTATTTTGGCCAGGGTGGTCTCCAACTCATGACCTCAAGTGATCTGCCTGCTTCAGCCTCCCAAAGTGCTGGGATTACAGGGGTGAGCCACCATGCCCACCTATTATCTCCATTTTAGAGATGAGGAAACAGAGACACAGAGAGGTAAAGTAACTGCCCAAGTTCACATAGCTGGTCAGAGGCTGACCCAGGATTTGAGCTAAGGCTTTCTGGCTCCACGCCTGTGCTTGAATCACCTCTGCCACAGGTGGGGGCTGAAGCTGCTGGGTTTTTTCTTTTCTTTTTTTTTTTTTTTGGTGGTGGTTGTTGTTTTTTGTTTTATTCTTAAATTCTGACACAGAGTGACTGCAGGAAGCCGGTAACTCTGTTTACTCCCCCTCATTATATGGGGGACAGGAAGCCCAAGAGAAAAGCTCGGCTTCAGCCAATCAGGATGGGGGTGGGAGGGGGACCAGCTTTGGTTTGAAGGTTGGAACATTTGGAACTAGTGGCTGGATTTGCTCCCTGGCTGGGGAGGAGGGACATGCAGGTTACAGATAAAAAGCTGCTGTTCTCAGCTGGAGCCTCTGGCCCTGGCCAGCTGCTGTTCAGGAGCAGGCAGAAGAGGCAGATCCAGGGGGCTGGCATCCGTTCACCCAGGGGTTTGCCCTTTGGTAGTAGCCCTGGGACTGAGAGGTCTGTGGTACCAGCATGGGGAGGAGGGCTAAGGGGTGTAGAGAGTGACCCCGGACCTCAGGGGCAAAACGTGAGGATGCTTGCAGGCCTTGGCATCAGGTCTCAGCCCACAGGTCTGGTCCCCAGTTGCACCATCCGGGCAGGGCAGCTGCAGGAATTTGGCTCCATCCCTCCCTGCCCCTCCCCCTGCCTCCCCTGCTTGTTCCCTGCTTGGCCAAGGTCCCAGTTGGCTGTGGCTCAGACTCGGGCTCCATTTCTCTCCACCCTCATAAGTGGCCTGAGAACCCTTCCTAGCCCTGCTTGGGGACCTGCAGCTAGATATTGGGGCTCATGACTGCCTTTAGCCAGCTGTGTGACCTTGGAAAAGTGGTCAGCCTTCTCTGGGTCTGTTTCTTTTTGTTTGTTTCCAGACAAGGTCTTGCTCTGTCACCCAGGCTGAAATGTGGTGGTGTAATCACGGCTCACTATAGCTTTGACCTCCTGGACTCAAGTGATCCTCCTCCCTCAGCCTCTGGAGGAACTGGAACTACAGGCGTGCACCACCATGCTTGGCTATCTTTTTAAATTTTTTTGTAGAAAGTGGGAAGGTCTCCCTGTGTTGCTCAGGCTGGTCTTGAACTCCTGGGCTCAAGTGATCCTCCTACTTCACCTTTTCAAAGTACTGGGATTAAGCTGTGAGCATCTGTGCCTGTGGGCCTGTTTCTTCCTCCAACAGCCGAATCCATCACAAAGTGCCATCCTGTTACCACATACCTCCTACGTGTCAGACACTTGGCAGGTCCGCAGACACCCATTTTACTGATGAAAAAACTGAGGTCAGAACTGGAATTTGTACCCAGGAGGCTGATTACCAAGCCTTCATCCTGTCCCAAACAACCTCAGAAAATACTCTTAAAAGTGCTCTGGCTGGGTGCAGTGGCTGGCTCACGCCTGTAATCCCAGCACTTTGGGAGGCTGAGGCAGTATGTCACCAGAGGTCAGGAGTTCAAGACCAGCCTGGCCAACATGGCGAAACCTTTTCTCTACTAAAAAAGTACAAAAATTAGAGGGATGTGGTGGTGGGCGCCTGTAATCCCAGCTACTCAGGAGGCTGAGGCAGGAGGATCACTTAAACCCGGGAGGTGGAGGTTGCAGTGAGCCAAGATCACGCCACTGCACTCTAATCTAGCCTGGGCGACAGAACGAGACTCCGTTTAAAAAAAAAACAGTCCGGGCGCGGTGGCTCAAGCCTGTAATCCCAGCACTTTGGGAGGCCGAGATGGGCGGATCACGAGGTCAGGAGATCGAGACCATCCTGGCTAACATGGTGAAACCCCGTCTCTACTAAAAAATACAAAAAAAAAAAAAACTAGCCGGGCGCGGTGGCGGGCGCCTGTAGTCCCAGCTACTCCGGAGGCTGAGGCAGGAGAATGGCGTGAACCCGGGAGGCGGAGCTTGCAGTGAGCTGAGATCCGGCCACTGCACTCCAGCCTGGGCGGCAGAGCGAGACTCCGTCTCAAAAAAAACAAAAAACAAAAACAAAAACAAAAACACACACACACACAAAAAACCCTCTGGATGAAGTGGCCGGAAGTGGTTATTTAAAAATTTAATATTAGTTAAATGTTAACTATCCTGACTGAAATTAAGTTGAAGCCCCAGGAATTTCAGAAGCAAAAGCAGGGTCACGCACACCTCTGGCCCATTTTGCAGTTTGCCTTCACAGCCAGCACAGTGGGAAGCCAGCTGTGAAATATGTGGGGTCAAGTCGGGGTGCTGAAGCACAGCCGGAAGTCTCGTCTCCCTGCACCTGCAGAGACGGTTCCCTCCGGGAACTGCTGGGCGTTTTTCTGGGAGTCGTTTTTGGCGATGAAACCACGCTTGAACTCCAGACCTCCCCGCTGGAAGACTTTGGACAGGGTCAGGGTGGGACCTTTGCATTTCCAGATGGGATTTTCTGCTGCAAACAAGGTCAGGAACATGGCCCTGGATGATGCAGACGTGAGTGTTGTTTGCTTCCCCTTAAACTTAACGTCATGAGCCTTGTCCTTCCTTAGAAGCAGCATCCAGGACAGAAAATACGATACAAGCCTTGGCCCACCTGCTTGGAGTGCCTGTCACAGGCTCCTGGCTTAAAGTGTGTCCCACCTTAAAATGAGAAGATGGTGACCTCTCGGAGGTTCAGGCTCAGTAGGTTTAAGTCTTCAGGTAGCACCAGCAACTAGGCCACTCCTGTGGAGGACTGCCATTGCCAGAGTTTGAAGCAGTTGCTTTTTCCTGCTATTCCAAAAATAGGACAACTGCGACCTTTAGCTTATAAATCCAGCCAAAGCAACAGTTGCACACATAACTGGGATGGCCACTCAGCTCTCTTCCTCTAACCCCTGGCCCAGCGTCCCCTGCTGGTACCAGGCCCTGCTCCCTAGATGCAGGGATGGACCCAAACCCTGCCAATCAAAGAGCTTCAGCTCCAGCAACAGCAATTGGTCCAGCGGGGAGAGCACGTGAGCAGAGTTAGGCTTATCAGAGTCCTGCCTGGCCCATCCCAAACACAGCTGGCTGTGGGCCAGGAGCTCCCTCTGAGATGGGAGCTTCTATTCAGGTCAAGAAGCTGTGAGAAGGTGAATTCAGAGTGGACTGTGATGTTGGTTACAGCTGAGAGAGTGGAGCAGGTGTGTGTGTGTGAAAGAGAGAGAGAGAGAGAGAGAGAGAGAGAGAGGTGGCGGTGCAGTTTTTAGGTGCCTGGTTCCATTCCGTGAGAGTCCAGTTCCACTTTCCCTGTTTAGGTCATGTGGAGCCCATAAATGCCTCCCTTTTGGAGTTGAGTTTCTGTACTTTCAGCTGAAAGAGATTTCGACAGGTTCAAAATGTGTCCACAAATCCTTTGACGATTTCTCCCTCAAAATTTGGAACCTGGCCAGGGCGTTGGCTCACACCTGTAAACCCAGCACTTCGGGAGGCCAAAGCAGGAGGATCTCTTGAGCTCAGGAGTTCAAGACCATCCTGGACAACATAACGAGGCCCCATCTCTAGAAACAATTAAAAAACAAAATTAGTCAAGTGTGGTGGCATGCACCTGTAGTCCCAGTACTCTGGAGACTGAGGCAGGAGGACCACTTGAGCCTGTCTGGGAGGTTGAGGCTTCAGTGAGCCGTGATCGTACCACTGCACAGCCTGGGTGACAGAGGGAAACCATGTCTCCGCACTCAAAAAAAGAAGAAAAGTAAACCCAATTTCCTACCCCTTGAGTACAGGCTGGACTTAGTGCATGGAAGTGATGGTGCACGACTTCCAAGACTAGATCATAAAAGACATTGTAGCTTCCATCTTGCTCTCCTCAATCACATGCTCTGGGGAAGCCAGCTGCCATGTCATGAGGACACCCAAGCAGCCCTGTGGCGGTCCAGGTGGTGAGGACCTGAGGCGTTCTGACAAAGCCAGAACTACATCACTCTCCATGTGAGTGCACCAGTATGAAAACGGATCGGGCAGCTCCACGTAAGCCCCAGGTACCATCTTCATGGCCACCTCATTAGAGACCCCAGCAGAAACCCCTAGCTAAAGCACTCCCAAATTTGTGACTCAGAAACGAATATAATAAATGCGTGTTGTTTTAAGCGGCTAAGCTTTAGGGTAATTTGCTATGCAGCAACAGATAAGTAATACAGAGTTCAAACCAAGCCGATGCCATCAAGTCTCAGTAACAGAGGTGAGTGGCTTACGAGGCTCACCAGACAAGGCAGATGCTGAGATTTCACGAGCCGTTTTCCAGAGTCCAATTTTTTGGGTTGAGGTTTGCAGTTGTTTCTGAGTTCTCTTGGCAAAGGTGTTTGTCAGTGTCTGGGATAAAGGCACATCCTTCAGACAGGAGTCTTTCCTGTGATGGTCCCTGATTCCTGATTGTGAGTCTGTGTGGCTGCAGCTTATTCACGCTGGAGAGGAAGGAAGGAGCAGTGTGTAAGAGAGCAGGTGCTGGGCTTGGCTTCAGGTCCCAACTCTGCCCCTGACCTTGAGCTAGATGCCTAAATGAGATAATGCATCCAAAACATTTATCTCAGTGTCTGGAACACAGTAGGTGCTCAATAAATGGCTGAAAACATATTTTGTAAAAAACCAGCTTCAGCTGGGCATGGTGGCTCACACCTGTAATCCCAGCACTTTGGGAGGCTGAGACGGGTGGATCAGTTGAGGTCAGGAATTTGAGACCAGCCTGGCCAACATGGCGAAACCCTGTCTCTACTAAAAATACAAAAATTAGCTTGGCATAGTGGCGCACGTCTGTAGTCCCAGATACTCAGATACAGGCGTGAGCTACCTTGCCCAGTCCCCAGTATTTTTTTATTTTTATTTTTGAGATGGAGTCTTGCTTTGTCTACTAGGCTGGAGTCCCGGCGCAGTGGCTCACGCCTGTAATCCCAACCCTTTGGGAGGCCGAGGCGGTTGGATCACCTGAGGTCAGGAGTTCAAGACCAGCCTGGCCAACATGGTGAAACCCCGTCTCTACTAAAAATACCAAAAACTTAGCCAGCTGTGGTGGTGGGCGCCTGTAATCTCAGCTACTGGAGAGGCTGAGGCAGAGAATTGCTTGAACCTGGGAGGCAGAAGTTGCAGTGAGCCAAGATCATGCCACTGAACTCCAGACTGGGCAACAGAGCGAGACTCTGTCTCAAAAGAAAGAAAAGAAAATGGGGACATGTAGGTTGAGGGATGCAAAGTAGCAAATCTGTCGGATGAACAAATTCAGTGATCTCATGCACAGCATGAGGACTATGGTTAGTAATAGTATATGGTACACAGAATTCTTGGTAAATGAGTAGATTAGAGCTGCTCTTGCCACAAGGGGGAAAATATGGATAACAGTAAGATGAGGGATACATTCATTTGTCCCACTAGAGTAACCATTTACTATATACATGTATCTTATAACATCATGTCGTATACCTTAATTATATATTAAAATTTATTCTTTTGGCCGGGCATGGTGGCTCATGCCTGTAATCCCAGCACTTTGTGAGGCCAAGGAGGGTGGATCGAGAGGTCAGGAGATCGAGACCATCCTGGCTAACAGGGTGAAACCCCATCTCTACTAAAAATACAAAAAATTAGCCAGGCGTGGTGGCGGGCGCCTGTAGTCCCAGCTACTCAGGAGGCTGAGGCAGGAGAATGGCGTGAACCCGGAAGGTGGAGCTTGCAGTGAGCGGAGATCGTGCCATTGCACTCCAGCCTGGGTGACAGAGCGAGACTCCGTCTCAAACAACAACAACTATATATATATATATATATTTATATATTTATTTATTTATTTATTTATTTATTTATTTATTTTGAGATGAAGTTTCACTCTTGTTGCCCAGACTGGAGTCCAGTGGCACAATCTCGGCTCACCACAATCGGCTTGTGAGCCACCATGCCCAGCCTATGTGTCCCCATTTTCTCACCATACCCAGCCCCAACCCTGGTAGTGTTGGGGGTAGTGTTGGGCCCCAAACACTATTTGATTCTCTATCTCTCTACATTTGACTTTTTAAAAAAGTTTCCACATATAAGTGAGATCATGAAATATCTGTCTTTCTGTGTCTGGCTTGTTTCACTTAGCACAATGTTCTCCAGGTCCATCCATATTGTGGAAATAGCAGGAGCTCGTACTATTTATTTATTTATTTGTTTGTTTGTTTATTTATATTTATTTTGAGACAGAGTCTCGCTCTGTTGCCCAGGCTGGAGTGCAGTGACGTGATCTTGGCTCACTGCAAACTCTGCCTGTCAGGTTCAAGTGATTCTCCTGCCTCAGCCTCCTGAGTAGCTGGGACTACAGGCGCCTGCCACCATGCCCAACTAATTTTTGTACTTTTAGTAGAGGCGGAGTTTCACCACATTGACCAGGCTGGTCTTGAACTCCTGACCTCAGGTGATCCATCCACCTCGGTTTCCCAAAGTGCTGGGATTCCAGGCGTGAGCCACTGTGCTCAGCTGGAGCACATCCTTTCAAAAGGCTGAATAATATTCCATTGTGTGTATGTACCCGTCTCCTTGTCCATTCATCCACTGGGCTCCTAGGTGGTTTCCATGTCTTGTCTATTGTGAACGATGCTGCAATAAACATGGGCTTATAAAGGTCTTTATGTGCTTATAAAGGTCTTTTGGTGACACATACGCTCTTTCCCTTGAGCTTTGTATTAGTTTCCCTCAGAGAAACGGACCCAATGGGATGTGTGTGGAGAGAGAGAGGGGGAGGCAGAGACAGAGAGAGGGAGAGGCAGAGACAGAGAGAGGGGGAGGCAGAGACAGAGAGAGGGAGAGGCAGAGACAGAGAGGGGGAGGCAGAGACAGAGAGGGGGAGGCAGAGACAGAGAGGGGGAGGCAGAGACAGAGAGGGGGGAGGCAGAGACAGAGAGAGGGGGAGGCAGAGACAGAGAGGGGGAGGCAGAGACAGAGAGAGGGGGAGGCAGAGACAGAGAGAGGGGGAGGCAGAGACAGAGAGAGGGGGAGGCAGAGACAGAGAGGGGGAGGCAGAGACAGAGAGGGGGAGGCAGAGACAGAGAGGGGGGAGGCAGAGACAGAGAGAGGGGGAGGCAGAGACAGAGAGGGGGAGGCAGAGACAGAGAGAGGGGGAGGCAGAGACAGAGAGAGGGGGAGGCAGAGACAGAGAGAGGGGGAGGCAGAGACAGAGAGGGGGAGGCAGAGACAGAGAGAGGGGGAGGCAGAGACAGAGAGAGGGGGAGGCAGAGACAGAGAGAGGGGGAGGCAGAGACAGAGAGGGGGAGGCAGAGACAGAGAGAGGGGGAGGCAGAGACAGAGAGAGGGGGAGGCAGAGACAGAGAGAGGGGGAGGCAGAGACAGAGAGGGGGAGGCAGAGGCAGAGAGGGGGAGGCAGAGACAGAGAGAGGGGGAGGCAGAGACAGAGAGAGGGGGAGGCAGAGACAGAGAGGGGGAGGCAGAGGCAGAGAGAGGGGGAGGCAGAGACAGAGAGGGGGAGGCAGAGACAGAGAGGGGGAGGCAGAGACAGAGAGGGGGAGGCAGAGACAGAGAGAGGGGGAGGCAGAGACAGAGAGGGGGAGGCAGAGACAGAGAGAGGGGGAGGCAGAGACAGAGAGAGGGGGAGGCAGAGACAGAGAGAGGGGGAGGCAGAGACAGAGAGAGGGGGAGGCAGAGACAGAGAGAGGCTCCAAGGAATTGACTTATGTGCTTGGTGGAGGCTGGGTATGTTCAAAAAAGTCCAATGCTGCAGGATAGGCTGGCAGGCTGGAGACCCCGGGAAGAGGTGATGCTGTGGCTCGAGGCTGAGAGCCGTCTCTGCAGAATTCCTTCCTGTTCAGAGAACCTCAGTCGTCTCTCTGAAGGCCCTCAGCTGATTAGATGAGGCCCACCCCCATTATGGAGAGTCATCCGCTTCACTCAAAATCTACTGATTTGTCAATCTCATCTAAAAAATGCCTTCACAGAAACATCTAGAATAATGTTTGACCAAATACTTGGGTGTTGGGGCCTGACCAGGTTAACACATAAAATCACCCATGACTAGTATATACCTTGGAAGTTTTATAGCTGATAGTTTTTCAGCGTGGCTGAACAGTTAACAGTCCCTCCATCTGCAGTGTGAAGAAGTTCCATTTGCTCTCACTCCTGTTGACAGTTGGAATTGTTGTTGTTGTTGTTGTTTTGTTTTGATTTTTGTTTTGAAACGGAGTCTCTGTTGCCCAGACTAGAGTGCAGTGGTGCGATCTCCGTTCATTGCAACCTCCACCTCCCGGGTTCAAGCAATTCTCTGCCTCAGCTTCCTGGTAGCTGGGATTACAGGTGCGTGCCACCATGCCCAGCTAATTTTTGTAGTTTTAGTACAGACGGTTTCACCATCTTGGCCAGGGTGGTCTTGAACTCCTGACCTCGTGATCCACCTGCCTCAGCCTCCCAAAGTGCTGGGATCACAGGTGTGAGCCACCGCACCTGGCCTGACAGTTGGAATTGTTAATGTGCTGTGTGCGGTGGTATTTCACTGTGGCTTTAATATACATTTCTGGCCGGGTATGGTGGCTCATGCCTGTAATCCCAGCACTTTGGAAGGCTGAGGCAGGCAGATCACCTAAGGTCAGGAGTTGGAGACAAGCCTGGCCAACATGGTGAAACCCTGTCTCTACTAAAAATACACAAATTAGCCGAGCATAGTGGCACATGCCTATAATCCCAGCTACCTGGGAGGCTGAGGCAGGAGAATCACTTGAACTCTGGAGGTGGAGATTGCAGTAAGCAGAGATCACACCACTGCTCTCCAGCCTTGGTGACAGAGTGAAACTCCATCTCAGAAAAAAAAATTGCATTTCCCTAACAACTAATGACACTGAGCATGTTTTCACCTTTGTATATGCTTAAAGGGTGTATAATAATGGCACACAAATTGTCTTAAGGCTACTTTTTTTTTAATATTAGGGACTTGACTATGAAATATGGACACAGGCTAGTAATTTATTGTCCCTTTGAAGTCTTTTTTTTTTTTTTTTTTTGGTAGAGATGGGGTCTTTCCATGTTGCCCAAGCTGGTCTTGAACTCCTGGGCTCAAGTGATCCACCTGCCTTGGCCTTCCAAAGTGCTGGGGTTACAGGCGTGAGCCACCACACTTGGCCCCTTTCAAAATCTTTTTTTTTTTTTTTTTTGACACAGGGTCTCACTCTGTCACCCAGGCTGGAGTGCAGTGGTGCTATCTCGGCTCACTGCAACCTCTGCCTCCTGGGTTCAAGTGATTCTCCTGCCTCAGCCTCCAGAGTAGCTGGGACTACAGGTGTGCGCCACCACACCTGGCTCTTTTTTTTGTATTTTTAGTAGAGACAGGGTTTCATCATGGTGGCCAGACTGGTCTCAGAAACTCCTGACCTCAAATGATCTGCCCGCCTCGGCCTCCCAAAATGCTAGGATTACAGGCATGAGCCACTGCGCCCGGCTCAAAGCCTTTACATATTTGCTCAACGTGTATTTAGTTTGGCTGTGTTTCTTTATTTTAAAAGGCCGCTTTTTATTTAAAGAAAAACAAAAGATTGTTTTCAGAAATAGATTCACCTTCCGGGGCTAAAAAAGTCCTAACCATTTCCTACTTCTCTGTCATACTTGTTGTCGCTTCAGGTTGTATATTAATCAGATACAAATTCCACTGAGGTTACAAAGTCCCGCAACAGCAGCAGCTAAAACAAGCTAGAAGTATGTTTTCACTCAGCAACTCGTCCGGTGTCCTCTGCACAGAGCAATGGGCACTCCGTGGTGTTACGGACCCAGGCTCCCTGCTGCTCTCTCTGCCATGCCAAGGATGCTATCGCTGTCACCTCCATGTTCCAGCCCCGCGGGATGGGGGGTTCTCTGAACAGCACCTTTTGAAGAGGCATCTTCTAGGTTTGCAGTGTAGATGATAAAATAAGTCACTTGTTGGCAACACACAGCATACCTCATGCAGCACGGGGTTTCTGATTTGCAACCGGCCGTGACTTCTAGTGAATGTGCAGCACAGAAACACTCAACGGAGACTCCACTGTTATCACGAAGCTGTTTTTTCTCCCTCTTGAGTACTTCAGTGGGGTGCGGCCAATTTATATTTAACCAGTTATTTCAGGAATCAAGGAGGGCGGGGAGGCACACGGACTGCTCCATTACTGGTTCATTCCGGGGAAGTCTGGGCCCAGCTCCAGCTTGCTGAGGCCACGCTACCGAGTCCACAGCGTCGATTGTCCCTGACTCTAACCAGCATCTCCCAGAGCCTGCAATTGTGCCACACACAGCAGCAGGGGCGGGGCTCACTCGTCATACTCACTCTTCGACTTGTATTGGGCTGATTTTGATTGAAAGCAACAGAAACCCAACTCAAAGGCGAATGTGCCCATTCAGTTAACTGGAAGATAATGGAGGCTTCTGCATACGCACGTTGGATCCAGGAGCTCCATCAAATTCATCGTCATTTCTCACTCTTCCTCCGCATCAAACATTCTTTTTCTCCCTCTCTCTCTCTGTTTTTTTTTTGAGACAGAGTCTCGCTCTGTCATCCAGGCTGGAGTGCAGTGGTGCGATCTCGGATCACTGCAACCTCCATCTCCCAGATTCGAGCAATTCTCCTGCCTGAGCCTCCCGAGCGGTTGGGATTACAGGTGCCCGCCATCACGCCCGGCTAATTTTTGAATTTTTAGTAGAGACGGGGTTTCACTGTGTTGGCCAGGCTGGTGTCGAACTTCTGACCTCAAATGATCTGTCCGCCTCGGTCTCCCAAAGTGTTGGGATTAAAGGCGTGAGCCACTGCATCCGGCCAGCACTATTTTTCTCTACACTGCTTACTTCTCTGTGGCTTCGTTCTCAGGCAGCCTGTTCCTGCAGGGTGGCAAATATGGCCAAGTCACTTTAAGGCTTTCTTGGATGCAAACGAAGAGCAACTCTTTCCTGACAGCATGAGTTCTGGGGTTGCCTTTCATCGGCCTAGCTCCCTGGGTCCTGCCCCTCCCTGAATAATCACTTTGGCTAGGAGAATGCAGTTCCTATCCCCTTGGCAGAAGTGGGCTCTTTCAGTTCAATCACATGGATTTGGTTCCTCCCAAGAAAGAGAGGTTCTGTTACCAAAGGAAGGGGCAAAGGCTGCTTGGCTGACAAAGATGGCCTCTGTGCCTTCTTTGCTGTGCCCAGACGATGCCTTCGGCCAGCTTTTTCCTGTACTGCTCATTATAAAAACAATATGTAATGAAGTGGAGAAAACTTATTTCTCAAAAATTATTGGCCAGGCACTGTGGCTCACACCTATAATTTCAGCGCTTTGGGAAGCTGCGGTGGGAGGATTGCTTGAGGCCAGGAGTTTGAGACCAGCCTGGGCAACACACTGAGATCCCATCTCCATTTAAAATATGTATATAAAAAAAAATCCTAGGGGAAGACTGGAGATAGGCTGGTGGGTGGTTTGGACAGAGAGGGGCCATCTCTATGCCTGGGGCCTGGGTGTCCTATTGACAGCTTTTCCTGGGGCCAGGCAGGCAGGGGTGGAGGGCACCAGCAGGAAGAGATGGAGGACTGGGCTATGCCAGGTGCTGCCTCCTCTCCATGCCCCACCCTGATCCTCCATCACAGGCTGATACGCTGCAATGCCCAGGAGGACTGGAGTGAGAAAGTGGGTTCTCCATGATGGAGATTGAAGAGGGGAGAAAGCTACAGGCTTGGTTTGCTCTGCGACAGAGGAGGGAAGTGGCCTTGAGCTGCCGAGGCCTGGGAATTGGGGTTCAGACTGAGCTCTAAGTAAATCTGCAATGGGCAGGAGGCCTAAGGGATCATCTATTTTCTGAAAATCAAAGATGCAGGCCAGGCGCGGTGGCTCACACCTGTAATCCCAGCACTTTGGGAGACCGAGGCGGGCAGATCATGAGGTCAGGAGATCGAGACCATCCTGGCTAACATGATGAAACCCCGTCTCTACTAAAAATACAAAAAATGAGCCAGCCATGGTGGCGGGCGCCTGTAGTCCCAGCTACTCGGGAGGCTGACGCAGGAGAATAGCGTGAACCTGGAAGGCGGAGCTTGCAGTGAGCCGAGATCGCGCCACTGCATTCCAGCCTGGGTGACAGAGTGAGACCCTGTCTCAAAAGAAAAAAAAAAAAGAAAAAGAAAATCAAAGATGCACTAGGGTGTTTTCCAATACCAGCAATCACTTCTCTGACTCTCCAGATACCAGCTTAGTGTTTGAGAAAAGAAAAATCCCTCAGAGCAGTCTGACCTACGTGAGGTGCACGAATGAATCCGGCCAGGAGAGACACTGATGTGGACTTCAGGCACACACCCCCGGCCGGGAGGTAATCATTTAAAGCATTTTGACTGACGAGCTGCCTCACCCATTAGCTTCATGCTCGTGGAATTTGTGGTACAAAGCATGACGTATAGCCAATCAACAGCTTCTGTTAGTTTACTGATATAGGGTCTCACTATGTTGCCCAGGCTGGCCCCAAACTCCTGGCCTCAAGTGATCCTCCCACCTCAGCCTCCCAAGTAGCTTGGAATAACTCTTATTATTTTAATGTAAATTCCTGGTAAAGGGGCCGGGCCATGGTGGCTCATGCCTGTAATCCCAGCACTTTGGGAGGCCAAGGCAGGTGGATCACTTGAGTCCAGGAATTCAAGATCAGCCTGGCCAACATGACAAAACCCATCTCTACAAAAAATGCAAAAATTAGCCAGGCGTGGTGTTGTACGCCTGTAGTCCCAGCTACTGGGGAGGCTGTGGTAGTAGGATTGCTTGAACCTGGGAGGTGAAGGTTGCAGCAAGCCGATATAATGCTACTGCACTTCAGCCTGGGCAATAGAGTGAATACCTCCTCTAAAAAAAAAAAATTCTTGTAAACAACTTAGGGATTGCCTCTTTTCTTTTTCCTTAAGCACCAGCTTCTAACTGCTGCTAATCAGAGTGTACATTTAGGGCAACTTGAGTCTATGCTCCCAGGTGGCCATCCGCAGGCTTTAGACTCTATACTTAATAATCTTTTCAGAATCTTGTTTTTGTTATTGTTGTTGTTGTTTGTTTGTTTGAGACAGAGTCTTACTCTGATGCCCAGGTTGGAGTACAATGATGCAATCTCGGCTCACTGCAACCTCCACTTCCCGGGTTCAAGCGATTCTCCTGTCTCAGCCTCCCAAATAGCTGGGAATACAGGCTCCTGCCACTGCATCCAGCTAATTTTTGTAGTTTTAGTAGAGACGGGGTTTCACCATCTTGGCCAGGCTGGTCTTGAACTCCTGACCTTGTGATCCACCCGCCTTGGCCTCCCAAAGTGCTGAGATTACAGGCGTGAGCCACCACACACGGCCTGAATCTTGTTACTTAAAGTCCACATTTTGGCACCCCAGATGGAACCTGAAGGGAGCCTCCAGTGATCCCACCACTTCACCAGCAACCAGAGCCTTGGTACCAGCATGAACAACTTACTCACCCTACCTTGCCGAAGCCAGCAAGGATTTCTGATAAGGCCTAATTTCTGATTAGGGTGGAACTCCTCCCAGGCTTGGTTGTGAATTCAGACTTGCTTCAAGCTACACATAGTCTTTACTCAGTGGGGGCTGGAGTTGAAACTCTACTGAGAGGTGGGAGTTTCATCTGTTATTCTCTAGAGACTCTGCTGATCACATAGTCATGATTTTCAGTTTTCTCTGAGGTTAAGATTTTGTTTGTCTTACTCATTAGAGTTTGCAACCTTTTTTCTCATTTCAAAGTTTGATCAGGGAGAAAATAGTTTCTCTCCGAAAAGAGAAAGTAAAATCTTTGTGACTTCAGTGTCAAATCTGTAATCTTCTAAACTGGCCAGGTTCTGAGGCTCGGTTTGAAGGTCTAAAACTGACTGTTCCCCCTGAAGTAAAGATCCACATTGAAAACATCAGCTGGATTTGTGTTTAACACTGTGGCGCCTCCTCATGAAAATATTTAGAAAACTGGTCATGCATAACTTGTGGCGACCCAGCTTATAATGGCCAAAAATGGAGAACTTTGAAATGCCTACATGAGTTCATCTGCATGCACAACTGGAAAAAGCTGGTTTTAGGACCAGACAAATGGGGCCGGGCGTGGTGGCTCACACCTGTAATACCAGCACTTTGGGAGGCTGAGGCGGGCGGATCATGAGGTCAGGAGTTTGAGGCCAGCCTGGCCAACATGGCAAAACCCTGTCTCTACTAAAAATACAAAAATTAGACAGGTATGGTGGCGTGCGCCTGCAATCCCAGTTACTTGGGAGGTTGAGGCAGGAGAATCACTTGAATCCGGGAGGCGGAGGCTGCAGTGAGCTGAGATCACACCACTGCATTCCAGCCTGGGTGACAGATCGAGACTCTGTCTCCAAAAAAAAGAACCAAACAAATGAAATGAGAGACTTCAAATAGCACCTAGAAGCTTCTAAAAGACTTTCTGAGAGAAAAAAATTGCCTCCATTCAAGAGGTAAACAAAAGGATAATTAAACTAGTTCTAAATTAAGAAAGACTTCGGAGGCTTTTTCTCTTTCACCTCCAACTGCCCCTTCATCCTCTCCCCTGTGATCTGAACTCATCTCTCTCTGCTAGTTCCCTCGGCTCCCACACATCTCTCAGGCAGAGATTTTTGGAATTCCACAATACACACATTTCCTTCTCTCGAAAGGGGGGAATGTATCTAAATTTGGAACAAAGGAAACAAATGGAACCACTTCACAATGCGAATGACTCTACTGACATTATAAAATACAGATCCAACATTTGTTTTCTCTAAACCAGGACGAATGAATGACACTGATGATTTATTGACCCAATATAGGACAGTACCCTTTAAAAGCCCTGCTGGACTTCACAGTCCCTTGGAGATGTAAATCTTATCAGGTATTTGAAATGTTAACTTCCAGGGAATTGGCTAAGCTGCGTTCTAGTTGAGATCAGATCTGAAACAAGTTAAAATCCTTTCAATGTTCAAATTGCCTGCTTTGCTTCTCCTGCAGGCCTTACAAAGCACTGGGATCTACTGGCTATGATTCTGGGCATTCATGGCGGCAGCCCAGGTTGGACTCCTGGTCAGGGAACCAGTCTTGTTTTTTTAAAATTATTGGCGTGACTCTTCACCTTTTGGGTAGCCATTTGTTATGGGTCCTCTTCCTTTCCATGGGCAGCTTCTGATTTCCTGGGTTTTTTTTTTTTTCCCATCTGTGGGGCATATGGGGATTTTGAGCCTTTATGCATAGGTGGTGGGCTGAGAAGGTGACATCCTGGAATATGGCTGGACAGAAATGGGGTCACACTCCATTTGCAGCGTGTGATGTCAGAGGCATTTGAACCAGAGCAACTCCATTTTGAATAGGGACTGGGTAAAATGAGGCTGAGACCTACTGGGCTGCATTCCCAGACGGTTACGGAATTCTAAGTCACAGGATGAGACAGGAGGTCGGCACAAGATACCGGTCATAAAGACCTTGCTGATAAAACAGGTTGCAGTAAAGGAGCCAGCCAAACCTCACCAAAACCAAGATGGCGGCGAGAGTGACCTGTGGTCGTCCTCACTGCTACACTCCCACCAGCACCGTGGCAGTTTATAAATGCCATGGCACTGTCAGGAAGTTACCCTATATGGTCTAAAAAGAGGAGGCATGAATAATCCACCCCTTGTTTAGCATATCATCAAGAAATAACCAGAAAAATGGGCAACTGCAGCCCTCAGGGCTGCTCTGTCTATGGAGTAGCCATTCTTTCATTCCTTTACTTTCTTAACAAACTTGCTTTCACTTTACGGACTCACCCTGAATTCTTTCCCGTGTGAGATCCAAGAACCCTCTCGGGACCCCTTTCTAGTAACAGTGAGACTTTTCCTTCTCTGAGCCGTCTTTAGGGTGGTTCGGGATCTTGTGAGGGTCACTTTGCACTTCTTTGGAGATGTCTTGTGTGTCCTTGGCTAAGTCATAACCTTGGTTAAGGGTTACTGGTTTTGGTGAGTCACTTGAAAAGGAACTTTTGGGTTTTTTTTAAGGTGAATAAAATGTTTATAAATGATAGCCTTCAGGTAAAGTAGCCTTTCTTCTTTTTCAGAGTTATTCATGCTGAGTCCCGGCATGGAGAATGCTTTCTTTGACCTATTCATTAGAGAGCTTCACCCTGAAGTCAGTTATGTAGCCAAGAAACAAGCTAAGGCCGGGCACGGTGGCTCATGCCTGTGATCCCAGCATTTTGGGAGGCCGAGGCAGATGGATCATCTGAGGTCAGGAGTTCGAGACCAGCCTGGCCAACATGGTGAAACCCTGTCTCTACTAAAAATACAAAAATTATACGGGCACGGTGGTGGGTGCCTGTAATTCTAGCTACTCAGGAGGCTGAGGCAGGAGAATCACTTGAACCTGGGATGTGAAGGTTGAGGTGAGCCAAGATCGTGCCATTGCACTCTAGCCTGGGCAATAAGAGCAAAACTCCATCTCAAAAAAAAAAAAAAAAATTAGCCAGGCATGGTGGCGCACGCCTGTGATCCCAGTTACTTGGGAGGCTAAGGCAGGAGAATTACTTGAACCCTGGTGAGGTAGAGGTCGCAGTGAGCCAAGATTGTACCACTACACTCTAGCCTGGGTGACAGAGCAAGACTCTATCTCAAGACAAAAACAAAAACAAAAACAAAAAACTCTGCTTCTTCTGTGTGTCTTTACGTCTGTCTGTCTATCTATCTATCTATCTATCTATCTATCTATCTATCTATCAATATATTTTTTTGAGACAGAGTCTCGCTCTGTCGCCCAGGTTGGAGTGCAGTGGCGTGATCTCGGCTCACTGCAACCTCTGCCTCCCAGGTTCAAGCGATTCTTTTGCCTCAGCCTCCCGAGTAGCGGGGACTACAGGTATGCGCCACCATGCCTGGCTAATTTTTGTACTTTTAGTAGAGACACTGTTTCACCATATTGGCCAGGCTGGTCTTGAACTCCTGACCTTGTGATCAGCCCGCCTCAGCCTCCCAAAGTGCTGGGATTACAGGTGTGAGCCACTGCACCCGACCATGTCTATGTATTTTTATATGTCATGTGTTTGTGATATTTCACTGCCAAAATATATGAAAGAGCTCTAATTAAAGAAAAAGAAAATGTTTAAATCAAATGTTTCATCAGAAAAACAGAAACGAACTCAAACATCTTTTAGTTCACATGACTTGGGTACATTTTTGGTGACTAAGACTAGTTCAATATTGTTGGCTTGGCTGGGCGTGGTGGCTCATGCCTGTAAACCCAGGACTTTTTGGGGCCGAGGCTAGAGGATCACTTAAACCCAGGAGTTTGAGACCAGTCTGGGCAACATAGCGAGATTGTGTCCCTACCAAAAAAAAAAAAAATTCTCCAGGCACAGTGGTGTGTACCTGTAAGTCCAGCTACTCAGGAGGCTGAGGTAGGAAGATAGCTTGAGCCCAGGAGACTGAGGCTTCAGTGAGCCATAATCATGCCACTGCACCCCAGCCTGGATGACACAGTAAGATCCTGTCCCAAAAAGGTGAGATCCTGGAATGTGGCTGGACAGAAATGTGGATTGGACCCCATTTGCAGCTATGATACTATAGTTGGTTTAATAAAAACAGCTCCCAGAAAGAATAAGAAAACAAAAACCAAAACAAACAAAAAAACCAGCTCTGTCTTCTGATCAGCAAAATACCCATGTATGTAAGCCGAGATCGCGCCACTGCACTCCAGCCTGGGCGACAGAGTGAGACTCCATCTCAAACAAAAAAACAAAAACTGACAAGGGGGAAAGTAAAGGAAATTTTTGTTCTAAGGTTGAATGAATGCCAACATTCAACAGGGCTCTTAGGTGGCGACTGCCTAACATTTGAAGGTTGTAAGAATGATTAAGAACGAACGAACTTAGGAGGATGGCAAGCTTTATTTATTGAACTATTCAAGCATAATTGTTGAGAATGAGTACATTAAATATATGTCAATGGGGTAAAAGTTTAAAAAGGAACTTTTCATAGTTTCAAACATCTTTTGCAGAAACTTAATGCTGTTATGTTAACAACATATTAAGTAATTCATCATCATAAAATGTCTGAGTTGTTTATATGGTATAGAAAAACTAAATATATTTAGATCTGTTAATAAACAAAAAACCGATAACACATCTTTCTGAAAATTATGAGATGGTTTTCACCTACAAATACTGGTATAAAACAGTTTAAGGCCAGGCGTGGTGGCTCACACCTGTAATCCCGCACTTTGGGAGGCAGAGGTGGGCGGATCACTCAGATCAGGAGTTTGAGACCAGCCTGGCCAATATGGTGAAACCCCGTCTCTACTAAAAACATACAAAAATTAGCCAGGCATGGTGGTGGGCACCTGTAATCCCAGCTAGTCGGGAAGCTGAGGCAGGAGAATCGTTTGAACCTGGGAGGCGGAAGTTGTGGTGAGCTGAGATCACTCCATTGCACTCCAGCCTGGGTGACAGAGCAAGACTCTGTCTCAAAAACAAACAAACAACAACAACAACAAAAAAACTGTTTAAAATTACATACTTCCTAGGTTTTTCACTGCAAATTAGGGTTACTAAGAGTTAAAATTTGGCAGGGTGCGGTGGCTCACGCCTGTAATCCCAGCACTTTCGGAGGCCGAAGTGGGTGGGTCACAAGGTCAGGAGATTGAGACCATCCTGGCCAACAAGGTGAAACCCCGTCTTTACTAAAATACACAAAAAAATTAGCCGGGCCTGGTGGTGCATGCCTGTAGTCCCAGCTACTTGGGAGGGGAGGCAGGGGAATCGCTTGAACCCGGGAGGCGGAAGCTGCAGTGAGTGGAGCTTGTGCCACTACATGCCAGCCTGGTGACAAAGCGAGGCTCCATCTCAAAAAAAAAAAAAAAAAAAAAAGGAGACTTAAAATTTTAGTTAATATATGTAAGTAAAAATACTAAATATAAGAGAAACAATTCAATCTACAGAGTGTATACAGAAAGTAAGACATATTTTTGGTTGGAAGGCTGAGGCAGGAGGATTGCTTGAGCCCAGGAGTTTCAGGTGCAGTGAGTTATGTCCAGCCTAGGTGACAGAGTGAGAACTGGTCTAGAAAAAAATATATATGTGTTTTTGGTAAATAAGTTGAAAAGAGGGAGTAAGTTTCAGTTTTTCTTTTGCATGAGAAAACTGTGTGTGGTTGAACTTGTAGGGTCCAGCCTCACAGGGTGGGTGGGTTTTTTCCCTGTGTCCGGAGACAAGAGATTGTAGAAATAAAGGCACAAGACAAAGAGATGAAAGAAAAGACAGCTGGGCCCGGGGGACCACTACCACCAAGACGCGGAGACCGGTAGTGGCCCCGAATGCCAGGCTGTGCTGATATTTATTTGATACAAGATAAAGGGGCAGGGTAAGGAGTGTGAGCCATCTGCAATGATAGGTAAGGTCACGTGGGTCACGTGCCACTGGACAGGGGACCCTTCTCTGCCTGGCAGCCAAGGCAGAGAGAAAGAGAGGAGAGAGAAAGAGAGAGAGAAAGACAGTTTATGCCATTATTTTTGCATATCAGAGACTTTTAGTACTTTCACTCATTTGCTACCGTTATCTAAAAGGCAGAGCCAGGTGTACAGGATGGAACATGAAGGCAAACTAGGAGCGTGACCACTGAAGCACAGCATCACAGGGAGTCGGTTAGGCCTCCGGATAACTGCGACATCAGTCAGGCCCTCCATAATAGGTGGAGGAGTAGAGTCTTCTCTGAACTCCTCTGAACTCCACTCTGCTAAGTAGCGGGTGTTTTTCCCTGGCACTGATGCTACCGCTAGACCACAGTCCACTTGGCAATGGGCATCTTCCCAGATGCTGATGTTACTGCTAGACCAAGGAACCCTCTGGTGTCCCTGCCTGGGCATAACAGAAGGCTCGCACTCCTTTCTTCTGGTCACTTCTCACTATGTCCCCTCAGCTCCTATCTCTGTATGGCCTGGCTTTTCCTAGGTTATGATCGCAGAGCAAGGATTATTATAATATTAAAGAGTAATTGCTACTAATTAATGATTAATGATATTCATATATAATCATGTCTATGATCTATATCTAGTATAGCTATTCTTACTTTATATATTTTATTATACTGGAACAGCTCGTGCCCTCGGTCTCTTGCCTTGGCACCTGGGTGACTTGCCACCTACATAAACGGACAAGGGGGTAAATAGGTTGGGCATGGTGGCTCACGCCTGTAATTCCAGCACTTTGGGAGGCCAAGGCAGGTGGGTCACTTGAGGTCAGGAGTTTGAGACCAGCCTGGCAAACATGGTGAAACCCTGTCTCCACTAAAAATACAAAAATTAGCTAGGCGTGGTGGCACACACCTGTAATCCCAGCTACTCAGGAGGCTGAGGCATGAGAATTGCTTGAACCCAGGAGGTGGAGGTGACAGTGAGCCAAGATTGTGCCACTGCACTCCAGCCTGGGAGACAGAGTGAGACTCCATCTCAAACAGAAAAACCAAAACTGACAAGCGGAAAAGCAAAGTAAATTTTTGTTCTAAGTTTGAATGCCAACATAAAAAAGGAAGTATAGGATAAAACTGAAGGCTTAAGCAAGTCGTAGAAGATTGATGGAAGATTAATCTCGTGAAAGAAATTTTGTGTGTGTGATCAAGTTGGTTAAAATTGGAAGGGAATTATTTATAAGTTTTTTTTTAAAATGAGCATTAATATCAAAAGCACTGATGCAAGGCCAGAGGCTGAGCCTGTGTGGGAATAACAGGTTTTTCCCTGCAGTGATCTGCTCTTTAATAGAAAATCCCAAGAGGTAATGAAAGATTTATGGAAATCTTACTTTGTGTGGTCAAAGCTGACTGAGATTTGTTGAATTTGTTTATAATATTTTATTAAAATTAGCTTTCATATTGATAATACATGAATATAAGGTAAAATTTGGTTTTCTCCTTTGAACAAGAATTTAGTGTTGTGTTAATAAGAGATAGTAGGCCAGGCGCAGTGGCTCACACCTGTAATCCCAGCACTTGGGGAGGCTGAGGCTGGTGGATCACGAGATCAGGAGTTCGAGACCAGCCTGACCAACATGGTGAAACCCCACCTATACTAAAAATACAAAAATTAGCCGGGTATGGTGGCGGGCACCTGTAATCCCAGCTACTTGGGAGGCTGAGGCAGGAGAATTGCTTGAACCTGGGAGGTAGAGCTTGCAGTGAGCCAGGATCGTGCCACTGCACTCCATCCTGGGTGACAGAGCAAGAGTCCATCTCGAATAAATAAATAAATAAATAAATAAATAAGAGATAGTAAAAGATTTGTTTACCTTTTGAATAAACTTCAAAAAAAAAAAAAAGCGGGAGAGTTTGCCTCAGGCTGTCTTTATTGGGTATTTCAATTGTTTAGGAAACTGAGTCTCCTCTCTAATCCAAGAATACAGGTTTTTGCTTTTTGAAATCTTTGAGTTATAATTTTGGCTAAATTAATAACTTAAAAAAAATTTTTTCTTAGAGGCCGGGCGTGGTGGCTCACACCTGTAATCCCAGCACTTTGGGAGGCTAAGGTGGGTGGATCAGTTGAGGTCAGGAGTTCGAGACCAGACTGACCAAAATGGTGAAACCTGGTCTCCACGAAAATTAGCTGGGCATGCTGTTGCATGCCTGTAATCCTAGCTACTCAGGAAACTGAGGCAGGAGAATCACTTGAACCTGGGAGTTGCAGGTTGCAGTGAGCTGAGATCGCGCCGTGCACTCCAACCTGGGTGACAGAGTGAGACGCCATCTCAAAAAAAAAAAAATTGTTAGAGATGGGGGCTCACTTTGTCACCAGGCTGGAGTGCAGTGGCATGATCATAGCTCACTGCAGCCTCAAGCTCCTGGGCTCAAGGGATCCTCCTGCCTTAGCCTCCTGAGTAGCTAATAATATTAGCCTGGGCAACATAGTGTGGCCCTGTCTCTATTTTAAAAAAATATTAAATATTAACAAGGCTGGCTAATATTTGACATTTTTGTTTTTATAGAATCAGAGTCACACTATGTTGCCCAGGCTGGTCTCAAACTCCTAGGCTCAAGTGATCCTTCTGCGTTGGCCTCCCAAAGTCCTAGAATTACAGGCATGAGCTACTGCACCTGGCCTAAATTAATGACTTTTATTTTATATTAACCTGTATCCTATTTTGATCATGTGTTTTAAACCTTACTTATTTTAATATCAAGTGTTTTGAACCTTTAATATTTGACATACTTCCCAAAATTAAATTTCAAATTTTAAAAAATATTTGACATACTTCCCAAAATTAAATTTCAAAAAAAAAATTTTTTTTTTTTTGAGACAGTGTCTCGCTCTGTTGCCCAGGCTGGAGTCCAGTGGTGTGATCTCAGCTCACTGCTACCTCTGCCTCCCAGGTTCAAATTCTCCTGCCTCAGCCTCTCGAGTAGCTGGGACTACATGCCTGGCTAATTTTTGTATTTTTGGTAGAGGTGAGGTTTCATCATGTTGGCCAGGCTGGTCTCAAACTCCTGACCTCAAGTGATCCACCTGCCTCAGCCTCCCAAGCTGCTGGGATTACAGGTGTGAGCCACCACACATAGACATCTAAATTAAATTTCAAATTAAAAAAAAATTTGACATATTTCCCAAAATCAAATTTCAAATTTTAAAATTAAGTCTTTTTGATCTTATCTATCTTGGACACAAGAAATAGGAATCCCTGGAAGTCCGAGAGAGAAATATTGGGCTTATTTGGTATGTTAAAATCATATACGGAGCACTGTCAAATAAGAAATGGTGTTTAACTTTCTTTTTTTTGAGATGGAGTCTCGTTCTGTCGCCCAGACTGGAGTGCAGTGGCACAGTCTCAGCTCACTGCAACCTCCACCTCCCAGGTTCAAGCAATTCTCCTGCCTCAGGCTTCTGAATAGCTGGATTACAGGGGAGGGCCATCACACCCAGCTAATTTTTGTAGTTTTAGTAGAGATGGGGTTTTGCCATTTAATCAGGCTGGTCTTGAACACCTGACCTTGTGATCCGCCTGCTTTGGCCTCCCAAAGTGCTGGGATTACAGGCATGAGCCACCATGCCCAGCCGGTGTTTAACTTTCTTTGAGTTATATTTGTATAAATGTGTTATTAATGTGTTCCAAAATTGTATGAGATTCTTAAAATGACATGTCTTGGTATATGTTTTCAGTGATAATGTTGTTAAATTTTTGTATGTCACAGAAATAACCAAGTTTCCTTGTCAGTTGCATCTTTAACCACGGCTGATCTAAGTTTTTTGTCATCCACAGATAATTATTGTTTTACTTTGGTTCTCAAAAAGTAGTTTAAAATCAGCTACAGTCCAAAATTGACTTCTTAAGGAAATTCACAGAAAAGGATCCTGACAAGTACTCTTGAGTACAGGTTTCCATTAAATTTATTTATTTATTAAATATTTGTTTGCTTGTGTATGTTTTTTGAGACAGGGTCTCACTCTGTCACCCAGGCTAGAGTGCAGTGGTGTGAACATGGCTCACCGCAGCCTCAACCTCCTGGGCTCCAGTAATCCTCCTACCCTAGCCTCCCGAGTAGCTGGGACTACAGGCATGCACCATTACGCTTGGCTAATTTTAAAATTTTTTGTACAGACAGCCTTTCTGTGTCACTCAGGCTGTTCTCAAACTCCTGATCTCAGGTGATCCTTTTGCCTTGTCCAAAGTGCTGGTAAGATAGAACAGGCAATTAGGGTAACAAAGGGTTAAGGCATAAGCAAAAGAACAGCGGGGCAGCCAGTTCTAGGCAAGATTAGGCAGCACACAGGCCACATCCTCACTCCTGTGATAACGAGACAGAAGTCTCCACTTCTGCCTCTGATTGACCACAGGCGGAGTCTGCACTTCAGCCTCTGATTGGCCACGGGCCAATCCCTTACAGGGTGTAACCAATTGGAAGCCTCTACAGGGCACCTAGGGTGTTACCAAATTCTTTTGGTTTAATAAAAACCCTAAAGAACATTGTAATCAGGGCTACTTGAGCCTGCTCCCACTCTGTGGAGGGTACTTTTGCTTTAATAAATCTATGCTTTCATCTTCTGTTGCTTTGTTTGTGCATTTTGTTCAGTTCTTTGTTCAACATGTCAAGAACCTGGACAACTCACAGTCAAGACTTTCCATCCGGTAACACTAAGACCACAGTCATGAGCTACTGCACCCTGCTTTGGTAACTAAATTTAGAGATCAAACCACTGAACTAAGTAAAAACTTCCAGAACCCTAATAAAGAACTGATGCATTCATGAAGGTTGTGAACCCAGCATGAAGGAGAACAAGAATTATGTAAGACTGAACTGATAGAGGACTAAAATGATTTTTGTGGCTTTTGTTTGTTTGAAACATTGCTGATTCTTTTTATATTTTGTTTTCTAGAAACAAGAAAACTTTTTCTTTTGAGCTATTTATAACTCACAGCCATTGGGCAAAGTATACTTTTGTGAGCAAAATTGAAATATTTACCTTTCTCTCTACCTGATTTCTCCAAAATTTGAACACTATTTGTGACTATTCTTATTTTATTGCAATATAGTTATTTGCATAAGTTCTATAAGAGTATGTTTTCTTTTGTAACTGGGCACATTGAAGACACTGGTAATTTTACCAAGGCTTTGACTGCAACGGCATATTTTCAGGTATGACCAGATTGTTTCGAGGAGTTGGGGTTGACTGTATAGAGCCAGTAAAAAGCCCTTGGAAAGACTGGTCTGGTACCTGGTTTTTATGGCTCCCTTACAAGCTTCCTAACCTTGTGGTGTGGGCGGCAAGCCACGCAGGTGCCAAGGCAAGAGACCAAAGCCACAAGCTGTTCCAGTATAATAAAGAAAACAATTAGAATAAGAATAGTTATATTAGAAATAGAATATAGACATGATTGTATATGAATATAATCAATCATTAGTTTGTAGCATTACTCTTTATTTCATTATTATATTAATCTCTGTTCTATAATTATTACCTGTTCTATACTTATTACCTATGGAAAGCCAGGCCATACAGAATTAGGAGCTGAAGGGACACGGTGAGAAGTGACCAGAAGGCAAGAGTGTGAGCTCTCTATCAAGCCTGGACAAGGGTCACTAGAGGGCTCCTTGGTCTAGTGGTAACGCCAGTGCCTGGGAAAGCACCCATTACTTAGCAGACCTTGGTCTAGCTGTAGTGCCAGCGCCTGGGAAGGCACCCATTACTTAGCAGACCGGGAAAGGGTGTCTCCCTTTCCCCAGGGAAGTTAGAGAACGCTCTGCTTCACCACCTCTTGTGGAAGGCCTGACATCAGCCAGGACTGCCCGCAGCTATCCAGAGGCCTAAATGTCTCCCTGTGATGCTGTGCTTCAGTGATCACATCCTGGTCCACTTTCATATTCCGCTCTGTGCACCTGGCCCTGCCTTCTAGATAGCAGTAGCAGAATTAGTGAAAGTATTAAAGTCTTTGATCTTTCTGAGAAATGCATAGAAGAAATAATGACATAAGCTGTTCCCTCTCTCTCTCTCTCTGCCTCAGCTACCAAATAGGTAAGGGCCTCCTGTCCGGTGGACACGTGACTCGCATGACCTTACCTATCATTGGAGACGACTCACGCTCCTTACCCTGCCCCCCTGCCTTGTATACAATAAATAGCAGCGCAGTCAGGCATTCGGGGCTACTACCAGTCTTCGCGTCTTGGTGGTAGTGGTCCCTCAGGCCCAGCTCTCTTTTCTTCTATCTTCTTGTCTTGTGTCTTTATTTCTACAATCTCTCGACTCCGCATACGAAGAGAAAAACCCATAGGCCCTGTAGGGCTGAACCCTACATTGTGGTAAGGAAAGAATGTCACTGTCTGACAGGCCCAGGAAACTCAAGATATTTGGGACCTTGAGAAGAGAGGAATTCATCCAATTCATACAGGTACTACAGGCACAGGCTGATCATGAATCCTTGGCTTGGCTTCAAAGCCTGGGGAGGTTTTCAAAAGTCCAACCTGAGATTCTTTATGAAAAAGCTCCAGCAGGCCGGGCGTGGTGGCTCAAGCCTGTAATCCCAGCACTTTGGGAGGCCGAGACGGGTGGATCACGAGGTCAGGAGATCGAGACCATCCTGGCTAACATGGTGAAACCCCGTCTCTACTAAAAAATACAAAAAACTAGCCGGGCCAGGTGGCGGGTGCCTGTAGTCCCAGCTACTCAGGAGGCTGAGGCAGGAGAATGGCGTGAACCCGGGAGGCGGAGCTTGCAGTGAGCCGAGATCTGGCCATTGCACTCCAGCCTGGGGGACAGAGCAAGACTCCATCTCAAAAAAAAAAAAAAGAAAAGAAAAGAAAAAGCTCCAGCAAAGCCAATTAAAAAGAGGCTAACACGGTGAAACCCCATCTCTACTAAAAAATACAAAAAACTAGCCTGGCGAGGTGGCGGGCGCCTGTAGTCCCAGCTACTCGGGAGGCTGAGGCAGGAGAATGGCATGAACCCGGGAGGCGGAGCTTGCAGTGAGCTGAGATCCGGCCACTGCACTCCAGCCTGGGTGACAGAGCGAGACTCCGTCTCAAAAAAAAAAAAAAAAAAAAAAAAGAGCCTATATGGCCACTCACTGTTCTTATTGCACTTTTTGCAAATAATCTGGCCAAGTATAAGACTAAAACTTATTTAGCAAGAAAATCAGTCCTACTAAGATTTCTATTTGATAGAAATGCAGAACTGGAGAGAGAGAATTAATCTTTCAAAAGTAAACTGTGGCATACCTGTTATTAGATTCCAGCCCTGACCATTGTTTGTGAGATTTTATTGTTTTCCTATAATTTTGACTAAATCTTGATTTATTTCCTGGCCACAAGTCTCTAAAGAAGGACTGGGTTTTAATTTCCTTCATGATGTTTTTAGTTGAGTCCCTGATGGAATAGGGTTTTTTTGTTTTGTTTTTTGTTTTTGTCATTCTGACAAACTCTGGTTGTGATTCTTTTTTTGTTTTTGTTTTTGAGATGGAATTTCGCTCTATCACCCAGGCTGGAGTGCAGTGGTACGATCTCAGCTCACTGCAACCTCCGCTTCCCTGGTTGAAGTGCTTCTCCTGCCTCAGCCTCCCGAGTAGCTAGGACTACAGGTGCCCACCACCACACCTGGCTAATTTTTGTACTTTTAGTAGAGATGGGGTTTCACCACGTTGGCCAGGCTGGTCTCGAATTCCTGACCTCAGGTGATCTGTCTGCCTCAGCCTCCCAAAGTGCTGGGATTACAGACATGAGCCTCCGCATCTGGCCGGTTGTGATTCTTATGTACACTTATATTTGGGCTATCGGTCTCTTGTTGTTTTACTCCTTTTTTTTTTCTTTTTGAGACAGGGTCTGGCTCTGTCACCCAGGGTGGAGTGCAGTGGTGTGATCTTGGCTTACTGTAGCCTCTGCCTCCTGAGCTCAAGGGATCCTCCTACCTCAGCCTCCCGAGTAGCTGAGACTACAGGCACACATCATCACTCCCAGCTAATTTTTGTACTTTTTTGTAAAGACAGGATTTTGCCATGTTGCCCAGGCTGGTCTCGAACTCCTGAGCTCAAACAATCCATCCACCTTGGCCTCCCTAAGCCCTGGGATTACAGGTGTAAGCCACCACACCTGGCCCGTTTTACTCCTGAGAAAACTACGCTCATTGTATTCTGAACACCAAGACGAAGTGGCAGCAGGTATATAAATCAGACGGAGGTCGCATTTTTGCCCCCTGTGATGCCATCCTAATTTGGCTTTTGGTGCTCTTAAAATTCTTCTTTGAGACCTATTCTCCCCTGGCACCCCACAGTGTCAGATGGGACCAGCCAGGGAGGAGCCTTCCTAGGGATACAAGGCTAAGACTAAGGAGTGAAAATTATTTCACTTGTGATGCTTTTTTTTTTTTTTTTTGAAAGATCTTGATGAAAAGGAGGGAGATGAGCAAAGAAAAGTAGCTCGGAGAAGTCTTAGCTGTGTGAAGTCTGAAAAATTCATCAGGCCCAGAGAGATGTGAGCACGAAACTCCAGCGACCCTCGCGCCTACACCCACACCCTGCCCGGGCAATTGTTTAAAGACATTTCGTTCCTGTTTCCTGCCTCCCTCACTTTGTTCACGTTTCTGGGATTTGTGACACAAAGAACAATGTACAGCTAGTCAGTAACTTATGTTATTTTATCATAAATTCTTGGTAAACAACTTAGAAACTGCCTCTGTCTTTTTAACTTAAAAACTTGGGCCTCCTAACCTGGGCAACATAGCAAGACCCTGTCTTTATGGAAGTTTTTTTTATTTGTTTGTTTGTTTGGTTTTTTTGAGACAGAGTCTTGCTTTGTCACCCAGACAGGAGTGCAACGGCAGGATCTTGGCTCACTGCAACCTCTGCTTCCTGGGTTCAAGCGATTCTTCCGCCTCAACCTCCTGAGTAGCTGGGATTACAGGCACCTGCCATCATGCCTGGCTAATTTTTTTGTATTTTTGTAGAGACGGGGTTTCACCATGTTGGCCAGGCTGGTCTCAAACTCCTGACCTCAAGTGATCTGCCTGCCTTGGCCTCCCAAAGTGCTGGGATTACAGGCATGAGCCACCGCACCAGGCCAAAAAGTTTTAAGAATTAGCCATATGTGACTGTGCGTGCCTGTAGTTCTAGCAACTCAGGAGGCTGAGGTGGGAGGATCGCTTGAGCCCCAGAGGTAGAGGCTGCAGTGAGCCGTGATTGTGCCACTGCACCCCATCCTAGGCAACAGAGAGAGATTTTGTCTCTGAAAAGAAATAAACAAACAGGCCAGGCGCAGTGGCTCACGCCTGTAATCCCAGCACTCTGGCAGGCCGAGGTGTGTGGATCACTTGAGGTCAGGAGTTTGAGACCAGCCTGGCCAACATGGTGAAACCCAATCTGTACTAAAAATACAAGTTAGTTGGGCATGGTAGTGAGTGTCAGCTACACAGAAGATTCAGGCAGGAGAATCACTTTGAACCTAGGAGGCAGAGGTTGCAATGAGCCAAGATTGTGCCACTGCACTCCAGCTTGGGTGGCAGAAACTCCGTCTCAAAAAAAAAAAAAAAAAAAAAGAGGAAGGAGGAACATCAGGAAGACGGGGCATGTGGAGACCTTGGGCCTGCCGCACCCACCCCACCCATGCTCTCTGCCTGCCTGGTCTCCAGCCATGGCTGCCACAGTCAGCTTCCCACTGGTGCCACCTGACAGCCCCTGCCTCAGAGCACCTGTGGCTATCAGATTCTGCCCTGAGGCCTTTCTAGCACAGGTCACCTCCTGGAACCTCCCTGGTGGTCTCAGATGAGACCTGGAGTGCAGGCGTCAGCAGTCATGAGCCCTTGAGTGATGGGTGGGAGGCAGGACATACAGTCCCCTCTCCTCTGTCCCACCTGGCTCCTCAGAAGTCCCTAGAGGACAGCAGCCTCAGGTGCCACCGCAGTGCCAGCCCGATGACGCACCTCAGAGGGGCTCTTCTCCTGCCCTGTCCCATTCTCCATGATCCTCCACTCCGTGCCCTGGAACCACTCCCCAAAACAAGCCACTGCATTCAAGCCCCGTCTTGGGCTCTGCCTTTTGAGAGACCCAGCCTAAGACAGCAGGGGGTGATTATAGAAATAATTCTGGGAAGTTTTGCCAACACAGGGAGAGGGACTGACACCTTTTTCCTGTGAAGACTTACTGACAGTCTTCCTCCGCATGGATAAGTAGATAAAACACAAGCTCCAAAGTGCGGGGACTTTGTCTCCTTCCCTGCTGTGTCCCCAGTGCCTTCAGCCATGCCTGGCACATAGTAGGTGCCCAGGAAACCTGTGTTCAAGGAGGAAGGTGGGGAGGGGCAGCTCTACTGCTCTGGGTCCCCTCCAAACTGGAGCTGCATCTCTTTCCCAAGCGGAGCTGTCCTGGCTTCTGCACTCTTTGGTGTTGCCTCAGGAGGGTTCTAGAACCTTGGAGACTGGGTCTGGGACAGGCAGGACTGGGTCTGAGACGGATGATGCCTGGGGCTTAGGCTGGAGAGGAGGGGCGAGGTGGGTGGGGCCTAAGACACGTGTTGGGAGCAGGGAGGAAAAAGCCTCCTCTGGGCCTGAGTCCTGAGGCCGGGGCTTCTCCCACTCTGGTATGAAGCTCATTGGCCCCTGGTAGGTGTGGGAGGGTTCTCGGGGGTGCTTTGGGATTGAACCCAGAGCATGTCAGGGCCCTCACTCCCTGGAGCCAGCCCTGGAGCGGGCAGAGATGCTGGCAGCAGAACTGGCATTTGGAAATATCCAGGTGAGGACCACAGGGCTCAGCCCAGGGGACTCTGAGCCCCCACCCTCTGCAGAGTCCCCTCAGGCAGGAGGAGGAGAAGCCGAGGGTCTCCTTGGGGAGGGCTCAGCAGGATGGGGCCACGCAGCCCCAGAGGACCAGGCAGGCAGAGTACGAGTGACTGCTGCTGGCACTTACCATGCACTCGCTGTGTGTGAAGCATCGTCTCTTGAAGCCCTCAGCTTGTCCTCACTGCAGGTGAGGAAAGGGAGCATGAGGTTGCAAGTCACACGGCCAAGGTTGCGGAGAGTGACCGAGGAGCCGGGAATTGATCCCAGACCACCCAGCCTAGAGGCTGCGCTCTCACCCCTGAGGCCATGGATGGGAGATGATATCTTAGCGCCAGGAGGGCAAGGCACTTATCTTCTCTATCGCTGGATTCCTTGAAGAGCTGTTCCGCTAACTGCATCCTTCCAGGCTCTCAGGAAAGCAGGCAGGACGCTGGCCACCAGCCCTGGAGAGTTGATGCAGAGGTGAGGGTTGGTCTATCTGGATGACAAGGTTCCTTTCAGATGCATTCTGAAGGAATGTGAGTGTCAGCGGGGTCTGAGGCTGTTCCCACCATGCCCGAAGCACCGCCAACACCAGCATCCTGGCACCGAGTGGAGACTCCCTGGAAAAGGCTCACTGCCACCCATGGGGCCTCCTCCAGCAAGGACAGAAGATGAACTGGGCTTCCAGTTACTCTGGGAGGCCTGGGGAGGATGACTCTGAGTGCTAAGCCACTAAATGCAGCCCCGGTGAGTCTGGTTTGGCTGGGACACCACAAATGATATGGGCAAAGGCCTGGAGCACTGGCCGTCCAGCCCCCACGCCGCTAGCTGCCTCTGGGAAAGTGTTGGACTCAAGCCCAAGCCTGCTTCGATGCCCTGCTGAGCTGGGCAGTCAACCTCGGCTTAGCCTTTGCTGCCCTGATGGAGTCCCAGCCCTTGGGCTGGCTGCACATGGCAGCGTGGTGGGCACAGGACAGCCGTGGATCAAGACCAAGAAAGGGACAGAGGCCAAAGGCTTTCCCAGCTTCAGTACACCTGCTCAGGACAACTGGTGCTCCAAGCACCACGTAGAGCTCCCAGCCCTGAGATGGGCATCCTCAACTCTTTTAAGGGAAGCATCAGCCCATGCCTGCGGCCCATCCATCCCTGTGCCTGGGCTCAGTGAGGCCACTGGGGAACCTTCCCCTTGGATAAGAGTTCAGAACTACGAAGATTAAGCTGGACCAGATCTGCTCATCCTCACAGTACATTTCAGGAGCATCTCAATGGCTCCCACCCTGGCCTGGAACCCTCCTGTGCTGCCAGGATATCAGGGAGGCGCTGGGCACTGCACGGGGAAGATGGCATTGCTATGGAGCCACTGTTGGCGAAGGTCGAATGGGTGACATTAGAAGTCTAGCTTTTCCTGAGGCTGGGGTCTGGACGTTGGTCTAGATCAGGGGTCAGCAAATTTTTCTTGAAAATGCTGATAGAAAATATCTTAACCTTTGAGGACCACATAGTCTCTGTTGCAATTGCTCACTTGGGCCATTGTAGCACAAAAACAAACATAGATAACACACACATGAGTGAGCATGGCTGGGGTCCAAGAAAACTTTATTTACAAAAGCAGGTGATGAACCAAGGCCTGTAGTGTCCCAACCCTTGATTTAGATGGTGAACCATCATGAGCTTTCAGTTCCCTCTCCGGTAGGAATATGGGAGAAACCACAGAGAGAAACAGAGATTTCAGGAAAACAGTAAAATTAAACAAATAAAGTGAGATGTAGCCCCTCCTGCAGGCTGCAGGCTGTTGTGAACCTGTGTGTGTCTGGGTGTACAGGGATGTGAGTAGATGTGCGTGGAGATGTGTGTGTGGGTGGAGGCTGTGCGTGGCTGGAGGTGGCCATGGCAGGATGCCAGAAGGAAGGAGTTTGCATTCAGTTCCTTTCTTACTACTTTCTGGAGTTGTTGAGGGATGTCACTGCTGAACACTGACCCTGGTGCAGGCTAAACTGAAGTTAGCCTCTGCTACCCTCTGCTGGGTGGGTGAGGCACTGGGGAGAACAGTGGGACTGACTGGGGTGGGCTTTCTCCCTCCCTCCCACACTTCCCTGGAAACACCAAGCACCAGCACATTAGAATGTGGGGAGCCACCTCCCCCAGTGCTGCTTCCCAAGGTTGGGAAGGGGACAGTCTGACCTCAAGCTCTGTTTGAAGAGTGATAGCAAAGGGGAGAGGTTGGCTGTGGTCTGGTGGCGCTTATCTCCTTCCTTAGCTTTGAAACCACAGGCTGGCATATTACCCGAAAGAATGACCAGTCCCACCAGGGGAAGGGCACAAGCTCACTGGTTCCAGGGGAGACATCTCAGGGGACAAGGACATCCCCTGATGCTGAATGAGTGGAGCACACAGTTGGAGAATACACACAAGAGAAATGCACGAGGACATGAGAAAAGGCACTGGTAATAGGAAGTTACAAAAAACAACAAAAAGAAAGAGTAGATATAAAAACAATAATCGAAGAAAGCCAATAACAGATGGGATGGATCATACGAGGTATGAGACTTAAGGATGAAGAGGTGAGTGACGAGGTCAGCTGGGGAACTCTCCCAGGAAAGATAAACCAGAAGAAACACAAATGACAGTGAAGTGGCCAGGCGCAGTGGCTCACGCCTGTAATCCCAGCACTTTGGGAGCCCGAGGCAGGCGGATCACTTGAGGTCAGGAGTTTGAGACCAGCCTGGCCAACATAGTGAAACCCTGTCTCTACTAAAAATATGAAAATTAGGTGGGCGTGGTGGCGGGAGCCTGTGATCCCAGCTACTCAGGAGGCTGAGGCAGGAGAATTGCTTGAACCCGGGAGGCAGAGATTGCAGTGAGCTGAGATGGTGCCACTATACTCCAGCCTGGGCAGTACAGGGACACCCTGTCTAAAAAAAAAAAAAAAAAAAAAAAAAGGCAGTAAAGTGATAGGAGATAGATTAGGAGGGCTGTTATCTAGATAGTGCAAGTCACAGAAGAAGAAGAAGGAGGAGGAGGAGGAGGAAGAGGACGAGGAGGAGGAAGAAGATGGAGAAGAGGGAATCTCAGAAGAAACAATGGAGATACATTTCTCAAAACTGAACAAAGATGACCAACCTCAGACCGAAGGGCCAAGAGGCCAAATCAGAGAGAGAGCTTGGCAAGCCAGGAAGAGCACCAAACCTAGACGATTAGAGTGAAATTAAAGAAAACCCAAGGTGACAAAAATTATAAAAGCTTCCTTGTGATCACAGTTCTTCGGTGAAAATTAAATAATAATAATTTAAAAAAAGGACAGCCTGGGCAACATGGTGAAACCCTGTCTCTATAAAAAATACAAAAATTAGCTGGATGTGGTGGCACACGCCTGTAGTTCCAGCTACTTGGGAGGCTGAGGGAGGAGGATCACCTGAGCCTGGAAAGTTGAGGCTGCAGTGAGCCATGATCCCACCACTGCACTCCAGCCTGAGTGACACAGCAAGGTCCTGTCTCAAAAAGTAAAAAAAGAAAAAGAAAAAAGAAAAGAAAATAGGCTGGGCATGGTGACTCACACTTACAATCTCAGCACTTTGGGAGGGCCGAGACAGGAGAATTGCTTGAGCCCAGGAGTTCAAGATTAGCCTGGGTAACATAGTGAGACCCTGTCTCTCTTTTCTAAAAAATTTAAAAATGAAAAAACAAAAAAAGAGAAAATAATTTTTAAAAAGCTTCCGGAAAGAACAGATGACTCTCAGAATAACAAGATTCCATGTGACATCAGACGTCTCAACAGACACAGTTGATGCAGGTAGATTAGAGACGATGTCTCGCTGTGTTGCCCAGGGTGGTCTCAAACTTCTGGGCTCAAGCAATCCTACTGCCTCAGCCTCTTGAGTAGCTGGGATTACAGGCATGAGCCACCTTGTCTGGCTTTTAACAGCATTTTTTTAAATGTTGGATTTTCTCAAGAAATTTGATACATTTACTCACATTTTTGTAGGTGAAAAAAGATCCAAAAATAACTAAAAGAAAAAGTCAAAAAAAGAAAAGGAAAAAGAAGCTGGAGGATGTGCTTTTCCCGACCAGATTTATAACACCATAGTGATTACAAAAAAAAAAAAAAAAAATGTGGTACAGGCACCAGAGCAAATAGACCATGAATACAACGGCACAGAAAACCAACAGGCAGACCCAGTTACCTACGGCAACTCAACACAGGAGGCCGGGTGCGGTGGCTCACACCTAGAATCCCAGCACTTTGGGAGGCCGAGGCAGGTGGATCATTTGAATCCAGGAGTTTGAGACCATCCTGGGCAACATGACAAAACTCTGTCTCTACAAAAAAAAAAAAAAAAAAAATTGGCCGGGTGCAGTGGCTCACGGGGGTAATCGCAGCACTTTGGGAGGCCGAGGTAGTTGGATCACCTGAGGTCAGGAGTTCAGGACCAGCCTGACCAACACGCTGAAACCCTGTCTCTACTAAAAATACGAACATTAGCTGGGTGTGCTGGCACGTGCCTGTAGTCCCAGCTACTTGGGAGGCTGAGGCAGGAGAATTGGCGGAACCCAGGAGGTGGGGGTTGCAATGAGTTGAGGTCATACCATTGCACTCAAGCCTGGGTGACAGAGTGAGACTCCATCTCAAAACAAACAACAGAAATTCAGCTGGGCGTGGTGGCATGCTGGGCCTGTAGTCTTGGCTACTCAGGGCGGGGCAGGGAGTGGTGAGGTGGGAGGATCGCTTGTGCCCAGAAGGTTGAGGCTGCAGTGAGCTGTCCTTGTGCCACTGCACTCCAGCCTGGGTGACAGAGCGAGACCCTGTCTCAAAAGACACACAAACAAAACAAAAACACGTAAGTCAGATCAGACTGTTCTGTCGATGGTGCTGGGGAAAATGGCTCTTTACTTAGAGAATAATAAAAGCGGTTTCCTAGCCAAGAGCACATGCTAGAGTGGCCTCTAAATACGAAGAAAAAAATTTGAAGGTAAGAGACACAGTTACTAGAAGACAACATAGGAGAATATTGTTGTGACCCAGGGCAGTCAAGAAACACTTTGAAGGCGGGGGGCTGTGGCTCGCGCCTGTAGTGCCAACACTTTGGGACGCTGAGGCAGGAGGATCACTTGAGGCCAAGAGTTTGAGAACAGCCAGGGCAACATACAGCTCTTAAAAAAGAAAAAGACTTTAAAGGAAATTTCTTTTTCTTTTTCACTTTTATTTTAGTTTTGGGGGTACATGTGAAGGTTTGTTACATAAGTAAACTCGTGTCATGGGTGTTTGTTGTACAGAATATTTCATCACCCAGGTATTATGCCCAGTACCCAATAGTTCTCTTTCCTGCTCCTCTCCTTCCTCCCACCCTCCACCCTCGAGTAAACCACAGTGTCTGTTGTTTCCTTCTTTGTGATAGTAAGTTCTCTTCATTTAGCTCCCACTTACAAGTGAGAACATGCAGTATTTGGTTTTCTGTTCCTGCATTAGTTTGCTAAGGATAATAACCTCTAGCTCCGTCCATGTTCCCACAAAAGACATGATCTTGGTTCTTTTTTACGGCTGCATTAAATGAAGTTTTAAAGGCACAAAACGTAAACACCAACCCCTTCTCCACCACAAAAATCCCTTGATGAATTTGATTCCACTTAAATTAAGGAGTTTTGTTTAATGAAGGACTCCTTGGACAAACTTGACAGTTGATGGAATAGGAGAAGCTGTCTGTCATATTGAAAGCCAACAAGAGATCAATATCTAGAATAAATGAAGATCTGCAAATCAACAGAAAGCAGGCATTAAAGCCAAAGAAAACAGCCTAAGGTGCAGCCACTAAAAGGAATGTGATCATGTCCTTTGCAGAGATATGGATGGAGCTGGAAGCCATTAGCCTCAGCAAGCTAACACAGGAACAGAAAACCAGTGAGACCACATGGTCTCACTTGTAAGTGGCAGCTGAACAATGAGAACATATGGTCACATGGAGGGGATCAACACACACTGGTGCCTGTTGAGCGGGGTGCTGGGGAGGGAGAGTACCAGGAAGAATAGCTTACGGATGCTGGGCTTAATACCTGGGCGATGGGATGATATGTGCAGCAAACCATCATGGCACACGCTTACCTATGTAACACACCTGCACGTCCTGCACATGTACCCCAGAACTTTAAATAAAAGTTGAAGGAGCGCCAGGTGCGTTGGCTCACATCTGTAATCCCAGCACTTTGGGAGGCTAAGGAGGGCGAATCACCTGAGGTCAGGAGTTTGAGACCAGCCCGGCCAAGATGGTGAAACCCCGTCTCTACTAAAAATACAAAATCAGTCAGATGTGGCATGCACCAGCTACTCGGGAGGCTGAGGCAGGATAATTGATTGAATCCGGGAGGCAGAGGTTGCAGTGAGCCGAGATCGCGCCACTGCACTCCAGCCTGGGCGACAGAGTGAGACTACGTCTCAAAATAAAATAAAATAAAATAAAAGCCATTTCCACTCCCCTAAGTGACCTCCACCCCTCCCTCTCCCCTGCCCCGCGAATCGCGTGTGCAAGCTCCGGGATCGCAGAGTTCTTAGGGAATCTCCCCTCGCGATGCCCCGAAGCGCCAGTAGCTGTGCGCACTTCATTGCAGTCCTCTTCCTGCTGTCCGTTTACTCCCTGGGCCCCGCTGGGCACCTGGGGAAGAGGGACAGGCTTCCCAGGCCAGCTGCGCGGCGACTCCGGGAGCTCCGAGGCGCCCCTCTGCGGCCGACGCCAGGTGCAGCGGCCGCCGGGACTGGGACCGGCGGGAGCCCGCGGGACCCTCCAGAGGCGCGGCCGGCGCCGTGACTCAGCACTAGGGCGGAGCTGGGCGGGACCACCCTTATAAGGCTCGGAGGCCGCAAGGCCTGCGCTGGAGTTTCGTCGTCGTCGCCGCCGCCGCGTGTGCCATCAGTGAGTCCTCGCGGCCCGCGCCCCCGGGGGATGGGGCTCGGATCTCCCAGCATGGGGCCAACCCACGGCATCAGGCTCGGGCTACCGGCAGGGCCCCTCGCCCACCTCGAGACCCCGGACGGGGTCCCAGAGTACCCAGGAAGTCCCCAGTGCCGTTAGCGGCTCTCAGGGGGCCGCAGCGCCTCGGGCAGGGATGGGACCCGGGGAGGGCAGGCTGCGCGCACCGCGCCTTGGCGTCCTCCCCCGGGCTCCAGCAAACCTTTCTTTGTCCGCTGCAGTGCCGCCCTACACCGTGGTCTACTTCCCAGTTCGAGGTAGGAACCTCTGGCAGGGAGGGGAGGCAGGGGCTAGGGCTGCAGCCCACGGTCCCTCGCGCACGCGGAGAGAACCGAACCCCCCTTATCCCTCCGTCGTGTGACTTGTACCCCGGGCCTCCTTCCCTGTGCCCCGCCTCTTCCGCCATGCCTGCTCCCCTCCCCAGTGTTGTGTGAAATCTTGTGTGGAATCTCTGTTCCCCTGTACCCTCCCTGCACTCCTGACCCCTCCTCCGGGTTGCTGCGAGGCGGGGTCTGCCCGGTCCCCACATCTCGTGCTTCTCCCTCCCCACAGGCCGCTGCGCGGCCCTGCGCATGCTGCTGGCAGACCAGGGCCAGAGCTGGAAGGAGGAGGTGGTGACAATGGAGACCTGGCAAGAGGGTTCTCTCAAAGCCTCCTGCGTAAGTGACCATGCCCAGGCAAGGGGAGGGGGTGCTGCGCCTTAGGGGGCTGTGACTAGGATCGGGGGACGGCCAAGCTCAGTGCCCCTCACTGAGCCATGCCTCCCCACACAGCTGTATGGGCAGCTCCCCAAGTTCCAGGACGGAGACCTCACCCTGTACCAGTCCAATACCTTCCTGCGTCACCTGGGCCGCACTCTTGGTGAGTGTTGAACCTCCAAGTCCAGGGCAGGGATGGGCAAGCCTCTGCCTCCGGAGCCCTTTTATTTCAATCAGCTGCCCCGCAGCCCTCTGGAGTGGAGGAAACTGAGACCCACTGAGGTTGCGTAGCTTGCCCAAGGTCAAGCCTGGGTGCCTGCAGCCCTTCCCCTGTGCCAGACTGCCTCTCAGGTGCCAGTTGAGCTCTGAGCACCTCCTGTGTGGCAGTCTCCCATCCTTCCACGCACTTCCTCTTCCCCTCCTCCCAGGCCGGGGCTCACAGACAGCCCCGTGGTTGGCCCATCCCCGGTGACTGTGTGTTGATCAGGCGCCCAGTCACGCTGCCTGCTCCCCCCCACCCAACCCCAGGGCTCTATGGGAAGGACCAGCGGGAGGCAGCCCTGGTGGACATGGTGAATGACGGCGTGGAGGACCTCCGCTGCAAATACCTCTCCCTCATCTACACCAACTACGTGAGCATCTGCACCAGGGCTGGGCACTGGGGGCTGAACAAAGAAAGAAGCTGCTTTTGCCCTCACCCCCCTACCCCTCACGTGGCTCGGGCTGACCCCTCCTTGGGTCAGGGTGCAGGGGCTGGGTCAGCTCTGGGCCAGGGGCAAGACACAACCTGCACCCTCATTGCCTGGGACATGAACCAGTCAAGTAACGGGTTGTGGGGGAGAGTGCAAGGACAGAGACCTCCAGCAACTGGTGGTTTCTGATCTCCTGGGGTGGCGAGGGCTTCCTGGAGTAGCCAGAGGCGGAGGAGGATCTGTCACCAGTTTCTGGATGGAGGTGCTGGCACTTTTAGCTAAGCAAAGTATGCAGACACAGAGCACATCTGGGGACCTGGGACCAGTTTAGCAGAGGCAGAGTGTGTATGTGTGTGTGTATGTGTGTGTGTGTGTGTGTGCGTACACTTCCTTGTGTGTCGGGGGTGGGTAAGGAGATAGAGATGCGGGGAGCAGGCCCAGGTCCCGAAGGCCTTGAACCCACTGGTTTGGAGTCTCCTAAGGGCCCTGGGGGCCATGGAGAAGTCTGAACAGGGCTGTGTCTGGATGTGAGGTCTGGAAGGATCCTCCAGAGAAGCCAGCTCTGAAGCTTTTGCAATCATCTGGTGAGAAATCCCAGCAAGGATGGACAGGCAGAATGGAATAGAGATGAACTGGCAGCTGAAATGGACAGGATTTGGTACTAGCCTGATTGTAGGGAGCGAGCAGAGGAGACTCTGAGACTCTGGTTTCTGGCCTGGGGCAGACAAAGGGGGCGTCTCAGGGGCTGGGAGGGATGAGAGTAGGAGGATGATACATGGTGGTGTCTGGCAGGAGGCAGGCAAGGATGACTATGTGAAGGCACTGCCCGGGCAACTGAAGCCTTTTGAGACCCTGCTGTCCCAGAACCAGGGAGGCAAGACCTTCATTGTGGGAGACCAGGTGAGCATCTGGCCCCATCCTGTGCCTTCCTCGCCACCGTCTGCTTACAGATGGACATATGTGTGAGCCATTTGTTCAAGCAAAGTGGGGCAGACCTAGGGGATGGGATTAGGCCCTCTGCCCCCAGTTTCCCCAGCCTGCTCCCGCTGGCTGAGTCCCCGGCCCGCCTGCCCTGCAGATCTCCTTCGCTGACTACAACCTGCTGGACTTGCTGCTGATCCATGAGGTCCTGGCCCCCGGCTGCCTGGATGCGTTCCCCCTGCTCTCGGCATATGTGGCGCGCCTCAGTGCCCGGCCCAAGCTCAAGGCTTTCCTGGCCTCCCCTGAGCACGTGAACCTCCCCATCAATGGCAACGGGAAACAGTGAGGGTTGGGGGGACTCTGAGCGGGAGGCAGGGGCTGCTTGCCTCCCTTTCTCCAGGACCAATACAATTTCTAAGAAAGCTGCTGTGAGCACTGTCTTTCCTGGGAAGGGGTTCTCAGCTCTCAGCCTGGAGGTTGGGGGGAGGGCAGAGCAGAGGGCTAGAAAATGCTGCTCTAGCATAGTCAGTGGCTTCCTGGAGCCCTCAGCCTGGCTGTGTTTACTGAACCTCACAACCTGGAATTGGAAAAAAAAAGAAAAAGAGAGAGAAACAAAGAGAAATAACCATGGTCACCGTCCTGGAGCACCACACAGTGTAGAGAAGGAGAAGTGTCGCGTAGAAACATGCTTTCTAGGCCCAGCAGGCACCTGTCAGAGGGACAGATTCCAGGAAGGAGGGATGTGAGGAGTTCCCTGTCCTGGGACTTTGGAGGATTAGCTGAGTAGCTCCAAGCAGCCCAAGTTGATGGGAGGGTCATTCTGCTTGGATGGGGGCTCTCCTGGCTTCCTGCTGAATTGTGAGTTTTGGTGTGTCCTAGGCAAGCAATGACATTAGGATTATTAGGATTCTCCAGAGAAACAAAGCCATTAAGATACTGTAGGGCAGGCAAAATTTTATCTCTGTCCTTTTAGGGTTTTTTGGCTGGGCCTGAGAACTAAAGATTTGAGCAGGAGAAAAGCATTGAAATTTATCTAGGCTGGGCATTGTGGCTCATGCCTGTAATCCCAGCACTTTGGGAAGCTGAGGCAGATGGATCACTTGAGGTCAGGAGTTGAAGACCAGCCTGACCAACATGGTGAAACCCCATCTCTACTAAAAATACAAGAATTAGCCAGGCGTGGTGGTGGGTACCTGTAGTCCCAGCTACTTGGGAGGCTGAGGCAGGAGAATTGCTCTCGCTCTCTCGCCACCTTGATAAAGATGTGCCTGCTTCCCCTTCACCTGATTGTAAGTTTCCTGAGGCTTCCCAGTTATGCTTCCTGTTAAGCCTGCAGAACTGTGAGTCAATCAAACCTCTTTTCTTCATAAATTACCCAGTCTCGGATAGTTCTTTACAGCAGTGTGAGAATAGACTAATACACTGTTTTGTTTTGTTTATTTTTGAGATGGAGTCTCACTCTAGCGCCTAGGCTGGAGTACACTGGTGCAATCTCTGCTCACTGTAACCTCCGCCTCCCAGGCTCAAGCAATTCTCCTGCCTCAGCCTCCTGAGTAGCTGGGATTACAGGTGCCCACCACCATGCCCAGCTAATTTTTGTATTTTTAGTAGAGATGGGGTTTCGTCATGTTGGCCAGGCTGGTTTCAAACTTTTAACCTCAGGTGATCCACCTGCCTTGGCCTCCCAAAGTGCTGCAATTATAGGCGTGAGCCACTGCGCCCAGCCTAATACACTATATTAATCAGAAACTGCCAGCTAACCTCTAACTTGGGACTTTTCACTCTAACCAGTCAAAATTGTTTTCTGTGGCTTCTGCAAATCCATGATTAGGTTTTGCTTCCTGTCTAAGAGAGGCACTAGCTGCTTTCATCTGCTGCCATCTTAATCCATGTGTCACTGAATGCTCAAGCTCTTTAAAATGTAAATGGGCTTAAGTTTATATTTCAGCAGATCTGATGTCAGAAGTAGGATCCTTCAAAAGGACATCAGAAGGATCTGAAGGATTTCTCCCCATGCTGGGCCTAATGATGGCCTCCAGGAGCAATGAGCAAACAGGTGTAGGCATTTCACTGAGCCCCCTGCATGCCGCTTTCCACAGCATATTTGAAGGTCATCACTGGTAATTCCCACTCAGATGTATTAGTCCCTTCTCACACTGCTGTAAAGAACTACCTGAGACTGGGTGATTATAAAGAAAAGAGGCTAAGCCGGGTGTGGTGGCTCATACCTGTAATCCCAACACTTTGGTTTGGTTTTGTTGTTGTTGTTTTTTGAATCAGAGTCTCACTCTGTCGCCCAGGCTGGAGTGCAGTGGCACCATTTCAGCTGCAAGCTCCACCTCATGGGTTCAAGCGATTCTCCTGCCTCTGCCTCCCAAGTAGCTGGGATTACAGGCACACGCCACCACGCCTGGCTAATTTTTGTATTTTTGGTAGAGACAGGGTTTCACCGTGTTGGCCAGGCTGGTCTCAAAACTCCTGATCTCAGGTGATCCACTCGCCTTGGCCTCTCAAAGTGCTGGGATTACAGGCGTAAGCCACTGCACCCGGCCAATCCTAGCACTTCAGGAGGCCGAGGTGAGCAGATCACTTGGGGTCAGGAGTTGGAGACCAGCCTGGCCAACATGGTGAAACCCCGTTTCTACTAAAAAGACAAAAAAATTAGCTGGGCATGGTGGCACATGCCTATAATCACAGCTACTCAGGAGGCTGGGGTAGGAGAATCCCTTGAACCCGGGAGGCAGAGGCTGCAGTGAGCCGAGATCATGCCTCTGCGCTCCAGCCTGGGTGACAAGGCTTGATTGACTCACAGTTCTGCATGGCTGGGGAGGCCTCAGGAAACTTACAATTGTGGTGGAAGGCGAATGGGAAGCAAGGCACGTCTTACGTGGTGGCAGGGGAGGTGAGGGGGGATGTTCCACGCACTTTTAAACCAACAGAGCACATGAGAACTCACTGTCAGGAGAACAGCAAGGGGGAAATTCGCCCCCATGATCCAATCACCCCCCACTAAGCCCCTCCCTCAACACGTGGAGATTAGAATTCAAGATGAGATTTGAGTGGGGACAAAACCAAACCATATCACATACAAACTCCAGAACTTTAATTGAATTTTGCTGATCTGGACTGGGTTTGGAAGTTGTGATGGAAGTTTAACGAATCCTGTAGGGAGGCTTCAGGTGTCTGACTGGGTCAGACAGAAACTGAAATGGTTTTAGTAAAAGACCTCTAATAGGTAAGGTTCCAGGAAAACAAACAATTCTGGGTTCATTTAAATCCAGGGGGTCTGGGACTCCATCGCAGGACTCGTGCTCTTCTAGAGAAATGAGTGAATCTTACCAAAAATAATTTAGAATTTTAGTGGCCACAGTGGGGAAGTTTTAACCTGAACAAAACTGCTCATCTCCAGACTGCATTGAAAAAAAAGAGGGAGGATCCCAAACACCCCAGAAATAATGGGATGTATTTTTGGTTGGCAAGCAGAGGCTTCTAAGTTCTCCCTCTTTCTCACTAGCCGCCTCTGCCTCCTCTGAATCTGCTGACTTCTTTGCTTGGTTACTTTCCCACCTTGACGATGCAATGAAAAAAAACCCAGCTAGATAAGTTATAAAAGTTAGGCTGTCAAATCAACCATGTCTGTTTCTTTAACTACCCTATGCCGTGGTTAAAATCTTAAGCTCAGAGCAATAATGAAAGGTATTCCTGTCCGGCATAGAAAATGCTTTGTCTGCCCTATTTGTGAATGGGCTCCACCCTGACCTCAGTAATCTAGTTACACATATGTTGATAGGGACCTGAGGAAGCTCAAAGTTAGATGCAAGAGCAGAATGGTACTGCTCTGAGGACAATAGCCAAGGTCCACAAGCCCCTATTTGGTCCATATATAGGCCAGAAAAAAACACAAACTTTTGGCCAGGCACAGTGGCTCACACCTGTAATCCTAGCACTTTAGGAGGCTGAGGCGGGCAGATCACGAGGTCAGGAGATCGAGACCATCCTGGCTAACTTGGTGAAACCCTGTCTCTACTAAAAATACAAAAAAATTAGCCAAGTGTGCTGGCAGGCGCCTGTAGTCCCAGCTACTTGGGAGGCTGAGGCAGGAGAATGGCATGAACCTGGGAGGTGGAGCTTACAGTGAGCCGAGATCATGCCACTGCACTGTTTTTTATTTGTTTGTTTTGTTTTGTTTTGTTTCTTTGAGATGGAGTCTTGCACTGTCACCCAGGCTGGAGTGCAGTGGTGTAATCTCAGTTCACTGCAGCCTCGACCTTCCAAGCTCAAGCGATCCTCCCATCTTAGCCTCCTGAATAGCTGGGACCATAAGCACATACCACCCTGCCAGGCTAGTTTTTATTTTTTGTAGAGATAGGAATTCAAGCTGTCCTGAATATATGTTCTGATTATCAGCAGATACAAGGGATTTTTTTGTTTTGTTTCATTTTTTTGGTTATTTATTTATTTATTTATTTTTGAGATGGAGTCTCACTGTGTTGCCCAGGCTGGAATGCAATGGTGTAATCTCAGCTCACTGCAACCTCTGCCTCCCGGGTTCAAACGATTCTCCTGCCTCAGCCTCCCGAGTAGCTGGGACTACAGGTGCCCGCTATCATGCCCAGCTAATTTTTGTATTTTTAGTAGAGATGGGGTTTCACCATATTGGCCAGGCTGGTCTCGAACTCCTGACCTTGTGATCTGCCCACCTTGGCCTCCCAAAATACTGGGATTACGGATGTGAGCCACCACACCTGGCCACAAAGGGGGGTTTAAAGAAAAAAAGAATGGGTGGCTTCTTAGCTAAAAATTAACTATTGATTGGATATACATTGTTCTTCCTATCACAAATTTCAGGACTCAATCTCCTGGGCTCAAAAAACAGAATTTAGTGAAGGCTCAAGGCCAAATTGATTAGAAACACAGAGGAACAAAGCAATGGGAACTCAGTTGAGCCATCTGCTTACAAAGGAGCCATGACATGTGAGAGCATTTCTAAGCATCTAGCTATCATGATTTTATTTTTTGTTGTTGACTTAAGACATCTAGAAATGCAAAGCATAATCAATTTAAGAATAAAAAGTACTGGCTGGGCACGGTGGCTCATGCCTGTAATCCCAGCACTTTGGGAGGCCAAGGTGGGTGGATCACCTGAGGTTAGGAGTTCAGGACCAGCTTGGCCAACATGGTGAAACCTGCCTCTACTGAAAATACAAAAATTAGCCAGGTGTGGTGGCGCATGCCTGTAATCCCAGCTACTCAGGAGGCTGAGGCAGGAGAATCTCTTGAACCCAGAGGCGGAGGTTGCAGTGAGTTGAGATGGTGCCACTGCACTCCAGCCTGGGCGACAAGAGTGAAACTATCAAAAAAAAAAAAAAAAGAACAAAAAATGTGATGCAAATAAAGACAATTATTAACAAAACAAGTTGAAATCCAGATCTGAAAAGTCTTCTTATTTGTGAAGGTAACAAATCAAATAGATCATGTAATGGGTGTGGCTTTTTGACAGCTTGCAGCCATTTATCCTCTTGAGTGATCCTTCCAAACTGAGTTTCCACTTCTCATCCAGGTTTGAAGAACAAGGTGGGCTGGGCGCAGTGACTCACGCCTGTAATCCCAGCACTTTGGGAGGCCGAGGCAGGTGGATCACGAGGTCAGGCGATCGAGACCATCCTGGCTAACACGGTGAAACCCCGTCTCTACTAAAAACACAAAAAATTAGCTGGGTGTGGTGGCAGGAGCCTGTCGTCCCAGCTGCTCGGGAGGCTGAGGCAGGAGAATGGTGTGAACCCGGGAGGCGGAGCTTGCAGTGAGCTGAGATCACACCACTGCACTCCAGCCTGGGCGACAGAGGGAGACTCCGTCTCAGAAAAAAAAAAAAAGAAAAAGAACAAGGTGACTGGTTGTGGTCAGCTTTGGCGCGAGATCTCTGGTGATGAAAGATGTCCACTGAGGTGGTGCTGCGTTTTTAAAGTGAAAAGGAAATGTGAATCCATGAGTCAATGCCTCTGATGTTAGCTGCACAAGGATTGGTTAACAATACATGACATGATCCCTTTCAACATGGTTGGGGAATACTTTATTTGATGTTTCCAATAAACAAAATCTCTAGGTTGGAAGCTGTGATCTTTGATGTCTGTCTCCAGGGAGATTGCTTTTTAAAAGAATTCTTCATTAATTTAATTTTTTTTTTTTTTTTTTTTTTTTTTTAGTGAGAAGCTTTATAAGGTCCTGGCAATCATGAAGTATAGCATTTTTAAGAAGAGCTGGCTCATAGACTCCTGCATTCAGGCACATGGACCTTCCTGTTATTTCAAAAAAAGAAAGCTGATGTTGTTGAACTGGGGTACAATGTGAATTAAGCAATAACAATGGAAGAGTCTTAAGCCAGAGAAGGTTCAAGTTTCTATAAGCTTGGCCGGGCATGGTGGCTCACGCCTGTAATCCCAGCACTTTGGGAGGCCGAGGCAGACAGATCACCTGAGGCCAAGAGTTCGAGACCAGCCTGGCCAACATGGCGAAACCCGTCTCTACTAAAAACTACAAAAATTAGCCAGGTGTGGTGGCGGGTGCCTGTAATCCCAGCTACTCAGAAGGCTGAGGCAGGAGAATTGCTTGAACCTGGGAGACGGTGCTTGCAGTGAGCCGAGATTGTGCTACTGCACTCCAGCCTGGGCAACAGAGCAAGACTCTGTCTCAAAAAATAATAATAATAATAGTAATAATTATGTATTATGCCTTAAAGGAAGTTTTAGAACATTCCAGGGATTAAGAGGGGTGGGGAGAGGGAGAGAAATAGTACAGACAACAGTCTTTCATTGTGAGGCAATAAAACGAAAAATAACAAAACCAGGAAACCAAATCTCCCTAACACCTGTACATTTATAAATCTTTCTTAAAATGACTCCTGTCAAAGAAGAAATCAAAACCAAAATTGCAGAACATGTAGCGAGTGATGATAAAGATGCGCTATATGTCAGAACCATTGGTCTACTTGACTGGATTGCTATGGCTTTAGAATCAGTCTTGCTATCTGCCAGGGCAAAACCCACCACCCACCACATCTTCTTCTTCAAAACTGCCTTGGCTGTTCTTGGCCCTTTGTTGTTCTATATACATTTTGGTGTCAGCTTTCCCACTTACATGAAAAGCCCTGGTGGGATTTTGATGGGAATTTGCATGAATTTGTAGATTAATTTGAAAAGATGTGACACCTTTATGATATTAAGTCATCCACCTGGTGAAAGCCCTGTGAACCAGCCTGGCTCCCCCATCCTCCCAGCAGCTGAGGGGCCGACTGGAGGGGACTGTGGGTGCACGATAAAGGAAGGAAGCCATAAATACTGGCCATGGCCTCATGACCTGCTGCAGCCACAGAGGTCCCCTTCAATGTCCTTTGTGGCTTTGAGTTTTGCATGGTGGGAGGAAATCGTCTTTGCAAGGTGCAAAGTGGCCCCAGGAGGAAGAAAATGTAATAGAAGACAACTGCTCAACCTGTTTTTGATCATAAAAACTCAACAGTCTTTTTCTTTTTGCTGATTTATAAGATGAGGCCTGGCGTTTCTGAATCCTGAACCCTTGAGGAATGGGGAAGACGAGTTTCACATTTCTAACAGCTTAGAAGGGGCGTTGAAGGGGCGTGTAAGCTCTTCCTGGTGTCTGTCATCCCAAATAGCCATCAAGGACTATGAGGAGCGAAAAAGAAGAGACTAGAGCTTTTGTGTTAAGGGACAAGAGCTTTTGTGTTAAGGGACAAAGAGGGTGTAGGCAAGACTTCAGGTGACAACAGGGGGATGGGCAAAGGACCAATGCGGAAACAATCGTTACCTAGACCTGATCTTCTGGGTTCCCGGATGTGAGTTTGCTGCAGGGAGGCGCCAGCAGGACTGGACCCAGGGGACTGATACTGGTACCTGGGGTCTGTGCATGCCCAAGACCTCCCTGGTCCTCCCTGATGGAAACTGCAGACCATGCCCAATGTGTCAGGATGGTATATGCTGAAGAGGGACCCTGAGATCTTGGCTGGGTGATGGAGAGTGGCCACACCAGGACGGCAGTGCGGAGGTTATTCCATGGCCCTCAAGCTGGGCCAGCAGGGAGAGAGGGCTGGGTCAGATGCGTCATTCATTGTGCTGCTTGCCTTCAATACGTTCACCTCGTCCTTTGCATACCCCGCCGGCCGTGATTGAGTGACTACTCTTTCCAGTTTAAATTCATGGAAAAAAAAAATTTCCAGATCAAGACAGCAGGATGCAACCTGAAACCCACTATGTCTTTCTCAAACACATCAAGACCAGAGAAGAAAAACTGGAAAAACCTTTTTTTTTTTTTTAAGACGGAGTCTTGCTCTGTTGCCCAGGCTGGAGTGCAATGGCACGATCTCAGCTCACTGCAACCTCCGCCTCCTGGGTTCAAGCAATTCTCCTGCCTCAGCCCCCCGAGTAGCTGGGATTACAGGCATCTGCCACCACGCCCGGTTAATTTTTTGTATTTTTAGTAGAGATGGGGTTTCACCGTGTTAGCCAGGATGGTCTCAAATTCCTGGCCTCAAGTGATCCACCCGCCTCAGCCTCCCAAAGTGTTGGGATTACAGGTGTGAGCCACCACACATGGCCTGTATTTCCTATTTAGCATTCTTTCCCTGTATTTCTTCTTTACTCTGTTTTCCTGTCTTCAGTTGAATTGAGTTTTTTTGTTCTAGTCTCTTCTCGCCATACTATTGGAAGTTACAAATTTTGCTTTTATCTTTAGTGGTCACTCTTAAATTTTTAGATCATACCTAAATTTCATGTCCAAGCAAAAGCTAATTAATATCTCTATCCCCCTTCCTGAATATGAAGCGAAAACAAAAACAGAGTATATGTCCAGGCGCAGTGGCTCATGCCTGTAATCCCAACACTTTGGGAGGCCAAGGTGAGTGGATTACCTGAGATCAGGAGTTCGAGACCAGCCTGGCCAACATGGAAAAACCCTGTCTCTACTAAAAAAAAAAAAAAAAAGATTAGCTGGGCGTAGTGGCACATGAGTGAGCTGAGAGGTCACGAGTTTGAGAAAAAGTAACAATTTGGCCAGGTTCGGTGGCTTACAGGCCTGTTATCCCACCACTTTGGGAGGCCAAGGCGGGTGGATCACTTGAGGCCAAGAATTCGAGACCAGCCTGGCTAACATGGCAAAACCCCATTTCTACTAAAAACACAAAAATTAGCTGGGTGTGGTGGTGCACACCTGTAATCCTAGCTACTAAGGAGGCTGAGGCACGAGAATCACTTGAACCCAAGTGGTGGAGGTTGCGATGAGCCAAGATCGCACCACTGCACTCCAGCCTATGTGATAGAGCAAAACTCCATCTCAAAAAACTAAAAAAAAAATCAAATAAAATACAAAAATTAACAATTCATCAAGAAAACTTTATTTATAAGTGATCAAAATTGGCTCAAGGAAATAGATAAATAACCATAAAAGAAATGGAGGCCAGGCGTGGTGGCTCATGCCTGTAATCCCAGCACTTTGGGAGGCTGAGGCGGGTGGATCATGAGGCAAGGAGATCGAGACCATCCTGGCTAACACGGTGAAACCCCATCTCTACCAAAAATACAAAATATTAGCCGGGTATGGTGGCACGTGCCTGTAGTCCCAGCTACTCAGGAGGCTGAGGCAGGAGAATTGCTTGAACCTGGGAGGCGGAGGTTGCAGTGAGCCGAGACTGTGCCACTGCACTCAGTCTGGGCGACAGAGCGAGACTCCATCTCAAAAAAAAAAAAAAAAGAAGAAGAAGAAGAAGAAAAAGAAAAAAAAGAAAAAGAAAAAGAAAAAGAAATGGAAATAGTGTTTCGATCACCCCCAAGCAGAGGTCCCAGCTCCAGATAGCTTTATAATAAGTTATAGACATGCTTCAGGAAATAGATAATTTTTAACCTGAGCAAACTCTTCCAGTATGTGGGAAAAGATGGGAAGTGGCTTACCTCATTTTAAGGGGCTAGCATAATCTTGAACAAAACTGAACAATATGCCCCAGAGAAAGTAAAACTAGAGGCTACTCTCTCTTGTGAGCACTGGTGTAAAAACTGAGTAAAATGTTAGCAAAACAAATGCAGCAGGACGGTGAAATCATATTACATCATGACCAATTGGTGTTTATACCCGGAATAAGAAAAAAATAAGAATAGCAAGCACTTACACGGAGATGAAAACATGTAATCGTCACAACACCACCTTGAAACAGAGAGAGGTCAAGGAACTTGCTCCATGACACGCAGCTGATTCAGTGGAAGAATCCAAAATTAAGTCCAGAGAGGCCTCCTTCTGTGTTCTCAGCCACTGCACTCTGCCACCCCGTTAGGTCAACAGATTAGAAAAATGATTGATGTGATTAACCACAGATTAAAGAAGAAAAGCAACATCATCTCAGATGCAGAAAAAGCCTTCCATGAAACTGAGCACGCCTTCATGATAGAACTGTGTACTCAAAGGGAGTTTTCTTTTTTTTTTTCTTTTGTTTTACTTTATTTTTATTTTTTTCAAAGGGAGTTTTCATAACATAATCACGGTCTCTGCCAAAAGCCTCAGCAAACATCTTACTGTTGCTATGACAATTGTCACACACACTAATTGTTCAAAGATAAATAGGCCAGAGTTCTCAGCATGTTTTACCTTCATGCCCGATAGGAGGAGAGGCCCATTTCCAAGATTCCTCTGAGCAACCAGACAAGCCACACCCAGATCAGTTAGGGCAAATGGAATTTTATAGCCCTGAACTACAATTGCCCATAACTCAGTTTTGTTTTTTAAGAGAAGTCTTGCTCTGTCACTAGCCTGGGGTGCAGTGGCTTGATCTCGGTTCACTACAACCTCCAACTCCCTGGTTCAAGCGATTCTCCTGCTTCAGCCTCCCGAGTAGCTGGGATTACAGGCACGCACCACCACACCCGGCTCATTTTTGTATTTTTAGTAGAGATGGGTTTTCCCCATGTTGGCCAGGATGGTCTCAATCTCCTGACCTCGTGATCCACCTGCCTCGGCCTCCCAAAGTGCTGGGATTATAGGCATGAGCCACCACACCCAGCCTACACACCCAGTTTTTAAGCAAGCCATTTGGAAGCTAAAGGTACTTTCTTAAGAATGCAGTGGGTGGCCGGGCGCGGTGGCTCACGCCTGTAATCCCAGCACTTTGGGAGGCCGAGACGGGCGGATCACGAGGTCAGGAGATCGAGACCATCCTGGCTAACACGGTGAAACCCCGTCTCTACTAAAAACTACAAAAGGCCGGGCGCGGTGGCTCAAGCCTGTAATCCCAGCACTTTGGGAGGCCGAGGCGGGCGGATCACAAGGTCAGGAGATCGGGACCACAGTGAAACCCCGTCTCTACTAAAAATACAAAAAATTAGCCGGGCGCGGTGGCGGGCGCCTGTAGTCCTAGCTACTCAGGAGGCTGAGGCAGGAGAATGGCGTGAACCCAGGAGGCGGAGCTTGCAGTGAGCCGAGATCGCGCCACTGCACTCCAGCCTGGGCAACAGCGTGAGACTCCGTCCCAAAAAAAAAAAAAAAAAAAAAAAAAAAAAAAAACTACAAAAAACTAGCCGGGCGAGGTGGCGGGCGGCTATAGTCCCAGCTACTCGGGAGGCTGAGGCAGGAGAATGGCGTAAACCCGGGAGGTGGAGCTTGCAGTGAGCTGAGATCCGGCCACTGCACTCCAGCCTGGGCGACAGAGCAACACTCTGTCTCAAAAAAAAAAAAAAAAAAAAAAAAAAGAATGCAGTGGGTGCCATGAAAGAAACCTCTGGGTGACTGGGGGAGAAAACATATAGCAGAAGAGGACAATAAAAGATGTCAGAAGCCAGGTATGGTGGCTCATGCCTGTAATTCCAACACTTTGGGAGGCCAAGGCAGGTGGATCACCTGAGGTCAGGAATTCGAGACCAGCCTGACCAATATGGTGAAACCCTGTCTCTACTAAAAATACAAAATTAGTTGGATGTGGTGGCATGCACCTGTAATCCCAGCTACTTGGGAGGGTGAAAAAAAAAAAAAAATGTCAGAGAAGAGAATAAACCAGAGACTGGTGAATGTTTCCAGCTGCCAGCTTTATCTAAGAAGGTTTAAGGTGTTATTGTTGAGAATGTCTTCTCCCTTTGCACCTGGATTGACAGTTCTTTTCTGCAGTCACTCTGTCTTTATTTTATTTTTCACAAATGGCTACTACTAATTAGCAGGAATATAATCAGAAATCCACTCACAGGAATTCTGTTTATGAGCATCCAGTGAAAAACTTCTGGCCTAAGGCATTTGATATGAAAAGATAAAAAAAAATTTTAAAATAGAACTGAGGACCTTAATATTGTCAACAAAAAGAGTCAAACTCTGTACAATATTTGAAGAGATGTATTTTTTTTTTTTTTTTTTTTTGGAGACAGAGTTTTGCTCTGTTGCCCAGGCTGGAGTGCAATGGCACGATCTCGGCTCACTGCAACCTCCGCCTCCAAGTTCAAACAATTGTCCTGCCTCAGCCTCCCCAGTAGCTGAGATTACAGGCATGTACCACCACGCCTGGCTAATTTTTTGTGTTTTTAGTAGAGACAAGGTTTCACCATGTTGGCCAGCCTGGTCTTGAACTCCTGACCTCAAGAGATCTGCCTGCCTCAGCTTCCCAAAGTGCTGGGATTACAGGCGTGAGCCGCTGTGCCCAGCCGATATTTATTCTAAGTTGAATGTGAGTGACTGGTGGTCTGTGACACAGCCCTCAGGAGATCCTGAGAACATGTGCCCAAGGTGGTTAGGCCACAACTTAATTTTATACATTTTAGGGAGACATAAGACATCAATCAATACATGTAAGATTCCAAACATAGGAAGCAGGTTGGGGGCTGCTTCCAGGTACTAGGTGGATTCGAAGGTTTTTCTGATTGGCAGTCAGTTGAAAGAGTGATCAACAGAAAGGAATGTCTAGGTTACAAAGGGGTTGTGGAGACCAAGGTTTTGTCATGCAGATAAAGCCCCTAGGTAGCAGGCTTCGGAGAGAATAGATCATCAATGTTCCTTGTCAGTTTGTCATGCAGATAAAGCCCCTAGGTAGCAGGCTTCGGAGAGAATAGATCATCAATGTTCCTTGTCAGACATAAGAGTCTGTTCTAGGCCGGGCGCGGTGGCTCAAGCCTGTAATCCCAGCACTTTGGGAGGCCGAGACGGGCGGATCACGAGGTCAGGAAATCGAGACCATCCTGGCTAACACGGTGAAACCCCGTCTCTACTAAGAAATACAAAAAACTAGCCGGGCGAGGTGGCGGGTGCCTGTAGTCCCAGCTACTCGGGAGGCTGAAGCCGGAGAATGGCGTGAACCCGGGAGGCGGAGCTTGCAGTGAGCTGAGATCGGGCCACTGCACTCCAGCCTGGGCTACAGAGCGAGACTCCGTCTCAAAAAAAAAAAAAAAAAAGAGTCTGTTCTATCAGTAATTCCCAAAGACAGGAGGGTATAATGAGGCATGTCCAGCTCCCCTTTTCATCATGGCCTGAACTAGCTTTTCAGGTTAACTTTGGAAAGTGCTTGCTGAGAGGAGAGGTCCACTCGGATGGGTGAGGGGCTTAGAATTTTCCTTTTGGTTTATAATGTCAAACCTTTACACATTCCCATTAAAGTCACACCCCAGATAAGGAAGCTTGCTACCACCACTATTCAGCCTTATTCTGAAGTTTTTAGTTGTTGTAATAATGAAAGGAAACGAGATACCTGATATTAGAAAGGAAGAGACACCGTCCTTACTATTTCTCAACAGTGGCTTACGCCTGTAATCCCAGCACTTTGGGAGGCCAACGCAGGTGGATCACCTGAGGTCAGGAATTCGAGACCAGCCTGATGAGACTCTGATCACCAGCAGGGAAAACAGAAAAGCAGGCTGGGCGCAGTGGCTCAGGCTTATAGTCTCAGCACTTTGGGAGGCTGAAGTGGGAGAATCACCTGAGCCTGGGAGGGCAAGGCTGTGGTGAGCTATGATCATGCCACTGCACTCCAACCTATGTGATGGAGTGAGACCCTGTCTCAAAAAACAACAACTACAACAAGAACAAAACAAGAAAAGCTTGACTGGGTACAATTTATTTATTTTATTTTTTACTTCCCACACTACACTGATGTAGCCTTTTAAAAATCATTGGCCGGGCGCGGTGGCTCAAGCCTGTAATCCCAGCACTTTGGGAGGCCGAGGCGGGTGGATCACAAGGTCAGGAGATCGAGACCACAGTGAAACCCCGTCTCTACTAAAAATACAAAAAATTAGCCGGGCGCGGTGGCGGGTGCCTGTAGTCCCAGCTACTCAGGAGGCTGAGGCAGGAGAATGGCGGGAACCCGGGAGGCGGAGCTTGCAGTGAGCCGAGATCGCGCCACTTCACTCCAGCCTGGGCAACAGCGTGAGACTCCGTCTCGAAAAAAAAAAAAAAAAAAATCATTTATTGGCCGGGCGCAGTGGCTCACACCTGTAATCCCAGCACTTTGGGAGGCCAAGGCGGGCGGATCACGAGGTCAGGAGATCGAGACCACCCTGGCTAACACGGTGAAACCCTGTCTCTACTAAAAATACAAAAAAAAAATTAGCCAGGCGTGGTGGCGGGCGCCTGTAGTCCCAGCTACTCGGGCAAGCCGAGATCGCGCCACTGCACTCCAGCCTGGGCGACACAGCGAGACTCCGTCCCCACCTCCCCCCAAAAATAAAGATAAAAAATAAATAAATAAAATAAAAATCCTTTATTTAGTTTTTTTGTTTGTTTGTTTTGGTTTTGAGACAGGGTCTTGCTGTCTCATTGAAGCTGGAGCACAGTGGTGCTGTCATGGCTTACTGCAGTCTCACCTTCCCAGCCTCAAACCATCTTCCTGCCTTAGCATCCCAAGGAGCTGGGATTATAGGTGTGCACCACCACGGCCAGCGAAGTTTTCACTTCTTTTTTTTTTTTTTTTTTTTTTGTAGAGATGGGATCTCACTCTGTTGCCAGGGCTGGTCTTGTACTCCTGGGTTCAAGCAATCCTCCTGCCTCAGCCTCCCAAAGTGCTAGGGTTACAGGCGTGAGCTGCCACACCTGGCCTGGATAAACTTTTGTAATAGCAGAGTCCATGAAGTCATCTAGATACAATATCAAAAAGGTAAATCGATAGTATTCCATTCACAAGCAACAACCAATTAGAAATGTAATCAGAAAAGGGATTACAAAAACATAAAACCACAAAAATATCACAGAAAATTCCTGCACTAAAAAAGTACAGAATTTAAAATAATTCTAAATCTTTAGTGAAGGAGCTAAAAGATCTGAATCAATGGGAGTGACCATTCCCTGGTTGGGAAGATGCGTGATTGTAAAGACATGGTTCTTCTCTGAATTCATTTAGAATTCTGTTCACGGAGTTAAACACTCTTGGGACATTTGCTGTGTGTCAGGCATGGCTCTGAGCACTTTACAAGCACCTCGTTCACTTTCTCAGTAACTCTAACCATCACTCCTTTAGGGCATATGTTATCTTCATTTTCCACTTGAGGAAACTGAGGCAGGGGTCATAAAATCTCACTGGTAGGAAGTGACAGAAGCAGGATTTTGAATCCAAGCCCTTAACCTTGAAGCTTTGATGTCACTTGCAGATAATCATGTTTCTAAATCTATTTGTGCCAGCGTGGACTAATCTCAAAAACATTGTGTTGAATGAAAAAAGCAAGGTGTAGACTCATTATGTCGAAATACTAGGCTGGTGCAGCTGCTCATGCCTGTATTCCCAGTACTTTGGGAAGCAAAGACCTGAGGATCACTTAAGCCCAGGAGTTCGAGACCAGCCTGGGCAACATAGAGAGTCCGTGTATATACAAATTTTAAAAAATAGCCCGGTATGGTGACGCACATCTTTGGCTCCAGCTACTCAGGAAGGTGAGGCAGGAGGATCACTTGAGGCTGGGGGGTCAAGGCTGCAGTGAGCCATGATCTTGCCACTGCACTCCAGCCTGGGTGACAGAGTGAGACCCGTCTCAAATCAAACGTACAAAATGCCATTACTGCAAATAAAAATCACCAAACACTCATATTTTTCTGTGGGTAAATATAAGTAAAGTAAAAGCACAAGTAAAGTAATTTTTTTAAAGGATTGGAAGATGATATCAGATTCAACAGCATTTGGCTCCAAGATGGCAGGAGGGGACTTTATAGTTTTTTGGTAAAGGTCTAAACTTTTAAGAACCAGTATATTAATATGCTACTGTGAAGTGTTTTAAAATCACCTAGAAAACCAGCTGGGCACAGTGGCTCATGCCTATAATCCCAGCACTTTGGGAGGCTGTGGTGGGTGGATCACCTGAGGTCAGGAGTTCAAGACCAGCCTGGTCAACATGGTGAAACCCTGTCTCTACTAAAAATACAAAAATTAGCCTGTGTGGTGGTGTGCACCTGTAATCCCAGCTACTTGGGAGGCTGAGGCAGGAGAATCGCTTGAACCCAGGAGGCAGAGGTTGCAGCAAGCTGATTGTACCACTGCACTCTGGCCTGGGTGGCAAGAGCGAGACTCCATCTCAATAAATAAATATTTTTTAAGAAATCACGTAGAAACAGTAACGGGTATTGTTAGGATGGTCATAATATGTTATTACTTTTTTCTTGCTTTTTTGGTATTCAATTTCAAATGCAGGAAAAAAATTGATGTTTTTCATTTTCCAAATATAATATTTGATTACAATATTGAGTAAGTCCTTCCCTTGAGAAGCTCTGTGCTGGAGGTTGGGGAAGATCTGATCATGCCTTCCTCACACTGGGCCTGACAATAGATGCTCAAAATAGTTGCATGGGGTTGTTGTAGGACTAGCAGGTTTGTATGCCCATATGTATGCAGTAACAGACCAATTACACTGAGATAGCAGGGTTTGCAGCAGAGAAAGAGTTTAATGATTGCAGGGCATCAAGTTTGGAGATGGGAAGAGACCTTCAAATCCATCTCCCCAAGGAGTTTTGGGCTGGGTTTTTTAAGGAGATTGTGGAGGGCAAAGGGCTGGATATTTGGGATTGCTGATTATCCGAGCAAGGGGCATGAAATAATTGGGATTGGAAATCGCATCCTTAGGTGAGCCAGCTCCTCATGGGGACCAGCTGAGTCAGTAGTTTTATCAACATGCAGGACCTGGAGGAATATTTCAAAAGGAAAATTTAACATTTCATGTTCAAGTTGTTATTTATACAGCAGTTAAGGGCAGCTATAATCTAGGGTCTTTGTGACTCCGGGACAACAGGCACCAAACAGCCATGAGGAAGTAGGTTAGAGAGCAGCTGACCTCATGATGAATGCTGAGTGTGCTGAAGGCTTGGTTTATTTTCATCTTTCCCCCCTACTTCTTCCCTAATTGGTTTTATGAAGTTTATAGGGATGGTTGTAGGGTGGTTGCAGAAAACTTCCTGGGCGAGGTGATGTCCAAAGGGCTCCTAGGAGGAGTAGGGCCAAGTCGGGAGGAAGACAGAGCCTCTGGTGCAGATCCAGCTTGCATAGGCAAAACCAAAGGAGCTGGAACTGGGGAGGTCGACAGGTGGCAGCCACAAAGGACCTGGAATGGCAGGCCAAAGGGTCTTCAGCTTTGTTCTGAGGGCAGTGGGGAACCACAAAAACTCTCAGGCAGGAAAGGGGCAAAACGGGTCTGAGATTTATAATAATCCCACTGTTCCATGTTTGCAGAGAAGGGGCTGGAGAAGCCAAAATGTGAGGGTGGGAGACCCCAAGGACACATTGTTAATTTCAGGTGAGAGATGACAGGGCCACAGCCATCTCTCACTGTGCTGGGAATGTTTGGAAGGTAAAGTTGACCAGATAGACACAGTGGATGTGGGATCAGTGGAACAGGAACAAGCCCTTGATACCCCGTGGCTTGTGGTCTGGAGGCTGGTGGGGGAGGCTGATACACAGAGTGACACAGGATGGGATGGGTGCTGAGGAGGTGAGAGCCAGGACCTGAGATGCTGCAGAGGAGGCTCCTGGGAGACGACATCAGAGTGGATCTCCTTCTTCACTTGAGAAGCTTGGCAAGCAGGTGCTCCAGTGGGTGGGGACCAGTGGGGGATTTGTCATTAGGAGACCTCAGGCCGAGTTCTGGCAGTTGTGTCATCCTAGGCAGGCCACTCAGCTTCAGCCATGCGGACACTCTGCTTCTGAAAACAGGGCTCATCATTCCTGAGAATGGAGTTTTGGAGGATTAAGGAGGTAACACATGGCAAGTGCTTGGCACAGAGCCTGCCACTGAATGAACAGAGGCTCCTGCCCCTCACTCTCCATTTCCCAACCCTCCATGCCCAGCATCTCCTGTCCCCAGCATCCCCAACCTGCCTCTCCTTCAGCCTGTATTCCTTTGACCCAGTTAGAGAGAGATGAGGAAGGAATCCACCCATGGCTCCAACCCGCCCCCCTTCTTCTGCCCCAAAGGGAGGGATCCGAGGACTCAGGTCTGAGCCCGGATTAGCTGTGTAATCCCCAGCTTTGCCTAGGCAACCTCTTTCCTTGCCCAAGAGAGGGGGCCTGGGGCTGGCAGCCAGGACTCCTGGGCTCTGGGCCTGATACTACCCTACCTGTCTGGGCAACCTCAGACAGGGGAGAGATGCTCTTGGTGCCTCTCTTGGGAATGTCACTGACGTCCACAGTGACTGTCACATGCGCGTCAGTTGTTCTGTAGGTTTTTCTGTGCGGGGCACTGTGGGAGGGAAGAAAGGCCTAGATTCCAGTCCAGCTCTACCACTCAGCAGCTTCATGCCCACAGACAAAGGACAAAATCCCCCTGAGCCTCAGTTTTTTCATGGACAAAATGGAGTGAACACCTTGTGGGGCTGCTGTGGGGTATGTGAGAAAAATAGCTGCAAAGGAGTTTTGTGAATAGCACATTTTAGAGAGATCAGAAAGGATGATTATAGCACAAAAGAACAGAGATGGTTCCTTCCCAGGAGGACTGGAAAACAGCTGGGGAGAGCAGGCCAGAAAGGTCACTCTCATCACGAGGACCAGAGCAGAGGGTTCCAGGAAACTGAAAAAGATGAGTTCATCAGGCTTCCAAGTCCTCCTGGGAAGGCAAAGGACAGAGGGACCTCCCCAGGTCAGGGGAAAACCGAGGGAAGGGGACAGTGACACAAACGCCCTAAAGTCTAATGATGGCAGGGGTCTTGGGGGACGGGGGTGGGGTTCACAGCAGTGGCCTGGGCGTGATGACCCTGGTGAAGGACGGGGTTGCAAAGCCCTTAAATCCTGGACCAGTGGCTGATTCCAAAGGCAGCAGGGACCATGCCAGGATTTTGGGCAGAAGCACAAAGTGCTGGACTCTCCTTAAAAGGGCTGAGAGAACTCAGCGGTGTAGGGACCAGCCCCACAGGGTTGGTGGGTTTTTCTCTCCATGTGTGGAGACGAGATGTTGTAGAAATGAAGACACAAGATAAAGAGATGAAAGAAAAGACAGCTGGGCCCAAGGGACAACTACCACCAAGATGCGGAGACTGGTAGTGGCCCTGAATGCCAGGCTGTGCTGATATTTATTGGATACAAGACAAAGGGGCAGGGTAAGGAGTGGAGTGTGAGCCATCTCCAATGATAGGTGAGGTCACGTGGGTCACGTGTCCACTGTACAGGGGGCCCCTCCCTGCCTGGCAGGCAAGGCAGAGAGAGAGAGAGAGAGAGAGAGAAACAGCTTATGTCATTATTTCTGCATATTAGAGACTTTTAGTACTTTCGTTAATTTTGCTACTGCTATCTAAAAGGCCTCTGGAACATGAAGGCGGACTATGAGTGTGACCACTGAAGCACAGCATCACAGGGAGACGGTTAGGCCTCCGGATAACTGCGGGCGGGAGCAGGCCCTCCACAAGAGGTGGAGGAGTAGTTTTCTGTAAACTCCCCTTGGGGAAAGGGAGACTCCCTTTCCTGGTCGGTCTCCCTTTCCCGTTCTGCTAACCAGCGGGTGTTTTTCCTTGGCACTGATGCTACTTCTAGACCACGGTCCACTTGGCAATGGGCGTCTTCCCAGACGCTGGCATTACTGCTAGACCAAAGAGACCTCTAGTGGCCCTGTCTGGGCGTGACAGAGGGCTCACACTCGTCTTCTGGTCACTTTTATGTTCCTTCAGCTCCTATCTCCGTATGGCCTGGTTTTTTCTAGGTTATGATTGTAGAGCGAGGATTATTATAATATTGGAATAAAGAGTAATTATAACAAACTAATGATTAATGATATTCATACATAATCATATCTATGATCTATATCTAGTCTAACGATTCTTATTTTATATATTTCATTATGCTGGAACAGTTCGTGCGTGCCCTGGGTCTCTTGCCTCGGCACCTGGGTGGCTTGCTGCCCACACAGCTGCGCCAGCAAAAGGATGTGCCATGCACTGACCATCTGCATCCTCTCTGCCTCACTCCAGCCTAGGACTCCGTGAGAGGCCCTCCGGGGAGACCTCTGCGAACAACCCCCTGCCTTGGAGTCTGCAGTCCTTCCTCAAGCACACGGACGCCCAGGGTGGGGAAGTCCACAGTCTGGCAGGGCTCAGACTGGGCAGAATAACTGCAACGTAGTCGTGAGGATCGGGCTGTGGCCTGCCTGACTTCTCCCTCCTCCCATGATACACCGATGCATACAGCAGGTGCACACTAAACGCCAAATCCATAGAAAGTGGAACACATCAGGACCCAGCAGAAGGCGACATGCGAGTTTTGTTTACTCGTGGCATGAAAGGCTGGGAGCCAGCAGGCGTAGTCCACGAAGTGAAGCGGGCTAAGGCGGGCGCGAAAGAGCAGTGGGGACAGCCGCCACTAAATGCCAGCCGGGCAGAGGGAGGAAGGCGGGCCCTAGGCCGGCGGGACCACATCTCCCAGAAGTCCCGGCGCCAAGGCATTGGCCTCTCCGCCCTCCCCCAAGGAGGCGGGGCCGCGGGCGAAGCGGAAGGGGTGCAGCGATGCCAGTGCGCGGCGCCGGCGTCGGGAGCGTGACGTCTTTCCTGTGCGCCACCTAGCGTTTCTATCGCGCCAGTTCCTCAGCCTGAGTGCTGTGAAGGTGACAGCCTGAGGTGACCCAGCTGGCCCCCCGCGATGCTGGCAGCACGGCGGCTGCTCGGCGGGTCGCTCCCCTCTCGGGTATCTGTGCGTTTCAGCGGCGACACGGTGAGGCCCGGCCTGGCTGGGGCCAGGGGTTTTCGGGGCCCGGTGTCGCGGCCGCGCCTGTGCACGAGCAGTCCCTGGGGTCTGTAGTGGCCTCTGGAGAGCCCTTCTCCCCAGGCCAGGCGGGAAGACTCCCGCTCCGGCCTGGTTGAAGTAGGGGAACGGGTCCCATGGCGGGGCCGACTCCCTTGGCCCGCCGGCTTGCTAGCTTCCCTTGTTTCACAGTCCTCGGCCTGGCGGAAGTTTTGCAGGTTATGAAGCGCCCTTGTTTTCGTTCCTTCTTTGTTAACAGCCTTGTAGGGCGTGAAGGGGTCATTGCCCCATTTAGGGATGCGCACCTCCTGATTTCCTGTCCACTGCTCTGCACCCTGAAGTGGCTGAAAAGTGCTCTTACACGGATGGGAATCCCATCGCCCTTAGCTGGGGCGCTCTCCACTGGGTCGTGGGGCTCCTCATTTTCATCCTAAGTGAGCCGCTCCATCATGTGTGTGTTAGGGAGGCATTTCTTTCCCATCAGTAAACACATTTCGCCTCTTCGGCCGAGTTAGGAATATAAAAGGCCCCTGGCCTACCCAAAGCCAGGCCAGGAAAGGGCCATGCCCACACTCGGCTTGTGGGGCGGTGAGGTGCTGTGATGCAGGTGTGGGCTTTGGCCACCGACAGACCTGGGCTCAAATTCGACCTGCTGCTTTTGACTGTGAGACGTTCCATAAGTTCCTTTTGCTCCGAGCCTCAGTTTTCTCCTCTGTGAAATAGAGAAAATCGTTCCTATCAGAGTTGTTATGAGGATGAAATGGGATTTTGAATGTAAAATGCTTCCATCCAGTATCTGCTAAACAAAATGCTTACTAATGGCCGGGCGCGGTGGCTCATGCCTGTAATCCCAGCACTTTGGGAGGCTGAGGCGGGTGGATCGCTTGAGGTCAGGAGTTCGAGACCAGCCTGGCCAATATGGTGAAACCCCGTCTCTACTAAAAATGCAAAAATTACCCTGGCGTGGTGGTGAAAGCCTGTGATCCCAGCTATCCGGAGGCTGAGGCACAAAAATCACTTGAACTTGGGAGGTGGATGTTGCAGTGAGCTGAGATTATGCCACTGCACTCCAGCCTGGGCAACAGAGCAAGAGTCTGTCTCAAAAAAAAAAAAAAAAAAGGTTACTAAGTGGCAGTGGTAGCTGTGATGCTATAGATGCTCCCCTAGCCCTAGCCCAGCCCCTCCTAAATAGGGAGACACAAGATTCTGTAGCTTCTGGCCCAATCCCTCATGGCCCCAGAGCGCTGCTGGGCCTCCTGACCCTCTGTCTCCCCAGACAGCACCCAAGAAAACCTCATTTGGCTCGCTGAAGGATGAAGACCGGATCTTCACCAACCTGTACGGCCGCCATGACTGGAGGTGAGACAGTGCCCTTCGTGTGTTGGGTCCCGGAGCAAGGCGTCCCCTTCACTGCCTTCCCTACTCTGTCCAGGCTGAAAGGTGCCCTGAGTCGAGGTGACTGGTACAAGACAAAAGAGATCCTGCTGAAGGGGCCCGATTGGATCCTGGGTGAGATCAAGACATCGGGTTTGCGGGGCCGTGGAGGCGCTGGCTTCCCCACTGGCCTCAAGTGGAGCTTCATGAATAAGCCCTCAGATGGCAGGTGTGTGCTGGGGAGTGGGGCAGATGTGACTGTGGGAGAGACCTTAGGGGTGGCTGGGGCTTCCCTGGACCTTTGGGCTCTTTAATTAAAAACAGCATGAATGAGGTGGGCACATGTTCCCAGGCCTTAAATGGATGGGACTTACTCTGTGGACTTCCACAGGGGAGACTTACGTAGCAGAATCAACACATGATTTTGACTTAGGCAGACTTTGTTCAAATCCTAGTTCTGCCTCCTAATCATAGAGCTTTGGGCAATTTCCCGGCCTTTGTGAACCTTAGCTTTTTTGTAAATAGGTACAGTGATACCATGCAAGGATTAAAGAGATAATGTTCATACAGCTTTTGGCCTGTATGCTGGTTGGCACATAAAGCAAATGATAAATGTCACCTGCTTTACCTCCTTTTGGTGGTAGAGCTTGAGGAATGCTCTTTGTCACCAAGAGCAGAATCTGGCTCTCAGGGGCAGACACAAGGAGAGATGTTTGGATGAGCCGAATGAAGACCTTTCTTGTGGTTATAGCTGCCCAAAGATAGAATAGGCAGTAAGCTCCTTGTCATTTGGTGGTGAGCAAGCAGAGCCCCTGGGACATGTTGGGAGGGCAGTGAAGGATTGGCTGTCTGAGGAGACATCGTTGAGGCCTCCCTGGGTGGAGTGGGGTAGCATGGAGTTGAAGACCCAGCCCTGGTGGCCCTGTAGCCTGTCTGACCTGTGGGCCCCTGCAGGCCCAAGTATCTGGTGGTGAACGCAGACGAGGGGGAGCCAGGCACCTGCAAGGACCGGGAGATCATACGCCATGATCCTCACAAGCTGGTGGAAGGCTGCCTGGTTGGGGGCCGGGCCATGGGCGCCCGCGCCGCCTATATCTACATCCGAGGGGAATTCTACAATGAGGCCTCCAATCTGCAGGTGGGCAGGGAGAGACGTGGGCAGATGAGAAGGTGCTCAGTGTGCACTTACACACCCCTCACCCAGCACAGTTGTTCTGAGGTGTTAGCACCTGGTCTCTCAATGGTTGAACTGGGGGAGTGGTGGCCAGTCTTGCATGCATCCCTAATGGGACTTGGCTCCCAAAGCCACCTTCCAGGGGTCCTAATGCTGCTGGTATGATTTTTTTTTTTGCTTCAAAAATAATAGTATTTATTATAACAACAAGTAGCAAGAAGAACATAAGTGGAACTATGTGTTTAGCAAGAGAGCTGAATAATTATGAATATAAATAATTCCTATTTGGGGAAAATACATTATGTTCATTGCTTGGAACTATGAATAATACTTATATCTGTAGGAAATACAGAAAAATAAAATAGGTTAAGGCAATAAGGATATAGGCAATTACATTTTTATTTTAATTTTTTTTTTTTTTTTTTTTTTGAGACGGAGTCTCGCGCTGTCACCCAGGCTGGAGTGCAGTGGCCGGATCTCAGCTCACTGCAAGCTCCGCCTCCCGGGTTCACGCCATTCTCCTGCCTCAGCCTCCCGAGTAGCTGGGACTACAGGCGTCCGCCACCTCGCCCGGCTAGTTTTTTGTATTTTTTTTTTTTTTAGTAGAGACGGGGTTTCACCATGTTAACCAGGATGGTCTCGATCTCCTGACCTCGTGATCCGCCCGTCTCGGCCTCCCAAAGTGCTGGGATTACAGGCTTGAGCCACCGCGCCCGGCCTTTATTTTAATTTTATAAAGACTTTTATTTTTCCTTACAAACTGGGGTAGTTAGGAGACCTGATAATAGCTACTTCACTTTTATTTTCCTGGCAGCAAAGCAGCTTACTTACGTGTTCCTTCTTGCATATCTGTTGCAGATTATAGTCAAGTTTTCCAATTTGTCTAGCAAAATTTTTTATACCAGGAGCATTAGGATCCTCACCGTAGGAGGCCTTCAAGGGCTTCATGACTCCTGAAGTTATAGGCTGACCCCTGGGCTGGGGGTCAGCTGGGAAAGTCACACCTTTGTCCTGCAGGTGGCCATCCGAGAGGCCTATGAGGCAGGTCTGATTGGCAAGAATGCCTGTGGATCTGGCTATGATTTTGACGTGTTTGTGGTGCGCGGGGCTGGGGCCTACATCTGTGGAGAGGAGACAGCGCTCATCGAGTCCATCGAGGGCAAGCAGGGCAAGCCCCGCCTGAAGCCCCCCTTCCCTGCAGACGTGGGTAAGGCCTGGCGTAACCCTGGGTCAGACTGTGTCCTGTGACACCTGGGATCTGGCTAGGTTCCCTTCGAATTGTTCTTATGGATTTCTGAGTGCCTTCCCGGCTGGGGTCAGATAAAGAGTAGGCTGGCAACAATACACAGGCTCCCCCAGGGCTGCCTGCAGTCCCTCCTCCTGCCTCGGTCCCCCCACACCCATGCTGCTCTGTGGCTCCACCTTCACAGTGCCTGTTCTGAGGCTAAGGGCATGGTGGTGAACAAGGCAATGAGGCATCTCTGGAGTTTGGGGTCCAGCAGGGATAAGAATGATAAGGGGATATTAGAGCAGGGGTTCTGCCATGGGAGCAGGACCCTGGGACACACCTCCCTGCCAGGAAACTTGCCGCACCCACTAGCAGCCACCAGTTGTCTTCCCATTTTCCTGAAGGAGTGTTTGGCTGCCCGACAACTGTGGCCAACGTGGAGACAGTGGCAGTGTCCCCCACCATCTGCCGCCGTGGGGGCACCTGGTTTGCTGGCTTTGGCAGAGAGCGCAACTCAGGCACCAAACTATTCAACATCTCTGGCCATGTCAACCACCCTTGCACTGTGGAGGAGGAGATGTCTGTGCCCTTGAAAGAACTGATTGAGAAGCATGCTGGTAAGGCCTGGGGCCAGCCAGGATGTGGGTGGACAGGTGTCCATGAAGAGAGCCTGAGCGGGAGGGCTCAGGAGACGGGGCTGGGTCTAGGGGCTGACTAAGGGCCTGGGGTCAGGACTAGGCAGGTGTGCCGGCCCCAGCCCTGACCATGCATCCCTTTGGGGACTGACTTGGGGCCCCAGGGGGTGTCACGGGCGGCTGGGACAACCTCCTTGCTGTGATTCCTGGTGGCTCGTCTACTCCACTGATCCCCAAGTCTGTGTGTGAGACGGTGCTGATGGACTTCGACGCGCTGGTACAGGCACAGACAGGCTTGGGCACAGCTGCGGTGATCGTCATGGACCGCTCGGTAAGGGTTCACACACCAGCCCCAGTCCCTGCCCTCCTGGTTGCTGTCTTCCTCCCTGGGCCTCCCAGAAAACCCTCTTGCCAGCACTCAGGTCTTAGTTCCTGCAGCCTGAGGTAAAGCAAGGTGGAAGAGGAGGGAGGAAGGCCGCTCTGAGGAGAATACCCCGGAGTCTGGGCAGCACAGGGGGCCCAGGGAGGCTGGAGGAGGCCAGAATGCTGGGTGGGCTGGGAAGAGCTTCTGGAACTGGGGGAGGGGCTGTCACTAGGGGGTTGAGGCCCAGGCTTCTGTCTGGCCGTGGGTGCCTGCTGATTGCCCCTTGTCACCCAGACGGACATCGTGAAAGCCATCGCCCGCCTCATTGAGTTCTATAAGCACGAGAGCTGTGGCCAGTGCACCCCATGTCGCGAGGGTGAGCAGCGGGCAGGCTGGGGGTTTGCTTGCCGTGGCTTCACTTAACCTCCACCCCACCATGTGGCCTGCACCCCTCAAGCACCATCCCACATCCTGGCTGGGGAGATCATCTGGCCCTCTCTTGTGGCTGTGGCTGCAGGTGTGGACTGGATGAACAAGGTGATGGCTCGTTTCGTGAGGGGGGACGCCCGGCTGGCCGAGATTGACTCCCTGTGGGAGATCAGCAAGCAGATAGAAGGCCACACCATTTGTGCCCTGGGTGACGGGGCTGCCTGGCCTGTGCAGGTATTCACCGCCCTTCTGCGTAGCGCGGAGGGTGGGTGGCATCAAGGGCCCAGGGTGTTGGGGGATTTTTGGACTCTGTTTCACACAGTCCCCCCACCAACCCCAGGGTCTGATCCGCCACTTTCGGCCGGAGCTTGAGGAACGGATGCAGCGGTTTGCCCAGCAGCATCAGGCCCGGCAGGCTGCCTCTTAGCCCACCACCCTGGCCTGCTGTCCTGTGTCTGTCCGTCTGGAATGCTGGACAATAAAGCGAGTGCTGCCCACCCTCCCGCTGCAGCTGCTGTGACTGTGCTCTTTACCCTTTACCCAGCACCGGATCCTCAAGGGTGGGAGGGGAGAACAGGGCCCAGTCTGCCTCGTGGCCAGAGGAAGGACAGGGTCTCGTCTGGCTTGAAAGAGATGTTTATTTCGGCTCCATGATTTGGGGGGGGGGGTGAATGTGAAAGCGGGGAGAGAGGAAACACCTCTCTGACTTGGGACTGGGGGGCGTGATGGGTGAGGCAGCCCCAACCTCCATCATTTTTGTGGGGACACTTTAGGCAGCTGTAGTGGAGGGGCGGCAGGCAGGGCCCCTGGGCTAGTTGCTGAGCTGGACAGGCTTGCTGTCCAGTGGGTGCCACAGCTCCAGGCGGTGGTCACTGTGGCCCAGGCACTCAAGCCAGTGCCGCAGGCGCTCCCCACTGGCATGGCTGCCCAGCTGCACCCCGCCTGCCATGGGGGATGGGTCAGGAACCGCCAGTAGCCTACTGGGCCCCCACCCCAGCTCCTCATGTTCCCACTCACCAATGAAGTCATCAGCCGTGCCCAGGTCATAGTCCCACACAGACACTAGCAGCGTCTTCTGGGCCAGCTCCTCCCGTGGGCCTGAGTAGAAGAATTCCTGCAGGGAGAAGGGCAGAGAGGTGGGAAGGAGGCAGCCTTGGCTCTCCCAAAGTTTAAGAAGCAGGCCTCAGCAGGGGAGTGGCTCAGCATGTCAAGGCCAGGGTTGGCTGGGACCTGCCTGGTCCTGGCTCACCTCATTGAACTCGGGGTTCAGGGTCTTCCTGCGAACACTGGTCTTGAATTTAGATTTCTTCCCTGCATTTGGATGCAGGAAACTGATCGGGGAGGATTGGCAGGTTAGGTGTGGCCCTGGAGAGGTGAGGAGCCACCGTCTTGTCCTCACCTCCCACCTGCCCACCCCATTCACTCACAGGCACACAAAGGGGTCCGAGTAACCATTGGCATCCATGGGGGCCAGGTGGACGCAGCGCAGCACACCCACCAGCAAGCCACCCCGCTGAGAGCTGTAGCACAGTGACAGCAGGACGCACCCATGTTCCTCCCAGGCCACCTCTGTCTCCACCTCCTCCTGCAGGTGTAGGCTGAGGTCAGCCCCCATCCAGCCCAAAGCCCAGCCCCTTTAGCCTTCGCGCTCTGGGCAGGAAAGCTCAACCTGGCCCCAAAGAAATCAGGGGCAATGGCTTCATTTCCCAATACAGCCACTCGCACAGTGCCGTGGAAGCGGTCCTATGGGTCAGCTGTACCCTCCAGGGCCTGATCAAAGGTGAGGCTTGCTGACCACATGACCAGTCAGATACGTCTGTCATGGAGGGGAAGGGAACTGGCTGACATGCCAGGAGCTCCCTAAGTGGTCTCCCATCCGGTGCCCGTAGCCATCCCTGTAGGCAAGTGGCTCTGAGAGGATGTTCACTTCCCAAGGAGAAGCAGATCTCTTCAAAACCCCACCCTCTTCACCCCTTACTTCTCTGGGGACCAGATTCTGAGTGTTCTTTGCCACACTCTGGGCCCTGGTGCTTCTGAACAGGCTCAGGGAGGAAGCCTCAGGAGGATGTGCTGCTCTCACCCGCAGGGTAGGTTTCCCTTTGCAGAAAGCCCCACCACCTTGTTCACAGGCGGCTCTCAGGAATGCGGGAGTGCTCTGTGAGCACCCACCATGCTCTGGGCGCTGTTGTGCTTGGGATCTGGGGCAGAGGGTACACAGGGCTGGCGCTGGGAGAAGTGGCCTGTTCGTGCCACCTTGGTGGGCCTCAGCCACTTGGGCTTAGCTAATCAACAGCTGCAGCAACTTGTGGTTCCACCAGAGGGCAGGGCACCCGGCACTTTGGGGAGGAGCTGGTAGGGGGCCCTGCTGTCAGCATCCCAGCTGCCTCCCCCACTGACCACAGGGGTTCTAGCTAGGTCTTTGGTCTCCAGTGGCGTCAAAGAAACCTCTGCAGTCACCCTCACTGCCTCCGGACAAGGGCCTGTCTAGGACGGCCTGCCCCAGGAGTGGTCCCCACACTCCCCTCAGGGCCAGACCCCACCCAGTGAGCCCCGCCCGTCTGTCTTCTCTTCCACCTTGCCCAGCCTCCCATCTCAGGCCACGGATAAATGCCGCCAGTTGCAGCCTCTGCCTCAAGGCAGGTGTCTGCCCGGCTGTGCCCCCAAGGGCTCTGCTTGTCCCAGTGCCCCACAGCTCCTCTGGGCTGCCCTGGCAAGGGAGTCACCCTCACTTTGCCATTGGGGACCTGGCTGTCCCCTGGGACAATGAGGGCTCACAGGGCCTGTGAGAGCTGGCCTCAGGTTCCTCCAAGCCCCCTACGCCCCTGCCACCAGGCTTGCCCCCTCATCCCTGTTCAGCCCAGCCGTCCTACCCACCTCATAGAGGGACATGCCGCGGGCTGTGTCCAGGCTCTTGGGCCTCTTGGCCTGAAAGGGAAGAGAGCCTGGTCATCCTGGCCAGATGCTGCCCAGGTCCCCCTCCCTATTCCTCCCCTCTAGCTCCCATCACAAGATTCCTGGCCCCTGTGCCCCACCCTGTGCTCCAGCCCCACTTACCAGCCTCCGCTTCTCCAGATAGATGTTGAAGCTCCTGGCTCGGTTTGGCACCAGCTTCCTCAAGGGCACCTGCAGCTCCCCTAGGGGAGGTGCCCGCCGCCGTCGCCGCAGCCATGGGTCCTCACACACACACAGCCTGGTGGCCGCCCAGGTCAGACCTGGCCAGGCCAGCCCCATCCCTCTGCTCCACCCCCAGGTGGCCCAGGCTGGATCCTCACCTAAGGGTCTTGCACACAGCATCCTGGCGGGTGAAGCCGTGATAGGTGAGTGTCTCCTCCCAGACAGGTACCCTCGTACCTCGAATGGTGCGTGTCCGAAGCTGGCTGGCCTAGGGCCCAAGCAGGGTGGGTCAGGGCCTCCTAGGGTTAAGACCATCCTCCAACCCCCTACCCTGCCTCCCTGGTAGGACCTCCCACTATTTGCACATCCCAGCAACTGGGACCCAGGCCTTGGGGGGTGGGGAGGAGCCAAGCAGAGCCAGGTGGGTGCCGCAGGCTGGATGTTCCACCAGAGGGCAGCAGTGGGGGCCTGGGGCTTGCCCTCACCTTGCTGTTCCCTGGCAGCAGATTCGCTTTGACATAGGTGTCCACGGAACCTGAGGCCAACGGCTTGAGGCCCTGGGAACAGACAGTGGGTATGAGATAGGCCTGTGGCCCAGCCCTCTGTCCCAGGGACGCCCACCCCCATCCTCACCTTGGCACGATGAGCTGTGCAGTGCAAGGCACTGTTGTCCGCATCAAAAAGAAGTGTGAACTCCAGGGTGGCCAGGGCAGCTAAAGGCAGGTGGCAGGCAGGGTCACCTCCTACCTCAGCTCAATCTGCCCCCACCCATGGCACATACCTCCTGCCTTGCCCCTCCACGGCCAGATGGCAGGGACACCCCAATGCCTCTCCTGGCTGGACTGAGCTCAGGGTGTCCCCTCCTCCCGCCCCTACTCACTGCTGTCGTCTGAGTCTCTCTCTGGCTCTGGGTCGGGCTGCGGCTGGGGTGCAGAGCGGATGGTAGACGCCGCCGCGGGGCGCTGGTCCGGAGGGTGCAGGGTAGGCTCCGTCAAAGGGTAAAAGTGCGGGAAGTAGTGGGAGATGAGGCGGATGGGCCGGATGGGGCCCGGGCTCACATCGATGGCCATGTGCTCCTGCATGCTCACCCGGGGAGGCCGCCCACCTGCTGCCGCCGTGCCCGCCATGGGGACCCCGACGGGGGGCGGGGACTCAGAGAAATGCCTGAGGACTGGGGCGGGGGGGGGAAGCATCGCTGATACCATGCAGGGGACCTGAGGACAGAGCGCAGGGTTGGGGGAGGGGCCGGGGGAGTCCCCAGCCTGGAGGGTCGTGGCAGGCTTTGGAGGGGACTGGGTGTGTCGGGAGTCAGTCCAGCTCCCAGTCCTTACCGCTTTGGGAGCTACTTCACCCAGTGTGAGTCACTGCTGCTGGCAATGGGTGTGCACTCTCGGGGGTAGAGCCCGTGACTGCTGTGTCCCCAGTGAGCGAGGGTGACCCAGAGCTCAGAACCCTCCCAGAGCTCTTTCCTAGCTCTGGGGCTCAGCTTCCCTCCTTCCTCTGCCCCCTTCACACTTTGTCAAAGGGAGTTATTTTTACCACCATCATGTGGCTCTGCTCCCAGGTGAGAAGGCTGGAGGCCCGGAGGTGACAGAGGGCTGTGGAGGTGATAAGTGGTTAGTGGGAAGGAGGGAGCGCATAGGAGGAGGGGAGGGGGTGCATGGGAAAGTGGGAGGGGAGCCACAGGAAGGGGCCCCTGTGATTGAGCCCTGCGGGGGTGGCCAGTTTATACTCTGAAACATGAACCAGATCATCCCACCTCCACCCCTGCTTGGAATAAAATCCGAACCCTTTGATGAGGCGCAACCCCTTTTCACCTCACCAAGGAGTGTCCCCTTGGCATCTCACAGTGAGGGCCCACTCCCCTCCCAAACTGGGCCACTCCTACTCACCTTTGGTTTCTGGGTCACCCCCTGCAGGGGATCTTGGCTGGTTTTAATCATCCAGCATTCCCTCTCCTCTCTTCTCCCCAGTTATTCTTTTAATTTTTAATCAACATAACCATAGATATTTATGGGGTACAATATGATGTTCTGATGTGATATATGTAGAAATGTGATTTCTACAATATGCATTGTAGAAAGATTCAGTCAAGCTAATGAAAAAAGAACACTTAAAATGTACTCTTTAAACAACTGTGAAATACACAAGGTGCTATTGTTAGGGATATTTGCCATGCTGTGCAATAGGGCCTTCAGCTTACTCTTCCTGACTGGAACTTTGTACCCTAAGAGCAATGTCTCCCCTCTCCCCATCCCTAGTCCCCTACTTTCCAGCTCCTGGTGACCACCATTCTCTCTGCTTCTAGGAGTTCAACTTTTTCAGATTCCACATAAAAATCAGACCGTATAGTATTCGTCGTTCTGTGCCTAGCTTACTTCACTTAGCATATCGTCCTCTGGGTTCATCCATGTTGTCACAAATGATAGAATGGCCATCTCTGTTAAGGCTGAACAGTGTAGACACGCCATCCTATCCATCCGTCTGATGCTGGGCAGTCGGGTTGCTGCCGTGTCTTAGCTGTTGTGAATGGCACTGCACTGAACATGGAGGCAGACACCTCTTCAGCATGCTGACTTCAATTCCCGTGGATACCATCCACAAGTGGGGTTGCTGGATCACATGGTACCTCTATTTTTGGTGTTCTAAGGGACTGCCATATGATTTTCCAAAATGGTTGCGCTCATTTCCCTTCCCACCGATAGCACGTAAGGCTTCCCTTTCCTCCACATCCTCACGAGCATCTGTTATCTCCTATGGTTTGGTAGTAGCCTTTCTAACAGGTGTGAGGTGGTATCTCATTGAGATTTTCACTTGTATTTCCTGCACGATTAGCGATGTTAAACATTTTTTCATGTGTCTGTTGAGAAATGTATGTTCAGGTGCTTTGCCCATGTTTAAATTCGGATATTTGTTTCTTGTTATTGAGTTCCTTGTTTCTTTTGGATATTAGCCCCCTTATCAGGTGTATGGTTTACAAAGATTTTCTCCCATCCTGTAGCCTCGCTCCTCACTTTGTTGTTTCTTTTGCTGTGCAGAAGCTTTTTAGTTGGGTGCCATCCCATTTGTCTATTTTTACTTTTTTTTTTTTTTTTTTTTGAGACGGAGTCTCGCTCTGTCGCCCAGGCTGGAGTGCAGTGGCCAGATCTCAGCTCACTGCAAGCTCCGCCTCCCAGGTTTACGCCATTCTCCTGCCTCAGCCTCCCAAGTAGCTGGGACTACAGGCGCCTGCCACCTCGCCCGGCTAGTTTTTTGTATTTTTTAGTAGAGACGGGGTTTCACCGTGTTAGCCAGGATGGTCTCGATCTCCTGACCTCGTGATCCGCCCGTCTCGGCCTCCCAAAGTGCTGGGATTACAGGCTTGAGCCACCGCGCCCGGCCTATTTTTACTTTTGATGCCTTTGCTTTTGGGGTCCTATCCAAGAAATCATTGCCCAGACCAATGTCTAGAACTTTCCCCATATGTTTCCTTCAAGTAGTGTTACCATTGCAGGTTTTTGGTTTTTTTTTCCCCTTTAAGATAGGATCTCACTCTGTTGCCCAGGCTGGAGTGCAGTGGCACAATCTCAGTTCACTGCAGCCTCTGCCTCCTGGGCTCAAGCGATCCTCCCATCTCAGCTTCTTGAGTAGCTGGGACTACAAGCATGCACCACCATGCCTGGCTAATTTATTTGTATTTCTGTACAGACAGGGTTTCACTACATATGACCAGGCCAGTCTTGAACTCCTGAAGTCACGGTGGCCCGCCTTGGCCAACCAAAGTGCTGGGATTACAGGCATGAGCCACAGAGTCCAGTTCGCTTCAGGTTTTATAGCCCATTTTGAGTTGATTTTTGTATAAGGTGTGAACCTCAGTTGTTCTTTGGGAACCACTGCTTCTCAGTCCAGGGAGTTCACCCTCCTACCCAGGCAAGCATCCCAGACTCTATCTATCAATGTATTGTAAATCCAACTGGCCATGTGACAGGCTCAGGGAAGGACATGTGACTCAAGACAGGCCAGTGAGGTGCACTTCTGGGTTAGACTGGCCGGGCGAAGTGGCCATGTTTTCTGTTGATGGATGCTGCTGCCCTCTCCTCAACCTCTCACACTCTGCACTAGAGACAACCTCCCCAGGGCTGAGGCCAGCACAGTGCAAAGCACAGCAAGAAGAGAGCCCCTGAGCCCCTGAGCCCCTGGATCCAGCCATCCTGCCATGGCAAGTTCAGACCACCCACTCCCTCAACTCTTTCACAGAACCCTGGTCTACCTAGTTGACATCTTATGTAATTCCACTATTATCTGTGATTAATTAATGTGGAATCACATGATTATCTGTGTGACCTGGTCTGAGGTCTCCGTTAGACTGAGCACCCCCTCTGGAGGGCAGGTCAGCATCTGACTGGTCCACAGCTATGGCCCCCACACAGCAGCTGGCACACACAGGGGCTCTGTATGTTAGACCCCTGCAGTAACACCCAGGGGCATGCGTGCACTTTACTCCTCTCTGGGATCCCGGAGCCCAGCACAGGGTCAGCCAGGCACAGCAGAGAGAACAGGAGGTGCAGGCTGAGACACGGGCAGTGCATGCCTAAGAGTCTGGGCTGTGGAGTCTGACAGCCCTGGTTCCAATGCCAGCCTGGGGTCCTTAGGCAAGGTGTCTATCCCTCCTGAAAGCAGTCTCACCAGCCAGAGACAGTGCTGGCCCCGCCTTATGGGCTGTTGTGAGGGTGAGATGAATTGACTTCGAGTACTTGGCACCCAGGAAGTGTCCACTGCTGTGGGGAACGGCGTGACTGGAAGGAGGAGCCCCAGCCAGCAGCCTGGAGTGGTCTGCCCAATGTCAAGGCCCCAGCACAGGACAAGCAGGAGCTCTAGAGCTGTCAAAGGCCTTTATTCAGTCCTGAAGTGGAGCTGGCCTGGCAGGGTGAAACCAGGGGCTGCTGAGGGTGGGCCAGGCCCTCAGCCCCTGGCCAGCTCAGGCCGGCCAGGCGGGGCTGGTAGGTACCAGGTGCCAGCAGCTGCAGGGCAAACTCGGTGATGACAGCTGTGAGGCCCCAGACCCGGTGTGGTCCATGCAGGAAGACAGGTAGTGTGTAGCGGAAGTGGCCACGCTGGCAGAAGTGGGTATAGCCCTGATTCTGCGTCTGCAGCAGGTGGGCTAGCGGGAGTGCAAATACCTCATCCACCTGCAGGCAGGAGGCAGAGAGGGTAGACAGAGAACTGGAACAGTCCAACCCCTCACATCCCCCAGCTCACCTCCTCCGAGTTGGGCCTGAGGCTCTGGGGATCCAGTGGGCCCACACCAGCAAGCACTGGCACCACGGTGGCCTTTTGCTGGGGAAGAGGGCAGGCGGTCAGGGAAGCATGGCTTCAGTTGGGTTTGAAGGCTGGGGAGGGGAGTGTGAGAGGAAGACCCCCTTTGCCATGCACAGGCCTTAGGTAGTGATGTTCAGGTCCACCTGCCTGTGTCCTCCAGCCATGCCGACTGACTCAGGTCTCCTCAAATGCACTAGACCTGTTCCCTCTGCTTAGGACAATCTCCCACTTGGCATTCAAGCCCAGGTTCAATCCCTGCCTACCCCATGAAGCCTCCCTGACCCTAATCCACCAAGCTGAGCAGAGATGGCCCACCCCGTCGCCCTGGGCCACCTCTACTCAGGACACCAGAGCTTCCCCAATCTCTTCCCAAGGGGTTGTGTGGGGTGGCGCATGTGACCAGGCAGGTTAGGGGCACCCCTCCACACTTTGTGCCTGTGGGGGTCCATGACCACTCTCCTGGTCCGTGGGGGCCTAGCTCCAGGGCAGGCACAGAGTGAGTGAATGAGGGGGCGGTGGCCTCAGCCAGGTGGCTTACCGGATCATACACAGGCCGCAGCAGGCCCCACACGTGCTCCTCGGGCACTGCCAGGCCCAGTTCCTCCTGGGTTTCCCGCAGGGCCGTGTGCACCACGTCTTGGTCAGCCGGGTCGCACTTGCCGCCTGGGAAACTAAACAGACACAGGGAGTCTGATCCTTGGACTCTTAGGGCCATGGAGAGGTCGGGGTGTCGGCAGTGCGGGGGGCCAGTGGCCCACCAAAGCATCGCCTGCCTCTGCTCCTAGTTTGCTGGGAAGCCCCAGGCAAGCCACACGACCTCTGGAGGCCAGTTTATCTCCCTGAGCAATGGCGATAAGGAAGAGAAGCCCGGGGCAGCGCAGGACAAGAGGGTCTGCAGCAGGAGCAAGAAGATCCTGGGGCTCAGATACCCAAATTCGGCCTATGGTGGCCCCAGTAGCACTGACATTGTCCTCGGGGACTATGTCCTCAAATCCCGCCGGGCGGGGCCCGAACCTCTCCGTAGTCGCCGGCAGGGGGCGGCGTCCGCGTTCTTAGCGGGAAACAGCTCAGAGGGGTGTCCCCGGCTGAGGCGTGCGCGCAGGGACTGGCACGAGGGGTCTAAGCGGTGAGGGCGTGGCGCCCAGGCAGGTGCACTGGAGCCGAGGCACACGGATCGCTGATCCCTCGCCGCAGCCCGTGGGCGTAGGGGCTCTCCCCAGACCCATTTTACGGAGGCGGAAACCGAGGCTCGAAGGGGCTAAGTGCCCTGCCCGAGGTCCCTGCCAGCCGCGGCCTCCGGCAAAGGGCAAAGAATTCCTGGCCGCTGTACCTGACGTCGCCCTTGTGCCTCCCGGTCAGGCGGCTGGACCGCAGCGTATACAGCAGAGCCGGGACCCCGCGCACTGAGCAGAGCGGCACGAGCACCGCGGCCGACGCGGGCCGTGCGCGGAGTCGGGCCGTGGCCCCCGCCAGCAGCCGGCGGCAGCGCAGCTCGCCCTCGGCCGACAGGCAGTCGGGCAGCATGCCGAGTCCTGCGCGGCCGTGACGCGGAGGGCGCGGGGTCGAGCGAGGGAAGAGGCGGGGCGGGGCGGGGCGGGGCGGGGCAGGATGGGGCGGGGCGATCAGCCCGGGTCCCTCCGGAAGCTGAGAGGGAGAAGGGGCCACCCGCCCGACGCGTCCAGCCCGGGGGGCTGCGGAGCCGCGGCAGTGTCGGGGGGCCTCGGTGGGACTGGGTCTGTTCCGGGGCGGGGCCTGTCCGGAGACAGGGTCTCGGTGGGACTGGGTCTGTTCGAGGGCGGGGCCTGTTTGAAGGCGGGGCCTCGGTGGGACGGGGTCTGTTAGGGGGCGGGGCCTTGTAGGCAATCGACGCTGGGGCGGCCTGGGGGCGGGGCCTGGACTGGAGTTTTTGCTAAGAAGGACTAGGGGGAGCGAGGGGGCGGCTCGAGGTGGAGGGCGTGGCCGGAAAGGCGTGTCCCGGGGGACTGTGCTACCGGCAGGGCCGGGCCGGGGCCGGGGGCGGGGCCGGGGGCGTGGCCGCGGGGAGGGAGGTGGGCGCGGAGCTGGAGGACTTGCCGGGTGTGTCCTTCGAGATCCTGGAACCGCGCGAACCGTGAAGCGCCCGGCGACCGTCCTCGGTCCCGTTGGGTCCTGGCGTTGGGGTGTCTGATGAGGCCTCGCCGGCCCCCGCTGGTCCGTCCCTCCCCTAGGGGCTCCAGGATGTGCGGAGCTGGGATTCCACGGGAACGCCCCTCTAGGACCCCGAGGTCGATCGGTGCACGAGAGGAGCGTCCGGCCTAGCCCTCCCTCTGGTGCTCCCTCCCGGTGCCGCTGAGTGGCGTGCGCCGCTCCCAGTCTTGTCTTCCCTCAGGCTCCTTCGGACTCCAGCCCAGGCCTTTGATCTCCTTGTCCCAGCGTCCAGAGCTCTTCTCCCTGCCTTGAGTCTTGACCGGATTCCCAAATCCCTCCCCCGTCCCTTCCTCGGCTCCTGTGATCACTGACCACCGTGGTTCCGCACCCTTCCACCAGACCCTGGGCTTGGGGACCAGATGACCCCAGCCTTGCACACAGTATTTAAACGTGGGGTGGCGGGTGTCCGCCATGCCCTGCTGTGTGACTTTGAGCAGATCCCGTGCCTCTCTGAGCGCCAGTTTCGATCCTCATCTGGGCAAGTGCAGCCCTGCCACTGGGCTGGAGTCACCACTTTTAATATCACTGTGTGCTCCCAGGGATGCGGACGGCACTGAGCAGAGCTTCGGGATGCCTACACAGGGCTGATGTGGGGACTGTGATGGGTCTGGGAGTTCCTGAGGGCCCCGCCCTGACCACGAGGACGGAAGTGCTCTGACCACTCGTGCCAAATAGTTTAATGTTAGGGGGAAGAGAGAGGTAAGGCAGGGTTTTTGGGAGTTACCCCCAAAGCAAGAGGGCACAGTATTCAGGCTGCTGGGGTTGGGAGGTAGAAGGCCTGGTTCCAAGCTTGCCATGGTCTCAGCCTTGCTGTGACCCTGGGCAGGTAGTCTCTTTCTGTAGACTTTCACCTACTCTGCTGTCCTTGAGACAGAGGTGGGGCTGGACGGGGTGGGGCAGAGGCTGATTCCCACGCCGGGTGTAAGGTCCAGGGTAGCAGGGCTTCCCCACAGGGCTTCTGCCATCACTGGGAGTCCTGGCCAGGCCCCAGGCACACCACAGTGGGGGACAGGAGCCCCAGCCCAGCTGGGAGAGGCAGGCCTCCTTGATCACTATCAGCCCGGATGTTGGGGAGGGGGTATGGTGCCGGTCGGGTCCTTGGGATCCCTAGGTGGTTTGAGGCTCCAGAGTACAGGCTCTGATAGGTGACAGGCCTGTAGGTGGCTGGGGCCAGCAGGGCCTCAGATGGGGGCAGCAGCTGATGATGGAGCCGAGCAGGGGTCCTGGAGGTGGAAGCTGAAGCTTTGTTGGGGTCTGAGGGAGGAAATGGTCTGAGTGGACTCTGGGCCTCCCATCGTATCCTCAGCCCTCATCCCAGGCCTGCCCTGGTCCCTTCCTGCTCCTCCTTCCCAAGTTACCTACCTCTCAGCCTTTGCCCTTGCTTTTCCCTCTATCTGGAATTTCTTCTTCACCTTCTCCCTCTGTCCAAACGCTTCCCAGTCTTCCAAAGCCCAGTTTGGGAGCCACCTCCTGCAGGAAGCCCGCCTGGCACCCCCTGCCTGTGCTGTCTGTTCTGAGCCCCATATTGTCTTAGGCATGTTTGCTTCCCCCTCTGTGTCCACACAGGGGCCCTGTGGGTTTGCTGAGCTGCTCAAGCCCCTTCCTGAAGGTCCTGTCCCTTTGCTTCCCGCCCACCGTGTACGCCTTAGTCCCCCTGTCTGCAGGCCTGGAGCCTTACCTTTCTTCCTCTCTGTGGCGCCCTTCAGCAAACAGGGACTGAGGCTGCTGTGACTCCGGGCTGGGACACTGAGCAGGGGCTGTGGGGCCACAGGCCTGAAGATGGAGCGAGCAGGAATTGGGGGAGGGGATCAAGGGGAAGAACCCAGGCCAGGGATCATGGCCAGATTCAGATGGTGGGGCCCCAGGATGGGTCAGAGGGTGTGACCCTGAAACAAGGGTCAGGAACTGAGGCCTTAGGATATGCCTGGGGTTGGGAGTGAGGGGCTAGGGTCGGGGTCAGACAGTACCAGGAGTCCGGGTCACTCTCTCTAAAGCCCTTGGCAAAAGGGTTGCTGGCGATTTTCAGCTGGGTGATCTGCAGGAGACAAAGTGCAGTTGTGGGGCTGGCCCTGAGCCAGGCTCAGCCACCTTGTCTTCCCTGGCACCCGGTCCCCTTGGCCCAGGAACTCTGAGCTGATAGGAGTGCGGGCAGGGCCTTGACTGACAGCAGATGCTCAGGATAAGTGGGGAGGGCAGTAGTCTGTGCCAGTGAGGGCTGCAAGCCTCCGGGCTCAGTCTCCACCCCTGTGAAATGGGCCTGCAGCGGGTGCTCCCGAGCTGGTTCACCCACCCTGTGGTTCTGATAGGCCGTCACGGCTGTGAACTGGGTCTCCGTGAAGATGAAGGATTTGAAGTTCTCCTGGGCGTAGCGCTCACTGTCCTTGCGTGGGTCCACGAAGACCACGTGGAAACGGGGCTGGTAGCGGTGCATGGAGTTGAGAATGATCTGTGGAAGGGACAGAGCAGGGGTACGGAGGTGAGGCAGGCCGCAGCGGACTCCCTGAGGCTGGAGTCCTTCCCTCCAAGCTGGAGGCCTGCCCCGGGCCTACTGCCCTGTTCCTTTCATGGTGGCGCAGGGTCTGAGCTGGAAAGGCTGTGGTTCTGTGTTAAAGGCCCCTTGTGTTTGAGGATCCTTGCCTCCGTGTCCTCTCACACCCCACATCGCAGCTGCCACCCGCTGCCTGCGTGCCGGCCCGCCACTGTCACGTTCACTGGTTTCCTCGGTTGCCTCCTGGCCTGTCCTCTGTCCCCGCCTTACCCCTCTGTTTCTTCTCCACACAGCTGCCTAGGAAGCCACATCACATAGCCCCCTGCTCCTAACCTTCCAGCGACTTCCACCCCACACGGTAAAAGCCAGAGCCCCCAGCAGTCAGCCCCGGCCCCTCAGGCACTCGCCTCTTTGGCTTCCCCTCCTGGCTCCACTCCGGCCCCATGGGTGCCTCTTGCAGTTCTGCGGGCCCAGGATTCTCCGGACTCAGGGCCTTTGCACCTGCTGTCCCCTCTGACAGGCATGGGCCCCTCCGTCCCCACCTCCTTCAGGTCTTCAGCTCGCTGCACCCCCTGAGAGCAGCAGCACCCTTTCTCCGCCCCTTCCATAGCTCCGCTTTCTCTTTGGCATTTGTCCCTATCTGAGATGCTGGACACAGTGTCTTCTGGACCCTGCCCCTGCCCCAGGAAGTGACCTCTGTGAGGGCAGGGATTGTTGGCTCTTTGACCAAGTGTCAATGATGCTGTGTCCACACATATAGCGGCCTGGCCTAGGCTGGGCGTTCCATACATTGCCCTCCCTCTCCTTGTGGGGGACAACGTATGCTGGAACATTCCCCCGGCCCCACCCCCTTTTCCACCTGCCTGGACAGCCCTCCCTGCTGTGCCACCCCCACTCCCCGCCCAGCCTTGGCCAGCAGCAGGCCTAGGTGATGGTCACCAAGGCCATTGGGCACCAAGGGCCCCACCAGCCCTGACCCCAGGCCCTTCCGTCTCCGCCGTGGCCCGGGCCTCACGTGGCCATTGTCATCCAGCAGGTTGTTGGTCAGCTTGAGCTTGTCGAAGGACACGATCTGGCGCATCCACTGGGCGCCCTTGGCCGGTGAGTCAGGGTGGAAGTGCACGCGGCCGGGTGTGGCTGGGTCTGCCTTGCCCGCCACCAGCCAGGCCGAGCTGTGGAAGGCATACCTGGGGAGCACAGCGAGGTGGTGAGGGCTGCCCTAACCAGAGTCATACCTGAACAATACGGGCGGGGTGAAGGGCCTGCTGCTGACTCCAACACTGCCCAGCCCACCTTGTGGACACCTGGCTAAGGAACCCAAGGCTCAGAGAAGCCTGCTGAGACCTGAGATCCCTGTGGCTGCACCCGGCTGGTGGATGACAGGATAACCCCTGCTGCCCTGGGCTAGACCTCTCTGCCTGCCCAAGGCTAGCCCACTGCCCAAGGAATGCTGCCTGCCCGAGGCTAGCCTACTGCCCATGGAAGTCTGCTGGGTACCCTGAGCTGGGCTCCCTCCTGCCCTCAGGCTGTTGTTGCCTGTCTGTGTTCCTGCCCTTATGCTGGGCCTTCCTGACATTGCTTGGACAGGCCCCTGCCTCACCTGGGAGTGCAGGAAGGGTCTAATTCCTGGTCTCAGCACCTGAGACCCGAGCCTGCGCCCCAGGCCGGTCCCCGCACCTGTATCTCTTGTCGTCCAGGGGGATGAAGTCCATGAGCAGGGCGTAGTCAGCCAGGGAGTCCATACCCAGGATCTTCACCTGGAAGGGGGGAAACATCCTTCTGCAGGAGGGAGGTGCTCAGCAGCCGGATACGGCTCCAGCCCTGGCCCCTGCCCCGCCCCGCCCCTGCTGCTCACACCTGCCTGCCTTGGTAACGATCATCTCAGTTCCCAGCTGGTTGAATTCCTCCCACAGAGGCTTCATCTCCAACTGAACCGTCACACTGGACACACGTGGGTTCTTGGGGCCCTGCCCATTGGACTCGGCCACAGCTTGGGCCCCAGTAGAGCTGGTGCAAGGGCCTGATGGGAATGGCGACCCCAGCTGGGGCTCCCAGCCAGAGCTGGTTGTGGGTAGTGGGTAGGTCTCTGAGGGTGCAAGTATGCCGAAGCCAGCGGACAGGAAGGCTGCAGAGAGAGGACGGAAGCGTGGGCCTCATGCATCACCCGGCAAGCTCTCATCCTTCAGGCTGCACCTATATGCCTCTTCCTCCAGGAAGCCCTCCCTGACTGCCAGGGCTGTGTTCTCACAGGATCCCCCACTCAGCATCACTCTGTGAAGTAAATGCTCACTTAAAGTCTTTTTTGCCAGCGTGCTCCTTGAGGGTAGTGTCAGGGCCTGTCTTGCTCCCCAGAGAATGTTTGGGCCATCTTGTGTCTATGTGGCCTTAACAAATTGTTTCACCCCTGGAGCCTCAGTTTCCACATCTGTTGGAAGGGTTTCTTTATACCTGCCTCACAAGGCTGATGTGAGGATTAGTGACCACACGAAGGGGCTGGTGCACAAGGGGCCCTTCACGAACAGCATCTGTTCTAGATGATGTGTGTGTGTGTGGTGGAGGGAGGGGGCCGGGGTCTTCCCCAGCTCTGTGGGACCCTGCTTCCCGGTGCTGCTGAAGGAGAGCTGAGCCAAGAAGAGTCCCTCATTCAGCACCAATTACCCATCCCTGACCCTGACAACCCGCCCAGAACCTGCCTCCAGAAGCCCATCCTACTGTCTTTTTCTCTGGCCTCTGCACCCTTTTCTAAACATCTTGTCTTTTGATCTGCAATCCTGGCACAAGTCTTGGTCAAATGCTTTGCCACCCTTCACCCCTCCAATTAAAAAAAAAAAAAAAACTTAGCTAAATAAGATACCATTTTACACCCATTAAGGTGGCTATTAGAAAAGAAACCAGAAAATAAAAAGTGTTGGTAAGGAGATGGAAAAATTAGAACTTCTTTTTATTTATTTATGTATTTATTTAAGGCAGGGTCTCACTCTGTTGCCCAGGCTGGAGTGCAGCAATGGCTCAGTCATAGCTCACTGCAGCCTCGACCTCCTGGCCTCAAGTAATCCTCCCATATCAGCCTTACAGGTAGCTGGGACTATAGCCACACACCACTATACACGGCTATTTTTAAATTTTTATTTATTTATTTATTTATTTTTAGAAATAGGATCTCCCTACGTTGACCAGGCTGGTCTTGAACTCCTGAGCTCAAGTGATCCTCCCACCTCGGCCTCCTAAAGTGTTGGGATTACAGGCATGAGCCACTACGCCTGGCCTCAAGAAACTGGAACTCTTGTGCACTGCTGGTGAGAATGTAAAATGGTGCAGCTGCTGGGGAGAACAGCATGGTAGCTCCTCAAAAAATTAAAACTGGAATTACTAAACATATATATATTTGTTTTTTTCTTTTTGAGATGGAGTCTTGCTCTGTCACCCAGGCTGGAGTGCAATGGCATGATCTCGGCTCACTGCAACCTCTGCCTCCCTGGTTCAAAAGATTCTCCTGCCTCAGCCTCCTGAGTAGCTGGGATTACAGGTGTGTACCATCATGCCTGGCTAGTTTTTGTATTTTCATTAGAGATGGGCTTTCACCATGTTGTCCAGGCTGGTCTCGATCTCCTGACCTCAGGTGATTTGCCCACCTCAGCCTCCCAAAGTGCTGGGGTTACAGGCGTGAGCCACCATGCGCAGCCTAGAATTACCATATGATCCAGCAATTCCACTTCTGGGTCTATACCAGAAAGAATTGAAAAAAGGAACTCAAACAGATATTTACACACCCATGTTCGTATCAGCATGATTCACAATAGCCAAGAAATGGAAGCAACCCAGTGTCCATTGGAGAATGGATGGATGAACAAAGTGGGGCCATCTGTGCAAGGGAATAGCATCCAGCCTGAACAGGGAAGAACATTCTGACACATGCTACAACATGGATGAGCCCTGAAGACACTGTTGTGTGAAATAAGCCAGACACCAAAGGACAAATACCATATGATTCTACTCATAGGTGGTACCTGGTGAGGCCAAATTCATAGAAACAGAAAGTAAAACGGTGGTTGCCAGGGGCTGGGAAGGAGGAAATGGAGAGTTGTTGTTTCATAAGGACAGAGTATCAGTTCTGCAAGATGCAAAAAGTTCTAGAGATGGATGCAAATGATGGTTGCACAACAACGTTGTTAGAAATGCTTGTTTTCCGGTGCCGTAAAGAAATAGCACTTGGCCGGGCGCGGTGGCTCAAGCCTGTAATCCCAGCACTTTGGGAGGCTGAGACGGGCGGATCACAAGGTCAGGAGATCGAGACCATCCTGGCTAACACGGTGAAACCCCGTCTCTACTAAAAAATACAAAAAACTAGCCGGGCGAGGTGGTGGGCGCCTGTGGTCCCAGCTACTCCGGAGGCTGAGGCAGGAGAATGGCGTAAACCCGGGAGGCGGAGCTTGCAGTGAGCTGAGATCAGGCCACTGCAGTCCAGCCTGGGCGACAGAGCCAGACTTAGTCTCAAAAAAAAAAAAAAAAAAAGAAATAGCACTTGAACGGCCAGGTGCGGTGGCTCACGCCTGTAATCCCAGCACTCTGGGAGGTCGAGGCGGGTGGATCACAAGGTCAGGAGATCAAGACCATCCTGGCTAACACGCTTGAAACCCCGTCTCTACTAAAAATACAAAAAATTAGCCAGGTGTGGTGGCGGGCGCCTGTAGTCCCAGCTACTTGGGAGGCTGAGGCAGGAGAATGGCGTGAACCCGGGAGGCAGAGCTTGCAGTGAGCTGAGATCACGCCATTGCACTCCAGCCTGGGCGGTAGAGCGAGACTCCATCTCAAAAAAAAAGAAAAAGAAAAAGAAAAAGAAATAGCGGCCGGGCGCGGTGGCTCAAGCCTGTAATCCCAGCACTTTGGGAGGCCGAGACGGGCGGATCATGAGGTCAGGAGATCGAGACCATCCTGGCTAACACGGTGAAACCCCGTCTCTACTAAAAAAATACAAAAAAAAAAACTAGCCGGGCGAGGTGGCGGGTGCCTGTAGTCCCAGCTACTCGGGAGGCTGAGGCAGGAGAATGGCGTGAACCCGGGAGGCGGAGCTTGCAGTGAGCCGAGATCTGGCCATTGCACTCCAGCCAGGGTGACACAGCAAGACTCCGTCTCAAAAAAAAAAAAAAAAAAAAAAAAAAAAAAGAAAGAAAAAGAAATAGCACTTGAACATAAATTTAATTTCCTCAGCAAGGTCATTTTTTAACTTTTTGCAGAAAGGGGACACTCGCCAGCAGTTTTGCCACGAGAGTGCACCGAACAAAGGAGACAGGTCATTTACAACCTGACATGTGTCCAGTTCTCATTGGCTGGAATGGGACCTCACATTCTGTATTTGTCCTGATTGCCTAGTAACTTAGAACTTTTAAAAGAGGCAAAGTCAGAGGAGAACAAAGAAGGAGGGAAAACTTGTAGCATGCCAGGGCAAATATTTAGGCTAAATTGTGGGAGCTAAGAACATAAAGTATATTGATTTTTTTTTTATTATGGCTAGCAGATATTTAAGAATGTTAGCATAGGTCTTTGAATACATTTTGTTTCGAAGAGAAGTTATTATTTATTCCTAATTATATGGGAGGAAAGTCTTTGAAGAGGAACCTCTACTTGTACAATGTGAATGTAATTAATGTCACAAAACCGTGCATTTAAAAATGGTTAAGGTGGGCCAGGCGCGGTGGCTCATGCCTGTAATCCCAGCACTTTGGGAGGCCGAGGCGGGCGGGTCATTTGAGGTCAGGAGTTTGAGACCAGCCTGGCCAACATGGCAAACCCCATCTCTACTTTTTTTTTTTTTTTTTTTTTTTGAGACGGAGTCTCGCTCTGTCGCCCAGGCTGGAGTGCAGTGGCCGGATCTCAGCTCACTGCAAGCTCCGCCTCCCGGGTTCACGCCATTCTCCTGCCTCAGCCTCCCGAGTAGCGAGTAGCTGGGACTACAGGCGCCCGCCACCGCGCCCGGCTAGTTTTTTGTATTTTTTAGTAGAGACGGGGTTTCACCGTGTTAGCCAGGATGGTCTCGATCTCCTGACCTCGTGATCCGCCCGTCTCGGCCTCCCAAAGTGCTGGGATTACAGGCTTGAGCCACCGCGCCCGGCCCATCTCTACTTAAAATACAAAAATTAGCCAGGAGTGCTGGCGGGCACCTGTAATTCCAGCTACTCAGGGGGCTGAGACACAAGTCACTTGAACCCAAGGGGGTGGAGGTTGCAGTGAGCCAAGACTGCACCACTGCACTCCAGCCTGGGTGACAGAGCGAGACTGTGTCTTAAAAAAAAAAAAAAAGGTTAAGATGGTAAATTTTGTTATGTATATTTTATAATTAAAATATTTTAAATGGAAAAAAATCCTGAAAAACAAACTATTATTTTATTGCAGCCCCATAAGGGACTGAGGAGCTAGAGGGGCCATGGAAGCCACAGTGGCTGGGAGTCTGGGGACATGGTTTTATTCTCAGCTGTGTCCCCACCCGAGTGGCTTTGGGGCATTTACACGACTGTAAAACCGTGGGATGCCTGGAGCAGAGGGGGGATGCTAGGTGTTGCAGAGATGGATGAACTGGCAGACAGGCGGGTGGTGGAGGCTCCCAGGGTGGCATAGCATCTGCCGAGGTACCAGGTGGACGGCACCTGGCGAGGGTGAGCTCTTAGTATGTGCCTGGGGAGAGTGTGGAGCCCAGGGCCGTGGCTGCGTCCTCAGCAGCCCTGAGAGCTGCATGCGAAGCTCCTGGAATTTCTGCAGCCTCACAGAGGAGGGGGCGTCCTTGTGACAGCAATGGGTCACATCAGGTTTGAGGACCCTGGGCAGGATAGATAGATGGGCTGATGTCCCCCTGCCCCTGCGGCCAGTCCCTCAGAAGGGTAACTGCTTGTCACCCGGCTGCCCTGCTGGGGCAGGTACGTCATCCAGGCGATGCCAGTACCCCCTGCGTCCATGGCGATGGGTCCCAAGGGGAGGGGCTCATGACTTCGCTGGGCCTGGAGGCTTTGCCGGTCGTCACTGGCTCCCAAGTCCTCTACGGGCTCACCCGCTGCCCATCGCAGCCAATGTGCTGCCCCTCGACACTTTCAGGGACTCTGGGGAGGGAGCCTGTCCTCTGCTCAGTCCCTCTAGAAGCCAGCACTCCTTAGGGCCCAGAGATGACAGCTTGCCGGAAGCATCGAGTGTCAAGTCTGGAAGGGAAGCTAAGCCTTCTTGTCCAGCCCCCAACTTGCTGAAGGAGCTGGGGCTCAGGGAGAGGCCTGAGGTCACACGTGCGCAGTGAGGCGCTCATCTCCCGGAACAGCATGGTCCCTGGCCTCTCCCATCATTGCACTTGGGCAGCCATGAGCCCTGTCCCATGGGGATCTCAGACCTTAGCTTGGGGTGCCCCTGCCCCACCCTCTTGCACAGGGCCTGGGTTCAGCGGGGCTGCCTTGGTTCCCACCCTGCCCACCCACCCTGGAACCTGAGCCCGACCCATGAGCCCACCTCTGCTTCACGTAGCCTACCTGCCATGGAGACAGAGCGGCTGTCCGGCTCCTGGAGAAATACTGCTTGGCTGGAGCTGGGCTGTGGCTGCCACCCAAGGGGACCCTGCCTGCCGGGAGGAGTGGTCACCACTCGTCCACTCGGCACCTCAGCTCAGCCCTCAGGTGCTCACACAGGCTGTGGTCTCTCGGCAGGACTGTCCTTGCGTCTTCGATCGCCCTTCGTCCACGTCCCGAGGTCGTGGTCTTCCCACTTGAGCTGGACTCCTGGTCTCCGAAGGTGAGATGCAGACTCTGGGGCGTGCAGGGGCCCTTCTCCAAGCCACTCTCAGGCTGTGCTGTCCAAGGCTGTGCGGAAGGAGGGCAGGTGGGCAGGTTCTGACGTTGCAGAGCCCCCCCTTCCTCCCTCCTTGTCCTCCCTCTTCAGGCCCCTCCCTTCCCTAACTAAGAACCCCCCAGCTATTCCTGATCGATGGGCTCAGGCGTGGCAGGGGTGAGTGGGTGGGAGGGTGGTTCTTGAGGACGGCTGGGCATCTGCAGGGGTCCAGGCCTGGCTGACTGGAGGGGCTGGGCCCCAGGGGTTGGGAGGCACAGTGGGAGCAGCAGATTGAGGGCTGAATGGCGGAGGGGGTGCCCTCCCACCAAGACCCAGACCCCTGACCCGAGGCTGGCCCCAGCCGGCCGGCAGATGTGCAATTGTCAGGAGGAGTGTGAGCAGGAAACACAAGGGGGCAGCAGCAATGAGTGTGGTCAGCATAGAGCCCCAGACTGGGGTGGCGGGAAGCCCAGGTCCTGTGGCATGCGAATCCACACACACAAACACGTGGATGAACTCAGGGAGCTGCGCAACGCTGGCAGGTCCTACAGTCTCCGGAGTGCCTCAGTCTCCCCAGTTAACCTAAGCACATAATCTCTTCTGCCTGTGATGGTCCAGCCCAGCCTGGAGAGCAGTAAGCCCATCCCGCCTGGCACTGGGGGCAGTGCCCTGGCTGAACGGTGCCCACGTAGCCTCCGTCTGGGCATGAGTGGAAACGGTGAGGCTGGCCCAGGTGAGAGTGGGCGTCCGCTCTGCCTGTGGGTCTGTCTGTTCTCTCTGGCCTGACTGGGCCCCTTCTCCAGGCTGCCTGCAGCCTGTGCTGGGCATTCAGGGGACACACGGATCACTCTGCAGGGAGGCAGAACCCGGAGGTCCCCCTGAGCTGATGCCGGTCCCTTGGTTGAGGGTGCTCTTTGGCCTTTTGACTCTTGCCCAATGGCACAGAGTGGGTCGTCTGGCGGGAGCACCCCACACCTCCTCCAGAATCCTGTCTTGGGGATGTTAGGTTGACAGTGATCTTGATTCCTAAGAGGGGGCACGGAGGGGCTGGGGGGTGGCAGGGCTGCTTCTCCCTGAGCGCTATGTTCTGGGCGCTCCTCCCTGCAGCTCAGAGATGCCTGTGGCTCAATCCCTCGTGTCTCAGATCTCAGCCTGCAGAGCTGGATGGGACCCCACACGAAGAGGGTGGGCTGGCTCTGGGGGCATGTAACGGGAGGAGGGCCGGCCCCTGGCCCAACCCCATGCCCAGCTGTGTCAGAGAAGGCTGCCAGCGCTCTGGAGTTGCTGCTAGGCAAGATGGGGGTGATCTGTGTGAGATGGAGGGTCTGAGCAGCCCCTTGGGGCTATACCACAAGGTGTAGTCATCTGCCCTGGCCATGGCATGGTGGGTGGGAGGTGGGGAGATGATGGAGGGAGTTGGGGTATCCATTCCAGTCCTGGTGGCTCCCCTTCACCGAGATAACCAAGGGAGGGCCAGGCTGGGATTGTAGTGGCCCCTGATATGTGTGTGTGTGCGATTCTGATCTGTGTGATGGGAAACAGCCGCCCCCCGACACACACATGAGCACACTGACATGCTAACCCACACACACGCAGACACACGGATGAACTCAGAGCCTGCTGACTCGCCACACAGTGCACACACGTGCAGCTTCTGTGCACATGGACTTACCACACGGCACGTGCACAGACGCAGGCATGCACACGCACACACGCAGGCAGGCCTCCCTGCACACCCCTCCCCGGCTGGCCTGCCCTGCCTGCCCGAGGCGCCTGCTGGCCCCCTGCCCCCTCATCCATCTTGCCTGCCAGCCTGTCCCTGGTGCCCTCGTATCCTTCACACCTTCTCATCTCACTGCTCAATACCAGGAGCTGGTGTGGCAGCCGTGGCCGCAGGGAAATGGATGGGGCGGGCGGGGGTGTAGAGGGCTGCGGGAGTGGCACTGCAAGGGGACCCTGGGCTCCAGCAGCCCCAGCTGTCCAACAGGAGTCCATTAGGCTCAGGCAGGTGCGGGCAGTGAGGCTGCAGCCAGGTCGCATGTAGCCCTGCCTATTTGTCCTGCCATGACACCCTGAAGGGTGCCAGCATCAGGACAGAGGGGCCCTCAGCAGCGGGCCTCATGCCGGCTCGCCGGACATCAGTGCGCGGTGTCCTGGGGATGGTGGAAATGATGGCTTCCCAATTAGAGCTGGGAAGTCCCTCTGCCCCAACCCAAGCCACCTCCTCCCTGCGTCTCTGCAGTTGGACAGGCTGTCCCACATGGGGACAGCATTGTCTTGCTGTGGCTCTTCCCCCAGCCCTGACTCCCTGCTTGAACCACTATGGGCACCGGGCTCATTACACACTTGGAAATGCACATCTGGCCACATAGAGATCCCCTTAGAACGCCCAAGCAACTGAGGCTCTTGGAAACACGTGTGTGTGGGAAACGCACAGACACGCACGCCAAAGAGCACACGGGGCAGGCGCTATGCATGGACAAACACACACGTGTGCACAGACATGGGCCCGGCTCTGCACTCCCCACACTCACCCTCTGGCCCCAGGACTGTAGGAGGGTTGGGGGGTCCCCCTCTGGGTTGTGGCTTCCTCCGAAAGCCCCTCTGCTGGATCCAGAGCAAAATTCTTCTCCAGGTTCTCCTCCTACACTCTGGGATCCTCCTCTGGGCATGGATGGACAGTTGTGGGCACAGAGGCAGCCACCACTGGCCCCAAGACACTTGTGCATCCAAGGCTGCACTGGCCAGACCTCCCCCAGATCCTGTGGTCAACCTCCCTTCCTCCATCCACTGTGCCAGCCAGACAGGAGCTGTGCAGGACAGAGGACACAAACCATGGACCTCTGGACATCTTCCATTTTATAGAATGGGAAACTGAGGCCAGGGGCTGGGGGGCCTGGCAAGGAACATGGTACATGGTAGGTGGCAAAAGGGACCTCTGTGCTCAGAGCTATGCCTCAGGACCCATTGTTCAGATGGGAAGACTGAAGTTGGGGAGGTGTGGCTTGGGTTAGGAAGCTGGGCTCGGGGCAGGGTTCAGCACAGGCATGGCAGGCACGGTGAATGTGAACTTCTCAGTCTGGACAAAGGCAATGCCCTTCTCATAGTAGGCAGCCTCATTAATGAACACGGGGTACACCGTGGACTCCCCATCATAGAGCAGGTCCTCCCCACTGAACATTTGGAAGATGGGAGCACCGGGCTGCAGCGGCTGGAAGTCTCGGTCCTGGGAGGAGAGCCAAGTCCAAGATTGCTGGAGCCACCTCTGCCCTGGCCCCAGAGGGAGGTGACCCCAGCTTGGCACCCAAAAGATGCCCCTCATTTGTGGCCTTTCCCACCCATGCTTCACTTCCTCAATCCGTGAGACAGCAGGTCTGGTGAGATGCCAGTCTGCTCTGTGTCTAGAAATGAAGGCACAAGTCACCGTGGGGAGGCATGTGCCCATGTGGAAGTGGACCCTCATGGACATGGGCACAGGTATTGAAGCTGGAGTTCAAATCCTTGCTAACGGTGTGACTGTGAGCAAGTCACTTAACCTCTGTTCCTCAGCTTTCTTGTCTGTAAAATAAGGATTACAGTATCTCCTCCTATCATTCTGAAGTTTAAACTAAACAGGCTAATAGTGCTTACAGCATGTCTGGCACACAGTAAGTACAATATGATTCTTTATTAAATAAAATTTGGCTGGGCACAGTGGCTCACGCTTGTAATCCCAGCACTTTGGGAGGCCAAGGCTGGTGGATCATAAGGTCAGGAGTTCAAGACCAGCCTGGCCAACATGGTGAAACTTCATCTCTACTGAAAATACAAAAATTAGCTAGGTGTGGTGGTGGGCGCCTGTAATCCTAGCTACTCGGGAGGCTGAGGCAGGAGAATCGCTTGAACTTGGGAGGCGGAGGTTATGGTGAGCCAATATTATGCAACTGCACTCCAGCCTGGGCAACAGAGCAAGGCTCTGTCTCAAATAAATAAATAAATTTTAAGGCCGGGCACAATGGCTCATGCCTGTAATCTCAGCACTTTGGGAGGCCGAGACGGGCAGATCACTTGAGGTCAGGAGTTCGAGACCAGCCTGGCCAACATGGTGAAACCCTGTCTGTACTAAAAATACAAAAATTAGCTGGGTGTCGTGGCGAGTGCCTGTAATCCCAGCTACTCAGGAGGCTAAGGCAGGAGAACTGCTTGAACTCGGGAGGCAGAGGTCACAGTGAGTTAAGATTGCACCACTGCACTCCAGCCTGGGCGATGAAGCAAGATTCTGTCTCAAAAAATAATAATAATAAATAATAAATAAAATAAATTTTAGAATTGTAGGAGGGGCCACCCAAATTGACCGTTACTACTTAACATCTGCAAGGTAGCTGGGCACGGCTGAACTAAGACTGCCTAGCCCTAAACACGGACAGGACGGTGCTGCCTCCATTTGTAAGAAAGTAACTCCTCAAAATGAAACTTCAGGGCACAAAAGGCCACAAAACTGCACCAGACCCTATTCAAAAATGACCCGTGTGGCAGCAAGCAGAGCAGCAGCCAGTGGGTTCTCCCCAGGCACCCAAGAGAAAGGTGTGAAAGCAGGATTGCCCAATCCTGGAACATTCCAGAAGGGAAGGCCTGCAGAGAGAGAGACTTGGACGACCTGCCAACAGGCATGGGGATGCTCTCAACTGAAAATCAGAAGACAGTTTTGTATTTGTACCTCCAAGCAGGTGAATTGAGTCATGCCTGCTCCATGTCCCCTCCCTCTGCCTTTTATGGCCAGGGTAAGGTTGTCTCCATCATGCCCTCCACAGGAGCTATGGGGATCACTGTGGCCTCTTGTGTTAGGCCTGAGTGTGGGGTTCCAGGGAAGGCAGCGGGGCCAGGGGAAGTGGGACGGTGGAGCCCAGCCTCCCATCCTGCTCCTCAACCTGAGATGCTGGTGAGCTCATGGGAGGCTTGGCTGCACCCTCTGGGGCTCAGTTTTCCTTGACAACCCTCCTCCCCAAGGCTGTGGCCCCAGCAATCACCCCCCCACCACACACACACCCACCTGCAGCTGAGGATGCACAGTGCCTGCCAGGTTCCCGGCATCAGTGCGAGGGAAGTCCATGACGCCCACGGGTCTATAGGCTTCCATCTCAAAGGCGGGAAAGGCCGTACCTGTGTGGGAGGCTGGGCTTGTGAGCTCATCCCTCTCTCCAGGCTAGGGGACGGAGTGGGCTGTGGGGGAACCTCAGAGCTAGATGCCAGCCTGCCTGTGAGCCTGGCTCCCCAACCCCTGAGCCAGGCCTGCTCTTCCCCAGACCTGTTTCCCGAAAGTCCCCTGGCGTCTCACCCTGGTTGAAGAGTTCGATGAAGTCCAGAACTGTGGCCACCAGGGTCCTCATCCTTGAGAAAATGTCAGCCCGCAGCACACCCTGTGGCTGGGGGCCCAGCTCCAGAGCTGGGGACCAAGAAGCAAGGGGTTAGGCAAGCGCAGGACCCATATACTCCTTGAAGAGGCCCCTCCCCTTGGTGCCTGGCCCCGCCCCTCCAACCCTCCTGGCCCCGCCCACTTCTCAGAAGGTTGCTGCCCACCCAATCCATTTTTGGCCACGGAGTCCAGGTTGTAGCTTTCCTCCCCAGACCGCTGGCACAGGAAGACCTGGCAGGACAGCTCGGGGTACTGCAGCTGGAGGCAAGAGAGGCAGGTTAGGGGCCCAGGCCTATGTGGGAGGGGAAACTGAGGTGGGAGGGTGTTGCATGGAGGAAACACAGGGCACCACCCTCCTTGGCCAGGTCTCTCTCTGCCCTCTGGCAGGGTGGGGGAGGGGGTACCAGGGGCCTGGAGTGCTGGCGGGTGGCAGACCCCAGGGGCTGAAGCCCAGGGAAACTTGGCCTGGGGAAGAGGGGCTAAGCAAAGGAAGCTCCAGCATTGTCCCGTCCTGCCCTCCCTCTCCCCTCTGGGAGGCTGTGTGCTGGGGGCTAGGGCCACCTGCAGGTGGCGACACAGGTGCATGGCAAAGACTTCGTGGGAGGACTTCGCGATTAAGCAGGTGCCCATGTTGGCCGTGGTGTTGTGCAGGTCAAGGACAAAGTCAAAGGCCCGGCCTGAGGCCTTGGGCCCCAGCAGCTGGTTCAGCTCTCGGGCTCTTGTCACCTCATATGGGTCGTCCGGGGTGGGCCTGGAACTGTGGAGATGGGAATGGGTGACAGCGACCCCCACAGTCTCAGTCAGTCTTCAGTGGTTTAAGGGAGAAGGGGCAACGGCCCTGAGCAGCGCGAGGGCTTTCTCTTCCGCCATTGTGGCTGTGTCCGCTCCTGCCCATGGCCCTCTCGGCTCTGCACTTCCCGGTAAAATCCAAGCCCTCAGCCTGGCCCGCCCTCCTGCCTGCCTGCCCACTTGCCTGCCTCTCATGCCCTCACTGCAACCACACAGCCTGAGAACCATGCTGGTCTCACCCCTGGGCCTGTGCTGTGCTTGGCCCTCCACTGGAAATTCCCTCTCACCTCTCTTCCCCTGGCTAGCTTTTACTCAGCCTTTGGGGCTTGGCTGATAGACCATTGCCTCCAGGAAGCCTTTCCTGACTGCTCTCAGCCAGGTTAGCTGCTTTGTGTAGCCCCTGGCCCTGCCTTTAGCCTCCTGGGTTATGGTTGCCCGGTTCTTGGTCTCCCCATTAAGCTTGAAGCCAACACCTTGGTCCTATTCCCCATTCTCTCACCTGAGCTGGCCAGAGTCTGGCCTGGAGATAGGACTCAGTGACTATTCATTGGAAGAAGGCATGAACAGTGGTCAGGGCACACAAGTAAACGTGGCCTGTGGGGCTAATCTGAGGGAAGCACCGAGTCTGGGATCCCCAGAAGAGGTCCTGACCCAACCTGCAGTCAGAAAGGGCTTCCTGGAGGAGGTGACATCAATCTGGGTTTCTCTAAATGTTCAGTTTGTCCCCGTGGTGGAATGGGTCACACAGGCAGAGGGGAAGCAGGAATGAAGACAGGGAGGGCCCTGCTGGTGGCTGGAGGGAAGGTTTGTGGTGGGGACTTGGTGCCTGACTGCCTGGGCCAACCTGGAGGCAAGAGCACTCACTTGAGGAAGCTGCTGGTGAAGGCGCGGTTGAGGTCATGGTCCACGTAGCGGCGGCAGGCGGCTGTGGCTGCCGGGTTGGCCAGCACCGGCACAGCGGAGAAGCTGAGTCTCTGTAGCTCCGCGGGGGCCTGCAGCCAGTGCCGGGCCAGGTAGACACCTGACATCTCGTTGCCATGTGTGCCCCCGGTGACAGCCACGCGACGCAGGGGCTCCCGGGGCACAGGCAGTGAGCACATGCTGGTGTGGGGTGCAGCACCTGGGGGTGGGCATACTTAGGAGACCCTGGCCCCGATGCAGGGCCTTGAGCACAGAGCGGGGATGGCGGTGGGAGGCCCCTCAGGGCAACCGCCTGTCAAGAGGTGTGGCTGGCTGGGAGTGTCTCAGCTGTGTCCCCCCTGCACCCCCAGGGGCTCTTTCTCTGAGGAGACAATTTTCCTGCTCCTTTGGAGAAAAGAAGGCTATTTTTCCTAAATTGAGAAGAAGGGCCCAACTGTTCGGGAAGATGGGTTCACCAAGGCACACTCCCTATAGGAAGAGGACTGTGCTCCTTTTTATAGACAGGGAAACTGAGGCACAGCGTGGGGAGTGGAAAGTGTCACCGGAGTTAGCTGTGGAGTGTCTGGGTTCTAGGCAACAACTTCGCCTTCCTGCCCCTCCTGTTTGCTCCTCCAAGCTGGTGCAGGGGTCTTAGGGCAGGGGGTACTTGCCTGCTGATGCGAATCTGGGCTTCCCAGGCCACCAGGACTGGCGTCTAACTCGCAGAGAGGCTGGTATTTATGGGCCTGGAGATCCACAGATGGGAAGTTTTGTGGCAAGTTAGCAGAGAGCAGCTGGCGGGTGGGACGGGCTGAGGTTCACGCAGCCAAAGGTCGGAGTGCTGGGGCTGCTCCACTGCCCCTGCCCCGCCCTCCCCACTCTGTTACTTGTGTTGCCACGGTCCATCGAGTCCAGGTCCTGCGGGCAAGTTCCTGCCCCTGCCCTTTGTCCTTCTGCTGGTCCCCAGAGGGGCCACCTTCCTTAACACCACTAAGAGGTACACCCGCAGTGGGGTGGTGACTCGGGTTTGGTCACCACCAGAGCAGGCTATTGAAAGTTACTAGAGAGGTGTCACCTTGATGGCCACCAAGATGACAAGCTGCTCCTCCTTCGCCACCTGGCAGCATGCCTCTGTCCTTGCAGCCCCCAGAGGGCTGTGGTCACTCCTGAGTCGCCCTTACCCAAAGGTGCCACGGGGAGCCCTAGTGTTACAGCTCTTTGTTGCTTTAAGCAAAATTTCAAAATGTTTGAAATCCGGGATTTCAGTCATTTTCAAGGACAGAATAACTCAGATGACTCAGTTTGCTCTGTTTTGGAAACGAACCTCAGGCTCATTTTATAGATGTGAAAACTGAGGTTCAGACAGATGTCCGCAGGCACACGAGCCCTAGAGGTGGTAGAGGTGGACTGCCCATGGGCACACACAGCCCTAGAGGTGGTAGAGGTGGACTGCCCATGGGCACACACAGCCCTAGAGGTGGTAGAGGTGGACTGCCCATGGGCACACGAGCCCTAGAGGTGGTAGAGGTGGACTGCCCATGGGCACACACAGCCCTAGAGGTGGTAGAGGTGGACTGCCCATGGGCACACACAGCCCTAGAGGTGGTAGAGGTGGACTGCCCATGGGCACATGAGCCCTAGAGGTGGTAGAGGTGGACTGCCCATGGGCACACACAGCCCTAGAGGTGGTAGAGGTGGACTGCCCACAGGCACACAGAGCCCTAGAGGCGGGCTGCAGGAGGCACTCAGGGCGTCCAATCTGGCTCCATCCCCTCCCGATGCCTCTCAAGAGCAAAGTGGGGAAGGATGAAGGTGAGGTCCCCCGCACTCAGCCCTGGGGCCTCTCCCTCCCACCAGGCTCAGCTGTCTGCTGGGAGGAGCTGAGGCCAGTTCAGAAGTCACTGGGGAGTGAGGCAAGCCGCTTTGCCAGGGCCTGCTGGATGCCAGGTGCTGGGACCCCGAGCTGGAGCCTCCCCCAGGCATCCGATCCCAGGCCTTCTTTACCACCACACTGGGTCTCCCCGGGTCAGTCCAGCCCTGCTCCAGATGCCAGGCCCACCAGCCTGGGGGGCTCTGGGTGGCCAGGACCCTCTTAAGTTACACCCTCTCGGAAGCTGCCCCAGATCACACTCAACTCCGTGTGGCCTGGGCTCTCCTGCCCTCCACACCCAGGGCTCCGTGAGCTCAGAGCATACGGATTGTGGGGACAGGGGATTTGCCATCCTGGCTCCCATCAGGGCATCTGGGACCTTGACAGGGTGTTAAGGGGGGTGGATGGAGTGTGAGGCTGAGCCCCCAGCAGGCCGGGGCTCCCTAGGAGCCCCCTCCAGGGACCACTCCTCCTGGCACCTGGAGCCTCAGCAAAGGGAGGGCAGAGACTGCCATTAGGGGGCCATGCCATGCCATCTACTCCTGTATCTGATCCAGCCCTGGGGGCAGCTGTCACTGGCTCCATTTTGCAGGTGTGGACTGAAGCTCTAGGGGTTGGGTGACTCGACTGAGTCCTTGGCAGGTGGTGGGAGAGGGAGTCAGCAGAGGAGCCTGTCGGCCTGGGTCTGGTCCCTCCTTGCTTGGGGTAGGGGTCTCAGGGACCCCCATGCCGCTTCACCAGTCCCAGGCCATGGTCTTTGTTGGAAGGCCCCGCCAACCCCCACAGAGGCTGGGATCCTGCTGACTCGGTGTGGTGCCTCTCAGGAAGGAAGGGCCTGCTTGGCAGACCTAGCTACTTTGGGGGCTGCTGGGAGCCGGGGTGCTTCCTGCCACGAGGCGCTGGGCCCCCAGCTTCGGGGAGGACAGCAGTAGGGGTGCTGGAAAGTTTCACTTCCCTTGGCTGGGGTCCGGCTTCTGCATTTCAGTGAGTGTTTATGGAACAGAAAGGGGGCCAGGAGCCCATGCAGGAGCCCTCAGAAACAGCAGCCCCCAGTCCCAGCAGTGTGTGTGCATGTGTGCATGTGTGTGCATGCATGTGTGCATCAGTAAATATGTGCATGTGCATGAGAGCATGTGTGCGTGCGTGAGCGTGAGAGCATGCATGTGTGCATGAGTGTGTACCTGTGTGCATGTGCAAGAGTATTGTGTTTGTGCATGTGTGTGCGTGTGCATGCGTGTACATGGGTGCATGTGTGTGCATGAGAACGTATGTGCATGTGTGTGTGTGCATGTGTGCATGTGCTTGAGAGCGTGTGTGTGCATGTATGTGAGCATGTGTGCATGTGTGTGTGTGTGCACACGTGTAACCTGGATTAGACCCCACCTCCCTGACAGGCTGTGTGACCTGGAGAGGTTCAGTGCCCTCTCTGGGCCTTGGCTCCACGCTGTGAAAGTCCTGGCCAAGGACACCTGTGGGGAGTGAGGAACAAAGAGCGGGCACAAGCTTGAAAATGGGCACATGGAGACTCCAGCGTGAGTGAGGGCAGAGGATGGTGGTGTCATGGGCATCATCACTGAGGCCAATTTCTTCACTGCAGTTGGGGAAACTGAGACCCAGAGAGAGGTCAGAGCTGTGGTGTCCCCCTGTGGCAGCATCCAATTAGATCATGCCTCCTAGCATCACCTCATTGCAAGATGCAATCAGATCACGCCTCATTCCCCTATGCTTAGAAAACCTGCGGCAGCTTGGGGAGACACCACTCTGGGAGATGTCTCGGTGTTCTCCTTACTTGTTGCAAGAAATAAAATCCCCTGTTAAGTCCTCTTTAGTTGACACCTGCCAAGCAACCGAGCCCACCGGTTGTGTGGATAACAAAACTCTGGCGACCCAGACGGGGCCAGCTGGGATTCTGATCCTAACTCCTTGACAGTCACTAAGGTGAAGCAGTGGGCAGCGGCACCTCCCCCGGGAGAACTCACCCACGTGGCCCCAGAGGGTTGAGGATGACTCCCGGGGATCTTCCGCTTGCTGCACGGCCCATGGGGCTGTCACTTGGCCCTACCCCCGAAACAGCGGAAGCAGCTGCCTGGAGCTTTTGTTCGGTGCTGCTCCTTCAGGGAAGAAAGTGGACGTTGCCCCTTGGGTTGACTGAAAGGGTAAATTCTTTGGATTTAGCAGTGGGATCTCTAGACTTCAGCGCAGTGCAGCTCTGCTTCCAGTTTCTGTCTCTGCTCTGTGTGCCCTGGGGGATTGAGGGGCATCTCCAGCCAGGTCAAGGGCAACCCGGATCTGGGTAGACAACAGTGGGACTGGTTTTGGGAAATCGGTTTTTTTTTTTTTTTGGAGACGGAGTCTCACTCTGTCACCCAGGCTGGAGTACGGTGGCGTGATCTTGACTCACTGCAAGCCCCACCTCCTGGATTCATCCCATTCTCCTGCCGCAGTCTCCCGAGTAGCTGGGACCACAGGCGCCCGCTACCACGCTCGGCTAAATTTTTGTATTTTTAGTAGAGATGGGGTTTCACCGTGTCAGCCAGGATGGTCTCGATCTCCTGACCTCGTGATCCGCCCGCCTCAGCCTCCCAAAGTGCTGGGATTACAGGTGTGAGCCACCGCGCCCGGCACGGGAATTTGTTCTTTTTTAGAGAAACAGATTTTTTCACAGGAGGCTGAGCTGCTCCATCTCCCAGAGCCCCCGCTTGCCATACCCTGGGTTACCAGAAACAGGAGCTCTGCTATTTGATGAAAAAAATGCTTTTTTCAGATAAGTGTTTTTATTGTATTATCACACAAAGCGGGTAAAGTTGTATATATACACATACAACTTTTTACAACTACATGACCATATGTACAAAGGCTAGAAGGAAATATACAGAAAAATATGTATTAAAATACTGGTTTTTTTCATTATTTTATAAGATACTCTACAAAACATTACAATGAGGCAGGACTATTTTAATGCTAATTTCATTAAATGGATTTGTTCAAGAGCTTCTTTGTCAGCCAGGTGCAGTGGCTCACACCTGTAATCTCAACACTTTGGGAGGCCAAGGGGAGCAGATCGCTTGAGCCTAGGAGTTCAAGACTAGCCTGGGCAACATAGGGAGACTCTGTCTCTACCGAAAAAAAAATTAGAGTGGGCGCGGTGGGTCACACCTGTAATCCCAGCACTTTGGGAGGCTGAGGGGGGCGGATCACCTGATGTCAGGAGTTTGAGACCAGCCTGGCCAACATGGCGAAACCCCGTCTCTACTAAAAATACAAAAATTAGCTGGGCGTGGTGGTGGGTGCCTGTGATCCCAGCTACTCGGGACGCTGAGGCATGAGGCAGAGGCTGCAGTGAGCCGAGATCACACCATTGCACTGCAGCCTGGGCGACAAGAGCGGCACTCTGTCTCAAAAAAAAAAAAAAAAAATTAGCCAGGTGGTGGCACACACAGCCGTGGCCCCAGCTACTCAGGAGGCTGAGGCAGGAGGATCACTTGAGCATGGGGAGTTGAAAGTTACAGTGAGCCGTTATCGTACCGCTGCATTCCAGGCTAGATAGCAGAGTAAGACCTTGTCTCAGAAGAAAAAATAAATAAACAAACAAATAAATAAACAAATAAAGAGCTTCTTTGTCAATATCCTTTTGTGGGTATACGTCATAGTCCCATAGTACTTCTTCAGCCCAAGGAGATAAATGTGTATTAGTCTGAAGACCCAGGAGAGAATCTTCAAGACTTGGCACTGTCACTAATAATGATCTGATTCCTTATGTTATGACGAATATATTCCTAGCTCTGGCCTGTTCTGCCTCATTAAGAGAATATTTGAAGACATTATTCGTGATAACAGCATGAGCATTTTGCAGAAGAAACCCTGGGGACAGATGTCTGCATGAAGCAACTTTATTCTGTGAGTAAACTGGTATTTTTTAATGACCATTTCCTGCAACTGGCAAAAGTCTCCATTCAGTTCTACTCCACAGAGTTGCACCTGCTAAACTATGAGATCACCCCTTAAAGACTGTGCTGAGCCTGGAGCTGACGTCAGCCACAACCTTTCCTGATTGATCAGGGAGCGCACGAAGATAAATGAACTTCAATTCCATGAGGGAGAAGGAACAAACAATCAGTCTAAAGGTTCTGTTTGGTGTGAACCACACAGTAGTTGCTGCTTATTTTCCCTTTGTCACATAATGAATCAATGAAGTCTTCATCACAAAGGAATGCATCAGCGTGAATGGTGGGTCCTGGCTGCTGCTGTAGTTTTTGAAGGGTGAGATGTTCTAAGGACAGCATAGTTTCTAGAGGCAAGCAATTCTGAAGGTCTTCTGCAATGGGTTTTTTTTTTTTAATTTGGGGACAAGGTCTGGCTCTGTCACCCAGGCTGCAGTGCAGTGGCCCAATCTTGGCTCACTGCAACCTCCAACTTCCAGGTTCAAACAGTCCTCCCGTCTCAGCCTCCCAAGTAACTGAAACTACAGGCACGTGCCCAGCTAATTTTTTTTCTCAGATGGGGTCTTGCTATGCTGTCCAGTCTGGTCTCAAACTCCTGAGCTCAAGTGATCCACCCCCTTCAGCCTCCTAAAGTGCTGAGATTACAGGTGTGAGTCACCACACCCAGCTTTTCTGCTGTGTTTTTCAACACAATGTCTTTATTGCCTTCAGTCAATTCATCTAAATCTCGGGCAGTTTGCATCCTCTGGAGCAGCGCCGGGTGGTCAGCAGAGCCAGTGTAGAGCAGTTACGAGTTTCCTGCCTTGCTGAGTGAAATCTACGCCTTCCAATTTTTAAAATTAATTTTTTAAAAATTAGATTGGTGCAAAAGTAATAGAAGTTTTTGCCGTTACTCTCAATGGCAAAAACAGCGGTTACTTTTGAACCAACCTAATATTATAGAGACGAGGTTCCACCATCTTACCTAGGTTGGTCTCGAACTCTTAAGCTCAAGTGATCTGCCCACCTTTGCCTCCCAAAGTGTGGTGATTATAGGCATGAGCCACCATACCCGCCCCTCCTGCCAATTTTTTTTTTTTTAAACTAGTTGAGTGTGGGCCAAGAGTTGTGGGATCTGTGTCACCACCAATCCCTCCTCTAAGCTGCTGGGTGGGTAATATGGGAAAACAGTAATTATAGCAGGACTCCAGTGGCACAAGCCATGCGGGTAAACTACAAAAAGCAGAAGGGACATTGGGGATGCTGACATCTCAATTGGTTGAGATTGCCCTTAAGGTATTAAGCAACTGTGGCCAAATCCAGGAAGGGGCAAAAAAAAAAAAAAAACCCAACAAGGCAACACAAGATAAGAAGCTACCGAGTCTCTTGGCTACAACCAGCCAGTAAGTACACAAGAAACAGTTCACTGCGGCCAGGTGTGGTGGCTCATGCCTGTAATCCCAGCACTTTGGGAGGCTGAGGTGGGCAGATCACCTGAGGTCAGGAGTTCAAGACCAGCGTGGCCAATGTGGCTAAACCCTGTCTCTACTAAAAATACAAAAAATTAGGCAGTCATGGTGGTGGGCACTTGCAATCCCAGCTACTCGGGAGGCTGAGGCAGGAGAATCGCTTGAACCCAGGAAGCAGAGGTTGTGAGCCAATACCGCGCCATTGCACTCTAGCCTGGGCGACAAGAGCAAAACTCTTTCTTGAAAAAAACAAACAAAACAAAACCCAGTTCACTGGAGATGATCAGCCATAAGTAAGATCCCTAGGGCCCCCACTGCCTGGCCAAAGGGCCTCCCGCTCTTGAGACCACAACAATGTGCATATTGTAAACAAGAGGGCCATTGGGTACTAGGGCCATTGGGTACTAGAGTGTCCTAACTGTCCCCAGTGGGTAGGGGAAGAAACTTCCTCATCAATCAGCCCACCCGATGCTACAGTTTGCTAATAGTGACCAGAAGTGATGGGACTCAGGGGCGCCTCTATGATCCAGGAACTGCTAGATTGGGTAACAATTGCTGTGGGAGAGACTCATGGGTTTTCTAGCTGACACTAGAGCCAGATTTTTGCCTGTCTCCTTTCTACTGTGTTCTTCCTAAAATTTAGTAAAGGGCTTCTGCTGTATGGGACAGATACATTTTAGCTAAAATTGTTAGTTGGACAGAGACAGAGTTGGAATCTGTCTTTTAAGTAGTGAATTTTACTTGACCCGTGGCTAAACTTTTAAAAGTTAAAGCTACAAGATCATTGTTTATATCTGATAGTATGTACAGGTCTGGTTGTATTTGTCTATGGTACCGAATTGGCTTATAAAGAAATGAGTACTCATAAACCAAGCAAATAAGACTAAGTGCTTTTCAAGTTCACATGACGGTAATCTTTTGGTGAATGGAACTAGTCTAAAATTGTTGGTTTCATGGGAATGCTGTGTCTTCTGAAACGCAACTTAAAGGCTCTTACTTTTTTTTTTTTGAGACAGAGTCTCGCTCTGTCGCCCAGGCTGGAGACAGTGGCGCGATCTCGGCTCACTGCAAGCTCCGCCTCCCGGGTTCACGTCATTCTCTGGCCTCAGCCTCCGGAGTAGCTGGGACTACAGGCGCCCGCCACCACGCCCGGCTATTTTGTTGTATTTTTTTTTTTTTAGTAGAGACGGGGTTTCACCATGTTAGCCAGGATGGTCTTGATCTCCTGACCTCGTGATCCACCCGCCTTGGCCTCCCAAAGTGCTGGGATTACATGCGTGAGTCACTGCACCCGGCCTTAAAGGTTCTTACTTTTATGATAGTTGCCTGACATACAGCTATATAAAAAGGTAATTAACAGATAAATAATTTGGAATGATGACTAGCTTTGTCTAATGTATCAGTTCTCATAAGTAATCCTGGTGAACCGCTAAAAATAAATAAAGTATGTAAAGGTAAATGGGATAAGTATCTATCAACTTTTTAATGTAATTTGAAATCCTCTATTAAGTAATGGATACTCATTAACTATGTGAGTTATTTCCAAATAAGACGAAAACTGGAACAAATTGCTGACCATAAATATGTTTGCTGTTGGTCTCTTAAATTTAATTTAAAGACTAAATATGTTTGGGCCTATAAATACGTATAAAAATTATGCTATAGGAAAACATGTTTTTCTAACAATTACAAAATGGCATACAATGGCATAAAATACCAATATGTGATAGTCAGTTCAAGATTTTGTGCTTCCTATGTTTTTAACAAAATTTAAGGGAACTGGATGGGTGCTTGTGCCTGTAATTCCAGCAATTTGGGAAGCTGAAGTGGGAGGATCATTTGAGATCAGGAGGTCCAGACCAGCCTGGGCAAAATAGTGAGACCCTGTTTCTACCAAAAAAAAAAAAAATTAGCCGGGGTGGTGGCACATGCCTACTGTAGTCCCAGCTACTCAGGAGGCTGAGGTGGGAGGATCACTTGAGCCAGGGAGGTCGAGGCTGCAGTAAGCCAAATCAATGCCACTACACTCCAGCCTGGGTGATGGAGCAAGACCCTGTTTCAAAAAATGGAAAAAGATAATTAAAAACAAAAATTTGAGAGTACTAAGGGTTTTTAAAAATCCTAATATACAATTCTATATAGGAAGTGTGCCAAAAGTAAGGTGTACTTAATAAGAAAACAATAAGAAAGGTATAAAATATATTCTTTATTGAGAAAAAAAGTAATTTGTCTAATTTAGCAGTTATTTAAAGGGAGTTTTAAAATATGGATTTAGGAAAGAAATAGAAAAAAGATTAAAAGGAACCAGTAAGTAGATGAGACATAGATGTAAAGAAAGTTACAGATGTGAAGCAATGAGAGTAATTTTGTATAGGAAAGAACCTTGTGTGGTCAATCTCTGTCTTAGACTAAAATGACTAGACATTTAAGAAAGAGGAAGTACAGGGCAAGTCCAAGCATGCCACAGGTGTCTGAGTAAGTCATGATTAGGCCTGTGAATGGGAACTTGTGATAGAAGTGTTGGGTGTGATTAAATTGGCTGTAATTAAATTAAATGATTTGTAATAGTTGTTTTTTGTTTGTTTGTTTGTTTGTTTTTTGAGATGGAGTCTTGCTCTCTCACTCGCTTGCCGAGGCTGGAGTGCGGTGGTTTGATCTTGCTTCACTGCAACTTCCATCTCCTGGGTTCAACTTCTGCCTCCCAGGTTCATGCCATTCTCCTGCCTCAGCCTCCTGAGTAGCTGGGATTACAGGCATGCACCACCATGCCTGGCTAATCTTTGTATATTTAGTAGAGACAGGGTTTCACCATGTTGGTCAGGCTGTTCTTGAACTCCTGACCTCAGGTGATCCTGGCCTCCCAATGTGCTGGGATTTACAGGTATAAGCCACCATGCCTGGCTTATAACAGTTTTTCTAAATAATGAATTTGGATATTAAAACATATGACACATAACTTAAAATTTTGGCCCCCTATGTTAAAATAACAGTGGTTTCAGCCAGGCCCAGTGGCTCACACCTGTAATCTCAGCACTTTGGGAGGCCGAGGTAGGTGGATCACAAGGTCAGGAGATCGAGACCATCCTGGCTAACATGGTGAAACCCTGTCTCTACTAAAAATACACAAAATTAGCCAGGCGTGGTGGTGGGCACCCATATTCCCAGCTACTTGGGAGGCTGAGGCAGGAGAATGGCAGGAGGAGGCAGAGCTTGCAGTGAGCCAAAATTGTACCACTGCACTCCAGCCTGGGTGACAGAGCAAGACTCCGTCTTTTCAAATTAGTTTTTGCTTTGTTTTGTTTTTGTTTTTAATGTGAATTATGTACCTGTGTGGTCCAATTTTATATTTTACTTTTCAAGACTCCGTCTTAAACAAACAAACAAACAAACAAAAAAACAGCAGTTTCTTAAGACATTAATTTACTCTTAGTAAAGTTCCAAGAGGCTTTGACATGTATTTCTAAAACCTGCTTCATTAATAGCCATTCTCTAAATTACAAATTAGTTTCTGTTTCTGTTATATTCCTTCTTAATATCAAATTTCTCTGGTTTCAAGTTTATCTCAAAGGTTGACAAAATGGCCGGGTGTGGTGGCTCAAGCCTGTAATCCCAGCACTTTGGGAGGCCGAGATGGGCGGATCACGAGGTCAGGAGATCGAGACCATCCTGGCTAACACGGTGAAACCCTGTCTCTACTAAGAAATACAAAAAACTAGCCGGGCGAGGTGGCGGGCGCCTGTATTCCCAGCTACTCGGGAGGCTGAGGCAGGAGAATGGCGTAAACCCGGGAGGCGGAGCTTGCAGTGAGCTGAGATCCAGCCACTGCACTCCAGCCTGGGCTACAGAGCGAGACTCCGTCTCAAAAAAAAAAAAAAAAAAGAAAAAAAAAGGTCGACAAAAGCAGTTTTATACCAGTATAAATTGATTCTGTGTTCTGGGTTTTTCTTAATGTGTCTGAATTGTTTCATGTAACCAGGACTTCCCACGGTATTACTAATGTATTCCCCTGCTCACTGGCTTAGGAAAACAGATTGCTTAGGGAGACTGAGCTTTAAAGTGCTAAGGTTTTTCCATGCATGTAACTTTCCATGTTGCTTTTGAAGTCTTTTGATCATCACTGTGGTTAAACGAGTAACTATCATTTGGCAGTGATCTCTGATTCTGTTGAAGGAAGCCATTTGAACTTTTTGACATTTTTGGCAGGCTTCCCTGGATCCAAATCCTAAATGAAGCCATCTGGCCTAAAATCAACTTTGAGATTCTTCCAGAAGGGCCTCCTGGAGCAAGCCTCAAAGGTTGTGTCTCTCATCTTTTGGAGACATTAAATGATCAGGCTTATTTGGTAAATAATATGGGAAGCATTGTCAAATAGAAATGGTGTTAACTTCCTTTAAGTAATGTTTGTGTAAGTGTGTCACTAAACTATGGGAAATGGTTTGAGATTCCTAAAACTCTGATATGCCAAAATATGTGTCATGACTGTGATGATTGTGTCGCATGGTTGTATGCCACACAAATGCTTAAATTTCTGGCAGGGCGCGGTGGCTCACGTCTGTACTCCCAGCACTTTGGGAGGTGGAGGCAGGCGGATTAAGAGGTCAGGAGATGGAGACCATCCTGGCTAACATGGTGAAACCCCGTTTCTACTAAAAATACAAAAAATTAGCCAGGCGTGTTGGCAGGTGCCTGTAGTCCCAGCTACTTGGTAGACAGGAGTGTGACCGCTGAAGCACAGCATCACCGGGAGACTGTTAAGCCTCCAGATGGCTGTGGGCGGGCCTCACTGATGTCAGGCTTTCCACAAGAGGTGGTGGAGCAGAGTCTTCTCTAATCACTGCCCCCCTGGGGAAAGAGAGACTCCCTTTCCCGGTCTGCTAAGTAACAGGTGCCTTCCCCAGGCACTGATGCTACCCCTAGACCAAGGTCTGCTAGGTAATGGGTGCCTTCCCAGGCGCTGGCGTTACTGCTACACCAGGGAGCCCTCTAGTGGCCCTGTCCAGGTGTAACAGAGGGCTCACACCCTTGTCTTTTGGTCACTTCTCACTGTGCCCGTTCAGCTCCTATCTCTGTATGGCCTGGTTTTCCCTACGTTATAATTGTAGAACAAAGATTATTATCATATTGGAATAAAGAGTAATGCTAAAAACTAATGATTAATGATATTCATATACAATCATATCTATAATCTATTTCTAGTATAACTATTCTTATTCTATATATTTTCATTATTATACTGGAACAGCTTGTGCCCTAAGTCTCTTGCCTTGGCACCTAGGTGGCTTGCCGCCCACACCTGTAATCTCAGCACTTGGGGAGACCGAGGTGGACGGATCACTTGAGGCCAGGAGTTTGAGACCAGCCTGGCCAACATGGTGAAACCCTGTCTCTCCTAAAAATACAAAAAAATTAGTCGGGTGTGGTGGTGGGCACCTGTAATCCCAGCTACTCAGGAGGCTGTGCAGGTGAATCGCTTGAACCTGGGAGGTGGAGGTTTCAGTGACCCAAGATTGTGCCACTGCACTCCAGCCTGGGTGATGGAGCAAGACTCTGTGGTAATAAAATAAAATAAAAAGATTGAACAAAACAAAAATAATTACATGAAATTAAGTAATTGATACAAATACTTAAATGTGAGACTTAATATGACTTAAATATGAGACTGTCACCTCACTTTGTTTTCCAGATTCAAGGAAATTTTCTGTCATAAAGTGCCTATAGTTTGTGAGGACTAAACTCTGATTTTTTTTCTTCTTTTGCCCAAATTCCCCCCTAAGGGGCCTGGGGAGTCACGCCCTACAAACCACAGAGTCTCATCAGAGAGGCTTTAATTTTAACCCTGTAGCGTGGTCTGCTTTCTGACCTGACTCTGGCATAACCTCACATAACAAAAAAGAGAAGAAATCAAAATACTTTAACCCGAAATGTATTTCCTTGCCATATCTTGCAACTGCCCTGCAAAGTTGTCTCCTGTGGGAAAAATCTACATTCTGTAGAGAATCCCCTTTTCTCTTTTTTTTTTTTTAACTTCTTTCCAGATCCAGGAGATAATCAGCTAAGAGCCAGGCACCCTTCTATGTTAGATAAGAAACATTTTAGGCCAGTGTGGTGGCTCACGCCTGTAATCCCTGCTCTTTGGGAGGCCGAGGCATGTGGATCACTTGAGGTCAGGAGTTCAAGACCAGACTGGCCAACGTGATGAAACCCTGTCTCTACAAAACTACAAAAATTAACCAGGCGTGGTGGTGTGCACCTGTAATCCCAGCTGCTCGGGAGGCTGAGGCAGGAGAATCACTTGAATGCAGGTGGCAGAGGTTGCAGTGAGCCGAGATCGCTCCACTGTACTCCAGCCTGGGCAACAGAGCAAGACCCCATCTCAAAAAAAAAAAAAAGAAAGAAAAAAAAGAAAAAGAAAGATTTTACCACCTGCTATCTGAGAGCTTCCTCTGCACAATAAAACTTGGTCTCCACAATCCTTTATCTTAACCTGAACATTTCCTTTCTATTGATCACAGGTCTTCAGATAAGCTCAACCAATTGTCAAGCAGAAAATTTTTTAATTTACCTATAGCCTGAAAGCCCCTGCTTTGAGTTCTCCCGTCTTTCTGGACCAAACCAACATATATCTTGCACATATTGATTGATGCCTCACATCTCCCTAAAATGTATAAATCCAAGCTGTGACCTGACAATCTTGGGTACACGTTCTCAGGATCTCCTAAGGGCTGTGTCACAGGCCATGGTCATTCATATTTGGATCAGAATAAATCTCTTCAAATATTGTACAGAGTTTGGCTCTTTGGGTCGACATTTGCAATAATTTGACTAAGTGTCCTCTGTGAACAAAGGCAGAAGTATTCACTTTTTCTCCCTACTTGATTCCTGCAAAATTCAGAAACTATTCATGAATATTCTTATTTATATATACAAAAACAAACAAACAAAAACAAACAAACACACAAAAACCCTGCTCTCTGGGCTGGGTGCAGTGGCTCACGCCTGTAATCCCAGCACTTTCAGAGGCCAAGGCGGGCGGATCACCTGAGGTCAGGAGTTCAAGACCAGCCTGACCAACATGGTGAAACCCCGTCTCTACTAAAAATACAACAAATTAGTCGGGCATGGTGGTGGGCGCCTGTAATCCCAGCTACTAGGGAGGCTGAGGCAGGAGAATTGCTTCAACCCGGGAGGCAGAGGTTGCAGTGAGCAGAGATCGTGCCTCTGCACTGCGGCCTGGGATACAGGGTGAGATGCCACCTCAAAAAACGAAAAACAAATCCTGCTCCCTGTAAGCAGGACACAATTAGAAACATCGATTGTATTACCAAGGTTTGGACTGAATCACCATATTTAAGAAATGTGGGCTGGGCATGGTGGTTCACACCTGTAATCCCAGCATTCTGGGAGGCCGAGGTAGACTGCTTGAGCCCAGGAGTTCAAGAGCAGCCTGGGTAACGTAGTTCTAAATCTGAGATTTCCTTTATGATCAAAGATGAGTGGGAACCCCATTCTACAAGATAAGTGTCAACCTCAGAGAGACAGACTCTCCAGAACAGGTGAATTTATTTGGGAAGAGCAGAGGATGACTATCTGGGCTATGAGTGCTAGGAAGGATCCCAGGCATACGCAGAGGGCCACAGCCAAGGGGAAGCTTTTAAAGGACAGAAGTCCATGTAAGCTGCTTTTAAACAAGGTTTGTTTAAAAGGTTTGTAGGTCACAAGCTGATCGCAGAGTTGGCGATGGTTTTCTGGTGGAGACGGCCATGGTAGGTAAGCGTCTGCAGCTCATTTGGAATACTACAGTCTTGAGGACGTGCTTTCGAGATGCCCCGTGTCTGGTCTACACGCAGGAGTGTCTTGTGATAAATCCCGTTCGGGCATGTGTGTGTGAGGGCTTCTTTGTGGCCCCCCTGACTCCATTGTATTAGAGTTTGACTTAAGTGACTCCATTTTGGTTCCAGCAACTTTCACATAAGGAAACTGAGGCTCAGAGAAGTCAAGGGACTTGCCCACACGTCCCAGTAACACTCTGCAGTGGAAGGATGCAAACCCCGGCTTTCTCTGTGGATGGAGCTGCTGTGGGTGAGTGCAGGGTGCTGTGTGAACCAGAGGGGTGGTGCAGAGACCAGTGTGGGATGTGAGAGGATCCCTGGGGGAGGCAGTGCTGGTACAATTGGGACAGGGCAGAGGCGGAAGTGCGTGTGTGCCTAGAGGAGAGAGCAAAGGCCTGGAGAGATCCACGCTCTCAACCGTTTAGTGCTGCTGCCCCTAAGAAGGCAGGGCACCGTATTTTCCAGGGTCACGCTGCCCCTGGGACTGGGCCTGGCCAACCTTGACCGAGAGAGCAAAGGGCTAGAATTGGGGAGGGTGGGATGAGTGAGGTTACTTGGCATGTTCTGTAGTCTCTTGGCCTCTCTCGAACAGCATCCCTCAGATAGAAGCAAGACCTTGCTTTGCAACCCTGGCAGCCAGGATGCAGTCACGTGATAGCTCCAGCAACCTGAGGCTGGGGGAGCCTGCGGTCTGGAGGAACAATGTGAGTTGGGAGCACAAGCCTGTCATGGCTAGACTCAGGTTGCTCTGCGTGACCCGTTGGAGGCGGGTGGGACGCTCACAGGAGGGTGCAGCTGTTGGAGCCCATGCCCCAGCGTAACAGCTGCTGGTTCCAGTCGGTGTAGGGCGGGTAGCGGATCTCCTTTAACTTCTCCAGGCCGGAGGGGGCGAGCAGGCAGGTGCGGTGGTGGGAGAAGGTGTCGAAGGTGAACTTGCCGTGGTACCGGCCCATCCCACTGTGGCCTAGGTGAGCACAGAGAGCAAGGACCTGAGGCCAGGCTGCCCATGCAGCCCTAGCAGCAGGCCACTGCCCTGGCCAGGGGCACACAGCTGGCAGAGAGCTCAGAGAGAGCCAGGCCACTCACAGAGCCATTGTACAGATAGGAAAACTGAGGCCTTGAGAGGCCCAGGGCCCGGATCAAGGTTGAACAGTGAGCGAAGGGACTTCCTCGGTCTGGGGTACCAAAGCCAAGCTTTCCTGGGGGTGGAAATGGGCAGGTACCTACCAACTCCCCCCAGCGGCACAGACAGCAGAGACACATAGAGGAAGCCGTCATTGCCTGCAAAGCTGCCACTACTGGTCCGCTCCAGCATCTGGTTCACAACCTGCCGGGGAGTGGGAAGGTGGGTGGTGGGCTCCAGTCATGGGAAGAGGGCTTGAGCCCCGCACATTCCACAGTGGAGGTGAGCCTCATCCTCACATGCCCCTCCACCTGCCCCTCCACCCTCTAACAGGCAATAATCTCCCCTCTAAGCGTCTTCTGGGGACAGCACCTGTCAGTGATGGTTGGGGTGCCGTGGGGTGAATACCAACATGGCGCAAAGACCAGGAAGCCCTGCAGGACCGCGGGGCCGGCAGCCTTGAGTCTAACGGTGAGGTTAGGATACTGCAGTGTGGGCTGCAGGCCCCACCACGACCCGCTGGGCTCTATCAGGCCCCCGCTCTGCTCTGTCCCTGACCTCCATCCGAGGCCTCTGCTTGCCCACGCAGAACCTTTGCACAGTCCAGGTGCAGGCTGCTCCGGCCAGGACAGAGGACGGGCCCGCTACATGCCTGGTGGGTTTGGGCCCTGTCCTCTCTGCCAGGCATCCTTGCGCCGGATGCGGTGGTACCAGCTGGCCTAGATATAGTCACCCTTGAGGCATCTGCTGCTCCAAAGCCCTCCTAGGAAGGGCTGTGAAAGGAAAGGGGCCAGTCTGTGCCCCTTTCAGCCCCTCATTGCCCCCAACCTGGTTGTACACCCACCTGGCTGCTGTTGGAGAAGGCGTACAGGGCCAGGGGCTTCTCCCGCCTGTTGATGAACTCGATGGCCTCGTCCACGCTCCGCACATTTACGATGGGCAGGATGGGCCCGAAGATCTCCTCCTGCATCACCGGCTCCGTCTCCTGCACGTCCACCAGCACTGTGGGGGCTGCCGGGCACCAGAGATAGCTCAGCCCCAGAGCCACAGTCAGGACAGCACCCAGGGGTGGGGGTAGAGATGGGGACAGGGCCACGGGCCAGGGCTCCAGGCCAGGATCCTAAGGTCTGACTTCCCACGGCTTCAGGCTTCGGAGTGTTTAGGGAAGAAAGTCTCCCCACAGCCCCCAAGAAGGGACCCTAGGTCTTCCCCAGCCTGCTCAGGGCCTGTGGGGCCCAGAGAATCCCCTGAACTTGGTCTCACAGTCAGGGGTGATGGGATTCTTAGAACCCTGGGGTTCATGAGGCAACAGCACCCCAGAATGTTGGAGCCACAGTGTCCCGTGAGCTGCTGAGCCGTACGGCCCATCAGAGTTTAGAACCTGGGAATCGTGGGCTCGGAGAATCTGAGGTTGTGGCCTTTCAGGACAGCCGGTGGTGGGATGGGAGTTCATCTTAGCACGCTGGGCCCTGGAGCCCTGGGATCCAAACTCAGCGAATCCAGGGCTGAGGGACCAGAGTTTGGCCTTGTGGGGCCACAGGCTCGGAAGCACAGAGACGGAGTCACGGCACTGGAGCCGTGGCTCAAGGCCGGGCTCTGACAGTGGGGCCGGCTTTCAGGTGCGGGTCCAGACTCGTGGCCCAGCCGTGGGCCCTCCCGTGAGGAGGGGTCTTGGCCCAGGTGGGCTGTGGTAGGGGCAGCAGGACTCACCGATGTAGCGATCGCTCTCGTCACTCTGGCCCCCAATGGCCACGTGGCCACAGCCCAGCAGTGCCCGCAGCCGCTGGAACTGTTTCTGGTTGATGATGCGGCCCAGGTTTGGGGAGCTCTGGGGGTCGTCGCCATAGAAACGGGTGATGGTGCTCTGCAGGGCGGGCAGCAGCCTCTCCTGCATCTCGGGGCTGCACAGGACGTAGTCGGGGGCCACGCAGGTCTGGCCGGCGTTGAAGTAGCGGAACCAGGCCACGCGGTTGGCCACGGTCTGGGGGTCGCAGTTGTCGTCCACGTAGCAGGGGTTCTTGCCCCCCAGCTCCAGGGTGACAGGTGTCAGGTGCTTGGCGGCAGCAGTCATGACAATCTTGCCCACACGAGGGCTCCCTGGGTATGGAAGGAAACCAGAGTGGCCGTTCAGTGACCTGGGCCAGGCGGGATGGCCCAGCCCCGGGCCCCGCTCCTCCCTGGAGAGGTGTTGGAGTCAGCGGGCTCCCTAGGCAAGCGGTGAGGAGACCCCATCCTCAACTGGCCTTGACCACACGCTCCAGGCACCTGACTCTTGCCCGCTTTCTTCATAGAAAGTCCTGACCCGCCTCACCGCTCTCCTGGCTGCTGTGGCTCACACACTGGGACCTGCCTCCAGCCCGGCCACCCCAGGATCCAATTGCTCCAATGTGCCCAGGGCCTGGCCTGTGCAAGCAGACGGCCTCTGTGCCAGCTCCAGCTCCCATGTGTCGCCACTGCTGGCCCCAGCCTCCTCCCTCCACAGCCCTCCCACCCTCTGCCCTGCTGATCCCCTCCGCCTACTCTGGGAACCTGGCCTGGCCCCTCACCCGTGAAGAAGATGTAGTCAAACTTGTGCTCCAGCAGCTGCCCTGTCTCCTGGGGCCCGCCCAGCACCACGGCAAAGCAGCTCTGCAAGGCAGGATGGGCGGCTCAGGGTAGCTCGGGGGCGGGCTTAGGGGCCAGCTGGGCCTCCTCAGCCTGCAGGGGTGAGGTATAGGGATGCCGGGCACTGCCGGGGCAGGGCCACCCTCACCTGGTCCAGGTACTGGGGCAGCACCTCCGCCAGGACCTTCTCTGTGCCCTGGCTGATTTCTGATGGCTTCAGCACCACGCAATTCCCTGCAGGGGCAGATGGGGATGTCACTGGGGGAGCCCAGGGTCCCCATGCCCAACCAGGGGCTGGGTTCAGAGGGCATGTGAGGCTGAGGGTGCCTCATAGGCAGGATTCCAGGGGCCTTTTTGGGAGGGGCTACTGGGCGGGAAGAGCATGGGGTTCGGAACTCCCTCCTCACCTGCAGCGAGGGCGCCCACCAGGGGCACCAGGGTCAGGTTCACGGGGTAGTTCCAGGGTGCGATGATGAGGACCAGGCCAAAGGGTTCCTTCCGGATGAAGACCGAGTCCAGCTTCATGAACTGAGGCACAGGGCAGACGGTGAGGCCCTGCCAAGGGCTACCCCAAAGCCCATCCACTGCGCACTTGGGGCCTCACCTCCCCGTGCGATGAAATCCCAGGAAAGACGAGAAAATCAGTGACTTGCCCAGGGCCTCGGTGGCAGAAGGGGGCCTGGACCAGAGCTGCCCGGTGCCCTGCCCTTCCCTCCCGCCGCCTGCCAGCAGGGCTCACCAGGTTCGTGGAGCCCGGTTCGTCCTTCATCCAGGCCTGCAGGTTCTTGAGGGCATAGTCGACCTCATTCTGGCTGGTGATGATCTCAGATACGTCTGCCTCGAAGCCTAACTGTGGTGGAGGTGAGAGAGGTCAGGCCCAGACCCGGGCCAGGAGGGGTCTAGAATTTGAGGAGGGCGCATGCAGGCACCACCAGCACCGGACACATAAAGACAGCTCCTATGGGAGGCACTGCGGTCCCCTGGGAACTGCGCATGGCTGTGATTCTGATCTGTGACTTCGTGGCTGTGTGGTCTTGGGCAAGCGATGTTAACCCCCGAGTGCCTCAGTTTCCTCATTTGCAACATGGGGACAGCCATCAAGCCTGCATCACAGGGTGGCTGTGAGTGTTCAGGAGTGAAGGTCAGGTGCCTGCCACACTCCACATGCCAGGGAAGGGGTCTGTTAAACAGGGATAAAACTAGGGACACAGCCAGTCACTAGGGGGCATGGACCCTTCTGAAAGAGGACAGGGATGCCGCTCCAGCCCCTGCCTGGGCGCACCCTCCACGGCCCACCTTATGCAGGTCCTGGGCCAGTGCGTCTTGCAGAAGCTGCTTGTTTTCTTGAAGAAAGCGGCCCAGGCCTTGGAGCTGCGCAGCCCGGAACTCGGCCGGCCGCGTGCGCCCCGACTTGAAGGCCTCCCGCAGCCGCCACAGCGTGTCCTCGAAGGGGTCCATCCTGTCAGACAGGGCAGAGTGAACTGGATGGCTGGGCTGCCCCTCCTTCACAGGCACCCTCCAGCCACCCCAGAGTCTGCACACCCTTGCCCCACCTGCACCCATGGAGGCTCACAGACACCCCACCTCGTACACACACAGACCCACTTGAATGACCCCACGGGGCTGGGGCTGCCTGCGCCACCCCCCCCAACTCACCTGCCTCCCAGGCGTGTCCATGAGGGAGGGCCCTGGGCTTGACCTCCCCCACTCCTGGGAGAGAATCCCCCTCCTGGGCGCTCTGGAAGCCCAGCACACCCCACACCTCGGGTGACCACCATCCCAGCTCTTCACTGCACTTCCCCTCCTTGCACAGACACACACCCACCCACGTTGGCACCTGGCCACCGCTCCGCCCAGACCACTCAGGCGGAACGGAGCTCTCCCCTGGGCCTCCCTCCCTTCTGGGTCTAAACGAGGGACTCGGAGGGTTCTTTGCTCCAGAGCTCACAGAGGTTGCAGATGAGGAAACTGAAGCCATAGACGTGCCCTAGCGCTGACGAGGGTTTGGCACCTGCTCTGGGCGGGGGTGGCACTCGGCGGGTCGTAGAAGGAAGTAGAAGCGGAGGAGAGAGCTCCGGGGTTGGTATCCGTGGGCACAGGTGGCAGGTGGAGGTAGGTTGGCAGAGCTGAGACTGCCCCAGGGCATGAACCCCTCTGGGCTTTAGCCTGAGGGCCCAAGGGAACCCCAGTGGGTTCTGGAGAGGAGGAAGGATCAGGACCATGGGGGTGGGGGAAGGGGTCTAGGGGGACACTCAGGAGGATTGCCAGGTCCTAGCAAGGGGATTCTGAGCATTCCAGCCCAGGGGCTGAAGAATGGCGCGCAAATCCTGTGTCTTTGTGTATCCGTGGGTCTGTCTGTGTCTTTGTGTATCCGTGGGTCTGTCTGCGTCTTTGTGTCTCTGCGTCTTTGTGTGGGTCTCTCTGTGTATGGCTGTCTTTGTGCCCTTTTGTGGGTATGGGTGTCCGCGTGTGTCTGTGTATGTATGGGTGCTGTGTGTCTCTGTGTGTATGGGAGTCTGTGTGCATGGGTGTGTGTATGGGTGCTGTGTGTCTTTGTGTGTATGGGAGTCTGTGTGCATGGGTGTGTGTATGGGTATCTGTGTCTGTGTGTGTATGGGTGCTGTGTGTCTGTGTGTGTATGGGTGCTGTGTGTCTGTGTGTGTATGGGTGTCTGTATGTCTGTGTGTCTGTGTGTATGGGTGTCTGTGTGCTGTATGTATCTGTGCGTGTGTGGGTGTCTGTCAGTGTGTGTCTGGGTGTCTGCGTGTGTATGGGTGTCTGTGGGTCTGTGTGCGTCTGTGTGTATGTGTATGGGTGTCTGTGTGTCTGTGTGTGTATGGGGGTCTGTGTGTGTATGGATGTCTGTGTTTGTGAGTCTGTGTGTCTGTATGTGTATGGGTGTCTGTGTCTTTGTGTTTGTGTTTGTGTGTGTCCGTGTGTGTGAGTCTGTGTGTGTATGGGTGTCTGTGTGTGTGTGTATTGGTGTTTGCGTGTCTGTGTGCATCTGTGTTTATGGGTGTCTGTGTGTCTGTGTGTGTATGGGTGTCTGTGTGTGTATGGATGTCTGTGTGAGTCTGTGTGTCTGTGTGTGTATGGGTGTCTGTGTCTTTGTGTTTGTGTGTGTGTGTCCGTGTGTCTGTGTGTGTATGGGTGTCTGTGTGTCTGTGTGTGTACGGGTGTCTGTGTGTGTATGAGTGTGTATGTATTGGTGTTTGTGTGTGTGTGTATGGGTGTCTGTGTGTGTATGGATGTCTGTGTGAGTCTGTGTGTCTGTGTGTGTATGGGTGTCTGTGTCTTTGTGTTTGTGTGTGTGTGTCCGTGTGTCTGTGTGTGTATGGGTGTCTGTGTGTCTGTGTGTGTATGGGTGTCTGTGTGTGTATGGATGTCTGTGTGAGTCTGTGTGTCTGTGTGTGTATGGGTGTCTGTGTCTTTGTGTTTGTGTGTGTGTGTCCGTGTGTCTGTGTGTGTATGGGTGTCTGTGTGTCTGTGTGTGTACGGGTGTCTGTGTGTGTATGAGTGTGTATGTATTGGTGTTTGTGTGTGTGTGTATGGGTGTCTGTGTGTGTATGGATGTCTGTGTGAGTCTGTGTGTCTGTGTGTGTATGGGTGTCTGTGTCTTTGTGTTTGTGTGTGTGTCCGTGTGTCTGTGTGTGTATGGGTGTCTGTGTGTCTGTGTGTGTATGGGTGTCTGTGTGTGTATGGATGTCTGTGTGAGTCTGTGTGTCTGTGTGTGTATGGGTGTCTGTGTCTTTGTGTTTGTGTGTGTGTGTCCGTGTGTCTGTGTGTGTATGGGTGTCTGTGTGTCTGTGTGTGTACGGGTGTCTGTGTGTGTATGAGTGTGTATGTATTGGTGTTTGTGTGTGTGTGTATGGGTGTCTGTGAGTCTGTGTGTTTACAAGTGTCTGTGTCTGTGTGTATGGGTGTGTATGTGTGTATGGGTGTCTGAGTGTGTCTTTGTGTGTATGGGGATGGTGCATATGTGTGTGAGTTTCTGTGTGTCTAGTGTGTATGGGTGTCTGTGTGTCTTTGTGTGTATAGATGTCTGTGTCTGTGTGTGTACAGGTGTCTGTGTGTGTGTATGGGTGTCTGTATGTCTATGTCTTTGTGTGTAAGGATGTCATGTGTATGAGTGTCTGTGTGGGTATGGGGGTGTGTGTGTATGTGTGTGTCTGTGTGTATATGGGTGTCTGTGTGTCTGTGTGTGTACGGGTATGTGGGTATGGGTGTGTGTACGGGTGTGTGGGTATGGGTGTGTGTACGGGTGTGTGGGTATGGGTGTGTGTACGGGTGTGTGGGTATGGGTGTGTGTATGGGTGTGGGTATGGGTGTGTGTATGGGTGTGGGTATGGGTGTGTGTATGGGTGTGTGGGTATGGGTGTGTGTATGGGTGTGTGGGTATGGGTGTGTGTATGGGTGTGTGTGTGTGGGTATCTATGTGTCTGTGTGTCTGTGTTTCCGTGTGTGTATGGGTGGCTGGGTGTCTGTGAGTATCTGGGTGTGTATGGGTGTGTCTCTCTGTGTGTATGGGTGTCTGTGTGTTTCTGTGTATCTGTGTGTATGGGTGTCTGCGTGTGTATGTATGCGTGTCTGTGTGTATGGGTGTCTATGTGTGTGTATAGATGTCTCTGGGTGTGTTTCTTTGTGTGTATCGGTGTTGTGTGTGTGTGTATGAGTGTCTGTGTGTGTTGTGTGTATATGGGTGTCTGTGTGTCTGTGTGTGTCTGTGTGTGTATGGGTGTGTGTGTGTCTGTGTGTGTATGGTTGTGTGTGTATGGGTGTGTGTGTGTCTTTGTGTGTATGGATGTTGTGTGTATGTTTATGAGTGCCTGTGTTTCTGTGTGTTTATGGGTGTCTGTATGTCTTTCTGTGTATGGGTGTCTGTGTCTGTGTATGGGTGTCTGTGTGTGTGTGTATGGACGTCTGTGCATCTGTGTGTGTCTTTGTGTGTATGAGTATCTGTGTTTGTGTGTGTACAGGTGCCTTTGTGTGTGTTTGGGTGTCTGTATGTCTGTGTCTTTGTGTGTCTGTGTGTATGGGTGTCTGTGTCTATGTGTGTCATGTGTGTGTATGGTTGTCTGTATGTCTGCGTGTGTCTGTGTATGGCTGTGTGTCTGTGTGTATCTGTGTGTGTATGGGTGTCTGTGTGTCTGTGTGTCTATGGGTGTGTGTCTGTGTGTGTTTGTGTGTCTGTGTCCATATGTGTCTGTGTGTGTATGGGTGAGTGTGTGTGTCTGTGTGTGTATGGGTGTCTGTGTTTCTGTGTGTGTCTGTGTGTCTATGGGTGTCTGTGTGTATGGGTGTCTCTCTCCATGTGTGTCATGTGTGTGTCTGTGTGTCTGTGTATCCTTGGGTGTATGAGTGTCTGTGTGTGCATGGGTGCTGTGTCCATGTGTGTCTGTGTGGGTGTCTGTGTGTGTATGGGTGTCTGTGTGCATGTGTGTCTGTGTGTGTATGGGTGTGTGTGTGTATCTGTGTGTGTATGGGTGTCGGTAGGTCTGTGTGTGTGTATGGGTGTCTGTGTGTGTATTGATGTCTGTGTGTGTCTGTGTGTATGGGTGTCTGTGTGTATGGGTGTCTGTATGGGTGTCTCTCCATGTGTGTCGTGTGTGTCTGTGTGTCTGTGTGTGTATGGGTGTCTGTGTGTGTATGGGTGTCTGTGTGTGTATGGGTGTCTGTGTGTGTATTGATGTCTGTGTGTGTATGGGTGTCTGTGTGTGTATTGATGTCTGTGTGTGTATGGGTGTCTGTGTGTGTATTGATGTCTGTGTGTGTATGGGTGTCTGTGTGTGTATTGATGTCTGTGTGTGTATGGGTGTCTGTGTGTGTATTGATGTCTGTGTGTGTATGGGTGTCTGTGTTTCTGTGTGTGTCTGTGTACGGGGGTCTGTATGGGTGTCTCTCTCCATGTGTGTCGTGTGTGTAAGTGTATCTGTGTGTCTGTGTATGGGTGTCTGTGTGTGCATGGTTGCTGTGTCCATGTGTTTCTGTGTGTGTATGGGTGTCTGTGTGTGTCTGTGTGTGTATGGGTGTCTGTGTCCATGTGTGTTGTGTGTGTCTATGGGTGTATACGTGTGTATGGGTGTCTGTGTGCATCTGTGTCTGTTTATGGGTGTCTGTGCCCATGTGTGTCTGTGCGTGTATGTGTGTCTGTGTGTGTATGGGTGTCTGTGTGTGTATGGGTGTCTGTGTGTGTATGGGTGTTTGTGTCCATGTGTGTTGTACGTCTGTCTACGTGTGGACTTCAGTTATCTCATCCCTCAGCTGCAGGTCACAGGGCCATGCCCAGGGTTGCTGCCTCAGACCCGCATTGCTGAGGGCAGTGGAGGTGAGTGGTTAGCAGGGCCTTGGCATCCCCAGTGAGTGTCCTGGAGGCCAGTGGCACCATCTGCACTTGCACCGCACCAAGCACTCTTGTCATATGTGATGCAGGGACAGTGCTCCCCCGTGGACAGAGCCAGCTGAACCAATGGCAGAAGTCCCTGTCCTTATGAATGACGAGATGAGGAGAGCAGCCCCTGCCTGGCTCAGGTCCCAGCTGAAGAATGTGGGGAGACAGGAAGCCATGCTGGGCACCTTCCCAGCCACACCTGCAGATGCAGCCTCCCTCCCCTGGGCAGCGTCGCCACCATTCCTGGCACAGGACCCCCACACTCAGTGTCCGGCCCCCCCGCATGAGGGCCTGGAGGAGGACGCAGCACCCAGGGCTCCGCAAATATTCATCTACTGTCTTTGCTCAAGCCCTGTCTTGGGCTACAACCTGGGTGGATCCTGGGCCCTTCTCTAGTAGCAGAGAGTTTTGGCCTGCAGCGCTTCCAGGTCTTCGGGTTCCAGGGCCCTGCCCCAAAGCTGTGCCTGGAATTCAAGCATCAGCAGCCTCCACCCGGCGCTCAAGCAGCTCCTGGTTACATCAGCTCAGCTCTAACCTCTTCCAATGCTCCCTGGTGCCTTTGGAGGGATGATCGCCTCCGCCCTGAATCAAGGCCCAGATTGGAGGAGTCTGGGATGAGCTATGGCACACAGATGTCCCGCTGTTCATCCCAGGAACCTGGCCTCAGTGTGGTCACAACTTCCCCAGGTGAGGCAGGTGGGGCAGAGGAACCCCTGCCCTTTCTGAGCTGTCATTGCCTGTCCTCACGTGTGCACATCTGGTGCTCAGTGAAATAATCACGGAGCCAGCAGCATCTGCCTGACGGATGAGGAAACAGACAGGGGCTGGTGCCGGACCCAGGCCCTGCCTCTCATCCAAGGTGCTTTCTTGTCCCGCCCACCTGCTGCAGGGCAGGGGTCCTGGCGCTTGCTGGGCGGGGCTGACTGGTGGGAAAGGGAAATATCTTGGACCCCCAAAATCATTAAGCTAAAAGGAAGATTCAAGCTGGAAACTGATCAGGGTCAACCTGCCTCCCCTTTATTTATTTATTTATTTATTTATTTATTTATTTATTTATTTTTTCTGAGATGCAGTTTCGCTCTTGTTGCCCAGGCTGGAGTACAATGATGCGATCTCGGCTCACCACAACCTCTACCTCCCAGGTTCGAGCGATTCTCCTGCCTCAGCCTCCGGAGTAGCTGGGATTACAGGCACGCACCGCCACGCCCAGCTAATTTTGTACTTTTAGTAGAGACGGGGTTTCTCCAAGTTGAGGCTGGTCTCGAACTCCTGACCTCAGGCGATCCGCCGGCCTCAGTCTCCCAAAGTGCTGGGATTACAGGCGTGAACTACCGGCCCGGCCCTGCCTCTCATTTTATTCACAGCCACCCCCCACTGCTCACCGAGATAGATGCATATTCTGATTGCCTCCTTTGCAAAGGCTCATCAGAAACTCAAAAGAATGCGGTCTCTCACCTACCTAGGACCTGGAAGCTCCCCCAACCCCCAGCCCCACCCCCTGCTTGAAGACGTCCCTACCTTTCTGTATGGAACCAATGTACTTCATATATATACACACACATATATAAAATGTGTATATGTAATGTATATATATGTATTTTGTGTGTGTGTGTATATATATATATTTTTTTTGAGACAGAGTTTTGCTCTTGTCGCCCAGGCTGGAGTGCAGTGGCACAATCTCGGCTCACTGCAACCTCCGACTCCCAGGTTCAAGCGATTATCGTAGCTGGGACTACAGGCGACCACCACCATGCCCTGCTAATTTTGTGTTTTTAGTAGAGACGGGGTTTCACCATGTTGGTCAGGCTGGTCTCAAACTCCCGATCTCAGGTTATCCGCCCACCTCAGCCTCCCAAAGTGCTGGGATTACAGGCGTGAGCCACTGCGCCCAGCCTTGTTACATCTCCTGTCTCCCTAAAATGTGTAAAACCAAGCTGTGCCCCGACCACCTTGGGCACATGTCGTCAGGACATCCCCAGGCTGTGTCACAGGTGCACGTCCTCAACTTTGGCAAAATAAACTTTTTTTTTTCCTTTGAGATGGAGTCTCCGGGCCGGGCGTGGTGGCTCAAGCCTGTAATCCCAGCACTTTGGGAGGCCGAGACGGGTGGATCACGAGGTCAGGAGATTGAGACCATCCTGGCTAACATGGTGAAACCCCGTCTCTACTAAAAAATACAAAAAAAAAAAAAAAAAAAACTAGCCGGGCGAGGTGGCGGGCGCCTGTAGTCCCAGCTACTCGGGAGGCTGAGGCAGGAGAATGGCGTGAACCCGGGAGGCGGAGCTTGCAGTGAGCTGAGATCCGGCCACTGCACTCCAGCCTGGGCGACAGAGTGAGACTCTGTCTCAAAAAAAAAAAAAAATTAAAAAAAAAAAAAACAAAAAACGAGATGGAGTCTCGTTCTGTCACCAAGGCTGGAGTGCAAGTGGTGTGATCTCGGCTCACTACAACCTCTACCTCCCGTGTTCAAGTGATTCTCCTGCCTCAGTCTCCAGAGTAGCTGGGATTACAAGCGTGCACCCCCATGCCCAGTCAATTTTTAGTAGCGACAGGATTTCACCATGTTGGCCAGGCTGGTTTCAAACTCAACTCCTGTCCTCAAGTGATCCACCCGCCTCAGCCTCCTAAAGTGCTGGGATTACAGATGTGAGCCACAACACCTGGCCACAAAATGAACTTTCTTTTATTTTATTTATTTTCATTTTTATTTTTTTACACAGAGTCTCGCTCTGTCACACAGGTTGGAGTGCAGTGGCGCGATCTCGGCTCACTGCAAACTCCACCTCCCGGGTTCACGCCATTCTCCTGCCTCACCCTCCTGAATAGCTGGGACTACAGGCGCCCGCCACCACACCTGGCTTATTTTTTGTATTTTTAGTAGAGAGGGGGTTTCACCGTGTTAGCCAGGATAGTCTTGATCTCCTGACTTTGTGATCCACCCGCCTCGGCCTCCCAAAGTGCTGGGATTACAGGCAAAATAAACTTTCTAAATTAATTGAGACCTGTCTCAGATTTTCTGCATTTACACTGGGGACCCCCGGCTGCTCACCAGGCAGTTCCTGACTGGACCTGGGTCACATAGGTGACCACTCCAGACTTGGCCAGCCCTCGCGGAGCTCACAGTCCACACGTGGAACAATTATGTCATTAGAAACATGATCAGTGTGGCCTGGGTTTCTTCCAGAGGCGGCCAGAGACCAACCCCTGGCTCTGACTGCCATGGGGAAGTCGTAGGGGAGGGCCTTTTGGAGGGCCAGCGATCTGGACAGAGGGACAAACGTGCAAAAGCCCTGTGGGGGTAGATGCTGAGAAATAAGACACAGCGGCAGGTGGAGGCCTGATGGGACCTGTCATATGGAGAGGGACTCAATCCCTTGGCAGTGGCCATGCCTGGTGCAGGGCCCAGAAGGAAGTCAGAGCTGGCATCTGAGGCCAGGCAGCTGGTATGCACATCTCATTTAAGCCTCACAGCTATTATTATTACCCAGTTGGAAGGACGGGGAAACCGAGGCTCTGAGAGACGACCTGATTTGCCCTCCTCACAGCCTCAGTGTGAGGAGGGAGGCCCCCCAGCCCCTCTCCTCACACCAGCCCTGTGACCACGGTGACCACGTGCCAATGTGTGCCTTGCGCCCTTCACTGTCTTCTCAACATCTTCCTGCAGTTTCCAGACTTTCTTTTTTTTTTTTTTTTTTTTTTTTTTTGAGACGGAGTCTTGCTCTGTCGCCCAGGCTGGAGTGCAGTGGCCGGATCTCAGCTCACTGCAAGCTCTGCCTCCCGGGTTTATACCATTCTCCTGCCTCAGCCTCCTAAGTAGCTGGGACTACAGGCGCCCGCCACCTCGCCCGGCTAGTTTTTTGTATTTTTTAGTAGAGACGGGGTTTCACCGTGTTAGCCAGGATGGTCTCGATCTCCTGACCTCATGATCCACCCATCTTGGCCTCCCAAAGCGCTGGGATTACAGGCTTGAGCCACTGCGCCCGGCCGCAGTTTCCAGACTTTCTAAATGCGAATGTAGTATTTCTAGAACCAGAAACAAGCAATGCATGTTGCTTTTAAAATCTGAAACCAAAGATCCGACTTTCGCTTCAACTCCCAAGAAGCTCTCTGCTTCCAATCCCCAATTCTCCGGCACCTCCTGATCACAGCCCTGGTGCCCCCCACCGAGTCCTTGTCTGTCCACAAAGCTGCCTTCTCCCCTAACCTGGGAGCTCCTCAAAGGGAGGACGGGGTCTGTCCCCATCCCTGGGGCTCCTGGGGAACAGGCTTCATTTCCGGGGGTGCTTCCCAGGAGCCTGCCACAGGGCAAGGTGAGGCTCAGAAGACACCAGTGCCCACCTCCCTCTCCTGAGCAAGCCCTGTGCCCACGGCCCCTGCAGCCACAGGCCCCTTGGTGGGCTCGCCCCCTGATCCACGTGCCATGAGCACACATCCCCTTCCCTCCATGCCCCTGGTTCCCACCAGTGCCCTTTACCTTGAGCTCCCTCTGCCTGACCCTCACCCATGTGCCCCCACATACCCCAGCGTGGGCTCTGCTCCCGGGTTCTTCACTGCACCTCCACCCCCTTTCTTGGACATGCTGCCTTCAGATGCGCAGGCTCTGCTCCTACCCCCAGGCCTCAGCCCTGCTGTGCTGACTGCGATCCTCCCGGGAGCCCGGCAGCTCCCAAACCAACTCCCGTGCCCACGCCTGGCAATGGGGTAATCACTGGGGTGATGCTCAGGGTTACCCAATAGGCGTGGGGCAGGGCTGCACGTCCTAATTACGAACTGCCTTTTTCTCACTGCCAGGATCTACAGCTGCTCTGTGTCTGCCCTGTTCTTCCAGGGCCGTGCCCCCAGGGACCACACTGCACAGCCAGCTTGGGAACAGGTTAGACAAGTCAAGGCTGTCTGAAGCTTTGCTGTGTGGTTACTGGAATGGGCTAGCAGGGAGTTACCTGATCAGGAAAAAAGATTCCCAGGGGAAGGTCACAGGATGAAAATGTCAGCAAGACCCCGGTGGCAAATGTTGCCTCCACCAGGAAGTCCTCCTAGGACCCAGCCACAGTGGTCCCATGCCACCCATGGCCCCACCTAGGGTCTCCATGCTAAATCTTCATCTCCCTCCTCTCCTCTCCTCTCCTCACTCTTCAGGGTTCACAGGTCAAAATGAGCAACTGTGGCTCTATTTCCACTCCCAATGTGCCCAGCTGGCATAGTCAGGGCAGAGGAAGGGGCCGAGACCTTTGCAGAGAGAACCCTGATGGGTGACGGCACCTGTAGCTCTTGGATAGTGCATTGTTCATTAGTTTATTTACTGTACAACCGTGGGTAAGTTGCTTAAAGTCTCTGAGCCTTTCAGAAGTTAACAATAACACCTAATTGCCATGGTTCTTGAGAGGATCACAGAGGGAGATGTGAGAATGGAAAAGACAGATCACAGCTCCTAGCACAAAATCAGTGCCACTCAACGTTGCCTGCTAATGTTTCCACAAGTATTTGCTGAGCACCTTCTAGGTTCCCGGGGGGGCAGAATGAGCTCAGGTCCCACTATTGTCCTTCGTGGATGGCGTGACCCTGTCCCCACCCCACCTTCCCCCAAGCCTGAGGCCAAGGACACGCCCTGTTGAGGGCTGTAGAGTCTCTTGGCAGAGTGTGCAGCCCTGTGGGCAGGAGGGACGTCTGAGATAACCCTTGGTTGTGACTGGAGCCAGCCCAGTGGGGGCCACAGCCTGTGACCAAGCCCTGGTCCCGGAATCCTCCGTAGCTAAAGATGTAAATGCCAATGTGACACCAGGAACCGAACTCGGGATGTTGAAGGGGACACAGGGCAGAATCCTAGGGCCCATCTAAGAGCAGCAGATGGGTTATGGCCACTGGGGAGGTCCACTGCCTCCAAACCACTGAATTGTACACTGTAAATGGGTGAGTTGTATGGGATATGAATTCTCTCTCAGAAGCTGTTTTGTTTTGTTTTGTTAAACTGAACTGACAAGAAGCCTGAATAGGCTACAAATAAACTAAAAGACGGTCAACCTCAGTAGCAATTGTTAAAATGTAAAATAGGCCCGGTGCAGTGGCTCACACCTGTAATCCCAGCACTTTTGGGAGGCTGAGGCTGGTAGATCACTTGAGGTTAGGAGTTCCAGATCAGCCTGGCCAACATGATGAAACCCTGTCTCTACTAAAAATACAAAAAGTTAGCCAGGTGTAGTGGCATGTTCCTGTAATTCCAGCTACTCGGGAGGCTGAGGTGGGAGAATTGCTGGAACCTGGGAGGCAGAGGTTGCAGTGAGCCGAGATCACACCATTTGCACTCCAGCCTGGGCAACAAGAGAAAATTGAAATCATATCAAGCATGCTCTCAGACCACAGTGGAATAAAACTGGAAATCAACTCAAAAAAGAACCTTCGAAACCATACAAATACCTGGAATTTAAATAACCTGCTCCTGAATGAGCATTGGGTCAAAAAAAAAAATCAAGATGGAAATTTAAAAAATTCTTCAAACTGAATGACAATAGTGACACAATCTATCAAAACCTCTGGGATATAGCTAAGGCCGTGCTAAAAGGAAAGTTCATAGCCCTAAATGCCTACATCAAAAAGTCTGAAAGAGCACAGACAATCTAAGGACACATCTCAAGGGACAGAGAAACAAGAACAAACCAAACCCAAAGCCAGCAGAAGAAAGGAAATAACCAAGATCAGAGCAGAACTAAATGAAATTGAAACAGAAAAAAATACAAAAGCTAAATGAAACAAAAAGCTTGTTCTTTGAAAAGATAAATAAAATTGATAGACCATTAACAAGATTAACCAAGAAAAGAAGAGAGAAAATCCAAATAACCTCACTGAGAAATAAAACAGGAGATATTACTGTCAGATCTCTGAGCCCAAGCCTGCACGTATACATCCAGATGGCCTGAAGCAAGTGAAGAATCACAAAAGAAGTGAAAATGGCCGGTTCCTGCCTTAACTGATGACATTGCCTTGTGAAATTCCTTCTCCTGGCTCAGAAGTTCCCCCACTGAGCACCTTCTGACCCCCACCCCTGCCTGCTAAAGAACAACCCCCATTGACTGTAATTTTCCATTCCTACCCAAATCCTATAAAACGACCCCACCCCATCTCCCTTCACTGACTCTCTTTTCCAACTCAGCCCGCCTGCACCCAGGTGACTAAAAAGCTTTATTGCTCACACAAAGCCTGTTTGGTGGTCTCTTCACATGGACGTGCGTGAAATGTGGTGCCGTGACTTGGATCAGGGGACGTCCCTTGGGATATCAATCCCCTGTCCTCATGCTCTTTGCTTCGTGAGAAAGATCCACCCACTACCTCTGGTCCTCAGACCAACCAGCCTAAGGAACATCTCACCAATTTTAAATCGGGTAAGCGGCCTCAGTTTACTCTCTTCTCCAACCTCTCTCACTATCCCTCGACCTCTTTCTCCTTTCAATCTTGGCACCATCCTTCAATCTCTCCCTTCTCTTAATTTCAATTCCTTTCCTTTTCTGGTAGAGACAGAGGAGACACGTTTTATCCGTGAACCCAAGACTCTGGCACCTGTCACAGACAAGGGAAGACAGTCTTCTCTTGGTGTTTAATCACTGTGGGGACGCCTGCTTGATTATTCACCCACGTTTCAGAGGTGTCTGATCACCACGGGGATGCCTGCCTTGATCCTTCACCCTTCATGGCAAGCACCACTTTTGGGGGGCAAGCACCCCCTACTCTTTCTCTTTGTGTCTCCACCCTGTCTTTTCTCTGGACTTGCCTCCTTCACTATGGGCAAACTTCCACGCTCCATTCCTCCTTCTTCTCCCTTAGCCTGTGTTCTCAAGAACTTAAAACCTCTTCAACTCACACCTGACCTAAAACCTAAATGCCTAATTTTCTTCTACAACGCCACTTGACCCCAATACAAACTCGACAGTTGTTTCAAATAGCCAGAAAACGGCACTTTCGATTTTTCCATCCTACAAGATCTAGATAATTCTTGTCGTAAAATGGGCAAATGGTCTGAGATGCCTGACCTCCAGGCATTCTTTTACATATCGGTCCCTCCCTAGTTTCTGTTCCCAATGCAACTCGTACCAAATCTTCCTTCTTTCCCTCCCACCTGTCCCCTCAGTCCCAATCCCAAGCATCACTGAGTCTTTCCAATCTTCCTTTTCTACGGACCCATCTGACCTCTCCCCTTCTCCCCAGGCTGCTCCTCGCCAGGCCGAGCCAGGCCCCAATTCTTCCTCAGCCTCTGCTCCTCCACCCTATAATCCTTTTATCACCTCCCCTCCTCACACCTGGTCCGGCTTACAGTTTCTAGCCCTCCCCTCACCTGCCCAACAATTTTCTTTTAAACAGGTGGCTGGAGCTAAAGGCATAGTCAAGGTTAATGCTCCTTTTTCTTTATCTGACCTCTCCCAAATCAGCTAGCGTTTAGGCTCTTTTTCATCAAATATAAAACCCCGGCCCAGTTCATGGCTCATTTGGCAGCAACCCTGAAACGCTTTACAGCCCTAGACCCTAAAAGGTCAAAAGGCCATCTTATTCTCAATGTACATTTTATTACCCAATCTGCTCCCGACGTTAAATAAAATCCCCCAAATTAAATTCCAACCCTCCAACCCCACAACAGGACTTAATGAACCCGCCTTCAAGGTGTACAATAATAGAGTACAGCCAGCCAAGTAGCAACATATTTCTGAGTTGCAACTCTTTGCCTCCACTGTGAGAGAAACCCCAGCCACATCTCCAGCACGCAAGAACTTCAAAATGCCTAAGCTGCAGCAGTCAAGCATTCCTACAGGACCTTCTCTATCAGGATCTTGCTTCAAGTGCTAGAAATCTGGCCACTGGGCCGAGGAATGCCCTCAGCCCAGGATTCCTCCTAAACCTTGTCCCATCTGTGCAGGACCCCACTGGAAATCAGACTGTCCAACTCACCCAGCAGCCACACCCAGAGCCCCTGGAACTCTGGCCCAAGGCTCTCTGACAACTTCCCACATCTTCTCGACTTAGGGGCTAAAGACTGACGCTGTCCGATCACCTCGAAGCTTCCTGGACCATCACAGATGCTTTGGATAACTCTTGCAGTGCAGGGTAAGTCCATCCCCTTCTTAATCAATATGGATGCTACCCACTCCACATTACCTTCTTTTCAAGGGCCTGTTTCTCTTACCTCCATAACTGTTATGGGTATTGACGGCCAGGCTTCTAATCCTCTTAAAACTCCCAAACTCTGGTGCCAACTTGGACAATTTTCTTTTATGCACTCTTTTTTAGTTATCCCCACCTACCTAGTTCCCTTATTAGGCTGAGATATTTTAACAAAATTATCTGCTTCCCTGACTATTTCTGGACTACAGCCACACCTCATTGCTGCCCTTTTCCCCAGTTCTAAGCCTCCTTCACATCCTCCCCTTGTATCTCCCCACCTTAATCCACAAGTATAGGACACCTCTACTCCCTCCTTGGTGACTGATCATTCACCCCTTACCATCCCATCCCATTAAAACCTAATCACCCTTACACCACTCAACACCAATATCCCATCCCACAGCATGCTTTAAAAGGATTAAAGCACCAGGCGTGGTGGCTCAAGCCTGTAATCCCTGCACTTTGGGAGGCCGAGGTGGGCAGATCATGAGGTCAGGAGATCGAGACCATCCTGGCTAACACGGTGAAACCCCATCTCTACTAAACATACAAAAAATTAACCGGGTGCAGTGGCAGGCACCTGTAGTCCCAGCTACTCAGGAGGCTGAGGCAGGAGAATTGCGTGAACCCAGGAGGCGGAGCTTGCAGTGAGCTGAGATCACGCCACTGCACTCCAGCCTGGGCGACAGAATGAGACTCTGCCTCAAAAAACAAAAACAAAAACAGATTAAAGCCTGTTATCACTTGCCTGTTACCACATGAGCTTTTAACTCTCCTTGAGCCTATAAACTTTCCTTACAATTCCCCCATTTTACCTGTTCAAACACCGGACAGGTCTTACAGCTTAGTTCAGGATCTGTGCCTTATTAACCAAATGGTTTTGCCTATGCACCCCATGGTGCCAAACCCATATACTCTCCTATCCTCAATACCTCCCTCCACAACCCTTCCACAACCCATTATTCTGTTTTGGATCTCAAACATGCTTTCTTTACTATTCCTTTACACCCTTCATTCCAGCCTCTCTTCGCTTTCACTTGGACTGACCCTGACACTCCTCAGGCTCAGCAAATTACCTGGGCTGTACTGCTGCAAGGTTCGCGGACAGCCCCCATTACTTCAGTCAAGCCCAAATTTCTTCCTCATCCATTACCTATCTTGGCATAATTCTTCATAAAAACACATATGCTCTCCCTGCCTATTGTGTCTGACTGATCTCTCAAAGCCCAACCCCTTCTACAAAACAACAACTCCTTTCCTTCCTGGGCATGGTTGGATACTTTCGCCTTTGGATACCTGGTTTTGCCATCCTAACAAAACCATTATATAAACTCACAAAAGGAAACCTAGCTGACCCCATAGATCCTAAATCCTTTCCCCACTCCTCTTTCCGTTCAATGGAGACAGCTTTCAAGACTGCTCCCACCGTAGCTCTCCCTGACTCATCCCAACCCTTTTTTCATTACACACAGCCAAAGTGCAGGGCTGTGTGGTTGAAATTCTTACAGAAGGACGGGGACCGTGCCCTGTGGCCTTTTCATCCAAACAACTTGACCTTACCGTTTTAGCCTAGCCACCATGTTTGAATATGGCGGCTGCCACTGCCTTAATACTTTTAGAGGCCCTCAATGTGGGGAAAAGAAAGAGAGATCTGGCCGGTCGCGGTGGCTCACGCCTGTATCCCAGCACTTTGGGAGGCTGAGACAGGAGGATCACGAGGTCAGGAGATCGAAACCATCCTGACTAACACGGTGAAACCCCATCTCTACTAAAAATACAAAAATTAGCCAGGCACAGTGGCGGGCTCCTGTAGTCCCAACTACTCGGGAGGCTGAGGCAGCAGAATGGCGTAAACCCGGGAGACGAGCTTTCAGTGAGTGGAGATCGTGCCACTGCACTCCAGCCTGGGCGACAGAGCAAGGCTCTGTCTCAAAAAAAAAAAAAAAAAAAAAGAAAGAGAGATCAGACTGTTACTGTGTCTATGTAGAAAGAAGTAGACATAAGAGACTCCATTTTGTTCTGTACTAAGAGAAATTCTTCTGCAGTGAGATGCTGTTAATATGTAACCCTAGCTCCAACCCTGTGCCGACAGAGACATGTGCTGTGTTGACTCAAAGTTTAATGGATTTAGGGCTATGCAGGATGTGCTTTGTTAAAAAAGTGCTTGAAGGCAGTATGCTTGTTAAAAGTCATTGCTATTCTCTAATCTCAAGTACCCAGGGACACAATACACTAGGGAAGGCTGCAGGGACCTCGGAAGGCTGCAGGGACCTCCGCCTAGGAAAGCCAGGTATTGTCCAAGGTTTCTCCCCATGTGGTAGCCTGAGATATGGCCTCTTGGGAAGGGAAAGACCTGACTGTCCCCTAGCCTGACACCCGTAAAGGGTCTGTGCTGAGGAGGATGAGTGAAAGAGGAAGTCCTCTTTGCAGCTGAGATAAGAGGAAGGCATCTGTCTCCTACTCATCCCCGGGCAAGTCTCGGTGTAAAACCCAAGTGTATGTTCTATTTACTGACATAGGAGAAAACCACCTTAGGGCTGGAGGTGAGACATGCTAGAGGCAATACTGCTCTTTAATGTACTGAGATATTTGTATAGGTGCACATCAAGGCACAGCACTTTTCCTTAAACTTATTTGTGATACAGAGACCTTTGTTCACATGTTTTCCTGCTGATCCTCTCCGCACTGTGACCCTATTGTCCTGCCACTTCCCCCTCTCCGAGATGGTAGAGAGAATGATCAGCAAATACTGAGGGAACTCAGAGACAGGTCCCTGCACAGGTCCTCCATATGTTGAGCGCCCGTCCCCTGGGCCCACTTTTTTTTCTCTATTCTTTGTCTCTGTGTCTCTTTCTTTTCTCAGTCTCTGGTCCCACCTGATGAGAAATGCCCATACGTGTGGTGGGGCAGGCCACCCCTTCATCTGGTGCCCAACGTGGGTGCTTTTCTCTAGGGTGAAGGTACGCTCGAGCGTGATCATTGAGGATAAGTCAATGAGAGATTCCTGAGTACGTCTATGGTCAGCCTTGCAGTAAGCTTGTGCGCTCAGAAGAACGTAGGGTAACAATGGGACAAACTGAAAGTAAATATGCCTCTATTCTCAGCTCTATTAAAATTCTTTTAAGAAGAGGGGGAGTTAGAGTCTCTACAAAAAATCTAATCATGCTATTTCAAACGATAGAACAATTCTGCCCATGGTTTCCAGAACAGGGAACTTTAGATCTAAAATATTGGGGAAAAAATTGGCCAAGAATTAAAACAAACAAGTAGGGAGGGTAAAATCATCCCACTTTCAGTATGGAATGATTGGGCCATTATTAAAGCAGTTTTAGAATGGTTTCAAACAGGAGAAGATAGCGTTTCAGTTTCTGATGTCCCTGAAAGCTGTGTAATAGATTGTGATGAAGAGGCAGGGATAGAATCCCAGAAAGGAATGGAAAGTTCACATTGTAAATATGTAGCAGAGCCGGTAATGTAGTCAAAGTTAAATGTTGACTACATTACAGTCAACGTTAAATGTTGACTACATGTAGCAGAGCCGGTAATTGTAGTCAACGTTAAATGTTGACTATAATCAATTACAGGAGGTGATATATCTTGAAACATTAGAATTAGAAGAGAAAGGTCCAGAATTAGCAGGGCCATCAGAGTCTAAATCACGATGGCCAACTCCTCTTCCTGCAGTTCAGATGCTTGTGACATTACAACCTCAAATGCAGGTTAGACAAGTACAAACCCCAAGAGAATATCAAATAGAGAAAGTCTCTGTCATGGCAATGCTAATCCAAATACAGTATCCACAATATCAGCCGGTAGAAAATAAGACCCAACCGCCAGTAGCCTATCAATACTGGCCGCCAGCCGAACTTCAGTATCGGCGGCCCCCAGAAAATCAGTCTAGACCGCCAGGAATGTTTCCAGCACCACGGGGCAGGGCGCTATAGCCTCAGCCGCCCACTATGAGACTTAGTCCTACAGCATCACCTAGTGGACAGGGCAGTGCATTACATAAAATTATTGGTAAAGCAAGAAAGCAAGGAGATATTGAGGCGTGGCAATTCCCAGTAATATTAGAGCCAATACCACCTGGAGAAGAGGCTCAAGAGGGAGCGCCTTCCCTAGCTGAGGCCGGATATGAGTCTTTTTGTATAAAAATGCTAAAAGATATGAAAGAGGAAGTAAAACAGTATGGAGCCAACTCCCCTTATATGAGGACATTATTAGATTCCATTGCTCATGGACATAGACTCATTCCTTATCATTGGGAGATTTTGGCCAAATCATCACTCTCACCCTCTCAATTTTTATAATTTAAGACTTGGTGGATTGATGGGGCACAAGAACAGGTCCGAAGAAATAGGGCTGCCAATACTCCAGTTAACATAGTTGCAGATCAGCTATTAGGAACAGGTCAAAATTGGATCACTACTAATCAACAAGCAATAATGCAGAATGAGGCCATTGAGCAAGTTAGAACTATCTGCCTTAGAGCCGGGGAAAAAAGCCAAGATCCAGGAACCACCTGCCCCTCATTCAATACAATAAGACAAGGCTCTAAAGAGCCCTACCCTGATTTTGGAGCAAGGCTCCAAAACGCTGCTCAAAAATCAATTACCAATGAGAATGCCTGTAAGGTCACAGTGGAGTTGATGGCATACAAAAATGCCAATCCTGGGTGGCAATCAGCCATTAAGCCATTAAAAGGACAGGTCCCGGCAGGATCAGATGTAATCTCAGAGAACATAAAAGCCTGTGATGGAATTGGAGGAGCTATGCATAAAGCTATGCTTATGGCTCAAGCAATAATGGGAGTTGCTTCAGCAGGACAAGTTAGAACATTTGAGGGAAAATGTTATAATTATGGTCAAATTGGTCATCTAAAAAAGAATTGCCCAGTCTCAAATAAACAAAATATAACAACTCAAGCTACTACAACAACAGATAAACAGCCACCTGGCCTATGTCCAAGATGTAAAAAAGGAAAACATTGGGCTAATCAATGTCGTTCGAAATTTGATAAAAATGGGCAACCATTGTCGGGAATGTCAGGCCCTGCAACACACTGGGGCATTCCCAGTTCGGCCCTTTGTTCCTCAGGGTTTTCAGGGACAACAACTCCACTGTCACAAATGCCTCAGGGAATGCGCCAGTTACCACAATACAGCAACTGTTCCCCGCCACAAGCGGCAGTGCAGCAGTAGATTTATGCACTATACAAGCAGTCTCTCTGCTTCCAGGGGAGTCCCCACAAAAAAATCCCCACAGGGGTATATGGCCCACTGCCTGAGGGGACTGTAGGACTAATCTTAGGAAGGTCGAGTCTAAATCTAAAAGGAGTTCAAATTCACACTGGTGTGGTTGATTCAGACTACAAAGGCAAAATTCAATTGGTTATTAGCTCCTCAATTCCTTGCAGTGCCAGTCCAGGAGACAGAATTGCTCAATTATGACTCCTGCCTTATATTAAGGTTGGAAACAGTGAGATAAAAAGAACAGGAGGGTTTGGATGCACTGATCCTACAGGAAAGGCTGCATATTGGGCAAGTCAGGTCTCACAGAGCAGACCTGTGTGTAAGGCCATTATTCAAGGAAAACAGTTTGAAGAGTGAACAGACACTGGAGCAGATATCTCTATCATTGCTTTAAATCAGTGGCCAAAAAATTGGCCTAAACAAAAGGCTGTTTGTCACAGGACTTGTCGGCATAGGCACAGCCTCCGAAGTGTATCAAAGTACGATGATTTTACATTGTTTACAGCCAGATAATCAAGAAAGTACTGTTCAGCCAATGATTGCTTCAGTTCTTGTTAATCTGTGGGGTCGAGATTTGTTACAACAATGGGGTGCGGAAATCATTATGCCCACTCCATTATACAGCCCCACGAGTCAAAATATCATGACTCAGATGGGATATGTACGAGGAAAGAGACTAGGGAAAAATTAAAATGGCATTAAAGTCCCAATTGAGACTGAGAGAAATCAAGAAAGAAAAGGAATAGGGCATCCTTTTTAGGGGCGGCCACTGTAGAGCCTCCTAAACCCATTCCATTAACTTGGAAAACAGAAAAACCTGTATGGATAAATCAATGGCTGCTACCAAAACAAAAACTGGAGGCTTTGCGTTTATTAGCAAAGGAACAGTTAGAAAAGGGACTTATCGAGCCTTCATTCTTGCCTTGGAATTCTCCTGTGTTTGTAATTCAGAAGAAATCCAGCAGATGGCGTATGTTAACTGATTTAAGAGCCGTAAATGCCGTAATTCAAACCATGGGGCCTCTCCAACCCGGGTTGCCCTCTCCCACCATGATCCTAAAAGACTGGCCTTTAATTATAATTTATCTGAAGGATTAGCTTTTTTACCATTCCTCTGGCAGAGCAGGATTTTGAAAAGTTTGCCTTTACTATACCAGCCGTAAATAATAAAGAATCAGCCACCAGGTTTCAGTGGAAAGTGTTACCTCAGGGATTGCTTCATAGTCCAACTATTTGTCAGACTTTTGTAGGTCAAGCTCTTCAACTAGTTAGAGACAAGTTTTCAGACTGTTATGTCATTCATTATGTTGATGATATTTTATGTGCTGCAGAAATGAGAGACAAATTAATTGACTGTTATACATTTCTGCAAGCAGAGGTTGCCGACGCAAGACTGGCAGTAGCATCTGATAAGATTCAAACCTCTACTCCTTTTCATTATTTAGGGATGCAGATAGAAAATAGAAAAATTAAGCCACAAAAAATAGAAATAAGAAAAGACACATTAAAAACATTTAATTACTTTCAAAAATTGCTAGGAGATATTAATTGGATTCGGGCAACTCTCTGCATTCCTACTTAGGCCATGTCAAATTTGTTCTCTATCTTTTTTTTTTTTTTTTTTTTGAGACGGAGTCTCGCTCTGTCGCCCAGGCTGGAGTGCAGTGGCGCAATCTCGGCTCACTGCAAGCTCCGCCTCCCGGGTTCACGCCATTCTCCTGCCTCAGCCTCCCGAGTAGCTGGGACTACAGGCGCCCGCCCCTGCGCCCGGCTAATTTTTTCTATTTTTAGTAGAGACGGGGTTTCACCGTGGTCTCGATCTCCTGACCTTGTGATCCGCCCACCTCGGCCTCCCAAAGTGCTGGGATTACAGGCGTGAGCCACCACGCCCGGCCTGTTCTCTATCTTAAGGGGAGACCCAGACGTAAATAGTAAAAGAGTATTAACCCCAGAGACAACAAAAGAAATTAAATTAGTGGAAGAAATAATTCAGTCAGCACAAATAAATAGAATAGATCCCTTAGCCCCACTCCAACTTTTGATTTTTGCTACTGCACATTCTCCAGCAGGCATCATTGTTCAAAATACTGATCTTGTGGAGTGGTCATTTCTTCCTCACAGTACAATGAAGACTTTTACATTGTACTTGGATCAAATAGCTATATTAATTGGTCAGGAAAGATTATGAATAATAAAATTGTGTGGAAATGACCCAGACAAAATAGTTGTTCCTTTAAACAAGGAACAAGTTAGACAAGCCTTTATCAATTCTGCTGCATGGCAGATTGGTCTTGCTGATTTTGTGGGAGTTATTGATAATCAGTAGGCAAAAACAAAAATCTTCCAGTTTTTAAAATTGACTACCTGGATTTTACCTAAAATTACCAGACATAAACCTTTAGAAAATGCTCTGACAGTGTTTACTGATGGTTCCAGCAATGGAAAAGCGGCTTACTCCGGGCCAAAAGAGCGAGTCATCAAAACTCAGTATCAATCGGCCCAAAGGGCAGAGTTGGTTGCAGTGTTACAAGATTTTAATCAACCTGTTAATATTGTATCAGATTCTGCATATGTAGTACAGGCTACAAGGGATGTTGAGACAGCTCTAATTAAATATAGCATGGATGATGAGTTAAACCGGCTGTTCAGTTTATTACAACAAACTATAAGAAAAAGAAATTTCCCATTTTATATTACTCATATTCGAGCACACACTAATTTGCCAGGGCCTCTAACTAAAGCAAATGGACAAACTGACTTACTGGTGTCGTCTGCATTCATAAAAGCACAAGAACTTCATGCTTTGACTCATAAATGCAGCAGGATTAAAAAACAAATTTGATGTCACATGAGAACAGGCAAAAGATATTGTACAACATTGCACCCAGTGTCAAGTCCTACCCCTGCCCACTCAAGAGGCAAGAGTTAATCCCAGAGGTCTGTATCCTAATGTGTTACGGCAAATGGATGTCACACATGTACCTTCATTTGGAAGATTATCATGTGTCCATGCGACAGTTGATACTTACTCAGATTTCGTATGGGCAACCTGCCAGACAGGAGAAGGTACTTCCCATGTTAAAAAACATTTATTATCTTATTTTACTGTAATGGGAGTTCCAGAAAACATTAAAACTGACAATGAGGCCGGGCATGGTGGCTCAAGCCTGTAATCCCAGCACTTTGGGAGGCTGAGACGGGCGGATCATAAGGTCGGGAGATCAAGACCATCCTGGCTAACATGGTGAAACCCCGTCTCTACTAAAAAATACAAAAAACTAGCCGGGCGAGGTGGCGGGCGCCTGTAGTCCCAGCTACTCGGGAGGCTGAGGCAGGAGAATGGCATAAACCCGGGGGGCGGAGCTTGCAGTGAGCTGAGATCCGGCCACTGCACTCCAGCCTGGGCGACAGAGCAAGACTCCATCTCAAAAAAAAACAAAAAAAAAAAACAAAAAACTGACAATGAACCAGGATACTGTAGTAAAGCTTTCCAAAAATTCTTAAATCAGTGGAAAATTACACATACAACAGGAATTCCCTATAATTCCCAAGGACAGGCCATAGTTGAAAGAACTAATAGAACACTCAAACGTCAATTAGTTAAACAAAAAGAAGTGGGAGACAGTAAGGAGTGTACCACTCCCCAGATGCAACTTAATCTAGCACTCTACACTTTAAATTTTTTAAACATTTATAGAAATCAGACTACTACTTCTGCAGAACAACGTCTTGCTGGAAAAAAGAACAGCCCATATGAAGGAAAACTGATTTGGTGGAAAGACAACAAAAATAAGACATGGGAAATAGGGAAGGTGATAACCTGGGGAAGAGGTTTTGCTTGTGTTTCACCAGGAGAAAATCAGCTTCCTGTTGGGATACCCACTAGACATTTAAAAGTTCTACAATGGACCCATCGGAGATGCAAAGAAAAGCACCTCCACAGAGACGGAAACACTGCAATCGAGCACCATCGTCGCGCAAGATGGACAAAATGGTGATGTCAGAAGAACAGACGAAGTCGCCATCCACCAAGAAAGTGGAGCCGCCAACTTGGGCACAATTAAAGAAGCTGACACAGTTAGCTAAAAAAAAGCCTAGAGAACACAAAGGTGACACAAACTCCAGAGAACATGCTGCTTGCAGCTTTGATGATTTTATCAACGGTGGGAAGTCTCCCCATGCCTGCAGGAGCATCTGCAGCGAATTATACCTACTGGGCCTGTGTGCCTTTCCCGCCCTTAATTCGGGCAGTCACATGGATGGATAATCCTATTGAAGTATATGTTAATAATAGTGTGTGGGTACCTGGCCCACAGATGATCGTTGCCCTGCCAAACCTGAGGAAGAAGCAATGATGATAAATATTTCCACTGGGTATCGTTATCCTCCTATTTGCCTAGGGAGAGCACCAGGATGTTAATGCCTGCAGTCCAAAATTGGTTGGTAGAGGTACCTACTGTCAGTCCCACCAGTAGATTTACTTATCACACGGTAAGTGGAATGTCACTCAGGCCACAGGTAAATTATTTACAGGACTTTTCTTATCAAAGATCATTAAAATTTAGGCCTAAGGGGAAACCTTGCCCCAAGGAAATTCCCAAAGGATCAAAAGGCACAGTAGTTGTAGTTTGGGAAGAATGTGTGGCGGATAGTGTGGTGACATTACAAAACAATGAATTCAGAACTATTATAGATCGGGCACCCTGAGGTCAATTCTACCACAATTGCACAGGACAAAACTCAACCGTGTCCCAGTGCACAAGTGAGTCCAGCTGTTAATAGTGACTTAACAGAAAGTATAGACAAACATAAGCCCAAAAAATTAATCTTTCTACCCTTGGGAATGGGGAGAAAAAGGAATCTCTACTCCAAGACCAAAAATAGTAAGTCCTGTTTCTGGTCCTGAACATCCAGAATTATGGAGGCTTACCGTGGCCTCATACTGCATTAAAATTTGGTCTGGAAATCAAACTATAGAAACAAGAGATCATAAGCCATTTTATACTATCGACCTAAATTCCAGTCTAACAGTTCCTTTGCAAAGTTGTGTAAAGTCCCCTTATATGCTAGTTGTAGGAAATATAGTTATTACACCAGACTCCTGAACTATAACCTGTGAAAATTACAGATTGTTTACTTGCATTGATTCAACTTTTAATTGGCAGCACTGTATTCTGCTAGTGAGAGCAAGAGAAGGCATGTGGATCCCTGTGTCCATGGACCGACCGTGGGAGGCCTCGCCATCTGTCCATATTTTGACTGAAGTATTAAAAGTCATTTTAAATAGATACAAGAGATTCATTTTTACTTGAATTGTAGTGATTATGGGATTAATTGCAATCACAGCTATGGCCACTGTGGCAGGAGTTGCATTGCACTCTTATGTTCAGACAGTAAACTTTGTTAACGATTGGCAAAAGAATTCTACAAGATTGTGGAATTCACAATCTGGTATTGACCAAAAATAGGCAAATCAAATTAATGATCTTAGACAAACTATCATTTGGATGGGAGATAGGTTCATGAGCTAGAACATTGTTTCTAGTTACAGTGTGACTGGAATACATCAGATTTTTGTACTACACCCCGAGTTTATAACGAGTCTGAGCATCACTGGGACATGGTTAGACACTACCTACAGGGAAGAGAAGATAATCTCACTTTAGACATTTCCAAATTAAAGGAACAAATTTTTGAAGCATCAAAAGCCCATTTAAATTTGGTACCAGGAACTGAGGCAATAGCAGGAGTTGCTGATGGCCTCGCAAATCTTAACCCTGTCACTTGGGTTAAGACCATCGGAAGTTCTACTATTGTAAATTTCATATTAATCCTTGTGTGCCTGTTCTGTCTGTTGTTAGTCTGCAGGTGTACCCAACAGCTCCGAAGAGACAACGACCACCATGGAGAACGGGCCATGATGACGATGGTGGTTTTGTGGAAAAGAAAAGGGGGAAATGTGGGGAAAAGAGAGATCGACTGTTACTTTGTCTATGTAGAAACAAGTGACATAAGAGACTCCATTTTGTTCTGTACTAAGAGAAATTCTTCTACCTTGAGGTGCTGTTAATGTGTAACCCTGGCTCCAACTGTGCTGGCAGAGACATGTGCTGTGTTGACTCAAGGTTTAATGGATTTAGGGCTATGCAGGATATGCTTTGTTAAAAAAGTGCTTGAAGGCAGTATGCTTGTTAAAAGTCATTGCTATTCTCTAATCTCAAGTACCCAGGGACACAATACACTGCAGAAGGAAGGTCGCAGGGACCTCCGCCTAGGAAAGCCAGGTATTGTCCAAGGTTCCCCCCATGTGATAGCCTGAGATATGGCCTCATGGGAAGGGAAAGACCTGACTGTCCCCGAGGCCAACACCCATAAAGGATCTGTGCTGAGGAGGATGAGTGAAAGAGGAAGGCCTCTTTGCAGTTGACATAAGAGGAAGGCATCTGTCTCCTGCTCGTCCCCAGGCAATGGAATGGAATCCGTGTAAAACCCGATTGTATGTTCTATTTACTGAGATAGGAGAAAACCACCTTAGGGCTGGAGGTGAGACATGCTGGCGGCAATACTGCTCTTTAATGCACCAAGATATTTGTATAGTGCACATCAAGGCATAGTACCTTTTCTTAAACTGATTTATGACACAGAGACCTTTGTTTACATGTTTTCCTGCTGATCATCTCCCCACTATTACCTATTCATCCCCCTCTCCAAGATGGTAGAGATAATGATCAACAAATACTGAGGGAACTCAGAGACAGGTCCCTGTGCCCATCCTCCGTATGTTGAGCACCGGTCCCCTGGGCCCACTTTTCTTTCTCTATACTTTGTCTCTGTGTCTCTTTCTTTTCTCAGTCTCTGGTCCCACCTGATGAGAAACACCTACAGGTGTGGAGCGGCAGGCCACCCCTTCACTCAAAATCACAAACTGCTCAACTCACTCTCTACAATTCTCATAACTTCCAAAATCTATTTTCTTCCTCACACCTGATGCACATACTTTCTGACCCCGTCCACTACCTCTCAGCAAGTCGAACTCATTGCCTTAACTCGAGCCCTCACTCTCGCAAAAGTACTACCCATCCATATTTATACTGACTCTAAATATGCCTTCCATATCCTGCTGCTCTAAATACGCCTTCCATATCCACCCCCATGCTGTTATATGGGCAAAAGAGGTTTCCTCACTATGCAAGGGTCCTCCATCATTTAATAACAACTCTTCTCAAGGCTGCTTTACTTCCTATGGAAGCTGGAGTCATTCACTACAAGGGCCATCAAAAGGCATCAGATCCCATCGCTCAGGACAACGCTTATGCTGATAAGGTAGCTAAAAAAGCAGCTAGCGTTCCAACTTCTGTCCCTCACAGCCAGTTTTTCTCCTCATCAATCATTCCCACCTACTCCCCCACTGAAACTGCCACCTATCAATCTCTTCCCACACAAGGCAAATGGTCCTTAGACCAAGGAAAATATCTCCTTCCAACCTCACAGGCCCGTTCTACTCTGTCGTCATTTCATAGCCTCTTCCACATAGGTTACAAGTCGCTAGCCCATCTCTTAGAATCTCTCATTTCCTTTCCATCGTGGAAATCTATCCTCAAGGAAATCACTTCTCAGTGTTCCATCTGCTATTCTACTACCCCTCAGGAATTATTCAGGCCCCCTCCCTTCCCTACACATCAAGCTTGGGGATTTGCCCCTGCCCAGGACTGGCAAATTGACTTTACTCACATGTTCCAAGTCAGGAAACTAAAATACCTCTTGGTCTGGGTAAACACTTTCACTGGATGGGTAGAGGCCTTTCCCCCAGGGTCTAAAAAGGCCACTATGGTCATTTCTTTCCTTCTATAAGACATAATTCCTCGGTTTGGCCTTCCCACCTCTATACAGTCCAAAAACGGACTGGGCTTTACTAGTCAAATCACCCAACCAGTTTCTCAGGCTCTTGGTATTCAGTGAAACCTGCATATCACTTACCTACCTTACCTTTCCTCAATCTTCAGGAAAGGTAGAACGGACTAATGGTCTTTTAAAAACACCTCACCAAACTCAGCCACCAACTTAAAAAGGATTGGACAATACTTTTACCACCTGCCCTTCTCAGAATTCGGGCCTGTCCTTGGAATGCTATAGGGTACAGCCCATTTGAGCTCCTGTATAGACGCTCCATTTTATTAGGCCCCAGTCTCATTCCAGACACCAGACCAACTTGGACTGTGCCCCAAACACTTGTCAACCCTACTCTCTTCTGTCTAGTCATACTCCTATTCACTATTCTCAACTACTCATAAATGCACTGCTCTTGTTTACACTGCCGGTTTACACTGTTTCTTCAAGCCATCACAGCTGATATCTCCTGGTGCTATCCCAAATCGCCACTCTTAACTCCCTCTTAAAGTAAATAAATAATATTTGCTGTCAGGGCTATGCTGAACCTCCTTGGGCACTCTCCAATTGGATGTCCTGGGTCCTCCCAATTCTTAGTTCCTTAATACTTGTTTTTCTCCTGCTCTTATTTGGACCTTGTGTCTTCCATTTAGTTTTTCAATTCATACAAAACCACATCCAGGCCATCACAAATCATTCTATATGACAAATGCTTCTTCTAACAACCCCCCTTACCACAAAATCTTCCTTCAGCTTAATCTCTCCCACTCTAGGTTCCCACCCTGCCCCTAATCCTGCTCGAAGCAGCCCTAAGAAACATCACCCATTATCTCTCCACACCACCCCCCAAAATTTTCATTACCCCAACATTCAACACTATTTTATTTTTCTTATTAATATAAGAAGACAGGAATGTCAGGCCTCTGAGCCCAAGCCTGCAGGTATACATCCAGATGGCCTGAAGCAAGTGAAGAATCACAGAAGAAGTGAAAATGGCTGATTCCTGCCTTAACAGATGACATTACCTTGTGAAATTCCTTCTCCTGGCTCAGAAGCTCCCGCACTGGGTACCTTGTGACCCCAGCCTCTGCCCGCCAAAGAACAATCCCTCTGACTGTAATTTTCCATTACCTACCCAAATCCTATAAAATGGCCATATCCCATCTCCCTTCACCGACTCTCTTTTTGGACTCAGCTCGCCTGCACCCAGGTGATTAAAAAGCTTTATTGCTCACACAAAGCCTGTTTGGTGGACTCTTCACACGGACACACATGAAAATTACAACCGACACCACTGAAATACAAAAGAGCATTCAAGGCTAGTATGAACACCTTTACACACATAAGCTAGAAAACCTAGAAGTGATGGATACATTCCTGGAAAAATACAACCCTCCTAGTTTAAACCAGGAAGAATTAGATACCCTGAACACAGCAATAACGAGCAGTGGGATTGAAGTGGTAATTTAAAAATTACCAACAACAACAAAAAAGCCAGGACCAGATGGATTCACAGCAGAATTTTACCAGACAGTCAAAGAAGAATTGGTACCAATCCTTTTGACACAATTCCACAATATACAGAAAGAAGGAACCCTCCCTGATCCATTCGATGAAGCCAGCATCACCCTAATACCAAAACCAGGAAAGGACACAACCAAAAAAGATAATTACAGACTGATATCCTTGATGAACATAGATGCCAAAATCCTTAACACAATACTAGCTATCCAAATTCAACAACATATCAAAAAGATAATCCACCATGATCAAGTGGGTTTCATACCAGAGATGCAGGGGTGGTTTAATGCAGGCAAGTCAGTAAATGTGATACATCACCTAACCAGAATTAAAAATGACAATCACATGATCATTTCAATAGATGCAGAAAAAGCATTAGACAAAATCCAGCACCCTTTTATGATTAAAACCCTCAGCAAAATCAGTATACAAGGGACATATCTTACTGTAATAAAAGCCATCTATGACAAAACCACAGCCAACATAATAGTTGAAAGCATTCCCTCAGAGAACTGGAGCAAGACAAGGCTGCCCACCCTCACCACTCCTCTTCAGCATAGTGCTGGAAGTTCTAGCCAGAGCAGTCAGGCAGGAGAAAGAAATCAAGGGCATCCAAATCAATAAAGAGGAAGTCAAACTTCCCCTGTTTGCTGATGATATAATTGTTTACCTTGATAATCCTAAGGACTCCTCCAGAAACAACCTAAAACTGATAAAAGGATTCAGCAAAGTTTCTGGATACAAAATTAATTCACACAAATCAGTAGCTCTTCTATCCACCAACAGCAACCAAGCAGAGAATCAAATCAAGAACTCAACCACTTTCACAATAGCAAAAACAAAACAAAACAAAACAAAAAACTTAGGAATATATCTAACAAAGAAATCAAAAGACCTCTAAAGGAAAACTACAAAACACTGCTAAAAGAAATTAGAGATGACACAAACACATGGAAACACATCCCATGCTCATGGATGGGTAAAATCAATATTGTGACAATGGCCATACTGCCAAAAGCAATCTACAAACTCAACACAGTCTCCATCAAAAGGCCACCATCTTTCGTCACAGAGTTAGATAAAACAATTCTAAAATTCATATGGAACAAAAAAGAGCTCGCATAGCCAAAGCAAGACTAAGCCAAAAGAACAAATCTGGAGGCATCACACTACCTGATTTCAAACTATACTCTAAGGCCATAGTCACCAAAACAGTGACATATTGGTCTAAAAATAGGCACATAGACCAATGAAACAGAATAGAGAACCCAGAACTAAACCCAAATACTTACAGGCAGCTGATCTTCAACAAATAAACAAAAACATGAAGTGGGAAAGGACACCCTTTTCAGCAAATGGTCCTGGGATAATTGGCTAGCCACATGTAGGAGAATGAAACTGGATCCTCATCTCTCGCCTTATACAAAAATCAACTCAGGATGGATTAAGGAATTAAACCTAAGAGTTGAAACCATAAAAATTCTAGAAGATGACATTGGAAAAACCCTTCTAGACATTGGCTTAGGCAAGTATTTCATGACCAAAAACCCAAAAGCAAATGCAATAAAAACAAAGATAAATAGCTGGGACCTAATTAAATTAAGAGCTTTTGCAGGGCAACAGGAACAGTCAGCAGAGTAAGCAGACGACCCACAGAGTGGGAGAGAATCTTCACAATCTATACATCTGACAAAGGACTAATACCCTGAATCTTCAACGAACTCACACAAATCAGTAAGAAAAAAAACACAATCCCATCAAAAAGTGGGGTAAGGACAAGAATAGACAGTTCTCAAAAGAAGATACACAAATGGCCAAGAAACATATGAAAAAATGCTCAACATCACTAATGATCAGGGAAATGCAAATCAAAACCACAATGCGATAGCACTGTACGCCTGCAAGAATGGCCACTAAAAAAAAAAAAAAAAAAAAGGCCGGGCGCGGTGACTCAAGCCTGTAATCCTGGCACTTTGGGAGGCCGAGACGGGCGGATCACGAGATCAGGAGATCCAGACCATCCTGGCTAACATGGTGAAACCCCGTCTCTACTAAAAAAGACCAAAAAAAAAAAAAAAAAAAAAAACTAGCTGGGCGCGGTGGCGGGCGCCTGTAGTCCCAGCTACTCAGGAGACTGAGGCAGGAGAATGGTGTGAGCCCGGGAGGCGGAGCTTGCAGTGAGCTGAGATCCAGCCACTGCACTCCAGCCTGGGCGACAGAGCGAGACTCCGTCTCAAAAAAAAAAAAAAAAAAAAAGTAGATGTTGGCGTGGATACAGCAATCACGGAACACTTCTACACTGCTGGTGGCAGTGTAAACTAGTACAGCTTTTATGGAAAACAATGTGGAGATTCCTTAAAGAACTAAAAGAAGAACTACCATTTGATCCAGCAATCCCACTACTGCGTATCTACCTGAAGGAAAAGAAGTCATTATATGAAAAAGATACTTGCACACGCATGTTTATAGCAGCACAATTCACAATTGCAAAATCATGGAACCAACCCAAATGCCCATCAATCAAAGAGTAGATAAAGAAACTATGGTGTGTGTGTGTGTGTGTATATATATATACACACACATATATACATGGTGTATATATACACTATGGTCTATATATGATATATATGGTACATATGGTATATATACACACTATGGTATATATCATATATGATATATATGATGGAATACTACTCAGCCATAAAAAGAAATGAATTAACAGGATTTGCAATGATCTGGGTGAGAGGAATACTACTCAGCCATAAAAAGAAATGAATTAACAGCATTTGCAATGATCTGGATGAGATTGGAGACTATTATTCTAAGTGAAGTAACTCAGGAATGGAAAACCAAACATTGTATGCTTTCACTGATAAGTGGGAGCTAAGCTATGAGGATGCAAAGCATAAGAATGATACAATGGACTTTGAGGACTTAGAGGGAAGAGTGGGAGGGGGGTGAGGGATAAAAGACAACAAATACAGTGCAGTGTATACTGCTCAGGTGATGGGTGCACCAGGATCTCACAAATCACCGCTAAAGAACTTACTCATGTAACCAAATACCACCTGCACCCCAATAACTTACGGGGAAAAAATTAGGGGCCAGGTGCGGTGGCTCACATCTGTAATTTCAGCACTTTGGGAGGCTGAGGTGGACGGATCACTTGAGGTCAGGAGTTCGAGACCAGTCTGACCAACATGATGTAACCCCATATCTACTAAAAATACAAAAAAATTAGCCAGGCATGATGGCGTGCACCTGTAATCTCAGCTCCTTGGGAGGCTGAGGCAGGAGAATTGCTTAAATCTGGGAGGTGAAGGTTGCAGTGAGCTGAGAGCACACCATAGCATTCCAGCCTGGGTGACAGAGAGAGACTCAAGTCAAAAAAAAAAAAAAAAAAAAAAGCCAGGCGCGGTGGTTCATGCCTGTAATTCCAGCACTTTGGGAGGCGAAGGAGGGCGGATCACAAGGTCAGGAGATCCAGACCATCCTGGCTAACACAGTGAAATCCTGTCTCTACTAAAAATACAAAAAATTAGCCGGGCATGGTGGCAGGCGCCTGTAGTCCCAGCTACTTGGGAAGCTGAGGCAGGAGAATGGTGTGAACCCAGGAGGCGGAGCTTGCAGTGAGCCGAGATCACGCCACTGAACTCCAGCCTAGGTGACAGAACGAGACTCCATCTAAAAAAAAAAAAATCAATCAATAAAAAACAAAACATTAGATTAATTAATGTGGGTGGCAAGTCACCCAGGTGCCAAGGCAAGAGATCGAGGGCACGAGCTGTTCCAGTGTAATAAAATATAAAATAAGAATATTTATACTAGATATAGATAACAGATATGATTATGTATGAATATCATTAATCATTATTTTGCAACAATTACTCTTTACTCCAATATTACAATAATCCTTGCTCTATAATTATAACTTAGGAAAAACCAGGCCATACAGAGATAGGAGCTGAGGGGACATAGTGAGAAGTGACCAGAAGACAAGTGCGAGCTTTCTGTTATGCCTGGGAAGGGCCACCAGGGGGCTCCTTGGTCTAGTGGTAATGCCAGCATCTGGGAAGACGCCCGTTGCCAAGTGGACCGTGGTCTAGCGGTAGCGTCAGTGCCAAGGAAAAGCACCTGCTACTTAGCAGACTGGGAAAGGGAGTCTCCCTTTCCCTGGAGGAGTTCGGAGAAGACTCTATTCCTCCACCTCTTGTGGAGGGCCTGACTGTCAGGCCTGCCCGCAGTTATCCAGAGGCCTAACCTTCTCCCTGTAATGCTGTGCTTCAGTGGTCACGCTCCTAGTCCGCCTTCATGTTCCATCCTGTACACCTGGCCCTGCCTTTTAGATAACAGTAGCAAATTAGTCAAAGTACTAAAAGCTTCTGATATGCAGAAATAATGGCATAAGCTGTCTCTCTGTCTCCCCTCTCTTTCTCTCTGCCTCAGCTGCCAGGCAGGGAAGGGCCCCCTGTCCAGTGGACACGTGACCCACGTGACTTTACCTATCACTGGAAATGGCTCTCACTCTTTACCATGCCCCTTTTGCCTTGTATCCAATAAATATCAGCGCAGTCTGGCATTTGGGGCCACTACTGGTCTCCGCCTCTTGGTGGTAGTGGTCTCCCGGGCCCAGCTGTTTTTTCTTTTATCTCTTTGTCTTGTGTCTTTATTCCGACAATCTCTCATCTCCACACACGGGGAGAAAAACCACCGACCCTGCGGGGCTGGACCCTACAAATTACCAACAAAAAAAAAGGAAATGCAAAAGGGAAATCAAAGGACTCACCCCAGAAGGGTGGTGGAAATTTTTGGATGGTTATTAAGAAATGAAATAAATAAAACGAAAATTAATGGAACTACAACAAAGGTCTTTGCAACACCATCAAAGTCTGGGTGGACCAAAAGGAGCCCATGCTGATCCCCCAACATTAAAGGGCTCCACGTCAATTTTCTGCATTTTCCCCAGATTGGGGAAATTTAAGAACAATCAAAAGACAAAGATTATAATGAGAAAGCTGACATTGCCTGGGGCAATGCTGAGGCAAATTAAGATAAAGATTCAAAAAAGGGCACGAATCCCTTGACTTAGTTCTCTGCTGGGAACTCAAATTCTTTTTCACCAGAAAAGGTAAGATGATCTGGGGGTAGAAAATAAAAGATCGGCCAGGTGCGGTGGCTCATGCCTGTCATCCCAGCATTTTGGGAGGCCAAGGCGGACAGATCACTTGAGGTCAGGAGTTCGAGACCAGCCTGACAAGCATGGCAAAACCCCGTCTCTGCTGAAAAATACAAAAATTAGCTGGGTGTGGTGGAACACACCTGTAATCCCAGCTGCTCGGGAGGCTGAGGCAGGAGAATCGATTGAGCCTGGGAGGCGGAGCTTGCAGCGAGCCCAGATGGCACCACTGCACTCCAGCCTGGGTGGCAGAGCAAGACTCCGCCTCAAAAAGAAAGAAAGATAGAAACGGTCTGGGACCAAATCATGAAAATGAATGGGTTGATAGAATGATGAAATCTAAGATATTTAGACAGGCTTTGTGTGTCTTATGAAAATGGTCATTGTATCTGACTGGGGGCTGTTTCTCTTACCTAGTACTATAAAACTGAAGGCATGTAAATCTGCCCTTGGAGAAATGTTAATTGGACACGCTGAACGGGAACTAGTAAGATTTCCTGAGCCCACAGAATATAGGGTAGAAGCTGGAGTGTGAGTCAAAACAAACCCTCCACTTCATGGCCCTTTGTGGAACATTTATTGGAGCTTATGGCAAAAACCTGTGTGCATTTCCCAGTGACGACTGCTGGGACTTTGGACCGGAGAGTTTCCTCTTGCAGGGCACTTACTGCCTTACCGTGGGATGCTAACTAAAGTTATCCCATGCTAATGGAAATAATGGTGCCCAAAAGAGTTTCATGAAAAAATAAAAATGGTTTGCACAGGATCTTGCTATCTGGGGATGTAAGTAGGAGATTCTCATGAGCAGGAAATCTCTTTTTTTTCCCCCTAGGACTGACTCTAATTATATGAGGAGCTGCTAGATTCTACAGTGCCTGGTAAACAGCTCTCATTCAGCAAGGGCTGTGAATGACAGTTCCAAGGTGAAGATGCGACAGCTTGTGCAGAAGCTGCTACTCTGTTTAAGGAAGAGTCAAGGAAATCGTTTTCTTTTGAGTTGTTTATAGTTTAGAACATTTGGGTAAAATATGGTTGTGTGAGCAAATTTACCTTTCTCTCTGAGTTCTCCAAACTTTGAAAACCATGATTTTGTGACAATATAGTTATTTGCAGAAGTTTAGAAAGAGTCTTTTCTTTTAAAACAGGGCAATTGGAGACACTGGTTTTCTTTCTTTTCTTCTTTTTTGTTTTCCTTTTTTCTTTCTTTTCTTTTTTTTTTTAAACCAAGAGTTTGACTGGAGTAACATATTTTTAGGTAAAGTATGGCAAAGCAAAATTAATAAGAGCCTATACGACCAATCAATTCTTGTTGCATTTTATGTGAAAAAATCAGACCAAGTATAATAAGCCTAAAACTTATTTTGCACATAAATTGATCTTACTGTAATTTCTCTTTGGTACAAAAGGAGGGCTAGAAAGAGAAATTGTCTCAAAGGAAAATTATAACACTTATTACTAGATTCCAGCCCTGACTTTTGTTTCTGAGTGCAGATTGAATCATGAATTATCTCTTGGCTACAATAAGCCTCTAAAGAACCAGATTAGAGGCCAGGCACGGTGTCTCACGCCTGTAATCCCAGCACTTTGGGAGGCCGAGGCTGGCGGATCACAAGGTCAGGAGTTCGAGATCAGCCTGACCAATATGATGAAACCCCATCTCTACTAAAAATACAAAAATTAGCCGGGCTTGGTGACGTGCGCCTGTAATCCCAGCTACTCAGGAGGCTGAGGCAGGAGAATCGCTTGAACCAGGGAGGTGGAGCTTGCAGTGAGCCGAGATCGTGCTACTGCACTGCAGCCTGGGCGACAGAGTGAGACTCCATTTCAAAAAGAAAAGAAAAACAAAGAGTACCAGATTATAATTTTTCTTCATATTTTTAGTTGGTGCCCTGATAGAATAGGTTCCTTTTTCTGTTCTGACACACAAATACTCTTTTAATTGTCAAAATACTGTTATTATTATTGAGAGAGAGTCTCTGTCACCCAGGCTGGAATGCAGTGGCATGATCTTGGCTCACTGCTACCTCTGCCTCCTGGGCTCAAGCAATCCTCGAACCTCAGCCTCCTGAGTAGCTGGGACTACAGGCACACACCACCAGGGTCTGCTAATTTTTGTATTTTTTTTTTTCAGAGACAGGGTTTTGCCATGTTGCCAAGACTGGTCTCAAACTGCTGGGCTCAAGTGATCCACCTGCCTCGGGTTCCCAGAGTTCTAGGATGACAGATGTGAGCCACTGCACCTGGCCAATTGTCAAATTATTAATGTTATTTATCTCTCCTTGTTTTACTTCCAAGGAAACCAGAATAGTGGCATTCTGAAGACTAGAGATGCTAATCTCCCTCATTTGGCACCCCGCTGGGCCCAATCTGCTTTTTACCGTAAATGCCCTGCTGCTGAAACTATACAAGCACCCTCCCTCTGGGCCCAGGAACTGTTGTGGAAGAGGTGGGTATGTACATTGTAAGGGCAGGGTTTGAGGGATAGTATTAGCTCAGATCCTCCAAATCAAGGATGGGTACACAAATGCCTAAACAGCTGGCAGACAAAGGGACTTTTGCCTTCTGAGCTAATATGTGGCACCGTATAAGTCCGTTCTGACACTGCTAATAAAGACATACTTGAGACTGGGTAATTTAAAAGGGAAAGAGGTTTAATTGACTCACAGTTTTGCATGGCTAGGGATGTCTCAGGAAACTTACAGTTACGGTGGAAGAGGAAGCAACCACATCCTTCTTCACATGGCGGCAGGAAGGGGAAGAATGAGAGCTGAGCCCTTTATAAAACCATCAAATCTCGTGAGAACTTACTCACTATCATGAGATTAGCATGGAGGAAACTGCCTCCATAGTTCTATTACCTCCCACCAGGTCACTCCCACCACATGTGGGGATTATGGGAACCACAGTTCAAGATGAGATTTGGGTGGGGACACAGCCAAGCCATATAGGCACTTTTTCATCCATTCCCAACCATAAAGAATTTTCTGCTTCCTGTAGAATTAAAAGACAATTTTACTGAATGGATATAAAGATACCTTGTGACAAAGCCTCCTGGGTATAATACTCCTAGTTATGAGATTTATGCAGATAGATATATATTTTTAAAAGTTTTTCCAACCATCTTAGAACAAATTACTAAAAGGCCACAAAAAGCACTGCAGCACAACAGAAGTTTCTAAATTCCTTAGCTTAAAAGGTTATAATAATGCTTATGTTTTGTATAGTTACTTGCTATAAGTCTATAACTAAAACCAAGATTACAGTAGCTCAATACATAGAAGTTAAAGATAGATAAAGTCAATTTTGTAACCTCACCTTTGGCTTTTTGTTTGTACAAAAAAATTATCCAGGCATGGTGGTGCACGACTGTGGTCCCAGGTGCTTGGGAGGCTGAAGCGGGAGGATTTCTTTAGCCTGGAAGGCAGAAGTTGCAATGAGACAAGATCATGCCACTGCACTCCAGCCTGGGTGACAGAGTGAGACCTTGTCTCAAAAAAAAAAAAAAAAAAAAAGGGTTAGTGAATGCCTGTTCATGTCCATCTTTCCTAGAACATTTAAATTGGCTATATGGCCGGGCGCGGTGGCTCAAGCCTGTAATCCCAGCACTTTGGGAAGCCGAGACGGGTGGATCATGAGGTCAGGAGATCGAGACCATCCTGGCTAACACAATGAAACCCCGTCTCCACTAAAAATACAAAAAAATTAGCCGGGCATGGTGGCGGCGCCTGTAGTCCCAGCTACTCGGGAGGCTGAGGCAGGAGAATGGCGGGAACCCGGGAGGCGGAGCTTGCAGTGAGCCGAGATCGCGCCACTGCACTCCAGCCTGGGTGACAGAGCGAGACTCCGCCTCAAAAAAAAAAAAAAATAAATAAATAAATAAAAAATAAAAAAAATAAATTGGCTATAAATCTTTGACTTTATGTCCCTTGGCCATAGGGAGTCCCACCAAGGGACAGGATGGACCCGGGGCAGGCCGTCATGCTGCCCTGGCAATGCCAGGGGACAAAATAAAAGTTTTGGTGGCCATTGATGTTGCCTCTGGCAAATCTTGGCCAGAAGGGGAAGACAATAAACCAGAAATAAAATTCTAAAATCCCCAATCATCTAAATGGACCCCTCTCTCAGCCAAGGGTATTCTAACCTTAACCTGAAAAACTAGTTCAGGCCAGGCCATGATGGGAAGTAGGGGCGGGATCTGCTTCATTATACCCTCCTCCCTTTTGGAATTACTGATAGAACACACTGTTAAGTCTGGTAAGAAACATTCACAATCTATTCTCTTTCAAGCCTGCTTCCTGGAGGATTCATCTGCATGATAAAATCTTCGTCTCCACAACTTCGCTGGAGTACAGTGGCATGATCTCGGCTCACTGCAACCTCCGCCTCCCGGGTCCAAGCGATTCTCTTGCCTCAGCCTCCCAAGTACCTGGGACTACAGCCATGCACCATCACGTTCAACTCATTTGCTTTTTTGTAGAGACAAGTTCTCGCTATGCTACTCAGGCTGGTTCCAAACTCCTGAGCTCAAGCGATCCTCCTGCCTCAGCCTCCCAAAGTGCTGGGATTACAGGCATGAGCCACCGTGCCTGGCCTTGGTGCAATTTTTTAAATGGTCAGATGTCAATTCAGGCTCTCTGTTTCTTCCTGTGTCAAATTTTGTAAGATATACACTTCCCTGGGAAATTTACCAATGCATTCTAAGTTTTCAGATTTATTCATGGTTATTTACAGAATTCTCTTTCCCTTTAAACATTTTGACTGTAGCTATTATTATGTCCTATTATCAGTTAGTTATTTTTGTTTTGTGTGTTTTTTTTACTATTTTTCATTTTTAAAAACTGGATTTACAAATAAAGATTGAATACAAAGTGTGCCATGCGATGACTTGATACATATACATTGTGTATAGTTATTTTTTATCCTGATCAGCCTTGCCAGATGTTGGCAAATATTGGTCCCAGCACTGTGAGAGGCAGAGGTGGGTGATCACCTGAGGTCAGGAGTTCAAGACCAGCCTGGTGAACATGGCAAAATCCCATCTCTACTAAAAAAAATACAAAAATTAGCCAAGCATGGTGGCGGTGCCTGTAATCCCAGCTACTCGGGAGGCTGAGGCAGGAGAATCGCTTGAACCCAGGAGGTAGAGGTTGCAGTGAGCTGAGATTGCCCCACTGCAATCCAGCCTGGGCAACAGAGCAAGACTTTGTCTCAGGAAAAAAAAAAAAAAAAAAAGAACCATCTATTTTGTTGATCCTATCTCTTATGCTTTGTTTTCTATTTCATATATTTTTGCTCCTATTATTCTTTTATTTTCTTAGATTTACTCTATAGCTTTTTAAAAGCATCTTATTGTTTACAATTAATTGTACTTCTTTGATGTTTTCTTTTTTCTTTTTTTTCTTTTTCTTTTTTTTTTTTTTTTGAGACAGAATCTCACTCTTGTCACTCAGGCTGGAGTGCAGGGGCACAATCTCAGCTCACTGCAACCTCAGCCTCCCAGATTCAAGTGATTCTCCTGCCTCAACCTCCCGAGTAGCTGGGATTACAGGTGCCTACCACCATGCCAGGATAATTTTTGTACTTTTAGTAGAGGCAGGGTTTCACCATGTTGGCCATGCTGGTCTCGAACTCCTGACCTCAGGTGATCTGCCTGCCTTGGCCTCCTGAAATGCTGGAATTACAGGCATGATGTTTTCTTTTTCTTTCTTTCTTTTTTTTTGTTTTTTGTTTTTTGTTTGTTGAGACAGAGTCTTGCTTTGTCATCCAGGTGGGAGTGCAGTGGCAGGATCTCGGCTCACTGCAACCTCCACCTCCCAGGTTCAAGCAATTCTCCTGTCTCAGCCTCCCAAGTAGCTGGGATTACAGGCACACACCACCATGCCTGGCTAATTTTTGTTTGTTTGTTTGTTTGTTTGTTTGTTTGTTTGTTTTGAGATGGAGTTTCACTCTGTTGCCCAGGCTGGAATGCAGTGGCGCAATCTTGGCTCACTGCAACCTCCGCCTCCCAGTTTCAAGTGATTCTTCTGCCTCAGCCTCCCAAGCAGCTGGAACTACAGGTGTGTGCCACCATGCCCAGCTAATTTTTGTATTTTTAGTAGAGGCATGATTTCACCATACTGTAGCAGGATTGACAAGAAATCAGAGAGACCGATGGTGTTGAGAAGGATATTTACTATTTAGGTGCACTACTCCAGTCAGGTTAATATTCAAAGGACTGAGCCCTGAACGAAGAGTTCAGTTACCTTTTTTTGGGGGGGGAGGGGGTGAAGCCTCGCTGTTGTCCCCCAGGCTAGAATGCGATGGCACAATCTCGGCTCACTGCAACCTCCACAGCCCTGGTTCAAGCGATTCTCCTGCCTCAGCCCCCCGAGTAGCTGGGATTACAGGCGTCTGCCACAACGCCTGGCTAGTTTTTTTGTATTTTTAGTAGAGACAGGGTTTCACCATGTTGGCCAGGCTGGTCTTGAACTCCCGACCTCAGGTGATCCACCTGCCTCAGCCACCCAAAGTGCTGGGATTACAGGCATGAGCCACCATGCCCGGCTGAGTTAAGTTACCTTTTAAGCATTTTGTGGGGCAGGGGGAGATCTGTGCAGGGGGAAGCATATTACAGAAGCGAGAAACAAAGACAATTATTTAATTAATTGAGACATGCATTGCATCATTTCTTACTTTTCTTTTTTTTTTTTTTTTTTTTTTTGAGACAGAGTCTCGCTCTGCCACCCAGGCTGGAGTGCAGTGGCCGGATCTCAGCTCACTGCAAGCTCCGCCTCCCGGGTTCACGCCATTCTCCTGCCTCAGCCTCCCAAGTAGCTGGGACTACAGGCGCCTGCCACCTCGCCCGGCTAGTTTTTTGTATTTTTTAGTAGAGACGGGGTTTCACCGTGTCAGCCAGGATGGTCTCGATCTCCTGACCTCGTGATCCGCCCGTCTCGGCCTCCCAAAGTGCCGAGTAGCTGGGATTACAGGCTTGAGCCACCGCGCCTGGCCCATTTCTTACTTTTCAAGGAAAAACATGTTTTACAACTTGAGTTTATCTGTCTAGTGACTTTGCAGCTGCACAGCTGGGGAAACAGGGTCTTCACAATGCATGGGAAAGGAGGAGAGATGAGGCTCACTAGTCACAGAAAAGCAGGCAGTTAATTTTTAAAGGACTCCAGCTCTTTCTCTTTCTCAGGGGAACTTGGGTTTTCTTATATACAGCTGAGTTTTTGCTTACATATTCTTTAATTTATTTTTATTACTGTTTCACTTTCCCCCTTTGGTGCTTTTTATAACAAAGGTATTGATAGAAAGCACCACTATTTGACACCTCTTCGTGGAGCTGAGCTGCTTCCTCTACTGGCAGTGGCTGATATCTGGTTAATGCCACAACTGTGTGGTAGTGTCTTGGGTTACTATTGCCTTTATAGTTGACTGAATACTCTTAATAAACTGGGGTAAAAGGCAGGGGAGGATGAGGCAGATGCCAAGAATAAGTTAGAACCCACCAATGAGGGTTTTGAATTTTCCAAAGGTTGAAATACCATCCTCCAAACAAGGAATCCGGGGACCACCCGGACCAAGTCTGAACTGGAACATGGGCCAGCTGTGCATTTTAGCTGTGATTTCCATGACAGCTTAGCCATTATTATCGATTTGTAGGCAAAGGTTGGTTAAACTAAATTTTCTATATACTCTTCCTTCTGAGACTAAGAGGTAATTTAAAGCCAATTTATTTTGATATATAGCATTTCTCATTTGTGTTGCTTGTATTGCCAATAAATCTAGTGCCCTTGATGTTTCATTGGTTATAATTTCTAGGACCGCCTGCAACCTTATGATGTGGTTGAGTATATATATAGATGGGGATATGGTACCCCCATGACCCATCTTGCACCCAGGTAGCTGGCCCATAATGCTTCTTTCAGGAGGCCATTTATTATCTTTCCAGTTTTCTAATACTGGTCAGGCTGGTGTCGAACTGATTTTCTTATATAGATATTTAGAGAGATATATTTCCCTTTAGGCATCATATCTCTCCACTCCACAAGTTTTTGATATTTTCATTATTGTTCAGTATTAACATTTGCTAATTTCCTTTATAATTTCTTAGTTAATCTACACATTATGTGGAAGCATATATTTTACCTTTCAAATGTATGGTTGTTGATATTGCTTTATTATCCATTTTAACTTGATTACCTTATAGTCGAAAAATCTCATATATGTAGCCAGATTCATGAAATTTCCTTTTATTTATTTATTTATTTATTTTGAGACAGTCTCACTGTCACCCAGGTTGGAGTGCAGTGGCATGATCTCAGGTCGCTGCAACCTCTACCTCCTGGGTTCAAGTGATTCGCCTGCCTCAGCCTCCTGAGTAGCTAGAACTACAGGCACGTGCCACCACACCTGGCTAAGTTTTGTATTTTTAGTAGAGACAGGGTTTCACCATGTTGGCCATGGCTGGTCTCAAACTCCTGATCTCAGGTGATCCACCTTACTCGGCCTCTCAACGTGTGGGGATTATAGGCGTAAGCTACCATGCCTGGCCTGAAATTTCTTGAGACTTGCTTTGGTGCATGGTATGTGATCAATTTTATGACTGTTTCATGTGTGCTCAAAAACAACATGCCCCTCTCTGCCATATATATATATTTCCATTAGCTCAATTTTGCTAATTCTGTTGTTCAAATCTTTTATTACCTTACTATTTTGCCAGTTTGACCTATTTGTCCCTGAAGGAAGCGTGGATTGGGCAAATTTTCCTCCTAATTCTGTCAATGTTTTATTTCTATATTTTGAGTCCATGCTGTTAGGTAGTGCTATAGACTGAATGTTTTTATCTCCCTTAAATTTCCATGTTGTAGCCCTAACGCCCAATATGATGATGTTAGGAGGCTGGACCTCAGAGAGGTAATCAGGTTGAGATGAGGTCCTGAGTGTGGGGTCCTGATGGAATTTTCTTCCTTATAAGAAAAGAGGCCAGGTGCGGTGGCTTACACCTGTAATCCCAGCATTTTAGGAGGCCGAGGCGGTCGGATCACCTGACATCAGGTGTTTGAGACCAGCCTGGCCAACATAGTTGGCCTTTCTCTACTGAAAATACAAAAATTAGCCAGGTGTGATGGCAGGCGCCTGTAATCCCAGCTACTCGGGAGGCTGAGGCAGGAGAATCCCTTGAACCCAGGAGGTAGAGGTTGCTGTGAGCCAAGATTGGGCCACTGCACTCCAGCCTGGGCAACAGAGTCAGACTCTGTCTCGGGAAAAAAAAAGAAAGAAAGAAAGAAAAGGAAGAGACACCAGATCTCTCTCTCTCTCTCTCTCTCTCTTTCTCTCTCTGTACCATATAAGGAGACAGCAAGAAGGCAGCCATCGGAAAGTCAGGAGGAGGGCCCTCACCAGGAACCAGATCAGTCAGCATTGATCTTGATCTTGGACTTCCCAGTCTTCAGACTATGAAAAATAAATTTATGTTTTGTTTTGTTTTGTTTTGTTTCAAGACAGAGTCTTGCTTTGTCGCCCAGGCTGGAGTGCAGTGGCGTGATCTCCACTCGCTGCAAGCTCCACCTCCTGGGTTCATGCCATTCTCCTGCCGCAGCCTCCCAAGTAGCTGGGACTACAGGCACCTGCCATCATGCCCGGCTAATTTTTTGTATTTTTGGTAGAGATGGGGTTTCATTGTGTTAGCCAGGATGGTCTGGATCTCCTGACCTGGTGATCCGCCTGCCTCCGCCTCCCAAAGTGCTGGGATTACAGGTGTGAGCCACCGCGCCCAGCCAATAAATTTCTGTTTAAGCCACCCAGTCTATAGTATTTCAGTACAGCAGCCTGAACTGACTGATACAGTATTTGTGAGAGCTCTGATTTTGTGTAAGTGTTGGCAAGGATGTGGAGCAATTGGAATCCTCAGATGCTGCTGGTGGAGATGGGGAATGGTGTGCCTGCCATGGAAAACAGCCTGGTGGCTCCTCAAAAATTAAACATTGAATTACCATGCGACCCAATGATTGTGTTCCCAGGTATATACTCAAAATAACTGAAAATAAGCATGCAAACAAATACCTGTACACAAATGTTTACAGCAGTACCATTCGCAACAGCCCAAATGTGAAAACAATCCAAGGGTTCATCACAGATAAACAAAATGTGGCCTATCCAGACAAGGCAATATTAGCCATAAAAACGAATGGAAGCCAAGCGTGGTGGCTCACACCTGTAATCCCAGCACTTTGGGAGGCCGAGGCAGGCAGATGACCTGAGGTCAGGTGTTCGTGACCAGCCTGACCAGCATGGTGAAACCCTGTCTCTACTAAAAATACAAAAATTAGCCAGGTGTGGTGGCACATGCCTATAGTCCCAGCTACTTGGGAGGCTGAGGCAGGAGAATCACTTGAACCCCGGAGGCAGAGGTTGCAGTGAGCTGAGATCGCGCCACTGCACTCCAACCTGGGCGACAGAGCGAGACTCCATCTCAAAACAAAACAAACAAAAAAAAAAATGGAGTTTGGCTGTGAACCCAAAACTGCTCTGAAAAACAAAGTCTATGTTTGAAAAAAGGGTGAAGTACAGACACATGCTGCAATCAACCTGGATTCACCTGGAGAACACTGTGCTAAGTGAAAGAAACCAGACACATACTGTACGGTCCTATTTGTATGAAATGGCCAGCATGGGCAAATCCCCGGAGGCAGAAAGCAGACTGGCAGTTGCCAGGGGATGGAGGTGTGGGAAATGCGGAGTGGTTGCTTATGGGCACACAGTGTTCTAGAGTGTTGAAGTGTTGAAAGAGCCCCGAAGGGCCATCCAGCCTCCATCTTCTGACACCACTTTTGTTTTGTGTCTCTCAAGATAAGGGGAAAATTTAGTGTTTCTTAGAAACCTAACAAGATGCGGTAAGGTCAGGCACTTCCAAGAGCTGACTCATCAGTCAGCCCTTATTCATCCCCAAGCAGATGTATAGTGGTGTTGTGGAGGGCCTTTACTGGACACTCTGCCAAATAATTTGAGCGGTATTTGTACTGTAGTTCAATTGGCTGTCCCTTTTACCCTGGCATTTCATCAACCAGAAAAACAAGCAAACAAAAAAAACCCACGACATTGTAAAACAAGAGAAGCCCCTCTTGGGTCCTTTGACCCCCATGTTTATTTAGATGCAACTAGGATTCCACAAGGTATACCAAATAAATTCAAAGCTAGAGATCAAATACCCATGGGGTTCAAATCCCCCCTCCCATAAATAACAATTAATAAAAACCTAGGGACATCAGAAGAAGAATGTGAGTAGGGTAATCTACACATTTTATAAGGGGACTATCCAACATCTTTCCTAGGGGCAGTTTTAATTTTTAATAAAGCAATAGGAAGACTTTTAGTTCATGGCAACCAAGTCTTCAGGACTGATTTAGTTACATGATTTTTAGGAGTTTGATTTATCCTTTTTACTCCCCCTGAAGAGGATAGATGCCAAGGAATGTGATATTCCCACTTTTTTTTTTTTTTTTTTTGAGACAGAGTCTAGCTCTGTCACCCAGGCTGGAGTGCAGTGGCATGATCTCTGCTCACCGCAAGCTCCGTCTCCTGGGTTTACGCCATTCTCCTGCCTCAGCCTCCCAAGTAGCTGGGACTACAGGCACCTGCCACCAGGCCTGGCTAATTTTTTGTACTTTTAGTAGAGACGGGGTTTCACTGTGTTAGCCAGGATGGTCTTGATCTCCTGACCTTGTGATCCACCTGCCTCGGCTTCCCAAAGTGCTGGGATTACAGGCATGAGCTACCGCGTCCAGCCAATATTCCCACTTTATGTCTAGTACTTGGGCCTGTACTAGATAATAACACATGCAGTAAAATGGATTTCACTGCCTGAATTAATTTTTTTTTTTTGTTAATCTAAACCTAGGTACAATATGTTGAATTCAGACTTTGGCTGCATTACTGGCAGTTGCACCTGAAAAAACAATGGCTCTTACCCAGTGGGTAAAATGATCTACTATTACTAATAAATATTTTAGGCCACTAATTGGGGGCGTTTTAGTATAGTTAATTTGAATACTTTGAAACGGCCTTAGTCCTGGAGTTTTTCCTCTAAGGGATAATTTTTTTAAGGTTTGTTTATTTTTATTTTTTTGCAAATTAAATAACTGTAACTTGTTTGGATAAAGTATAAATTTTAATACATCCATAAACAGAACTGCATCACACATAGCTTGGGGACCCTAATGAGTTCCCTGATGTAGTTGGGACAAAATTTCTCTTATAAGAGGCTTAGATAACATTTCTCTTTGATCTGGAAGTATCCATCTCCCTTTGAGTTTTTTTTGAGCTCTAATCTTTGCTGACTTTTTCGCCTTGATAGAAAATAGGAACTATAGTAGGAGAAGGGAGAAAAGGGGTTAAATGAAAAATGCGAGTCTCAGAAACAGCAGCCTGCTTTGCTCTTTGGTCTGCAAGATTGTCTCCTCAACTTTTAAAAGAAAAGTTAGGTTGGTGTCCTGGAACATGGACAATGGCTATTTCTTCAGGTAATTGAAGACTATTAAAAACATGAACAACTAGCAGTTCATGAGGAAGTTCTTTACCTTTACTGTTAATTAGTCCTTGCCTGGCCCCAGTTTTCCCAAATGTATGAGATGCCCCAAAGGCATATCTAGCCTCAGTATAGATGGTTTTTACCTGGTTCTGTAAATATTTTAGGGCCTAAGTGTGGATAACTCACAAGATAGAGCAGACCAACTATTTGGTAATCTTCCTGATTTTACTCCTTGTAAGGTCTTCTATCAATTATAGCATATCCATTATGTCGTGTCCCTTCAATTACCCAGGAGGAGTCATCTATAAATAGATGTCGCTCTGTTTTAAAAGGGGTCTCTACTAAATCTGGCCTAACTTTTGTATGATAGTCAATTAAATCTAACCACAAATGTTGTTTTTTAATCAGTGGGTTTCCTGTTAAGAAGCCTGCTGGATTTAGGGAATTATGTTAAATCATCTTTTTTTAATAGAATAGTCTCATATTTTAAGATTCTAGAATCAGTAGGCTATCTCCCAGCTTTTTGGTTTAGGATCACCTTAACTTGGTGAGGGGTGCTCACTGTTAGATACCCTTCAAAAGTCATTTCTTACTTTCTTCAACTGGTATTGCTGTGGCTGCTACAGACTGAACACACGGTGGCCATCCACTGGCAACCGGATCTAATGCTTTCGATAGAAAGGCTACTGGTTGTCGACCACCTCCATGTTCTTCAGCTTCAGTGACCACCCCACTCTATTCTTCTTTAAAAATGGTCACAAGTGGGGGAGATTTCTCTGCCTTTTCTAACTTGGAACATTCCCTTTTAAAATTACCTGGTCTCCCGCATCTGTAGCATCTGTCTTCTCCTTCCTCCCTACCAAGTCCAAAGCTTCTTTGCTTCTCCTCTTTATTTTCACATCCACAGCTCCTATGACACTTACTTTGGCTTTTTTCTCTACAACACTGACCTGGCCGGGTGCAGTGGCTCACGCCTGTAATCCCAGCACTTTGGGAGGCCAAGGCAGGCAGATCACGAGGTCAGGAGATCGAGACCATCCTGCCTAACACAGTGAAACCCCGTCTCTATTAAAAATACAAAAAATGAGCCAGGCGTGGGGGCTGGTGCCTGTAGTCCCAGCTACTCAGGAGGCTGAGGCAGGAGAATGGTGTGAACCCAGGAGGCGGAGCTTATAGTGAGCTGAGACCACGCCACTGCACTCCAGCCTGGGTGGCAGAGTGAGACTCTGTCTCAAAAATAAATTAATTAATAAAATAAAATAAAATAAATAAAATACTGACCTTGCCTTCTTTTTTTGTTTTGCATTTTTGAATTTCTGAACTTTTTCCTTTTGCCTCCCCTAGAGAATTTTATCGGCCCAGGTCTAGATCTAGTCTCTGGCATCATCTGCCCTGGTGAATTTTGCCAAAAGATTTTTGCTTTTTGCCTTTGTCTTTCCTCATATATATATATATATATTTTTACATATACTTTTTGAGCCTTTTTTTTTTTTTTTTTTTTTTTTGAGACAGAGTCTCGCTTAGTCGCCCAGGCTGGAGTGCAATGGCGCGATCTCGGCTTTGAGCCTTTTTAAATAACTTTTTTATTGATTTTTTTTTTTAATTTTCTGATTTTTGTAACTTTTTAGCAATGTCTGGCCAACTGTTAGTAACAAAGCGCAGTTTTAACATTCCTTGCCCAAGAGGGCTTTCTGGGTCTAAGTTAGCATTTTTTAAAAATTTGTTCTTTTAATTAATCTAAGAACCTCATAGGTCCTTCATCTTTCTTTTGTTGGACATTAAATGCTTTGGAAAGGTTTTGGGGTCTGGGTGCTGACTTTTGAATCCCCCTGATTATTATTTTTTAAATTCATTATATTATTTTGGTGGGCAGCATTATTGTTATCCCACTGCGGGTCCTAAGCAGGGAATTTATGACATGCTGTCAGAACATTTTGACCTGGAGGATGTTTACGTTCCCAGATCGTATTTCTTTTTTACCTTGAAAAAAAGATGCCTAGGATGGACATTAATTCAGCCCAAGTATATAACTGAGGGCCTAAAAACTGATCAATTTGATCTGCCACCCTGTTAGGATTATTTAATAGTGGCTTTAGTTCTCCAAACTTCAGACCCAGTAAGGCGAGCATCCACAAAACCAATAGTTTCTCCTCCTTGAGGAACTTCCCTTAAAGGAAAGAATGTTGAAGTTAACTTTTTTGGGGGAGAGGAAAAGGGAAATTGTGAATATCCTTCTTACATTGTTTTAATTTTTGTTGGAGGCTTTTCTTTAAAAAAGGACATTTAGAATTCGTAGGCTCCTAGGATTCACAAGAATCTGGGTTATATGGGGGAGGAAGAACACGGGTAGGGGGGCCCGGAGTGGCAGCTGGCTCTGGATCAGGTCCAGAAGGGGATCTAGGACAGCAGCAGCTGCGTGGGGAGGTGGTGGCAGGTTATTAAGAAATGGGGAAACGTGGTCTAGAGGGTCCTATCTCTTATTTGATGAGGCCATTTTTGACTCTTTTTTATTTTCTAGTCCCCCTTTGGTCGTTTTTAAAGGATAAAGAATAATAGGCCCTTGCCACTAGCATAAAGCATAATCAATTTTTCTTGTGACACAGGACTTTTGCTATTAACATATATTATTAAAAGTTGACAGACTTAATCTTTATCTGACCTAAATTTTGACTAAAAAACCGCTGGCTTGAGAATTGGCTTTTTAGTTCAAATGAAGCAACAATACTTAATTATTTGCTGCTTTTTTTTTTGCTTAATTTAGTTTTTTCATTATCTTTCCAACACTTTAACATAAGCCTTAAAGGACTATCAGGAGGGATTTGATAGCTTGCATCTTTTTTTGCCCCTGATTTGCTATAAATCTTTCCCGTATTGATTATCAGATAGAGTTAACCTCTTAATCCTGGAGATTTCTTGTCTATGCTCTTTTTTCCTGGCTTGCTTAAATTTTTAACGTTTCGTGCTTGAGGTTTCGTTTTCCCTGAGGAGGATTTAACTCCTCTTTTTCTTTCTGGGGGCTTTTTACACTCTTCAATCACTTTGTCCTACCTGGCCACTTTCCTCACGGGAGTTTAAGTCCCTCTTAGCATTGGTGTGCTGGTATAAACCCCACGGCAGGAAGCCTTATGATGTATCCACGGAACCGCAGGCAAGACTCACTCACTTCGTCCAGCAGTAGGACTTATCACGATGTACACAAGCACCACCACCTGCAGTGAGGTCTATTCGCACCCACTTTTAACCTCCAGGATATCCCGACCACCAAGCAAGGACTTTGTCGCCCCCTTGCGACGTTTCTTTACTTTGGTCTGTGCACAGAGTTTACCCGGTCCCTGCCGCAGTGCAATGCTAGCCTGTCTGTCCTTTTCTGCCTTGCTGAGGGTCCAGATTTATTCACCACAACAGGTGAGTCCAGATTCCCAGTCCCTGATGCCACTGCAATAAGGCAGCGGGACACCTCCCCTGGAGGGGGGGGAATCAGAGATCCCGACCCGAAGGAGACTGGGTGATCCCAGGTGAACCCCCAAGCTGTTGGAAATAAATCGTTATTCCCCAATGTCACAGAGAAGAATCAGCCATCACACAAGAAGCTTCCTCAGCAAGGTGATTTTTACCTTCTGCAGAAAGGGTGCTGTCCGTCAGCAATCCTGCCACGAGCACATACAAAATAAAAAAGACACTAAAATATTTATCCCTTATGCATGAGGTCCCTATTGACGTGTCATTGGCTGGAGCCAGACCTTACCATCTAAACTAAAACCTGATTGGCTAACAGTTTAAAACTTTTTTAAATAGGTAAAGGCAGGGAGGAACAAAAGAAGAAAGGAAGTTGTTTACAAAAGGACTTAGAAAAGTAATAATATTCCCAAATAAGGAAGGAGTGTATGCTGCAATCTGGGACATGCCTGGGTACGTCCAGCACAATATTTTGACTAAGGTATGAGAACACAGAACATACTACCTGCCTGTGAGCATGTTTAACATAGATATTGAACTCAGAGTATACTTATTCTGGTACATTTGCTACATAAGGCTTAACAGAGAGTTGTTACTATAAAATAAGAAACTTGAAGAAAGTTAGTTCTGAGAAAAGATATCAATAACATTTATGACTTAAAGGGGAAGCTTTGAAGAGGAACTTTTGCTTTCTACAGTCAAGTTGTCTCTAAGTTGCCCAGGCTGGTTTTGATCTGTCTGCTGTGGCCTCCCAGAGTTCTGGGATTGCAGGCATGAGCCACTGTGCCTGGCCCTTCCTTTTGGAAGCCCAGTTTGAATACTGCCCTCTTGTTTCTAGTTATTTGTTATGGCAGCAACCCACCTGCAATACCAAAATCCAGACAAGTTATCTGCTGCAGTATAACAAATTACCCCAAAACTGAGTGGCTTAAAACAGTTCTCAGTTATGATTCCATGGCTTCTGCAGCCCAGGAATCCGGCTGCAGCTTAGCTGGGCCCTCTGGCTCACAGTCCCTCCCAGACTGCAACCCAGACATTGTACTTGATGTGGGAATTGCTGTGGACCAGTGCCTGCCTCAGGCTTCCCACCAACCCCTTCCTGGCTTTGAACAGAAATAGTCACAGCAGGCATCTTAGGTGTTATACACAGAAAGACTCTATTTTTGTTGTTTGACCACTGACAGCTTCTATGTCCCCAACCCACCCCTTTGCCCCACATCTGGGCAGCCCAATCAGAGAGCCCAGAGTGCCCTCCGTCTCTTGGCATGAGTGGGAATCTCAAACCACAACAGGTAATTCTTCCACATGGCAAAAACCTGAGGCCACTTCACCCTCCCCACACAGCTTATTCTGCTCCAGACTAATCTCGAGCCCTTCTTCGGGAGGAAGGGCTGTTTATCCTCTTGATATTTATTATGTGAGTAATAAATTTTATGTCATGCCCATTGGTGCCAATGTCTTTCATCCCAGTATCCACAAATCCCTGGTGGGGGCCCCCCAGTGTCCGGCAGGGATACCAGGCACCCAAATCAAACAATTCATGCTGAGAACCGGAGGGCTGGATGCCAGGACTGGCCTGGACCGGCTCGGCTGATTGCTGGCACGCCTGTGCTCTGGGTCGCATCACTTTAGGGTGGTTCTCCTGGGATTTTCCAAGCATCTGCTTTAAAAGTAGCAGCTTAAGCCAGAGGTAATGATGGGGAAAGGGGGCCGAGGAGCCAGACATAAAGTGAATCCTGACCCCAGACTGGACCCTACTAGGTGGCAGCATCATTCATTGGAGGGAATGGTTATGTATCTCAGCCAGATGCTGGCCCCACATTTCCCAAACGCTCCATATAAAAAGGCAATAACTCCCTGGGGGGGGCCACTGAGCAAGAATTTATATGATGTTCAGATCTCCAGGATTCCCATGGCAGAGGTTCCTCAGGGCTCAGCAAGCAGATACATTGCTGCTGCTATCCTCACTGCTGTGACACTGTCATGGACACTGAGACTCCTTGGAGAAAAAAATTAAATAGAAACCCCCCTAAAATATCCCTAATTACAAAAGGTGAAGATAAAATGACTCAGGTCGAGGAAAAAAATGGTCCTGTCATTCAAAAGACCACCAGGATGGCTACACAGAAAGAAGGGGAGCTTTACTGGCAAACTGGGAGGAGAGACTCGTCTCAAACAAACAAACAAAAAACGAAACGTAATTGCCATTGTAACAATGTTGCAGAGGGAGTCCTCCATAGGTGATTAGGTCATGAAGGCTTTGCCCTCATGAATGAATTAATCCCTTATGGCAGGAGTGGGTTAGTGATCACGAGACTGGGTGTGTTATAAAAGTGAGGTCAGCCTGATTTCCTCCATGTCTCACATGCTTGCTTCTGCCTTACACCCTTCTGCCATGGGATGACCCTTGCCTGATGCCAGCACCGTGCTCTTGGACTTCCCAGCCTCCAAAACTGGGAGAAATAAATTTCTTTTCTTTGTCAGTTGTCCAATTTGTGGTGTTAATTTGCAGACTAAGACCAGCTTTCTAATAACGTTTGTTGGGGCTACTTGGATTTTTGAGGCAACATGTTCCCACTTACACATTTCATGAAAACCTCTTTATTCAATTTCCCCTAAGTCTGCTCATTATAAATGGCCACTTCACACAAGCCCTCCAGGCTGTGTAGGGAATGGCTCCACCATGGCACCCTGGTGGCCCTGCACATATCCACACAGGCCACAGAGGCAAAAGCTCAAACTGAGGCTCATCTGAGTCATGGCAGGACACCTTGTGACCCTCCAGAGAGTGGGAAGCCTGTAGGAGCTGCTACAACTCCCATTGACCCCTGTCTCCCCCAGGAGGCTGTCATGAGAAGGTTCTGCATGGCCTTTGGGTTCTGATGAGGCCTGCCGCTGTCTGTCCTGCCCTCCTCTGAATGGAGTTGCTGTTGCAGGAAGTCAGGGACCCTGAATGGAGGGACCAGCTGGAACCACAGCAGAGGAACATAAACTGTGAAGATTTCTTTTTAATATAGACATTTATCAGTTCCCAAATACTTTCATAATTTCTTATGCCTGTCTTTACTTTAATCTCTTAATCCTGTTATCTTCATAAGTTGAGGATGTATGTCACCTCAGGACCACTGTGATAATTGTGTTAACTGTACAAATTGATTGTAAAACATGTGTGTTTGAACAATATGAAATCAGTGCACCTTGAAAAAGAACAGAATAACAGCGATTTTTAGGGAGCAAGGGAAGACAACCATAAGGTCTGACTGCCTGCGGGGTCGGGCAAAAAGAGTCATGTTTTCCTTCTTGCAGAGAGCCTATAAATGGACGTGCAAGTAGGAGAGATATCGCTAAATTCTTTTCCTAGCAAGGAATATTAATATTAATACCCTGGGAGAGGAATGCATTACTGGGGGGAGGTCTATAAACGGCCACTCTGGGAATGTCTGTCTTATGTGGTTGAGATAAGGACTGAGATAGCCCCTGGTCTCCTGCAGTGCCCTCAGGCTTACTAGAGTGGGGAAAAACTGTGCCCTGGTAAATTTGTGGTCAGACTAGTTCTCTGCTCTTGAACTCTGTTTTCTGTTATTTAAGATGTTTATCAAGACAATACATGCACCGCTGAACATAGACCCTTATCAGTAGTTCTGCTTGTGCCCTTTGCCTTGTGATCTTTGCTGGACCCTTAGTAGTAGTTCTGCTTTTTGCCCTTTGAAGCACGTGATCTTTGTACCTACTCCCTGTTCTTACACCCCCTCCCCTTTTGAAACCCTTAAGAACAACTTACTGGTTTGAGGCTCAGGCAGGCATCATGGTCCTACCAATATGTAATGTCACCCCTGGTGGCCCTGCCATAAAATTCCTCTCTTTATACCATCTCTCTTTATTTCTCAGCCAGCCTACACTTATGGAAAATAGAACCTACATTGAAATATTGGGGGTGGCTTCCCCCAATATCTGGCATGCCAACGTGGTTTTCTTTTTCCTAAGTACATGTGGGAACCCACTTCCCTTTGGTAGGTGCAGAGAAACGTTCATTGATCCGGTCCACAGAAACACTTGTTTGGCTCCCCAACGATTGGTGAGCTGTCTGTGTATTGTCCAGGGTAACTATGGGTCACACAGAATCTAAACATTATACTTATCTCTACTATATTAAACTCCTGTTCAAACAGGGGGAGTTCAGGTGCCCATGGAAAATATGGTCACCCTATTTAGGGCAGTGGAAGAACACTGTTCTTGGTTTCCTGAAAAGGGAACATTAGATGTGGAACTATGGGATCGTGTTGGTGCAAAATTCCGAGAACTGGTCCTGACAGGAAATTATGTTCCTGTCACTGTTTGGGGTGATTGGGCCTTGGTATGTGCTGTCCTAATGACGTACCAATCCCGTGACCCCCTGCAGTTACCACAGTTTTCTGAATCTGGTGACCCTCTACCTCTTCCTCAGCTTTCCTCTCCCGCTTGGCCTTCATTATCTGCTCAGCCTCTCCCTTTGCCTACTCCTCTCCCATCTGACGATGTTGAGGATTCAATATCTAACTCTGGTGTCTTTGGCTTAATGTCACTCCCTGATGATCTCATTTCTTTTCATGAAGAGCTGGTACTTGTAGCTCCCACGGCCCTGATTTGGACAGCCCAGGACCGTATCTATGCTAACTCTTCCCTCTTCAAACCTTTGCAGCCTTTGCCTCCAGAGCCATCTAATGGCTCTGGGACCAAACTACAATTTACCTGTAATTCCACAGACCCTCCCCTGTTCACTGCAGCCCCTCACCTTCCTGTCATTTTAGTCCCTCAACTGGTCACTTTGCCATCCACTCAACCTGCTTCTCTATACCCTTCTTCACACACAGACACCCCTGCCACTCTGGTTGCACAGGATTGGGACCATAATCACCAGCATGCATCTGCCTCTTCTGCTCCCCCAGTGCCCCTTTCTTATGCTCTCATACTGGCCCAACCTCCTCAACCTCAGTTTCCCTTACCTACACATACTTTTCCTGTCACTTCTATGCCAACTCCGTCTCATGTGCCTGTTCTTGAAACTTCCATGCAACACGTATTATGCCAGAACAAAGAAACAAGTGGATGAGAGGTGTGGGCTTACCTGGTGGCACTGGAACCTCCCAATGCTCAAGGGGTACAAGTGTGTCAATATGCACCACTCAATCTTACCTTTTTAAAAAAATTCAAAGATGCTTGTACTCAGTATGGTCCTACTTCTCCATATGTTAAAATGGCATTACAGACTCTTCGTTCTGAGATCATTTTGCCTCCTTTAGACTGGAACCTTTTGGCAAAAGCTGTTCTAACTCCATCTCAGGATTTGCAATTCCGTACCTGGTGGTCAGAGGAGGCCCGTCTGCAGGTTCAGCTAAATCGGGCTGATGGCATTCCAGTTACTCTGGCTCCGTTCACAGGCTCCAATAATTACTCTGACACTACTTCCCAATTAGGCTTTGATGCTCTCACCACAGAACAAGTAATAAAGGTGTGTATAAGAGCTTGGGATAAATTACACACCGCAGGCCAAGCTCCTGTTTCTTTTACTACTGTTAAACAGGGTCACAATAATTTATATCCTAATTTTTTGGCTAGATTACAAGATGCTGTTGAAAATCTGTAATTGGACAAGCTTGGTGTAGAATACTTAAAATTTCTGGATTTGATCCAAATTTAATTGTGGTTCCTTTAAATCGGCTTGAAGTTCAAGCCGCTTTTCAATATTCCATACAGTGGCAAATTCACTTGGCTGATTTTATCAGTGTTATGGACAATCATTATCCAAAAAAACAAATTGCTTGATTTTATAAAAATGACTTCTTGGGTGGTCCCTCCCCATTCCTGAGGCCATAACAGTGTTCACTGAGGGCTCCAGTAATGGAAATGCTGGTTATGTGGGTCCTACAGACGAGCTTATTTCTACCCCTTATACCTTTGCTCAAAATGCAGAGTTAATTGCTGTAATTACTGCCTTACAAGATTTCCCCAAACCTTTAAATATTGTCTCTGATTCTGCTTATGTTGTATATGCCACTAAAAATATAGAAACCGCTATCAAACATTTTGATAATTCTGAATTGGCTTATTTTCAAGGTTACAACAGGTGGTTCGCCAACGTAGATACCCTTTCTATATTACACATATTGGATCTCATACCACTTTACCAGGACCCATGTCTGCTGGTAACCATAAGGTTGACTGTTTGGTCTCTTTTGCAATCCAAGAGGCTCAGGAGTTCCACAATCTCACTTATGTCAGTGCTGCTGGATTAAAAGATAAATTTGCTCTCACCTGGAAGGAGGCTAAGCTTATTGTCCACCGCAGCCCTCAGTACCAAGTTTTCGTACTTCCAAATCAGGAGCCTGGCGTTAATCCCAGAGGCCTAACTCCTAATGATTTATGGCAAATGGATGTGACTCATGTTAGCGCTCCTTTGGCAGACTTTCATATGTAAATGTTTCTGTAGACACCTTTTCAGGTTTTATTTGGGCTACTTGCCAAACAGGGGAAGGCATGGCCCATGTTAAAAGACCTCTGTATTCTTGCTTTGCAGTTATGGGGCTTCCATATCAAATAAAGGCATATGGATATGTTAGTAATGGTTTTGATTTATTTATGCAACAATGGGGAATTTCCCATATTACCGGAATCCCTTACAATCCTCAGGGACAGGCTGTGGTGTAACGGGTCAATCACACTTTAAAAACTCAATTGTCCAAACAGTCTGAGCAATAAAAGCATAATTTAACCACTCCCCACTCCCAATTACATTTAGCATTGTTTACTTTAAACTTTCTAAATGTTCCTAAAGACGATACTCTGACTGCAGCCGAACGCCATTATACAGGCAAAAAATTCTCCCTAAATGAAGGCAAGTCAGTGTTACGGAAAAACTCCCAAACCAATACCTGGGAACCTGGAACAATTATAACGCGGGGAAGAGGGTATGCTTGTGTTTCACCAGGAGATCATCAATCCGCTGTCTGGGTGCCCACGAGGAGGCTTAAACTTCGTGTGAACACTGACAATGAAAACCACAGGGAAGATACGTCTGCATCAGAGACCGCCCTCATACCTGGTGAGATCTGCGCTGACTTCTCAGAAACTGGCACGCCAAATCAAAGTGGGTCTGGTTCAACCCTCCCTAATGAGAACGGAGACCCCTCTAACTAATCCCACTTCTCCTAATTCCCTTTCTTTTTCTCCTTACAAACCTAAAAATCTCACCATTTCTATTAGCCTGAAAATAACATCCCTCTGTTCTTCTCTTCCTCCTTCAGCACTGGATCTCGCTTACAATAGGTTTTATTTAATAATTCTCCTCCTTATACATTCTGTCTCACCAGTTTCCCCTCACCCTGATTTACCTGCTACACAAAATTATTCTTATTGGGCTTATGTGCCTTTTCCTCCACTTACTCAACCTCTCACCAGGTTGGATGCTCCTGCGGGAATCTATACTAACAATAGTGTGTGGATGCCTAGAGCAACAGATAACTGTTGCCCTGCTCAACCAGGAGAAGAAGGCACTGCATTTAATGTTACGATGGGTTATAAATACCCTCCTCTGTGCCTCGGACATGCACCTGGTTGTATCCATCTAGAAACTCAAGTCTGGGCTGCTTACCTTCCAGAGAGATTAGTCACAGGGGAACAGGGACATTTGGTCTCCGGCCTCTCCCTCTCTCCTTTAAGGCAAATGAAAAGGGGAGTAATAGGAGATACCCCATGCTTTCAATATAAACCTGTAGGAAAACTATGTCCTAAAAATTTTGAGGGCCCATCTAAAATTTTAATTTGGCAAGATTGTGTTAATTCCCATGCAGTAGTATTTAAAAATGACTCATATGGTTTAGTAATAGACTTGGCACCAAAGGGTTATTTAAAAAACAACTGCTCCTCTGGTGGAAGGGAATGCCTGGAGGCTATTTACTTTATTTCTTATTGGGAGGATGAGGATCATCATCCTACTTTGCATAAGAGGTTCAGCTCCTTCTTTCCCTTAAAATGAGAAGATAAGGGCATTACCCTTATGTAGAATTCCATGATTCTAGTCATTCATAGAATTGTGCAACCATCACCACTGCCTAATCTTAGAACATTTTCACACTCTGGGTCAGGCGTGGAGGCTCACACCTATAATCCCAGCACTTTGAGAGGCCAAGGCAGGTGGGTCACCTAAGATCAGGAGTTCAAGAGCATCCTGGCCAACATGGTGAAACCCCATCTCTACTAAAAATACAAAAAAATCAGCCAAGTGTGATGACATGCACCCGTAGTCTCAGCTACTCAGGAGGCTGAGGCAGGAGAATCACTTGAACCTGGGAGGCGGAGGTTACAGTGAGCTGAGATCATGCCAGTGCACTCCAGCCTGGGCGACAGAGCAAGACTCTGTGTCAAAAAAAAAAAAAAAAAAAAAATTAGCTGGGTGAAGTGGCAGGTGCCTGTAATCCCAGCTACGTAGGAGGCTGAGGCAGGAGAATTGCTTGAACCCAGGAGGTAGAAGTTGTAGCAGTGAGCTTAGATGGTGCCACTGCACTTCAGCCTGGGTGACAGAGCAAGACTCTGTCTCAAAAGAAAAAAAAAGAAAAAAAAAACATTTTCACGCTCCAGAAAGAAACCCGTCCCCATTAGCAGCCACTCCCCATTCCTCCTCCCCCAACCCCTGCCCAACCTGGTCAGCTTCCTGTCTCTAGGGATTACCTGTTCTGGAAACTTCATAGAAATGGAATCATACAACCTGTGGCCCATATGCCTGGCTTCTTTCCCTCTGCACGTTTTCAAGGCTCGTCTGCAGTCAGTACTTTGGAGCCAGCAGAAATGTTGAATCCCATAAGTCCCAGGCTACCCATGGCAACCTCACCTTAACCCCAGCCCCAACCAAATGAAAACCCAAAGCCACCCTCTCCACTGATGCTTGTTTCGTTCCAGACCCAACCTAGGCCCTTCTTCCAGGGGAATCCTCTTGCCATTTACTATATGGTTAACAAATTTTGTCACACAGCCATTGAAGCCTAGGTGTCATTTGTCCCAACATTCATAAATCCCTGTAGGGACAAGGGTCCCGAGCATCTGGCAGGGATGCCAGGCATCAGATAACACACCACGCATCAGTTATCAAACGCCACAGCCAAGCCGTAGCTGGGCGGCAATCATCTCAAGGCTGGCCTGGATGCCGCCTGCTTCCAAGTTCATGCCCTGGGGCTGACAAGATTCAGTTTCTCCTGGGTTGTTGGAATAAGGACCTCAGTTCCTCCCAGGCTATTGCCCAGAGGCTGCTCTCAGTTCCTTTCAAGGTAGGCCTCAAAAAGAATGCCAGAGGCCGGGCGTGGTGGCTCAAGCCTGTAATCCCAGCACTTTGGGAGGCCGAGGCGGGTGGATCACGAGGTCAGGAGATCGAGACCATCCTGGCTAACATGGTGAAACCCCGTCTCTACTAAAAATACAAAAAACTAGCCGGGCGTGGTGGCGGGCGCCTGTAGTCCCAGCTACTAGGGGGCTGAGGCAGGAGAATGGCGTGAACCTGGGAGGCGGAGCTTGCAGTGAGCCGAGATCGCGCCACTGCACTCCAGCCTGGGTGACACAGCGCGAGACTCCGTCTCAAAAAAAAAAAAAAAAAAAAAAAAAAAAAGAATGCCAGAAAGTGTGACCAAGACAGAATCGGTCTTCAGAACCTGCCTTCGGAAGTGACAGCCTGTTACTTTTTGCCACTGTATTATTTTTCTTTTCCTTTTTCCTTTTTTTTGAGATGAAGTTTCACTCTTGTCGCCCAGGCTGGAGTGCGAAGGTGCAAACTCTGCTCACTGCTACTTCTGTCTCCCAAGTTCAAGTGATTCTCGTGCCTCAGCTCTCTGAGTAGCTGGGATTACAGGCGCCTGTCACGACACCCGCCTAATTTTTGTGTTTTTAGTAGGGATGGAGTTTCACTGTTAGCCAGGCTTGTCTTGAACTCCTCACCTCAGGTGATCCGCCTGCCTCAGTCTCCCAAAGTGCTGAGATTACAGGTGTCAGCCACCATGCCCGGCATCTTTTTCTTTTTAAATTGAGACAGGGCCTCTCCCCATCACCCAGGCTGGAGTGCAGTGGTGCAATCACAGCTCACTGCAGCCTCAGCCTCCCTGGCTCAAGTGATCCTCTCCACCTCAGCCTCCCCAAGAACTGGGACCACAAGACATGTACTCCCACACCCAGCTAATTTTTATTTTTATTTTTATTTTTATTTTTGTAGAGACGGGTCTCTGTAGGTTGCCCATACTGGTCTCAAACTCCTGGGCTCAATCTATCCTCCTGCCTTGGTCTCCCAAAGTTCTGGGATTACAGGTGTGAGCCATCAATCCCGGCCTTGTATCAGTTCTTTATCGCTGTGTAACAGATTACCATAAATTCCAAAGCTTGAAGCAACACCCAGGCATTGTCGCACTGTGGATGTGGGTGATGTGGATGAGGAGTCTGGCATGGTGTAGCTGGGGCCTCTGTCCAGGGTCTCACAAGGCTGCAGTCAAGGTGTGGGCCAGCCACGTTCTCAGCTGGGGTTTAGCGTCCTCTTCACACCCCTTCTGGTTGTTGCCGGAATTCAGTCCCCTACAATGGAGCACCGAGGTCCCTGTTTTCTTGCAAGTTGCCATTGGGGACCACTCTCGGCTTCCAGAGGCCCCCTTGCAGGTGGCACCATGGCCGCTTGCTCTGCTCCAAGCCTGCAGGAGAGCGCCTCTCCGCCATGTGCCTTTCTTTTAAAGGACTTGCCTGACTGGTTCAGGTCCACTTAGGTAACGTCCCATTTGATTAGCTCAAAGGTACTGTAGCCCATCACATTCACCCACGGGAGGGCATTAGCGAGATGTGGACACCAGGGAGTGAGAATCTCTCAGGCCAGTTTAGCATTCAGTTGGTTAGCCAGGTTCAGGGGCTCACGCCTGTAATCCCAGGACTTTGGGAGACCGAGGTGAGCGGATCACCTGAGGCCAGGAGTATTAGACCAGCCCGGCCAACAGGGTGAAATCCTATCTCTACTAAAAATACAAAAATTAACTGGGCGTGGTGGTAGTTACCTGTAATCTCAGCTACTTGGGAGGCTGACGAAGGAGAATTGCTTGAACCTGGGAGGTGGAGGTTGCAGTGAGCCGAGATTGTGCCACCACACTCCAGCCTGGATGATACAGCGAGTCTCAAAAGTAAATAAATGGAAAGGTTGCTGAGCGCAGTGGCTCGTGCTTGTAATCCTGGTAGGTTGGGAGGCCGAGGCAGGAAGACTGCTCAGGGCCAGGAGTTTCATCCTAGCATGGACAGCACAGTGCAACTCTATCTCTGAGTAAAATAAAAGAAGTAAAACGAGAATTCAGTTGGTTAGAAGAAACTCACTAGGTCCAGCCCACAATCAAGGGATGGAAATTGCACAAAGTTGTGAAGAGTCAAGGGTGGGAGATCACTGGGAGCCCTTCTAGAAGCTGCCTGTCTCACATACTATGGGACAGCCTCTCTCTCCTAGCTGGGGGTATTTGGAGCAGGTGTCGAATCCTACTCTTTTTTATGTCTGTTGCCGTTTCTCACGGTGATGTGTTTCCTGTGTGTTCTGTCATTTTGAATTGTGAGCTGAGCTTCAGAAGGGAGAATCCTGGGTGGCCAGGTTTAAAGGAGCTACCGAAAGAAGTTTTCTGTTTGGTTTTGCCAGGGGCCTGAGGGTGCCACTAAGTCAAGGCAACTATTTTTTTTGAGATGGAGTTTCACTCTTTTTGCCCAGGCTGGAGTGCAGTGGTGCGATCTCGGCTCACTGCAACCTCTGCCTTCCGGGTTCACGCCATTCTCCTGCCTCAGACTCCCGAGTAGCTGGGATTACAGGCACACACCACCAGACCTGGCTAACTTTTTGTATTTTTAGTAAAGACGGGGTTTCACCATGTTGGCCAGGCTGGTCTCGAACTCCTGTCCTCAGGTGATTCACCTGCCTCAGCCTCCTGAAGTGCTGGGATTACAGTCGTAAGCCACTGCACCCAGCTGAAAGCAACTTTTTAGTGTTAATTTCTCAACTCTGGCGTTCCTAGACCACACAGGTGGCATGACTTCACTGTAGCAATTCCACACTTACAAAAGAGAAGCCTCAAAACGACGATCTCATGGGAAACTTGTTTGCCACCTACAGCTCAAATTTTCTCACCTCTTTCTGTTCCTCTGGGTGAAAATTTTTATGTCCCTTTCTCTAAAGGTGTTGCATTTCTGTGACCCCAACTTCATCATGCTTGACTGTAACCCTGACCCCCTGCCTTGTAAGGGTTTCCAACGCTCAACCCAGCCCTGCCCTCAGGCAGCCGCAGCACCAGCTCCTCTGTCCCCACCTTGGTTCTTACTTCCCTCCTCACTTCTGGCCTTAGGGGACTTAACTTATTTTCTCAAGAACTCAGCTATATGTTTATTTTATTTTGTTTATTTATATATTTTTTGAGACGGAGTTTCACTCTTTTGCCCAAGTTGGAGTGCAATGGTGCGATCTTGGCTCACTGCAACCTCCACCTCTGGGGTTCAAGCAATTCTCCTGCCTCAGCCTCGTAAGTAGCTGGGATTACAAGTGTCTGCCACCACCACGCCTGGCTGATTTTTGTATGTTTAGTAGAGATGGGGTTTCACCATTGGCCAGACTGGTCTCGAACTCCTGGCCTCAGATGATCTGCCCACCTCAGCCTCCCAAAGTGCTGGAATTAGAGGCATGAGCCACGATGCCCGGCCTCAGCTATATATTTAAAAGGACGTTTGTTTCTTACCCAGAATTTCTAGGTGTTTTGAAGAGGGAGACTGCTCAGGTTATCTAACCTGCTACTGAGAACTTCAAGATAGGGAAAATCTTGGACTGGAGCTTCTTGGAATCACATAATTGAAAAATCCTGGCCAGGCGTGATGGTTCACGTCTGTAGTACCAGCACTTTGGGAGGCCGAGGCAGGTGGATCACCTGAGGTCAGGAGTTCGAGACCAGCTTGGCCAACATGGTGAAACTCCGTCTCTACTAAAAATACAAAAAAATTAGCCTGGCATGGTGGTGGGCACCTGTAATCCCAGCTACTCGGGAGGCTGAGGTAGGAGAATCGCTTGAACCCAGGAGGTGGAGGTTGCAGTGAGCCAAGATCACACCATTGCACTCCAGCCTGGGCAACAAGAGTGAGACTCTGTTGCAACAACAACAACAAAAAGAAAAAAAAGAAAAGAAAAGAAAGAAAAGAAAAAGAAAAACCCCCATAGTGCAGATCAACAAAATCACAGAGTTGCTTTGGGAGCGAGGGTGGCAATCAGACACGGAGGCCATGACACAACCTGCTCATCCACTCAGGGGTCCAGAACCTCCACCCAGTCACCTTATCCAGGGGTGATGGAGACAAGGGAGGTGCCACCTATGCCAGTGTCATCTCTTACGATGAGCTACCCCTGCCTGAAAAGAGCCAGCCGGCTGAGCTTGCTGCCAGGGCCCGTCGCGCTGCCTGCGCTGTGTTTCTCATAACACAGTCTGAGATGTGTGTTTCCCGTCACACAGTCTGTGATGTGTGTTTCCCGTCGCGCTGCCTGTGCTGTGTGTTTCCCGTCACACAGTCTGTGATGTGTGTTTCCCGTCGCGCTGCCTGTGCTGTGTGTTTCCCGTAACACAGTCTGTGATGTGCGTTTCCCGTAACACAGTCCGTGATGTGTGTTTCCCATCGCGCTGCCTGTGCTGTGTGTTTCCCGTCACGCTGCCTGTGCTGTGTGTTTCCCGTAACACAGTCCGTGATGTGTGTTTCCCGTAACACAGTCCGTGATGTGTGTTTCCCGTCGCGCTGCCTGTGCTGTGTGTTTCCCGTCGCACGGCCTGTGCTGTGTGTTTCCCATAACACAGTCCATGATGTGTGTTTCCCGTCGCACTGCCTGCGCTGTTTCCCGTCACACGGCCGGTGATATGTTTCCCGTCATGTGTGCACGTGTGTTGTCATGTAGTGCCTGTCACAGGTGTTACCAATCATGTGTGTTTGCATGTTGCACACGTGTGGCCTATCAGGTGTACATATGTGTTGTCTGGCACATGTCAGCATCTGGGCATTCTCTGTGTGCCAGATGCCCTGTGAAGCCTTCTCATGGGAAATGCCCAGATAGGAAGAGCAAAGCTAGGAGCCAAGCCTCCAAGTGGCCACTCCATGTGCCCGGGTCACCTTCAGGTCTGCTCAGCACCAGAGCCTCTGTTCCTTGGCACCATGGACATTAGAACTGACTCTGAACTGGGAAGAGCTGTAGGCCCACTATCCAGGCACCCGCTCCCCGTTTGCCCAGCATCCCAGGGGCCCACACCCTTCCAAATATCACCTTGCCCTGCATTCAGAAGTGAATCATCTGAGGGTCAGGTTGCCCAACTCTGACTGGTTTCTCTGGAGCCTGCCAGGAGGATGTCGTCAGCCACCTCCAGAGAACGCTGAGTCAGCAGATGCCCAGGGGGAACTGGAAGCACACAGCACTGGCCTTCACCCAGCCTATGGTGGCACCTCGGGACTGCTTGTCAGTCTGCTTGTCATTGAAGGTCAGCGTGAGGCAGGTAGCGTTCCCTCCCAGATTTAGAAAATGTCAAGTCTCCCATCGCACCCTTTTGTGTTTCTTACAGGGTCTGGGGCGCTTGCAGCCACCAGGCTGAGGGCTCCAACATGTTCCCTCGTTTGCAAAGACACACTTAACAGAGAAGGAACCTGTGGCTCAGATGGGAGACTCCCTGTCCAAGGCCACAGAGTCTGGCCCCAGGGCCCACTAGAGGCTTCAAGAACCAAACTCACATGAGGGCAGAGAGGGAGATGGGGCCACAGTTTAGGGCTGGGAGAATCCGTAGAGCCATGCTGAGGCAGGCATGGAGCCTGGAGGCAGGGACCAGGGACGGCCGCAGTCAGGGGTAGAGGGGCTGTGGGGAGTGAGGAATGGTGTGGGCCAGCCCCGGGCCTGCTGGGGTGCAGCTGGGGGCTCCATGGCCCTCCCACGGCCCCCACTTGTCCTCACCCAACTGTTCAGAGCTCTTCACGGCGGGGGTGTCCCTCTCCTCTGGCCACAAGAGAAGCGGGTGGAGGAATGGCACCTTCAGACCTTGTAGGGGGTCTGCCCCTCAACCAGCCTGTTTCTCGTGGGCATCGCAGCTAAGGCTGTAGCCAGGAAAGGGTAGTAACAGACCATACCTGGCCTCCAACCACCACTTCCAAGGCCCCTACTGGGCACCGGGTGACCCCACCGTGGCTCAGAAGTGGACCCTGTACGAATAACGAAAAGGTATGGGTACGGGGTGGTCGCTGGAGGGCTGAGGATGACTACACAGGCCCCTGGAGGGTGCGCCTCCGGAGTCTGTCCCGCCCTCTGGACCCATGGGGGACCAGCAACGCCGTCACACGTCGAGGTCCCTGCCAGCCGCTCCGCCGCTCCTTTCTCTGCTGGGGTTGGCAAAGGCAGGCACATATGGGGAGGGGCAGGGCCTCAGGAGGGAGGACGGAATGGTGGGCGGGGCCTACGGACACCTTGCCCCGTCCCCAGTGGGGTTCCGCACTGCGAACTCCCAGCGGTCCCCCCAGGTTAGGGCCTCCCACCACGGCGCCCAGAGGCCGTGTCAGCCGGGCGTGCACCCCAGGGGCGCTCCGTCCCCCGCGGCCTAGGACTCCCCAGTCAGGACAGTACAAAATCTCTTTATGGCTCATTTTCTGTAAAAAATTGTGGCTCTCGGCGGACCCTGGGGATAGGAGATGCAAAGCGCGCTCCCACGCGGTCTGGGCAGGCGGCCAAGAGCTGGGCGGATCTGGAGCGGGGCCGGGTCGCAAGAAGACCCCGACCCTGCGCCGGGGCTGGGGCGCGTGCTAGGGGACCGCGGGATTTCAGCTGTGTTTTCGAACCCCTGTTCTTGGTTGAGGGGTTCCCAAGGCTCCACCCCGCCTTGGAGGGGGCTGCTGAAGCCCGGAGGTGACCCGGGCTCTGGGAGGGGCGTCCCCAATGTGGGGGAGGAGAGACAGGAGCCTTTGAAGACAGCTCGGGACTCGGAGGGGGTCTCCCCGACCTGAGACGTGGTAAACTGAGGCCGGCGAGCAGGGAGGCTGAGTCCCGGGACCAGGCGACCCCTCACTGCTCCTCGGGCCCGTCGCCCCCTTGCGCCTGTTCGTAGGGGCAGGGCCGGCGGCTAAGTCCGGCGGGCTCCGGGCCGGGCCTGGGCCCCGCGGGCGGCGCCTCCTCCTCCGCGCCGTCCCCATGCTCGCCCTCCGCGTCGCTCTCGTCCGAGTTGTCCTCCTCCAAATAGCGGTAACCGCGCACCTTGTGCTGGGGCCGCGGGATGCGGGGCTGGCGTGGGGCCACGCCCCGCCGCAGCTTCTGCTCCATCCGCAGGTAGGAGACCGCGGCCGCCACCAGCGTCACCAGCAGCACCGCCAGCTTAGCCTGGGCATAAGGACAGGGATGCCAGGGACCCGCGGTCGCCTCGCCCCGCACCTCCCCGCCTATGCCCCTCGCTGAGATAGGCCCTTCCCTCCTCCTGGAGCCGCCCTCAACTTCTTCAGCCCCTCCACCCATGCTTCCTGGACCGCCTCCTGCAGGCGAGGCTGACATCCCAGCACTGTCCCTTACTGTCGCCACGCCCCTGGGAACCTCAGTGTCCCACGCTGTAAGGGGAGAATGCAAATCCCTTTGCCTCATAGGGTGCATGCACCGGTGTTGACAAACTGCTGGCCACAGGCCCTGCCTTCCCAGGGCTTACAACACTCTGTGTCCCTGACACGCCCGTGGGCTGTAGTGATGCTTTTCATGGGGTTTTGACTATAACCCGCAGTCAGGAATGATTTTACATCATAGCTCAGTACATACACACATATCTGTAGGCATGCTTCCTGCTATTTTCTTTTTTCGAGACAGGGTCGCTCCTTCTCCCCCGCCCCACACCCGCTAGAGTGCAGTGGCATGATCATAGCTCACTTCAGCCTCAACCTTCCAGGCTCAAGCCATCCTCCCACCTCAGTCTCCCAAGTAGCTGGAACTACAGGCACGCGCCACCACGCCCAGCTAATTTTTAAATTTTTTGTAGAGACAGGGTCTCCTATGTTGCCCAGGCTGGTCTTCAACTCCTGGCCTCAAGCAGTCCTCCTGCCTCAGCCTCCCAAAGTGCTGGGATTACAGGTGTGAACCACCATGCCCAGCCTGCTCACTGTTTTTTTTTTTTGTTTTTTTTTGTTTTTTTTTTTTTTTGGAGACAGAGACTCACTCTGTCCTCCAGGCTGAAGTGCAGTGGCATGATCTTGGCTCACTGCAACCTCCATCTCCCAGGTTCAAGCCATTCTCGTGCCTCAGCCTCCAGAGTAGCTGGGATTACAGACACATGCCACCATGCCCAGCTAATTTTTGTGTTTTTAGTAGAGGCAGGGTTTCATCATGTTACCCAGGCTGGTCTCGAACTCCAGACCTCAGATGATATGCCCACCTCGGCTTCTCAAAGTGCTGGGATTACAAGCATGAACCACTATGCCCGGCCCATTCCCTGCTATGTTTAGTTCTATTTTTAAAAAATGTTTAGCAACTGGGACTTGCTAGACCGAGCCACCATCTTTTGGGAGCAGAGTATGAGGGCCTTGCCCTGCTTCAGGCCATGAAGGGAGACGACCCAACATCTGGAGAACAGGGTACCAAAGAGCCCACAGGACGGCTGTGATGCACCCACAAAATACCCTCAGAGATGGGCAAACAGACTGGCTGGAGGTGGGCCAGTAAGTGAGGTGCTGAGTTGAGGGCCACCCAGTGGGCTGCAGGAATGGGGCCTTGGCCCAGAGACTGGCTTGGGAAGGGGTGGCGTTTAGGAAACTGTGAAGCCAGGGCAGGGGCTAAGGAAGTACCCGTCATTGGGCATGGGGCCCCCAACCCTGCCCAGCCTCACCTTCATGGGCAGGCTCGAGCCCAGGTACACGGTGAAGATGGCCACAGCCTGCCACCAGTGGTAGATGGTGAAGATAAAGTCCTGTCTCTCCTTGTCTTCGTACAAGATTCCCAGGAGTGCTGCAGACAGGCGGTACAGGGCAGGCAGGGGAGAGGTGTCACCTGGGGCCTGGAGCTGCCGAGCTACCACCTATGAACTTTACTAAGCCCTGTGTGAGTCCCAGCCCAGGACCGGAGAGCGCCTAGAAAGTGCTGTAAGCCGGTCCTGGCCTGCCCCCTGGTGGAGACCCTAGTCACCACACCACTCACACGCTAAAGCAGAAATAGGAGCAGGTGCGCTGGGCTGTGTGGATGCAGGTGGTTCCGCTCTGCACCACATGCGTGGCCTCAAAAGAAGAAAGCTCTGTGCTTAGTCATGTCCTGTCCCCAACCCCAGGTGTGCAGTGCCAAGCGTGCAGGCGCTGTTTCTCCTCCTCAGCTGGGGCTAGGGAGATCGAACTATTTGCAGCTGCTAACTCTGCAAATCAAACCTGAAGCTAAGCATGGAGAGGGGGCTTCCTTTCCAACGAGTCCTCCCAGGGTGGGCAAAAAGAGTAATGAATCGGGAGTCAGGAGACGCGTACTCGTTCTCAGGACTGTAATATCAGCTCTGTGGGTGATTTGGGTACTTAACTCCCCAGAGCCGCTTTTCCCAGTGGTGAGATGAGCTTATGCCTATTGTGTGCTGTGTTCTGAAGTTCTAAAGAAAGTGGGCATGGCACCTGCCAAATTGTAGGGGCCACTATTAACACCTTCGCCAGGCACTCAGGACATGAACACTCCTGTCTTGGGGCCCTGCAGGGTGACTTTACCCCCACAGGGCTGCTATGAGGAGACACAGAGCCCCCATGGTTCACAAGGAGGAGACGGAATGTGGAGCTTGGCAGAGGGGATGCCAGGACCAGACAGGGAACAACATAGGTCCGAGATACCCAGGCAGGACTCTGCCCAGAATTGGCTATACGTGGGCAAAACGGCCAAGAGACTGTGGTGCAGTGTGGGGCTCCAGCCCCTACTACAGACAGAGACACGGGGCAAGCCCCTGCCCTGCCAGCAGCAGGCATGACCTCTGCCATACGTTCAAAACTGTTCACAGCTTCGGCCCATCAGAACAGATGCTGACATGGATGCCCTGCAGGACCGTGCCCGTGTGTGCTAGCTGTGTCACTGCATGTGCCCATCTGTGGACAGGGAACATCCTGGAGCTGAACTTGGGTCTACCCGCTGCCTTCTGCAAACAGGGCCCTGTTCCCCAGCAGCCCAGACCTGGGGCCTGGACTCTGGTACTGAGCAGACTGGGTTGGAGCTGCAGGCCTGCTCCTCTCCATACAAAGGCCCATGTCTGTATCTATGCCCTGGTGTACACAAGGCCACTTGCTCCTACCACACGCTGCCTGAGGCAGAGACCAAAACATCTGCTCCAAGTGTCACGAAAACTATGCCAAGGTAGGCCCTGTCCCCTGGTATGAAAAGGGAGAATCCCTGATGTGTTTTTCACACTGTCCCTAAGGGGTGTCCACAGAGCCCCACACCTACCCTGTGTAGCCACGAGATTTCACACTGACCCTCCAGTGTTGATGGGGCCCTGTGCCCGCCCTGGGGTATTAACAGAATGTTCATGGCATGGAACTCCCACACCTGTCTCCAGGCCCTACCCATCTGTCCCCACTGTGTCCATGAGACTTCCCTTCCACCCCTGGAGTGTCCACAGGAAGCCCCACCTACCTCTGCCATGTCCACAGGACCCTATGTGACCATGGGACCCCATATCTGTCCCTGGGATGTCTATGTCCAGCCAACCGCCCAGAGATAACCATAAAGTCCCCTGCCCCGCCCGCCTCCCCCACTCCCAGTGCCTACAGTTATACTCACTGCTGAGTCCAGTCTTGTTCAGGGCGCTGCCCACACCCCAAAGGGCGGCTGCCACATAGAGGATCCAGCTGTGTTGCAGGACCCGAGGCACAGGAGCCCAGAAAAAAAGGACGAAGGTGAGCAGCAGGTGCACCCCTGCTCCAGCCACCAGGGGCACCGGGCGTGGCAGCCACAGCCCCAGCAGGCCCAGGAGTGAGGCAGCTGAGGCGCCCAGGCTGTAAGCCACCAGGAGGTAAGCCAGCCGCTCCAGCCCCACCGAGCACACGCCATAGCCCTGGGGGGGACAAGGGGTGCGCATTGGAGTCCAGAACAGCCCAGACCTCCCCACAAGAAGTGTTCCTTAGGCCACGCCCTGCCCTCCCTGGACTGCCTGACCTCGCTCCAAGGCTCAGAGGAAGGTTCTGAGGGCAAGTGTGAAAATGCCTGGAGTGTCCCTAGACAGCATGGGCTGTACTCCGCAAGGAACCAAACGCTTTGTGGGTGCCATCCCATTTCAATTCAGAGAAGCTAAAATAACTTGCCCAAGGTAAAGACGGGATGGGGGTAAGAGAGGGAAGAGAAAGCAGGAGGGGAATATTTGGGATAGACATGTACACACTTACACATGTAATTAAAAATTATCCGTTGTTTACTTGAATTCAAATTTACCTGGTTATCTTGTCTTTTATCGGGCAATCCTATGCAGGCTGTACTTACCAAGGCGATACCAGTGCAGGCAAAGAGCACCTCGAAACCGCTGTATATAAAGAAAGGCACGAGATGGCGCAGGCGGTAGTCACGCACGTGCTTGAAGGGCAGCTGGAAGATGTTGCCCCAGCCCACGCTGCGCAGATCGATCTCCTCTGTGGGCCGGTAAGCGGCTCCGCACAAACCCAGCACCTGTGAACCCATGACTTGAGGGGCAGCCAGCCAGGCCCAGGCCCGGCCTCCAGGCTTCAGCCCCGCCCTTCAGATGCACCACAAACCCAGGCCTTGCCCCAGCTCTCGGCCCCGCCTCCCAGCCCAGGGCCCCGACCCTGAGACACACCCACAGGTCCAGGTCTTGCCTCATCCCAGCTCAAGGCCCCGCCTCTCAGCACAAAGCCAGGCCACCACACTCCCAGCCCCTGGCCTCTGGATTCCCACCCCTGCCTCGGACCACAGGCCTCAGCCCCGCCTCCGAGCCTCATGCCCGCAGCAGCACTCGGCCCTAACTCCCCAACTCAGATCACGCTCCCAGGCCTACGGCTCCCCCTCCAGGCCACAACCCGACCCTGGCCACTCCATCTGATCCAGACCCTTTCTCGCAGACTCGGTCCCCAGACCCACATTCTGCTTCACAGACTGTCCTGCCCCCAACCCAGGCCGCACCAGCAGCATGGCCAGGAAGGCCACTGCCATGAGCACGCTCTCCACCACAATGAGGTTTCCGCTCCGCGGGAGCGTCCGCAGAACCGTCTTGTTGAAGCCGCTGAGGATCCCGTGGCTGTTGGTGCCTGGGAAGGGTGGGGGTGGGAGCGCCGTGAGTGAAGAGTAGGGCATAGAGTCAACCCAGCCACCTGGGTGGAGCCACAGCAGCCGCGGAGGCGCGGGAGAGTGAGAGCAAGGGCAGGGTTCCTTCGGAGAGCGGTTTGGAGGTTTGGGCCACTGGGGCTGGGTGTGCCCCCCGGAAAGGGGCATCTTTCCCCTGCTTCCCACCCTATTGCCCCAAGGCTCAGTCGACCTCACATTTCCATACACACCCCCTGCACTGATTGAGCTCTGACTCTTTGCCTGGCCCCAAGAAAGATCCCACTGGCAGCCTCAGCCCAGATGGTGCCTCCTCCAGGCAGTCTTCCCTGCCCACCCACTCTCCTGGCTGGGTCAGATGTCCTAACTACTTACTCCTACAGGGCCCTGTGTCTTGCCCACCAGAGCCGTGGGGCGCTGGGCTGCCAGCCCTGAATCCTGTGAGTGAGGGCCCAGTGTCTGCTGGGAAAGTAAGCAGGCTTTGGGGACTCCTCCCCAACCCCCATAAGGACTAACCGCAGCTCTGCACGTTGTACAGCGTGTGGTTCAGGTCATACAGGTAGTGGTTCAGGAAGTAAATCATGGGCAGCTGGGCGCAGGCGAAGCTCAGCTGCAGACACAAGGGCAGTTGGGAACAGACTCAGGTATAGAGCCAGGTAGGGGTCACAGTCACGTCCAGGCACAGCGTTTTGGGGACAGGGGCCTTCCCAGTTCTGGGGGTAGCGTGGTTACAGGGCCGCGCAGTGAGGAAGACCTCCTCCTGGCCAGCACTGTGGACAGGGGCAGATGAGGTCTCTATGGATGAGCAAGCTGGGGTGTGCTCAAGAAAGGCAGATGGGCAGCCTGGGCAACATAGAAAGACCCTCTCTCTACAAAAAATAAAAAAATTAGCCGGGTGTGGTAGCACACGCATGTGATGCCAGCTACTCAGACCGCTGAGGTAGGAGCATCACTTGAGCCCAGGAGTTCAAGGTTGCAATGAGCCGTGACTGCACTACTGCATTCCAGCCTGGGCAACAGAGCCAGACCCTGCCCCCCACCCCCACCAAAAAAGAAAGAAAGAAAAAGAAATGAAGTTGGGGCAGATGCAGTGGTGTGTGCACGTAGTCCCGGCTGCTTGGGAGGCCAAAGTGGGAGGATCAATGGAGCCCAGGAGTTCAAAGCCAGCTGGGCAACGTAGTGAGACCAGGCCTCTTAAAAATAACAATAATAAAAGAAAGGAAAACGGGACTAGAGGGATGAGACTGTGGATGGGCTTCAATGCGGGGGTCTGCCCTTGCCACCCAACAATGAGCCATGTGGCACTCACATGGAAGAAGCTGTAGAAGATGGCTTGGAAGACCAGGAGATAGGGCGCATGGGAGCCCCGTGGAGGCCGCTGCTTCAGCCCCTGCCCATCCTGCTCCTTGTAGTGGGAGTACTCATGGTACTTCTGTGCCATCCTGGACCACAAAGGAGAGAAGGCTCTCCCCTGCCCGACCTGTGCCACTCCTGTGTGTCCTGCACCCAGAGCTAGGGGCAGACCAGCCCTGGTGTGGGGAAGCTGAGGCCCAGAGGGTGGAAGGGGCTGGACCGTGATCCCTGAGCCAAAGTTGGTAATAAAGTGGAGGCTTGACCAGGTCTCCAGCCTCCTGTTCTGCTGCCCACCAGGCTCACCTGGTGATGTAGTTGCCCATGGAAGCCCAAAGAGGCACGATGGCCATGCCCAGGGCCACAGCGGAGGGCACAAGCGTGTAGTAGCGCTCCCAGTAGTTGGTGGAGACAAAGAGGGCGTAGATGCCCACAGCCAGGAACATCATCCACTTGGTTCCGAAAAACCTGCGGACAGTGGGAGGCATGCTGGCACCACGGGCCTGCTGGACCACGGCGGCCTGAAGCCAAATGGGGCCAAAACTGCAGGTCCCAGCTGACAGGGCTGTGTGAGATAGAGAGAGTCGAGGGCCCTGAGATGGAATCTCAGATACACAGACCTGCTGAGTGGCCTCAGGCAAGCTACTGTGCCTCAGTTTTCCCAGCTGTCATATGGCACAGAGCCCAAACCACAGGCCTCTCACCGCCACTGTGAGGATGGAGAGTGGCCCATGGGTATAACCAGACCTCATGCGTGTTCTGGGCTCTCTGACTCTCCCATTCCCCCTTCTCCTCCCAAGCTCATGCACTGTGTCTGTAGGGCCCAGGGACACCTCCCAGGGGCTTGATTCAGGCTGGGAGAAGAAAGAGGAAGAGGCCCCACTGCTGGGAGCAGCAGAGCCGGAGTCCTGGTGCCCCTGCCTCCAGTCCGTTGCTCTTAAGAACCGTGGTGGTCAGTCAGGAAGTTTCCTCCTCTCTGGGTCTGGGAAAAGGTCACACAGTGACAATAGAAGGGGCTTGGTGAGTGACAGGCTGAGGGCCCAATCAGGCCATGGAAGCTGATCAGGCCAAAAACTACTACTGGTACCTTCAGGTTTTCTGTATTTACGCTCCTTAAGTAAAAATGCCAGTAAAAATGTGCATTCACCACTGGTGAGGATGTGGTTTAAAAGTGGCACATATAGGCTGGGCATGGTGGCTCACGTCTGTAATCCCAGCACTTTGGGAGGTGGAAGTGAGCGGATCACCTGAGGTCAGAAGTTTGAGACCAGACTGGCCCAACATGGTGAAACCCCATCTCTACTAAAAACACATAATTCGCCGGGCATGGTGGTTCACACCTGTAATCCCAGCTACTCAGGAGGCTGAGGCTGGAGAATTGCTTGAACCCAGGAGGCAGAGGTTGCAGTGAGCTGAGATCGCGCCACTGCACTCCAGCCTAGGCAACAGCAAGAGTGCATCTCAAAAAAAAAGTGGCACATATAGCCAGAGGTCATGCACACGGCATAACCCTTTGGGAAAGCAGCCTGGTAGTTTTGGCAGGGGGTGAACATGTGAATTTGTCCTTCTGCCAGGGTTCAAGCCTTCAGTCTGCCAGTTACTGCCTGTGGGACCTGGGCAAGTTGTTCAACACCATGGTTTCTTCATGTCTAAGATTAGAGCAGCTTCCTCAAATTCTTGGGAATGAAATTGCACTTATAAAGTGCCCAGCACGGCCAGGCATGGTGGCTCTTGCCTGTAATCCCAGCACTTTGGGAGGCCGAGATGGGTGAATCACGAGGTCAGGAGTTTGAGACCAGCCTGGCCAACATGGTGAAACCCCGTCTGTACTAAAAATACAAAACATTAGCTGGGCGTGGTGATGGGCGCCTGTAATCCCAGCTGCTCGGGAGGCTGAGGCAGGAAAATCGCTTGAACCTGGGAGGCGGAGGTTGCAGTGGGCCGAGATTGTGCCATTGCACTCCAGCCTGGGTGACAGAGCGAGACTCCGTTTCCAAAAAAAAAAGTAAAAATAAAAATAAATAAATAAATAAATAAAGTGCCCAGCACACAGGAGACAAGAGTTCACTGCTACTAGTAGAAGTGATAGGTTCCAAAAACCATAAAGCCTTTCGTATGGCTTTGACCTAGTAAAGACATTGTTGAAAATGTATCCTAGGAAAAATAATTGTTTAAAAAATTGGGGGAGTGCTGGATGTGGTGGCTCACACCTGTAATCCCAACACTTTGTGGGGCTGAGGCGGGTGAATTCGAGACCGGCCTGAGCAACATAGCAACTCCCCATCGCTATAAACACTATAAAACTCAGCCAGGTGTGAGCCAGGTGCTCCTGCCGGCCCAGCTACTCCAGAGGCTGAGGCGGGAGGATTGCTTGAGCCCAGTGTGTGGGGGTTGAGGAGGCAGCGAGCTGTGTTTGTGCCACTGCACTCTAACCTGGGTGACAGAGTGAGACTCTGTCTCAATAATAATAATAATAATAAATAAACACATTAATTAAAAAAAAAACAAGGAAACAACTCAGTGCCGCCATATCTGCAGAAGATGCTACCATCTTGCAAAGTCGTAACTGTGAAGGCTGTAGAGTAGGCTGAGATATGCTCAGTGAAAAGAAGGAAGCAAGCGCTGGGCACGGTGGCTCATGCCTGTAATCCCAGCACTTTGGGAGGCCAAGGCAGGCGGATCATTTGAGGTCAGGAGTTCAAGACCAGCCTGGCCAATATAGTGAAACCCCGTCTCTACTAAAAGCATAAAAATTATCCGGGTGGCAGGCGCCTGTAATCCCAGCTACTCAGGGCACTGAGGTAGGAGAATCGCTTGAGCCTGGGAGGCGGAGGTTGCAGTGAGCCAAGATCATTCCACTGCACTGCAGTCTGGGTGACAGGGCAAGAGTCTGTCTCAAAAAAAAAAAAAAAAGTAAGCAAGCGAAAGCAAACATGGCCCGCTTGCATACACAGACACACACACACACACACACACACGGGCGTGTCCACACACATGCGCTCTGGGGACAAGGATGTGAATATAATCCACGCATGGTGGTGGGACAGCATGGATAGCCGATTTCCTGGAGGGCTTAGGCGGGGGTTCTTTTTTTTTTTTTTTTTTTTTTTTTTTGAGACGGAGTCTTGCTCTGTAGCCCGGGCTGGAGTGCAGTGGCCGGATCTCAGCTCACTGCAAGCTCCGCCTCCCGGGTTTAGGCCATTCTCCTGCCTCAGCCTCCGGAGTAGCTGGGACTACAGGCGCCCGCCACCTCGCCCGGCTAGTTTTTTGTATTTTTAGTAGAGACGGGGTTTCACGGTGTTAGCCAGGATGGTCTCGATCTCCTGACCTCGTGATCCGCCCGTCTCGGCCTCCCAAAGTGCTGGGATTACAGGCTTGAGCCACCGCGCCCGGCCTGGGGTTCTTTTTTATGATTTCAGTTATTCTAATCCTGCTTGTGCAACTGGAGATGTTTTAAATTTTCAAATTTTTGTTTAAATGGAGTTTTTTTGGTTTTTTGTTTGTTTAAGATGAGGGAACTCAAATTCACACAATTTGTCCACTGGTCTCCAGGTCCCATCAGGGAGGGCGCTGTGGACCGGTGATGGGGAGGCTGAGCCACATACCTCCAGGGCTCAGATCTGGGGCAGAGTTCCCGGAGCACCTGCCCCGCCATGTGTGTCTGTGAGAAACACCCCTCAGCACCAGTCACAGCGACTGGGCCAGGCATGGGTGCTGGACTTTGCTGACCAACCAGAAACCCCTAACTCCACAGCCCCAACCCAGAAGGCCACGTTGGCTCTGGGAGGCCTCCCAGGAGGCCTGGAGAGGAGGATGTCCCATGAGACCCAGGCAAGCTGGGAGGGAGCTCAGCCCGTGGAAATCTGTTGCTGGAAACCAAATGTGCCCTGAGGCAAAGTTCCTCTTTCCTTCCCCAAATCCGAGTTTCACCCCCTTCACTCTCAGGCTTCCGGGTAGAAGAAGCCTCTCCCTTGCTCTCTCCCACCACAAACATCCGACAGATGAACGCCTCCTGGCCCGCCGGCCTCTACACCCCGCCGAGATGGGAGTACCGCAGCATCCCACGGGACCAGCCACGCCCACCTGATGAGCACTGGTGTGTAGAGCAGGGCGGCGATGGGCGTCACGTTGATGCCCATCAGCATCTTGCTGTCGATGTCGGGCAGTCCCATGTTGCCATATTTCACCTCGCGGTAGGTCTCGTCGTAGTGCAGGATCAGCTGCATCTGCAGGAGGCCTGGGGACAGGACAGGGAGCGGCGTGGAGGGAGCAGCCTGGCTCTGGGCGCCACCGAGCAGAAGCCGGCATGCAGGCCTCCTGGGGACCTGCAATCACCGAAGGCATCCCCTCTGGCAGCGCCCCTCAGGACAGCGTGGGTCCGGGTTGCCACGCCTTCTGCCAGCCGCGGCCACTTGGCCAGCTGGGCCCAGACCCCCACCTGCCTTGCTCCGCCAGCCTCCATTTCCGAAAGGGGCAGGTCTGTCCCGGAGCCTGGACCCCCGCCCCCCACCCACACCGAGGCTCTGGCTGGGACCTGGGGACGCTGCGCTACTTGACCTCCCTACCCCACCCCCACAGCGGGGGGCCGTGGCTGCAGCTGCGAGGGCGGCGGAGGGGAAGTGAGAGCGGGCGGGAGGCCGAGGCCCGCGGTTTCTGTTTCCCGGGCCGGGCTGGGAGCGGGCGGGGCGGCCCAGGGTGCCCGCGCGGCACCTACCCAGGTAGACGCCGTAGGTGAGCATGCCCCCGGCGCTGGCCGCCAGCACGTTCTTGAGCACGCCCAGGCGCTTGCGGCGGTAATAGCGGCGCTCCTCCTCCTCCTCGTTGTAGTTGGGGTACGCGCCCACCAGCTCGTCCAGCTGCGGGCCACGCATGCCGCTCGCACCCGCGATCGCGCCCCGAACCCATGCCCCCCGGTGCCCGCTACCCCCCGGCCCGCCCCGGACCACAGGGGACCCCTGCCCCTCGCGTTCCTGGTCCCCACTCACCGGGGCCTCGGGCCCGTCCGGGACCCCGAGCCGATCCTCGTCGCCCTGCGGTCCCGCGGCCCCCGCCATCGGGTAGAGCGGCGGCTCCGCCTCCATGGCCCGAGCAACTGCGGACTCGCGGCGGTGGCCCCGGAGCCCCTGCGACCGCCCGGCCACTTCCTCCCGGCGGGCGGGACCTGCCCCCGCCCCGCCCTGTCCCGCCCTGCGGGCTGCCTCCTCCAGGACACGTGTGTGTGCGCGCGCGCGCGCGCGTGCAGGGGCGTGCCTGTGTGTGCCCCCTTGGGTGTGAGTTCGAATTCCCACTCAGCCACTTCCTGGCCCTGTGACTTTAGGAATTAACTCCATTTCTTTATGCCTTGGTTTCCTCAGTTTCCTTGACAGTGAAACAGAAATACTTGGCACTACCTCCAGGGCCATGGCAGAATTACTGAGTTAATGCAAAGCCTTGGAAAAGTGCCAGGCCCACCTTAAGCTCCCGTCAGGGTTGCCTGGGTCATCCCTAGCCCCACCTCCAAGTCTGCTGTTAACAGCTCATCAAAGAGCCCTACAGAGACAGTATCCTCACCAGCTGGGCCACACCTCCCACCACAGGACGCTACAGCCAGAGCCCACCTCCCATGTCCCCATCCTGCTCCAGTTTGGGCTGTGCAAAAGGGAGCTTGGGTGGGGTCCTGGGAGGTGGAGATTGTGGCCCCCACTGAACTACATGGGGAACCCTGCCACCACCCTGTAGTGGGGCCAAGAGCCACCCGCCCCCGTCCTGCTGGGCACTGGATCCAGGGCTGCAGCGGGAGCTGTGGTGGGGCTGACATTCCAAAGCACTGGCTGTGCACCTGGCTGGAGCCACGGGGCCCCTTTTGAAAATATCCAGATTCTCTGGCCCCTGGGTTCCTCCTGGTTTGAATGCTCTTCCTCCTGCTCCTCCCAGGTGGCTTCCTTCCCACTCAGCTCTGGGAACAAGGGACCGTCCCTGCAGAGATTGCAGCCCTCCACTTCCCTTCTGGTTTTCCGTGCCCTCCCTGTGCACCCCCTCCCCCAACTGCTCTCCAGGTACATCCTCTCCCGAATGCAGAGGATGGCATTGGGCACCTACTGAGTGATCAATACTTGTGACTGGATAGATGCATGAGTGACTGGATGACAAACACCTCCTGCCCCACAAGGATTGCTGGGAAGGTGGAGGGACAGGGGAGGGAGGTGTGAATCTGCAGTGGCTTCAGGCTTCCAGGAGACAGAACTTTCTCCAGGTGAGGATGCCCAAGTGCAGATGTGGGAAACAGACAGGTGGATTCATGCAGGTGGGTGGCTGGAAGTGGGACACAGGAAAGGAGCAGGAGAGAGGGCAGGGCCTGAAGCTCAGGGGCGGGGAGGAGGTAGGAGAGTAGGGCTAAGGTGGGGGCCGTTCTCAGACAGCAGACACTGGCATCATTACACAGCATGATGAGAAAGTGCAATTCTCCTGCCTCAGCCTCCTGAGTAGCTGGGATTACAGGCATGTGCTCCCATACCCAGCTGATTTTTGTATTTTTAGTAGAGACGGAGTTTCACCATATTGGCCCAGGCTGGTCTCGAACTCCTGACCTCAGGTGATCCACCCGCCTTAATCCCCAAAGTGCTGGGAGTGGGCCCCCCAAGCTTCTCAATTTCCCTGAGGGACCCAACCCTCTAGGGCCTGGTGACATCTCTTCCTCCCCTTGTCCCTCTGGGTCTGGGAGTGGTGGCAGCTGCTGTGGTTGCCCATCCTGGGCTCTTCAGTCACCTGTGCTGTGCCACCAACTCCCTGCACTCAATGTCTCCTACTCGAAACACCTGGAGACAGCCGGGCAAGGTGGCTCACGCCTGCAATCCCAGCACTTTGGCTGGCCAAGGAGGATCACTTGAGCTCAGGAGTTCAAGACCAGCCTGGGCAACATAGCAAGACCCCATCTCTACAAAAAACACAAAAACTAGCCTGGTGTGGTGGTGCACACCTGTAGCCCCAGCTACTCAGGAGGCTGAGGTAGGCGAATTGCTTGAGCCCAGGAGGATGAGGCTGCAGTGAGCCGAGACTGTGCCACTGCACTCCAGCCTGGGCGACAGAGTGAGACCTTCTCTCTCAAAAAAAAAAAAAAAAAAAAAAGCCCTGGAGGCTCTAAGCCCTGACTGACCTGACTGATACATCTCCTCTCTCCAGAAAGGATTTTTTTAGGTGGTTTATGGAGCTGCTCTTGGGGAGCCTGGAGACTACCTATGAGGCTGATAGGGTGGCCCAGATAAACACACCAGGGTGACCTGCGGGACAGAGATCTGAGCAGGGCCAGCGCTCAGGCCAACCCATCCAGGTTGCAACAGTGCACAGTCACATCCCCAGGAAGGGGCAGCCAGATCTCCCCCCTCACTGTTTGCCAATGCTTGTCTCTATAATAAGGCTTTACTTTCAGTTCTCATTATGAAAATAATCAATGTTCCTTGAAGAAAAGCAAGCAGAAGGGAATAAATATTGCTGTCAACTGGAACTCCCTGAAATAACCTCTTGGAATATTGTTACTCTGCATTACACTGACACAGGAGCGTGCTGGGCAGCCCACGTGATTCCCTTAACACCACTTCCCTGGCATGGATGCGATTCCACAATATTTTAAACATTAAAGCCAATGGGGATGATGATCACTGGGTCTGGCTCACAGGATGTTGGGAGGTCCCCAGGTTGGGGTGTGCCAAGGGCTCTGCTCAGTGCCTGGCACAGCAAATTCCCAGGTGGCTGCTGCTTTCCACTGATGCTTGAGGCTCCCAAGAGTTGGTGGCAAGGGGCTCACCCAGAGCTGAAGACCCCAGCCCACTCCTGTGCGAGGGCTCCAGGCACCTTGGAAGCACCGTGGGCCGGGGAGCCAGGACTGGCTGGGTGTGGATCCCCGTGTGTCCTTGTCACTGTGTGACCCAGCTGGAAAGCATGGTCAATAATGTCTGGGAATTGTGAAAATTGTGTGAAGTATCTGCACACAGTAGGTGTTCAGTAAAGGGTTGTTGAGTGCATAAATGAACAAGTGACCCGCATTCACGGTTGCCCGTGAGTTCTGACTGTGTCCTGGGCCCTGTGCCCCTGCAGCCTCTAACTTTGCCTCTCCGAGGAGCCAGGGTGGGTCCAGCCTTCCAGGCTGCCAGGGAGGGAGTGGGAGGCAGGACCAGGGCCTCAGGGCCAAGGCCTGGGGCAGCTACTTCCTCAGGAGGGCAGGAGGACGTTCACATGCTCTGGGCACCTCCTGGGCACCAGGTGCCATCAGGTCGGCTCTCATTTCACCCTCACGGTAGCCGTGTGAAGCAGCTAGAGTCAGCCCCATTTTACAGTTGGGGAAACTGAGGCCCAGTAAGGAAACGTGACCTGTTCAAGGTTACTCGTGGGCAGGTGCGGCAGTGAGATGCTCTCGGGCAGGTCTGAGGCCCTGTGAGCCAGGCTCAGGGGTGTGTGTCTGAGAAGTGAGGGAATGAATAATGAATTATGAATGAATGAATGAATGCATGATTCCACCTGATGCCATGCTCATGCCCTGCCCATGCTTCTGTCCTGGAGTTAGGATGGTAGCTCTCAGACCCCTCCAGAGGGGCTGGGGCACTTGGAATGGTCACAGTTCCAGGCCCACGTGCATTCAATGACTTGTTTCGGTCTCACAATCACTTGGGTACGTTCTTCTTACACATCCCATTTTATAGATGGGAAGGCAGAGGCACGGGGGGTTAAGACGCTAACCTAGGTCACACAGGTAAGTGACAGAACCAGGATTTAAGCCCAGACCTCACGCTTAACACCCTCCATGCCAGGCGCCGAGGTACGTGCCCACTGAACCCTCTCATTCACCCACAGATGCCCCCAGGACTGTAGTCAGCCCCATTCTCACATGGGAACTCCGAGGCCCAAAGAGGGGAAGCGTCAGCCCCTCGAGGAGGAGGCAGGGCAGGCGGGGCTGCAGCTGTCTGGCCCAGATCCCTGAGCTCCCCTCCATCCGCCCCACCTGGCTGGCCTGGGCCTTGGCAGAGCCCCCTCACCCCAGAGCTGGCTTCAAAAACGAGTCCTCCTGGTGCCATACGCAGAGGGTTCCCCATTTACCCTGGGCTCCCCTCAACAAGGACGGGACTCCCAGGCCCCACTGAGCCTCTGAAGCTTTGAGGAGTAGTGAGGGGCACCCAACCCAGACTGGGGAGGGCCCAGCCCTCCTGTCCCAGGAGGACAGGCCTCTTCAGGGGCCTCCTCCCAGTTGCTCCTGCATTCATGACAAGTTCAACCCCTGTGAGTTGGGGGGAATTCCTCGACAGCTCCCTGGCCAGGGAGGGGGCCCTCGGGATCCTGAAACACCCCTCCCACCTGCCAGTACCCACCAAGATGGGTCCCTGATTTGCTGTGTGGCCTTAGACCAGTGGCTGCCCTCTCTGGGCCTCACTCCCAGCTGAGACCTACAGACTCAGCCCCTGCCCAGCCCTGCCTGGCACCCGCTCGATCTGGCTGAGCTCCAGAGAACGGCAGGGCTGGGCTGTCACATGCTGAGCCACGTGACTGGCAGCGGCTGGGGGCTCCATCCCACACAGAGGAGAGGGGCTCTGCAGTTCCTCACTGCTACCCTATCTAAATCCTCACAGGCCACCAGTGTGGGCGTGGTCCAGAAGACCTCACCGCCCTCCCAGGTAGGCAGGGAGCTGGCGGGTGGGGGCCGTGATGAGCACCTCCCGGGTGCCAGGTTGGCTCAGAGGCCCCAGGGCCAGGAGCCACGGAGACCCAGGGCACCAGGGAGATGGCAGCAGCGGCAGGCCCAGGAAGGGGTATAGAGGAGGCTCCTCCCCGACACCTGTCACCCTGTCCCCTGCCTGTCCACATCCACAGCAGCTTGCGCATCATCCCTGCAGCGTGCTGGCTCAGACAGGTGTATCCGGGGCGGGCTGGGGGCAGGCAGGGACAGGCTTTGGCACAGCTGCCTGTGCCAAACCTGAGGAGGATCGAGACTACAGGAACCACCAAGGTGACCATGGCATCACGACCACGGTCCTAAGCAGAGAGGGAGGCACTCCTCCCGGGAGGCAGAGGGGACATCCAGGATGGGTACAGACCCAGCTCTGGAGCGAGAAGCCCTGCCACACACCCCCCCCATGTTTACATCCTACCCCTTCTGCCCCCACTTCCTCGTTTGTAAAATGTTAGATCTGGGGGAAGACAGGCTCTATGAATGGGGTGGCCCGTGGGGTGACGTGGAGGGACATAGAAGCACAGGGCGCCGGGAGAGGAGCAGGCACGAGGTGTGGTCCCTGAGATGGTATTTCTAGACTCCAGCCACCTTTGGGTGTGACCTCTTTGTTTTGCAGAAGGGGAAACTGAGTCTTGGGTAGGATGTAGCAGGACGAACCACAGACAAAACTCCTCAGACACTGGATTAAAGAAGGAAGAGGTTTATTCAGCCAGGAGGGTCGGCAGACTTGCATCTTAAGAGCTGAGCTCCCTGAAAAATAAATTCTTGGCCTTTTTAAAGGCTTCCAACTTTAAAGGGTCCACATGAAAGGGTCATGATAAATTGAGCAAGCGTGGGGAAGGTGACTTGCCTGACGAGTCCTCAAACTTCAGCCGTGTGTAAACTGGTCAGCCTCCAGAGTGACCAGAGTAGGGCTGTGGTCCTCAGCAGCAGCTTGGTCTCATCTCAGGATCAGCTGGATTGGATGATCTGCGTCCTGCTGGCTGGTCTACTTGTCCTGAGCTGCCAGTGTTAGCTGACTGTGATGAATCTAAGACACAACACATGCAAGTTTAACAGCAGTGGGAGTGGACAAGATTTTCATACAGGGCCTATCCTATGTGGGTCTTAGAGAAATTAGATTTTACTTTTTAACTTAAACACAGTCACTAGATTTAAAGGGGTGTCAGGCTTATCGGCATTTTTATGTACCTAATTATGAACACTTTGGCAATTCTTAAAGCCTGCATTTGTTTCTTAAGGTTAATTCCCCTAGTTCTTGGAGGTCACCTTTAATTTGACCTATGATGTGGGGATGGCCGACCGAACAAAATCTTATAGGGCAAATGCCCAGTTTGTTTGGTGGGGGTGCACCTGACTCGGAGGAGGACCATAGGCAGAAACCTGATTCTATCTTAAATGAATTTCCTGGCAATATTTCTTCAGTAGCTGCTCAAGTGTCTGGTTCACGCATTCCACCTTCTCCTGAACTTTGCAGCCGATAGGCTGTGTGTCTCTTCCATTTGATTTTTGACAGTCCTGTTAAATCTTGCACTATTTTAGCTACAGATGCCGGCCTATTGTCTGACTTTAAAGTTAGAGGCAGTCTACACCTGGGGATAATGTTTTTTAACAGTGCTTTAGTCACTTCTTGTACTTTTTGTGTCCTGGTGGGGAAAGCTTTAACTTATCCTGAAAAGGTGCAAACAAGCACTAGCATGTACCGACAGCCTCCGGCACGGGGCAGTTCTGTAAAGTCTACAAGCAAGTTTTCACAAGGCAGGGCTCCTTCTCCTGTTCCGTTTCCCAGAGGAGGGGTTCGTTTTCTGCCCCTTTTGTAACTCCATCTAGTGGCTTAGCCATCGGTGAGAAACTGGAATCCAGATACGGCCGAATCCTGCCACCTTTAATTTCTAATGTGACCGTGGGCTCCTGGAAGCCTAATGAGAAGGTGCCGGGTCTGTCCTATTCCTCACGTCCTTCAGCTTCTGCCAGCCTGATCAGGTCAGAATTTGGTTCCTCCAAGGTGCGGCAGCCCTTGGCCAATGGCCTCTTTGTCTTGCAGCCTTAGCCATTTCCCTCATTGCCTTCTGAACATTTATCTTTCTAGTTTTCTTTCTTTCTGTATCTGGCACATTAATCTTTCTCTAGCCTTGTCCAGCTCTTGAATCCTTGCCTAACTTGACTTCTTCCATGTCTGCATCTCCATCCATGTCCTCTCACATTGTTAATTTTTTTTTATAAGAGCTGTTGCCAACACATTGGCTTTTTTTCTTTAAGCCTTGAATTTACTTTCCTTTTTTTTTTTTCTGAGTTTTTCTGCTCCCACGTCCAGCTGGCGGGGCCAGGCAACGGCATGGGCCCTGCCCTCATGCACTGCTGTCTGTCTCTCCTATTTCCTTTTGATTTCCTTTTTTTACACTTACTCTTAGTCTTGTTTTTCTTTTGCTCTTCTCCTGGCACCGGTCTTTAGCCTCCCTTTTTTTTTTTTTTTTTTTAGATGGAGCTGGGCTGGGGAGAGGGATTTAAACTTTGGCGTGCCTAGCCGCCATGCTTGTTGCTTTTGCTCTTTCCCTTTTGTTCCCTGGTCACAGTTAACATACACGTTGGTGGCCACTTTTATAGACTGGGTGGTATTCACGCCTGCAACTTCCGCTTGATGTCACCCTGGGCTTGCCCTACAAATGAAGTAATCACCATATGCTAATGTTCAGCAGCCTCAGAGTTAAATGGGGTATAAAGCCAGAATGCTTCATAGAGTCTCTTATAAAACTGACTTAGGCTCTTGTCAGTTCCTTGAAGCACTTCTGAAATTTTTCTTTTTTTTAATTTTTTTTGAGATGGAATCTCCCTCTGTCACCAGGTTGGAGTGCAGTGGCTCAATCTCGGCTTACTGCAAGCTCTGCTTCCCGGGTTCACACCATTCTCCTGCCTCAGTCTCCCAAGTAGCTGAGACTACAGGCCCCTGCCACCAGGCCCAGCTAATTTTTTGTATTTTTAGTAGAGACAGGGTTTCACCACATTAGCCAGGATGGTCTTGATCTTCTGACCTCGTGATCCGCCTGCCTCGGCCTCCCAAAGTGCTGGGATTACAGGCGTGAGCCACCACGCCTGGCCCTGAAATTTTTCTTATATTAATGGCTTTCTTTTTACCAACTCTTAGCTTCTGCAGAAGTGCCTCTCGGTACCTCTGCAAACGCTGAAACTGAGTTGCGTTCTCTGGGTCCTTTTTGTCCTTTTTGCCAGAGTTCAGCAGGCCCTTTTCTTTATATAATGCTCCATGCACTTGGAGGGTTAAACAGGCATACCGAGAGTCAGTGTAAATGTTTACAGTCTTACCTTCACTGAGTTCTAAGGCCCGGATTAAAGCAATGAGCTCCGCTTTCTGGGCTGAAGTATTTCCTGGGGCAACGATCTGGCTTTAACGACAGTGTCCAGGGTTACCATCGCATATTCTGCATCTCTCTCCCCTTGTGGGTTGATGAAGCTGCTCTCGTCCACATACAGCTCCCAGTCTGCTGATGCCCAAGACTGGTCCCGGAGGTCAGGTTTGCCAGAGTAAACTGAGTCCAACACCTCTGCACAGTCATGCTTGACGGGACTCTCTGATACCAGGAGCAAGGTGGCGGGTTCAGGGTGTTTCCAGTTTAGTGGTTGAAAAGGGCTGATAGGCCAGGCGCAGTGGCTCACGCCTGCAATCCCAGCACTTTGGGAGGCCAAGGCAGGTGGATCATGAGGTCAGGAGATCGAGACCATCCTGGCTAACACGGTGAAACCCTGTCTCTACTAAAAACACAAAAAATTAGCTGGGCCTGGTGGCAGGCACCTGTAGTCCCAGCTACTTGGGAGGCTGAGGCAGAATGGCCTGAACCCAGGAGGCGGAGCTTGCAGTGAGCAGAGATGGAGCCAATACACTCCAGCCTGAGTGACAGAGCGAGACTCCGTCTCCAAAAAAAAAAAAAAAAAAAAATTAGCCAGGCGTGGTGGCGGGCGCCTGTAGTCCCAGCTACTTGGGAGGCTGAGGCAGGAGAATGGAGTGAACCCGGGAGGAGGAGCTTGCAGTGAGCCGAGATCACGCCACTGCACTCCAGCCTGGGTGACAGTGCAAGACTCCATCTCAAAAAGAAAAAAAGAAAAGCGTTGATAGATGAAAGTCTGTTGCCCCTGTCCCCGGACATGGGCCTGGTCATCATAATAGATAGGTCCTCGTGTCTCCCTGAGAGGCATTTACATAGCTTGAGGACGGCCAGATCTGAGACGGCCCGCTTGACTATCTTGACTTCCTTCCCTGGCCTCTCAAGGCTCCGATCCTCCCCTCGGAGGTGAGACCTGGGGCGTGTTAGCTCCTGAATCTCATTTCTGGGAGGGCTGTTGGCCTCGGTAAAGAGGGGTAGGCTGGGGCATATGGAGAAAAAATTTCTGTTACCTCTGGCGGCTCCTACAAAACTGGCTTCTCTTGCTGTTTCTGGGACTCTCCTTTTAACTCTGTGTCTACTGGCGAAACTGCTCTTACTTTCACTTTCAGCTTTTTTTTTTTTTTATCTTTTGCAATAAGCTGTTAAACAGGGCTGGATTTATGCTGGTTTTTGTTTATATTATATTTAACTATGAGTTAATATAAAGGAATTGATCTGGGTCCACTGGCTGTCCTCTGACTCTTGTCACCACCTTAAATACATTGCCAATTATTCCCTGTCTATACCTTCCGTCGGCTATCCAACACCAAAAGAGGGCAATTCTAATTCATAGAGAGTTCTCAGCCTCTTTGGGGGAGGACGGGGGTTAACTTAACTCTGTAACCCCCTCCAAAACCTTTCATAACGTGCATTTTAATAGAGTAAGTTTTGGCTGAGCGTGGTGGCTCATGCCTGTAATCCCAGTACTTTGGGAGGCCAAGGCAGGCAGATCATGAGGTCAGAAGATCGAGACCATCCTGGCTAACATGGTGAAACCCCGTCTCTACTATAAATACAAAACTTAGCCGGGTATGTTGGCGGGCACCTGTAGTCCCAGCTATTCGGGTGGCTGAGGCAGAAGAATGGTGTGAACCTGGGAGGCGGAGCTTGCAGTGAGCAGAGATCATGCCAACACACCCCAGCTAGGGCAATAGAGCGAGACTCTGTCTCTAAAAAACAAAAAACAAACAAACAAAAATAGAGTAAGTTTTGATGTTTTGATGACTTTCCTCTTATTTTTTTTCTTTTTTTGATTTTTTTTTAATATAGTTCCTAGCGGAGTGGGCTTACTTTGCGTCCGACCTGTTTTTCTCTCAAGACAAAACAACATTCACACTACAAGAAGGAAAGGGTAAAATGTTACTCACTCGTCTAATTCACACGAAATCAAAATCAAAACTAAAACCAAAGTGTTGTTAAAGGCACAGCTGTTCGTCAAGCAATTTAAGCCAAGTCAAAATCAAAACAAAACCCAAAGTGCCAACAAAGGCACCCTGTGGGTGGTCAGGCCACGCTTCCACTCAGATGGAGTGGGCAAGTTCCCAAGACCAGTCTTACCGTGTTTCAAATGTCCGGTTCCTTCCCCGTGTTCAGCCACTGCGTTGATCCTCCACGGGGGCCTGCTGTGCGCTGCTCTGACGAGGCATCCTACCAGGGCCAATGCTTACCCCGGAGCGCTCTCAGGATCCGCATCGCTCAAGCTGGCTGGAGTCCCCCGCAGGGATGCTCTACAGGGCAGGCATAAGCTGCCTAAGGGGCTGCCTTGAACACCCATTAATCACCTTGCTTCCCGGTCAGGGAACCAAGAAAGGTAGTGGGTCGAGTCGCAGACAAAATTCCTCAGACACCAGATTAAAGAAGGAAGAGGTTTATTCAGCCGGGAGCGTCAGCAGACTTGTGTCTTAAGAACCGAGCTCCCCGAAAAAGAAATTCTCGGCCTTTTTAAGGGCTTCCAACTTTAAGGGGTCCACGTGAAAGGGTCGTGATAAATTGAGCAAGTGTGGGGAATGTGACTAGGGGCTACGTGCATCAGCTAACAGAATGGAAAGTTTTACAATGCTTTTTCATACAGATAACACAAGTAGTTTAGGTCAGGGGTTGATGTTATTATTATTATTACTTTTTAAAACTACCAGGGCCGGGTGGTGGCGCCAAGGTCTTCTGGCTATTTCTCTTACTTCTGTTTTTTCTAACTTTTTGCTTTCTCTCTTTCCTCCTGTCTTGTAAACCAGGCAAGGCGGTGGCAGGAGGGCAGGAGTAGTAGTGGTCTCCTTCCTTAGGGAGGCATCGAGGGAAGGTTGGGAGTGGGGAAGGCTGGGAGTGGGGAAGGCTGGGAGTGGGGAAGGCTGGGAGAGGGGAAGGCTGGGAGTGGGGAAGGCTGGGAGAGGGGGGCAGAGACTTCCTTACTATTCTGGGCCACAGAATATAACATTCCACTAATATTATAATATAATATACCTGATACAATGATAGTTCCCCTCCCCACACCAGGATTCCCAGGGCCACTGCCCCACTTCTCGTCCTCAGGCTGGCCCTCAGCTCGGAGCTCATCCCTGCTGTGCGGCTCTAGCCTGGCGCCCTCTGGGCGTTGACTCCTTCTCTGTGGTCTGGGAGGAGATGTCGAGGCCCCTGAGGGAGGTGGTGGTGAAATCTCGGCTTGCAGCCTCCAGCCCGCCCAGAGCCAGAGTCAGGCATGAGGCCAGGGCAACTCCGCCTCCGGGGGGCTGGCCCTGCGTTGGACATTTCTTAACAGCAGGGCTGCCGGGCAGAGTGAGACAGCCAGGAGGAAGGGCAGCTTGGCAGAGCCTCAGGTACAGTATTCCGGGGAGGCTGGGGCTGTAGTGGGCCAGCAGTCAGGGCCAGAGTCCAGCTCAGCAACTGTGGGTTGCAGGCAGCCCAGGCGGGCCTAGCCACAGGCAGCTGCACTCAGGGGCCGCCATGTCCTGGCTGAGCTCATCTGCCTGCCTGCTGGGGGAGAAAGCAGAAGGAGGAGAGGCAGGGCTGGGGAGTGGCAGCGAGGTCCCGGGCACCCCACTGGCTAGCAGGCACCCTTCCGTTGTCCGAGCTGGGCTGCCACCACCTCCTCTTCCTGGGATTCCCGGACACCCTCCAAGGGAACCAAGGGACCAGTTCTGGGCCCAGCTGCCCCAGGAAGGACTGTGCCCTCCTTCCCTGCAGCGGGTCAAGTATCTCTTCCAGCAACAGCTGTTTCCTGGGCACCAGCCTGCATGCCCAGCACTGATGCGGGGACGTGGCGATGAATGACTCTGGGAAAGAATTGTTCTTAGCAATGGACTTTGTCAGGGTCCAAGGAAGGAGTAGCCAGCCAGCCCCGCCCTGCCTGCAGGAGGCCCTTCTCATCCCGGGAACTGTGCCCCAGCAGGGAGCCGGGGCTGCTCAGCCGCCTTGTGGCCCAGGGTTGGGTCGGCCCAAGCCACAAACGTGGGGATGCGCTGGTCCCTGGCTCCCCAAGGACCCCATGGAAGGGAGGGGCTGCCGAGCTTTCGGAGACCTCATGAAAATCCAGCTTAAGGCCATCAAAAGACAAAATGACAACACATTTAGTTATAGATCAAATTGGCTTCTATTTATGATTCGTGAATCTGGGCAGCCTGCATTCTACAAAATGGAATGAGAGTTCCCACCAGGCTGTGGCGGAACGGAGAGTTCGTAAGGCAAGAAGGAGGAAACAGAAAAATAGGAAACACCAAACTACCTAACACTGGGTCACTGCAGACACCAGGTCACTGCAGACGGCTGTTTTCTAAGGGGTAAGGCAGAGGGGACTCCCTGATGACGCCAGCCCAGGTGGACTGGAATCTCCTCCTTCCCGGAGAAATTTGTCTGTTGTTTTGGGTTCTATCTGCTTCCTTAAAGCTTCAGTTTGATGACGTGGTGTTTGGCATAAGTGCCTCCATTTTGGTTCGGTCTTGTCTGTTGGGGCCTAGTACAGGAACTCAGGTCAAACCACAGCCTCTCATCATGTTTGTTGAAGGAAGCTAAACTGCAGGAGATCAGAATCAGAGACCCTGTGGTATTGGGCCTGTGGGTCCCCTGATGCTGACCTGGTGATCCCGGCCTTCTGGCTGCCCTGATGGGGGTCCCCCCAGGCCCTCTACTCACCATGTTCAGTCCCTCTGTCACCACATCACTGTCCCCAGTTGGGTCTCAGGGTGATGTCCGTGTCTCCCCAACACCCACCCTGGATCAAGGTCTCTTCAGGCCCCTCTACAGAGGGGCTGCCCCCAGCCCTCCCCTGTACGTCCGTCCTCCGTGGACACTGAGCACTTCTCGGGCTCCCAGTGCTTGAATTCTCCCGACAGTGGTGTGGGGGCTACAGCCAGTGCCCCATTTTATAGACGGGAAAAGTGAATACAAAGAGGTCAAGCAACCTGTCCAAGGTATCCCCACTCACACGTGGTTGCTGCAGTTTGAACCCAGGTCATTGGGCCCCCAGACTACACCGTGCTTACAGGATGCTCTTAGAAGGCCCGTGGTATAGATGAGGAAACTGAGGCAGGAAGAATGAGAGAACGGGCAGAGCCTCTGTTTCCTTGGAATCCAACCCACTTGACGGGCCGGGGTGTGAACGAGCAGAGGGGTCTCTGCCCGGGGATGGTCCCTCAGCAGGACGGTCCCTGCTGTGAGGTTGGGGGCAGCGGCTTGGCCAGCCATTCACTCCCTGTGATATGTCGTCCCCGTTCCTGCCCGCTCTGTTCCCAGAGCCTGTGGGCACCTGCGGCGAGCACCCAGGCTGGCATAGTGCCCAGCGTGCGGGCACCTGAGTATTGCTTTTAGAGGCCTGCGGCCTTGGGGTGAAGTGCCTGGTCCTGCACCGGCCCCCAGGCCAGAGGAAACAGAGCCACTGTCTTCATCACCAAATGATGTGGCAACTCCCCCCCACCCCAGAAGCTGTAGGTCTGGGCCAGATGTGCCTCAACCTGTGATGGGGGGCCATGCCCCAGAGACCCTTGGGCCCATCAGCCCCCGGACCTCAGTGGCTCAGCCCCAGGAGGCAAGAGGTAGGCTTAGACCCCACAACCCAAGCACTGTGGGGAGTGGCAGCAACGGTGAGGAGGGAGGCCAAGGAAATGGAATCCAAACAGCAAGAGACCTCCCCTCACTGGGCACCCCTCCCACAGCCGGCCTGCCAGAGTCCACCCGGCCCTGGGTCTGCTGTCCAGGCCCCAACCCACTGTCCCTTCCCCCAAGGACTTGGCTGCCCATCCCCAGGGGACTATGAGGGAGGTGGGAGCCGGGGTGGGTAGCCTTCTGCTCCTCTGGATTTGGGTTTTCCAGTGTGAGGAGCTGGGTGGCATCAGGCAAGCTCTAGCCCTCTGTGAGCCTCAGCCTCCATCTCCTTCAGTGGGGTGAACAGCAGCCCCTCAGTAGGCAGCCGTGGTGGTGAAATGAGTAAGGGCAGGCACGGGGATCACATGCAACTTCCTTATGACCTCACACTGTGGGAGAGGCGCCGCGGGGGTGGGCTTGGGGGCCGCCAGCCCAGTGTCTGATTTAGGAGTTCCCTATTCTGTGTGACCACAATGGCTGCCCGGCACCCTCGGTGGGTCACAGGCCCAGGATCCCCCGATCTCAGGAGGAAGGCAGCCTTGGCTTCTCCACTTGCGAGGGTCCTGCCCAGCTCCCTGTCCCCTGCTGGGCACTCCCTGGGGGCCTCAGTCCAGAGTGAGTGACCCGTAGGGGCAATGCCAGGGCTGGTTGCTCTGTGGGAGAGATGTGTCCTGCGGCCCTGGTGAGTTGGTTTCAGTGTTGCTAGGAGGGTTCTGGAATGTTCCATGCAGAACTCCATCCCTCGCAGAGCTCCCGGCCCACAGTCCACCATTCACATTACGTGCCTTGCATTTTTGTGGTTTCTGCAGAGAGTCTTACAAAGGGCGAGAGAGGTGCAGGCGTGGTTTGCCTTTGACCATCGGCAGAAGTCTGAAGGTGAGAGTAGAATGGAGAATGACCCAGGAGAGTGCGGAGTTGGGGGAGATAAATATTTGCAGGCTACTTAGCAGAACACCCAGAGCTGACCTTTGTCGAGTACTTTCTGTGGGCACAACAGCAAACATTTTATGCAGCGTCATGTCATTTAATCCTCACAATGACACCAGGTGCCATTAGCATCCCCATTTCACAGATGAGGAAACTGAGGCAGAGAAGGTGAGTTACTTGCCCAAGGTTCCACAACCAGTAAGAGGCAGAGCCTGGAGACAGGCCTGATGGTGGCTCGAGAGGCTCATTCTTGGCTCCTGGGTCTCAGTCCTGCTCCCGTGACGGGCCATCGCCTATGGGGACCATGGTGCCTGTCCTGTGTGCGGGCAGCTGCCCAGCTTCTCCCAGTCAGAGCAGGAAGATGGTGGGTTCAGCCTGCCTGCCCCCGCCCCCCAATCACTCCAGCTGAGGGCTGGCCTGGGTCTCCCGACCAGGTTGTCAGCAGCACAGTGGTCCAGCAGGGCCATCCTGCAGACCGAAGCAGGTCCCACCCTCAAGGTGGCCACTTAATAATCACCCACAGCCTTGTACTCACTGACACTGGGCCCTGGGCTCAGAACAGACTGTGTGGTCTCATTATCAGCTGGCAGGTGCCATCATCACACCAGTAACATGACAGGCTTCGAGCACTAGTTCTCAAATAAGTAGGAACAGAGGGGCCTGCTCCCAGCCTAATGAGGGGGAAATAAGGGGGATGTGGATAGGGTTGGGAGGTGGGTAGAGTGTAACCAGACGTTTATCACATAGCAAAACTCAGAACGGTGGGGAGCAGAGTCAAGGGGCCACTGTGACAGTGGATGGGGGCATAATCTGGGTGGGCTGCCTGGAGGAAGCATCGACCAACCTGCGATCTGGAGGAAAGGGACTCAGAGAGGAAAGGAGGAAAGGGTCCCCACAGGTCCTTGGCACCAGGCCGAGGAACGAGTGCGCCAGAGCGCTCCTCCAATGAACTTCAAGTTTCAAGTAAACAGGCAGGGCTCGGGGGAATGTCTAGGCCCCTACCCTGCCTGCCAGCCCTGGCTGGCACCAGCATGGAGGCAGGAACGCCCTCTCCCACCCCCGATCCTCTCCCCCACAGCTGTTTCCGCCTCCCAGCACCACAGCCCCGGCGGGGTGGACAGCAGGGCCTCCAGGAGGCCCGAGGTGTTGTCCCTCTTCCTGCAGAAGCTCAGGCACAGGGAGAGGAGGCTATTGCCCACCGGCCTGGCCTCCCTGGGCAGTGCCCCCCGGCTGGGGACAGGGAAGGATGGAGAATTCTGTGTCTGGAGTGCTCCAAGGTGGTGGCCATGGTGGCAGTGGGTGGGATACCCCCACTACTCATTAAGCTCCTGCTTACTCCATTCAGGCTGGCAGGGGTGAGGCCGCCCCGCCTCCAGGAGGGGCATCAGGGCAGGGCAGAGGCCATGGCTTGGGGTTAATTTCTGTGCGGCAGGAAGAAGCGTGGCGCTCTGCCTGCTGCTCACCCTCGGGGGGCTGTGGTGGAACAGCTGTCCCCAAGCCCACATCCAGTCCTTCAGCCGCCTCCAGGTGCATGGCAGAGGGGAGTGGTGCGAGGGGCTTCATGTGTGTCTGGGAGTGTTCACTGTTGGGGGTAAGGGGTCGCAGGCAGCCTCAGTCCCCGTGGGGCATTCTGAGTGGGTCCCTGTGTGTGTGTGAGGTAGAGGTGTCTGCAAGCCCCTGTGGGTGCAGGCAGGTCAGGGGTGCCCAGACCCTGGGGCGGCTGGGTGGTGCCCGCGAAGGAGGGGCAGCCCTGGCCACCCAGTTCATGCCGCCCCATCTGGCAGGATGGACCCCTTTGAGGACACGCTGCGGCGGCTGCGGGAGGCCTTCCACATGGGGCGCACGCGGTCGGCTGAGTTCCGGGCTGCGCAGCTCCGAGGCCTGGGCCGCTTCCTGCACGAAAACAAGCAGCTTCTGCATCACGCGCTGGCCCAGGACCTGCACAAGGTGGGCTGGGGTTGGGGTATGAGAGGGTGCACCAGGGGCAGGGGGGCACGGAGGGCAGCTGGGACAGAGGAGGATGAAGGCAGCTGCGCCCTCCATGAAGGGGAGTTGAAAGCAGCTCCTCCCCTAGGCCAGAGCCGCTCTTGCACATTCATCCAGTCACTCATTTCTGTATTCATGTAGCAACTATTTGCTGAGCACCTACTATGTGCCAGGTACTATGTGCCAGGTACTGTTCTAGGCTCTGGATATACAGCAGAGAATAAAACAAAGTTCCCACACCTACGAAGCTGACCTTCTGTCAGAGACAAAAAAACAGCAAATAAATAATTGCACATCAAGGCCGGGCGCGGTGGCTCACGCCTGTAGTCCCAGCACTTTGGGAGGCCAAGGTGGGCAGATCACTTGAGGCCAGGAGTTCAAGACCAGCTTGATCAACATGGCGAAACCCCGTCTCTGCTAACAATACAAAAATTAGCTGGATGTGGTGGTGGGCGCCTGTCATCCCAGCTACTCAGGAGGTTGAGGCATGAAAATCGCTTGAAGCTGGGAGGTGGAGGTTGCAGTGAGCTGAGGTCACATCACTGCACTCCAGCCTGGGCAACACAATGAGACTCTATCTCAAAAATAATAATAATAATAATTACACAGCATGTTGGGTTGAAATATGTGCCCTGGAGACACACCCAGGGTGAAGGGGAGAGAGGGGGCCAGGATCAGGGTGCTGTTTTATATGTGGGGGTCAGGGAAGGTTTCTCTGAGAAAGGGGTCTTAGAGCAGAGACATGAAGATGGAGGGGGAGGCTCCCCATGGACGCTGGGGAGATGGCAGCAGGCACAGCATGTGCAAAGGCCCTGAGACAGGAGGTGCTGGGCGTTTCTGCTTGAGGAGCAGCAAGGAGGCCAGCTTGGCTGTGGGGAGTGGGAGAGGAAGAGACAACAAAGACGAGGCCCGGGGCACGGGCCACACTAGCTAGGACCTCACAGGCTATGAGGTCTTGGGCTTCTCTCTGGGTACAGCAGGCATCGTGGCCTCTGTCTGGACCCTGAAGGCCTGGGGCCTTAGCCCCTCCCAATCCCAGTAGCAGCCAAGGCAGAACCCCGAGAAACACACTTCCCCCAACCCCTTACCCATCAGGGCCTGGCCTGCCCCTGCCTCAGGACACCTGCCCCTGCCTCAGGACACCTGCCGCTGCCTCAGGACACCTGCCCCTGCCTCAGGACATCTGTGCCAGGGGCTGCCCCTGGCTCCTATTCTCTGGACAAAATGTCTCCTCCCTTTGCCTTGAAGGCCATAGTGTCCAGATCTTCCCCTAGCCCATTGGGTTCCCTGGGGACAGACTCCCCCGCCACCACTGAGCTTCTGCCACCGGCCACCTACCTGCCTTCATGAGACTTGACCTGACATCTGTCTGGTCCCTTTTCTCCCTTCGGCTCAGATTCTGCCTCCTGCCTTCCCATCCCAGGTGCAGGAGCAGGGCCCTACAAAGGGAGCAGTAGCCCAGAACATTCAACCTGGTCTCTCTCTCTGGCCCTGGTCAGCCCCCTGTCCCCACCCTCAGCAGGCAGCATCTGCCCAGCATCACGTGCACCCTCTCAGTTAACCCCTTGGTGAATCTGGCTGGACAACCACGCACCCAGCGGCCCCCAGACGAGGCTCAGAGAGCGCGTTCTTGCCCGAGGGCAAGCAGCCAGGAAGAGCAGAGCCAGAGTTTGAACCTGGCTCAAAATAGCCCAGTCTCCCAAAGTCAGGTCCCAGGTGACCTAGGAGGCATGACGGGCAGGCCACCAGGCTCATGGGGCCAGAGCACAGGCTGTGGGAAAGTCCATGTGGAAGGCACCTTCACCGAGCCTCCGTGGCTGGGAGGGGCTGGTGCGCGTGGCGTCTTCCTCCCTCTGGGTGGAAGCCAGCTGTAGCCCTGGCCTTGCCCCTGGTTCGCTGAGTGACCTCAGGCAGGGCATCCCCTTCTCTGGGCTTCGCTGGTCCTCCAGCCCATCCAGCACCCCCTCTGCCCTGACCCGGGAGAGCCCACACCCCATAACCTCAGGCGCTGCCTCAGGCAGGCAGACAGCCTGGCCCGGTGTCCCTGACCTGTTCTCCAGCGGCCTGCGGCCTGGCTGATTTCTCCTCCCTTGGGGTGCAGAGGGCAGGGCGCACTGGCTAGTCGAGAGCAGGACAATGTCCCTATTGATTCGGATCTCCTCACTCCTGCTTAGAAGCCTGACAGTGGCCCTGGCCCCTGGGCTGTGGGAACTGACAGCATTTACCTAGGGGTGGCTGTGCCTGTGTCCCCTGCAGACCAATCTCCACCCTGCTCTTTGGGAGGCCGAGGTGGGAGGATTGCTTGAGGCCAGGAGTTCAAGACCCACCTGGGCAACATAGCAAGACACTATCTCTGCAAAAAATCAAAAACTAAACTTTTTTTTACATTAAAAATTAAAAAAAAAAAAAAACCTAAGTCAGATCCCATCTCTGCTCTTCTCAGGAGTCCCTTGCCCAGCCGCCTGGCCCCCTCACCTTGCCCACTCCTCTTCTTGCTAAACAGGAGTACAGCAAGCTCACAGCCACCTCAGGGCCTTTGCAGCTGCCAGGGCCTCTGCCTACAGTATGCCGCCTCCCAGTACCCACGACTTGCTCCTTCCTTACCTTTAGGTCACTGCTCAAATGTGACCACCGCCTGGAGACCTGTACTGGCCACTTTGTAAAAACAGCATACACACATTGGATGTATACATGTGCACACCTGTGCACAGCCACACGCTCCAGCAGTCTCCACCCCTGCCCTGCTCCGTGCTTTCCCTAGCGCGGCCACATCCTAATGGAGCCGTCAGTGTTCTCACCTTCACATGGACCGACTACCCCCTGCAAGGTCGGCCCCAGGGCAGGGCCCTCCGTTTTGCAGAGACAGCACCTCAGACAGGAAGCACGCACTGAACATGGAGTGAGTGAGTGAACGAATGAAAATGAATGAATGAGTTGTGGAAGCAGGCCCTGCCTGGAGGAGGCTGTACCCTCCTGCTGGCTCTGGGACTCCTGGCCCACCCTGACCCCACCCACTTCCCGCAGTCGGCCTTCGAGTCGGAGCTGTCCGAGGTTGCCATCAGCCAGGGCGAGATCACCCTGGCCCTGAGGAACCTCCGGGCCTGGATGAAGGACGAGCATGTGCCCAAGAACCTGGTGAGCTGGTCGGGCTGAGGCGGGCAGGGGCTCGGGATATTTGCTCCTACAGGGTGGCCCCTCTGGATGGAGCTGGCTGCCAAGGGGTCGGGGTGCTGAGCACTTAATTTCATCCCCGGCTCCCGCCCAGGCCACACAGCTGGACTCCGCCTTCATCCGGAAGGAGCCCTTTGGCCTGGTCCTCATCATTGCGCCCTGGAACTATCCCCTGAACCTGACGCTGGTGCCCCTCGTGGGTGCCCTCGCTGCAGGTGAGAGCTGGGCCTGCCCCTTCCGGCCACCCTTCGCCACTGGGGGTCTCAGGGCCACCCATGGATCCCAGGAGGACATGGGGGAAACGGCCCAGGTGACAAAGAAGACTGTCTGGTCCACCATACCCGGGCTGTGTGGCCCTGGGCCCATCAAGTCACCTTTCTGAACCAGGTTCTGCATCTGAAAGTGGGTGAGGCCGATGCCTGCCCTGCAGGTGTGTGGAGACCAGGAGCGGGCTACGCCTCCCCCAGCTCTCTCCCTGCGCTGCCCTGCAGGGAACTGCGTGGTGCTGAAGCCATCAGAGATTAGCAAGAGCATGGAGAAGGTCCTGGCCGAAGTGCTGCCCCGATACCTGGACGAGGTGAGCAGGGCTGCCGGGCAGGTGGAGTGGGAACAGGCAGGGCTCAAGGGCTGGGCAGCCCCTGACATGGAAGGGCCTGTCGGTCAGACCCAAGTCCCCACCTCAATTCTGCCTCTTCTGAGTTGTGTAAACTTGACCAAGTCACCGCCCCTCTCAGCCTCACTTTCCCTCTGAGGAGCAGCGAGGGCAGCCTGTTGCCCAGGGGTCCCGTGTCTGCCTCCACCTGGCCCTGGCATCAGTCCCTCCAGCGCCAGCCGGACTCCAAGCTGGGCCTGCCAATGCCAGGCAACCTTGGGGAGCTCCCTGCTCCCCACTTTGCCTCCACCCAACCCTCCTAGAGCCCTGGCTGGGTCAGGCCAGGCGGGACGGAGGCAGGGCAGGGTCCAGGCAGGGCGGGCTCCTCCCTGGGCTCTCGGAGCTGGGGTCCCAGAGGGAGCCTCGCCTATCGCGCCTTGCAGAGCTGCTTTGCCGTGGTGCTGGGGGGGCCCCAGGAGACGGGGCAGCTGCTGGAGCACAGATTCGACTACATCTTCTTCACAGGTGAGGCCGGGACGAGGGTCGGGCCAGGCTGGGGTTGGGGAGGACAGCCCCATGCTCAGGGGTCCTGTCCCTAAATCTGGGAGTCCACAAGAAAGACTGAATTCTCCTCTCTCTCTGGACCAGGCTGGGAGCAGTCCTGGATCCCCAGACCCCTTAGGAAGGGATGGAGTCCTACGTCCAGGGCCAGCCCACCGTGCCAACCACAGCCTCAGGAACCATAGCCTCTGCCCCCACTGCCCCCAGACCCTCATACGTGACCCCACTGCCCCCAGGCTCTTAGACACCACCCTACTGGTGCCCACAGCCCTCTCTGCAGGCAGATGAGGGACTAGGCCTCAGCGTCCTGCCCAGGGTCACCCTTGTGACCAGGATGGGGACAGGCTGGAATGTGCATACAAGCCCTTGGTGAAATCCATGCCAGAGGTCACTCCTTTTTTTTTTGAGACAGAGCCTTGCTCTGTCACCCAGGCAGTGGCACAATCTTGGCACAATCTTGGCTCAGTGCAACCCCTGCGCCTCCCGGGTTCAAGTGATGCTTATGCCTCAGCTTCCCAAGTAGCTGGGATGATAGGCATGTACCACCACGCCCGGCTAATGTTTTGTATTTTTAGTAAAGACAGGATCTCACTATGTTGTCCAGGCTGGTCTCGAACTCTTGGCCTCAACCAATCCTCCTGCCTTGGCCTCCTAAATTGCAGGGATCACAGGCATGAGCCACCACAAAAACCCAGCCTGGAGTTTTTGAGCTAGTGAGGGGCAGAGGGAGGGGGAGGAGGACAGTGGTGCTGGCAGGCGAGTCTGTGCCTTGCAGGTCGAGGCAGTCATGGGGATGGGCCCGGCAGGATTGACCAGGCCACCTCCCAGCAAAGACAGGAGGAGGCCCGGAAGGAAGCACAGAGCCCAGGAAGCACTGTGCCCAGGACGGGGCAGGGGTGAAAGTAGAGAAGGGACAGTGGCTCCTGCTGGCTTTAATCCTTGACCACAAGGGGGAGAAATGCCAGGGCCATCCCCACAGACACAGCAGCGTGGTCGGCGAGTCAGGTCTGGGGAGGGGCCTTGAGGCCCAGACAGGGCTAGGGCAGAGAAGGCTGAGTGCATGGGGAGACTGCTGGGCTCTCAGAGGCCAGCACAGAGGAGAGGTGAGGCCGAGCCAGGCAGGACATGGGGACGCCTGCATCAGCCTGGGCCAGGCCACCTCAAGGGTCAGAAAAAAAGGGCTGGGCACGTGGCAGAACTTCCAGGTTTAGGTTTAGAGAAGAGAGACCTGAATGCCACAGACAGAGCTGGACTCCAGCCTTGGCTGAACAGGGATCCCTGAAGTTTCCAAAGGAGATGGGTAGGGAGGGGTTCCATGCAGCATTTTGCAAAGAGTCCCCTGCAGGGTAAGCCAGGGTCAGAAGCAGAGGCGGGAGGAGCCAAGGGGTTTGGCTCAGGAGGGGGACCCTGGGGGCCAATAGCGGCCATGCACCATTCCCTCCTGAGACTCTGTGCTTAGGGGCTGGTCCTGGTGAAGGATGAGCAGGGCCCTGGGCTGCAGGGTGGCAGTGAGGAACAAGGAAAGGCCAGGCGTTGGAGCCCGCTGACTCCAACACCTCTCCAGGGAGGAGCGGGGCCCGGGGCTGGGCCATCCCGCCTGGCCCAGGTCACTGAACGGCCACTCTGGTTTCCTTCCACACCCAGGGAGCCCTCGTGTGGGCAAGATTGTCATGACTGCTGCCGCCAAGCACCTGACACCTGTCACCCTGGAGCTGGGGGGCAAGAACCCCTGCTACGTGGACGACAACTGCGACCCCCAGACCGTGGCCAACCGCGTGGCCTGGTTCCGCTACTTCAACGCCGGCCAGACCTGCGTGGCCCCCGACTACGTCCTGTGCAGCCCCGAGATGCAGGAGAGGCTGCTGCCCGCCCTGCAGAGCACCATCACCCGTTTCTATGGCGACGACCCCCAGAGCTCCCCAAACCTGGGCCGCATCATCAACCAGAAACAGTTCCAGCGGCTGCGGGCACTGCTGGGCTGTGGCCACGTGGCCATTGGGGGCCAGAGTGACGAGAGCGATCGCTACATCGGTGAGTCCTGCTGCCCCTACCACAGCCCACCTGGGCCAAGACCCCTCCTCACGGGAGGGCCCACGGCTGGGCCACGAGTCTGGACCCGCACCTGAAAGCCGGCCCCTGTCAGAGCCCGGTCTTGAGCCACAGCTCCAGTGCCGTGACTCCGTCTCTGTGCTTCCGAGCCTGTGGCCCCACAAGGCCAAACTGCTCCCTCAGCCCTGGATTCGCTGAGTTCGGATCCCAGGGCTCCAGGGCCCAGCGTGCTAAGATGAACTCCCATCCCACCACCGGCTGTCCTGAAAGGCCACAACCTCAGATTCTCCGAGCCCACGATCCCCAGGTTCTAAACTCTAATGGCCCCGTCCTGAGCCCCCCAGTCTCCTGGGCCGTACGGCTCAGCAGCTCACGGGACACTGTGGCTCCAACATTCTGGGATGCTGTCGCCTCATGAACCCTAAGGTTCTAAGAATCCCATCACCCCTGACTGTGAGACCAAGTTCAGGGGATTCTCTGCACCCCACAGGCCCTGAGCAGGCTGGGGAAGACCTAGGGTCCCTTCTTGGGGGCTGTGGGGAGACTTTCTTCCCTAAACACTCCAAAGCCTGAAGCCGTGGGAAGTCAGACCTTAGGATCCTGGCCTGGAGCCCTGGCCCATGGCCCTGTCCCCATCTCTACCCCCACTCCTGGGGGTGGTCCTGACTGTGGCCCTGGGGCTGAGCTATCTCTGGTGCCCGGCAGCCCCCACAGTGCTGGTGGACGTGCAGGAGACGGAGCCGGTGATGCAGGAGGAGATCTTCGGGCCCATCCTGCCCATCGTGAACGTGCGGAGCGTGGACGAGGCCATCGAGTTCATCAACAGGCGGGAGAAGCCCCTGGCCCTGTACGCCTTCTCCAACAGCAGCCAGGTGGGGGTGCGGCCGGGCTGGGCAGGGTCAGGAACCCGCAGTGGGCAGTGCAAATGGTGGCAGCAGAGGGGCCACCAAAATCCACTGGCTTCAGGACTTTGGAATGGTGGTCCTCTTGGCTCTGTCTCTGCTCACTCCTAGAAGCAGCTGAGCCTCACCCACCCCAACCCTGTCCCCAGTCCGGGCCCCACTCTTCTAGGCCTTCTGTGGGTGGCTTCCCAGGGTCTTCTCTAGGGCCCAGTGTTTCTTCTAGGTCAGCCCCTGCCTTTGTTCTTCCTTACACATTGGAGCCTGGTGGCCACATGACCCCTCATGCCTGGCTCTGAAGGCACAGGCAACATGTCAGGGATGACCCAAAGGTGCAGGTCCGAGAATGAGCCCTGATCCCCCACCCCTGCTCAAGCTGCAGAGGCAGCCTGGGAGGCCCAAGGGTGGAGCCCTCAGATTAAAAAACACCAGGAGGTACCAGCAGTCCCTACCCACCCTCCCCATCCCTCAGCCGGTTCCTTGATTCCCTCCATTTGAACTTGTTTTTTTTTTTTTTTTTTTTTTTGTGATGGAGTCTCACTGTATTGCCCAGCTTGGAGTGCAGTAGCACAATCTCGGCTCACTGCAACCTCTGCCTCCTGGGTTCAAGTGATTCTCCTGCCTCAGCCTCCTGTGTAGCTGGGGTAACAGGTGTGTGCCACTATGCCCGGCTAATTTTTTGTATTTTTAGTAGAAATGGGGTTTCTCCACATTGGCCAGGCTAGTCTTCAACTGCTGACCTCAGATGATCCACCTGCCTTGGCCTCCCAAAATGCTGGGATTACAGGCATGAGCCACCGTGCCTGGCCACTTGAACTTTTTTTAAAATAAACTTTGTATTGGGAAATACTTTTAGATTTACAGAAAAGTTGCCAAAATGGTACAGAGAGTTCCCATGGACCCCACACCTAACCTTCCCCATTTAATGGTGCTTTGATGGGTCAAAACTAAAAAAGTGATGGCAGGGCTGGGCACAGTGGCTCACACCTGTAATCCCAGCACTTTGGGAGGCCGAGGTGGGAGGATTGCTTGAGACCAGCCCTGGCAATATAGCAAAACCCCGTCTCTATGAAACATTTTTTAAGATTAGTTGCGAATAGTGGGCCACACCTGTAGTGCCAGCTGCTCAGGAGGCTGAGGTGGAAGGATCTCCTAACCAAAAAAAAAAAAAAAATTGTGACAGCAGTGCCTTACTATTAACTATACTCCAGACTTTATTTGAATTTTGCCAGTTTTGCCACTGACGTCCTCTTTCGGCCCCAGGATCCACGCCAGTGTCCCTCCTTGCATTAATAAGCCTCTCAGCTTGAGGAGTGCTGGGCAAGTCTGTAGAACATCTCCAGCCTCAGCTCCTCTGGTGTATTTCTCATGATTAAAGAAGGGTTACCGGTTTTAGGAGAGAATCCCACAGAGGTGAACCTGCCTCTCACACCACATCAGGGGCACCTGAGATGCACATGTGGCCAGTGAGGGGGAACCTTCACTACCGGGTTAGGGCGGTATCTGCCAGGGTCTCCCTGGGAAGTTACTATTGTTTGTTTCTCTTTTATTCGGAAGCAAGTCTCTAAGGCTACCCCACCCTCACCAGGTGAGGGTAATTAAGCTCTATGCTGGTCTATCATGTTGTTAGTTATTATCTAGTTATTTTACACATTCTTTTCTTATTCCGTTTGTGGTTTGGTGGAATTCTGTTGTATTGCCATTTGATAGCTTTCTCTCCTCCTTCGTATGATTGTTTTATAGGGCCTGCGAGTTTTGTATTTTTGTGTGTATTATGGCAAATATCAACTTGTTTTCATGTTAAGATTCCTTTGAGCATTTCTTGCAGGACTGATGTAGTAGTGATAAACCCCCCCAGCCTTTGCTTGTGCGGGAAAGGCTTTATTTCTTCTTCATCTATGCAGCGTAGTCTTAGCTGGATACAGTGTTCTTGGCTGGCGGCAGAATCCACATCTATTTCCTGGAATTCTGTAAGAAAGATTCATCTCTTGAATTGTTTATTTGGGTCAGTATGGACTCAGGTATATTTATTTGACTCCAGGGGCTGTAATCCAAGGTCGTGTGGTTTGTCTGAGGCTCCGGCTCGGAAGCCCATGTAAGGTGTTCCAGCCTCTTGGGTTGTGACCACCTCCTTCCCCTCTGGTGCTACAAGCAGCTCCAGGCTCATCTTGTATCTTCCCTGCTCCAACTCCAGAAGTAGCCATTCCTCCAAGGAGCCCCGCTTCATCTGGATACTTTTACCTTTAGAAAACTCCACAGAGGCTTTTTGGCAGTGGAGTCATCTGGCTTCAAACTTTTCTGACCACCCAGCACTGCTCCCAGGACACACAGTCACACCTAAGACACAAGTCACGCACAAGGTGGCTTGCCCATACTACTTGGGACGCCCTCTGCTGCCTTCTGCTCCATCTCCTCCATCTGCTGCCACTGCCACTGTGGGTAATGCTGGTCTCTGAATCCACTGGGGGGAGTCCACTTTCCCCACATCAGACAAGCCCTGACCCAGCTGTGATCAGAGGTTCATGGTGATTGCAACTAAATATAGTGAAGTTTTTGTGCAGCAAAAATTTAGTGTCTACCAATCCTTTTTTCTTTTCAGTCTTCAAATAAGCCTACAGATTGAGGAAGAAGGTCCTTTATTAAGTCAAGCAACGGCCACGCTTCTGTTTCTAAAGTGCAAATCTGACCACATCATTATGTCTTCATGTCTCTGTGCTCACACCACACAGCCCTTCAGCCGCCACTCTGGCTAGGGTGCCCTCTTTACCTGAACAACTTCTGTCCCTCCCAGTTCCTCCACTCAGCAGGCACATGACACCCCTCCCCTAGGATGCCTCCCTGCTGTCCAGCACTGCACTGCTGCCACTGCACCCTCCATGTCCCCAGGCAACACTGGGTTTCCTGCCCCTACCCCCAGGCCTAAGAGTCTTTGCCCCCAGCACGGACCACACATGAGCAGATGTCCAGGAAGCATGTTCCAAGTTGGAAGCTCCACGAGGGGCTGCTACACAACCCCTTGCCCCACCTGTACCATCACAGGCCCTTCAGCTGACATGGTGGCCTCAGACCCTTTCTGAGGCAAGATCAGTGTCACAGAGTCCAGCATGGAACAGGCTCTGGGTCCTGAGGATCCTGCTGGGGCTCAAGGCGGCCTCACACACATCCTGTTCTCTCCCAGGTGGTCAAGCGGGTGCTGACCCAGACCAGCAGCGGGGGCTTCTGTGGGAACGACGGCTTCATGCACATGACCCTGGCCAGCCTGCCTTTTGGAGGAGTGGGTAGGTGCCTGCTACCCTGCCCTTCTGTGACCATTTGGTCAAACTGCAATAGTGTTACCTGCATACCTTCCCGCCAAAGCACCCCAGCCCCACCTCAGTGCAGAGGGACAGGCAAGGAGGCCTCACCCCAGAACCTGCATACTGCTCCCCACCCCAGAGGGTCTGAGTCCAACCTGGGCAACATAGTGAGACCCCGTACCAAAAAAATAAAAAGTCTGCAGTGGAACCTTCTAGACCATCTCTGCACGGACACACAGTTTAGTGAATGTTTTAAAATACCACACAACCATGATCACACTGCCCACTGCGCTGCTATCTGCTCTTCTCCCCAACTGCACGACCTGGCGGCGCCCCTCAGCAGCAATGCCGCCGGTGTCCTTTACTCCAGGGCGGCCAATCCTCTAACCCCGTCCCCCGTCCAGCTCTCAGTACCACACCTCCCCACCCTGAGAGACCCAGATGAGTGTCAATCCTCCACCCCCCAGAGCAGCCCCGATGCCACTGCAGAGTCCTGGCCTCTGAGTCAGGAAGCCTCAGAGATGGTCCCAGCAACGCGCCTGTGGCCCAGGTGGCGCCTCCCCTCTCTGAGTCCACTTCCTCCTCAGTGAACAGTAGGCCCCAGGCAGGTGACAGGCAGCCCTGCCACCCATCCACACTCAGCACCAGAGTGAACGATGGCAGGGCCAGGCAAGCTGCCTCAGGTGGGTCCACGCCCTTCCTGGAGGGCAGCCAGGGCCACAACAGTGCCTGTGCCGCTGTCCTGGCTCGGCTCGAGTTTGGGTGGCTGCCCCTGACTCCACCTAGCTGCCTCCTCAGCCCCAGCCTCCTCAACCCGCCTCCCCTGCCCTGGAGGAGAGCTGGGGCTGTCTATGGGCACATCTGACCCTGCTGCTCCCTCAGGAAAGCCTCCCCCAGCTCCCAGGCCCCCGAGCCAGCCCTTCCTGGTGGCCATGGCCACAGCCCGGCTTCCCCACCTGCTGCTCCCACAGCCTGAGCTCTGCCCAGCTCCTTAACACACCATGTGGCACCCACCTCTAAGGCTCCCCAAGCCTGGGTCCCTCTTGCCCCCACCCACCCTCTTCCTCTCATTAACTGCATATCCCTGGAGCTCACTCACTGCAGGAAGCCCCCCCAGCCAACCCCACACCACCCAGGCTGTGCCCTGGCCGCCCTGGCCTGGGGCCTCGTCTACCTCCTGACCTAGACGCTGAGGAGAGCTCACTGCACACAGCACCTACTGGGTCCAGGTTTCTCAACATCCCCTCAATTCCCACCACAACCCTAGGAGGGAGGTACCCTTGTCACCCCACAGCAGAGGAGACTGAAGCACAGTCCAAAGTGACACAGATTGTTTGCAGCAGGGCCAGGGTTTAACCCCAGGCAGTCTGACTCTGGAATCCATGCCCTTGACCAGTCTGCCTATCTTGCCTGGCACCTGGTACCCCCAAGGTTTACTGAGCTGGTGCCAAGCTCGGGGCTACCCACAGTGCCTCATGATCAGCCCACTAGACAGATGGAGAAACTGAGGCTCAGAGGGGTGAAGTAGCCCGTCTAGGCCCCATTCTCTGTGACTGGGAGACCCCCAGGGCCTGACCACCAGTGTTCTGTGCCACTGTACAGGTGCCAGCGGGATGGGCCAGTACCACGGCAAGTTCTCCTTCGACACCTTCTCCCACCATCGCGCCTGCCTCCTGCGCAGACCGGGGATGGAGAAGCTGAACGCCCTCCGCTACCCGCCGCATTCGCCGCGCCGCCTGAGGGTGCTGCTGGTGGCCATGGAGGCCCGAGGCTGCAGCTGCACACTGCTATGAGCCCTTCCCCAGGCCCAGGCCCGAGACCACCATGACGGCTGTCGCCTGCAGCTGGTGGAGACGGGGCCCGGGCTCCAGGGCCCGAGGAGGAAAAGGATTGCCAAGGCTCCAGGGCACTCCTCAAAGCAGCGCCTGCCTCCTCCCTCCTGGGTCTTCCCTCTCCCTGCCTCAGCCTCCTCCCTCAGCCACTCCCAACTACGAGAGCCGAGGCAGGAGGCATGGGAAACAGTGCAGTGACCTGCCCCCACACCAACCACCCATGTTCAGGAGAAGAGGACAGACATGGCGCCTCTAAGCCACCCGTCTCCTGTGGAGCGGGTGGCCGAGGGGCCCTGGCATCTGACTCAGGCCACACCATGGAATCACTGCATCCAAGGCCATCCCTGCCCTCTGAGTCTGTTTCCCCATTTGTTCAGTGGAGAGAATTAACCAAGTCCCACTTTTGAACAAGTTGATGATTCTGAAACCGGCCCAATTTCCTAAGAAGCCGGATGCTTGAGAAACCTACATTTGGACAATGACAGGCAGCTCCTACAGCCTGCGGGCCACCTCCTCTTCCTTGGCTCCTGCTTTCTTTTCAGACGATATCAACCTACAACATTAGTCAGGGAGGGGGACAGGGATGGACCTGAGTTTCGTATCCTGTCTCTCTGGCTGATGTCACCTGAATAAAGCGTTCTTCCCTGGCAATACTTGTATCTCGGTGATTTGCTTTCTGTGCAGCTAGCAACAGGACTCTGGACCAAGCCCCTGGCGTTGGGTAACAATTCTGTAATGATGCAGGATTTCCTCAATCCATGCAGGAATCCACGCAGGAATCGCCTGGCGAAGGCCCGGGGTCAGGTGTGTGCCACCATCCCGAGACCTCCCTTCTCTCCAGGGCCAGCCCCTCTCCTCTGAGCACCTGCTGACCAGCCCAAAGCCCTCTCCACTCCTCAGCCTGAACTCCCCCAGAGTCTCCCTGTGGCCCACAAATCCTCTGGAGGCTCGGGCATCTGCATGCAAATCCCAAACCACTGTCCCCTTTGCACACACTGAGCCTTCCCTTGTCCTCGTCCTGGTCTACCGTGCATGTCCTCCCTCTGCATGGGCATGGGACATGCCCTCTGTCTCCTTCCCTTCCTGGCCTGCCCAACTCCTACCCACTCTCAGGGCAGACCCTCCCAAAACACACACATACAAGCAGCCTGGGGGCATCCACGGGTCCCTCTACCACAGCATTCCCGGGGACGGGCCTGGTGTGGTGGCTCACAACTGTAATCCCAGCACTTTGTGAGGCCGAGACAGGAGGATCGCCTGAGTCCAGGAGTTCCAGACCAGCCTGGGCAACACGGCGAGACCCCGTCTCTACAAAAAATACAAAAATTAGCCAGGCCTGGTGGTGGCAGGTGTCTGTGGTCCCAGTTGCTCGGGAGGCTGAGATGGGAGGATCACCAGAGCCTAGGAGGTCGAGGCTGCAGTGAGCCGAGATCGGACCATTGCATTCCAGCCTAAGCCACAGAGCCAGACTGTCTTCAAAAAAAGAATTCGCGGGGAGGAAACACAGGCTGGTTGAGTACGGGAGTCACACGGATCAGGTGGATCAGGCGGCCGCACACCGAAGCTCTATGGCCCGGGAACGTTACTAAATACTCCCATGCCTCAGTTTCCCGCCTTAACGTGATAACACGTTACTGTAGTTTCTCCACACAGGGCTGCTGTAAGGATTAAAGGAGGCCGCGTGGGTAGAGCATCTCGTCGCCATTACCGTCATCACACGTCCCCCACCCAGACTCGATGGACCCCGTCTCTGCACCCAGGGCGACCGCAAACGCTTTCTAAACCACACCCCGGATGTCCCGCCTCCGGCGACTCGGAAGTCTTCATTTATTGGCCTCCCCAAACCAACATGGCGGCCCCCTACAAACTTCAAGCGCCGCTCTGTTCTAGCCAATCAAAAGAAAGTATTTCTGAATCCCGCCTCTTTCAGCAGCCGTATTGGCCAATCAGACCACACCATGGAGCATCAATACAGAAAAAGGGGAGCCGGCCGGCCCAATGGGAGCGTCCTAGAGTGTAGGCTCCGCCTCCCGATTGACTGGCCTGCTCCGCAAGGCAAGTAGTGGCGGCGCTTCAAGGTGGGTGTTCATGTCTTGTCCGCGAAAGCCGGGCGTGGGCAGCGTGGCTTCGGGGGCGAGTGTGGTGTCCCCGTTGGCGCCGCCAGCTCTGCCTGGGTTTCCCCTGGGCTCACTCAGGACCCGCGGCCTCCGTGTCCTTCAGGTGCAGCGGGGAGCCCGCTCTCAGGGCGCATGCGCCGGCCGCTGTGCGCCCTCGGCCTCGATGGGGTCGGAGATCACTGGGAAGGTTGGGGAAGGTGCCGGGTTGGGTCCCTGGAACTACAGTCAGTGGTCCAAAGGAGTGGGCCTGTTAGGGGGTCACAGGTCGTGGGAGGAGCACTTATGAGCTCCGACTGAGTGCCGGGCTCTGGGGTGCCCTTGGCATGTATGGGCTCCCCTTATTCACAAGATCACCAGCCCCCAACCCACTTCATAAGTGAGAAGACGGAGGCCAGGTCACGTCACCTGCCCAAGGTCACGCGGCAGGCTGGGGGACAGTTCCAGGAGGGCCTTGAAGCCGGGGGAAGGAATATGGTACCGAGGACTGTTCAGGCCTTGAAGGGTTTCCAGCAGGGCAGGGCTGGGTTCCGATCCTCTGCGTACCTCCTTATCATGTGACTTCCGAAGAGTCACTTTTTTTTCTTTTTTTTTTTTGAGACGAGGTCTCACTCTGTCGCCCAGGTTGGAGGGCAATGGTGTGGTCTGGGCTTACTGCAGCTTCTGCCTCCCGGGTTCAAGCGATTCTCCTACCTCAGCCTCCTGAGTAGCTGGGATTATAGGCGCCCGCCACCACGCCCGGCTAATTTTTGTATTTTTTGGTAGGGATCGGGTTCCACCATGTTGGCCAGGCTGGTCTGGAACTCCTCATCTCAGGTGATCCACCCGCCTCGGCCTCCCAAAGTTCTGGGATTACAGGCGTGAACCACCACACCCAGCCCTGGCGAGTCACTGAACAAACTGAGCCCCAGCGCCTTATTAGTGCCTCCCTCGTGGAGTCCTTGTAAGGATAGGATGGCAGTGCATGTGACCCCCTGGGCACGGTGTCTGGGGTGGGGAGCTAGCTAAGTTAACTATCAGTGTATGCTGGTAGGGGCTGTTAATGTTTTTGGTCAGATTTGGGGAGGATGAAGGGAGGAGCAGAAAGATGGGAGACAGGATCTCTGGGAGGGAGAAAGGAAGGATGGATTTAAAAGGTTTCTTAGGTGAGGCAGAACTTGGAGTCCACAGAAACTGAATTGTAGCTCAGCTGAGCTGGATCAGGTGGAAAGCTGGGAGGCGCTGGGAACAGGAAAGCCACCCGTGCCTCTGACAGCAATGGGGTATGAGTAGAGGGCAGAGTGACACATGGGTCTCCAGTGGAGGCTTGGGATCCCTGCTGTGCCAGTCTCAGAAGAGGTTGGTACTTGGGCACACCCCACTCTCCACCCCTATTTCTGCCCCCAGATGCGCTGCCTGACCATGCCCACGCTGCTGCGGGCCCTGGCCCAGGCCGCACATACAGGTAGGACCAAGGAAGCCTTTGCTGGGGGTAGGGGAGCCCAGTCTCCTGGCATGAGGTCACGCCCCTCTTTTTGCAGGACCTCCTGGTGGCCGGACCCTCCACAGCAGTGCAGTGGCAGCCACTTACAGTGAGTACCTGGGTGGCCTCTAGCCTGACTGGTCCTGCCGGAGGTGGGGAAGAGACCTGAGTTCCAGTCTTGGCTTTGTCAGGGGCGTTCTTCTCTGAGCCTGTTTCCACTCTTAAAATGATTATGATGATGGAGACTGACTAATTCCCAGGGACAGGGTCCATCATGGCCGGAGTTAGCACGTGTGATCTCAGAGCTCCCTGGGGGTGATGGGGAGGGGATTGCCAGGTGTGAGCCATGGGTACCTGTGCCTTTTGCCAGTCCCTGGTGAAGGTAAAGGCTCAAGCCCCCCACTTCCCCCCTTGATTCCTCTTTCAAGCCCTGTTGGGCGGGGATGCCTCTGGGCTCGAATGGCCACCCAAGCACAGGGAGAGGTAGGCAAGGATGGGCTCAGGCCAGAGGCGGCCTCCAGGGTCCTTGCTGAGGCTGGGGAGAGGTGTGGTGAGTGTACGGCCCCTTTGGAGCCCAGCAGTTGCACCTGGAAGTGAGGGCCAGGCCTCCTCTCCCAGAGACTCCAGGGAGACAGTGTGCGAGGCCCCTGCCACGGCCTCCCTGCCCGCCTCTCTGCAGAGTATGTGAACATGCAGGAGTCTAAGACGGACATGAAGTCAGTGACTGACCGGGCAGCCCGGACCCTGCTATGGACTGAGCTCTTCCGAGGTGCGTCCTGGGCAGGAGGGGACAGGGCAGGTGCCGGCTGGGCACAGATGCATGGGGGAGGAGGGTACCCCTGCCCACCAAACCCATGCTGCCCACAGGCCTGGGCATGACCCTGAGCTACCTGTTCCGCGAACCCGCCACCATCAACTACCCATTCGAGAAGGGCCCGCTGAGCCCTCGCTTCCGTGGGGAGCACGCACTGCGCCGGTACCCATCCGGGGAGGAGCGCTGCATTGCCTGCAAGCTCTGCGAGGCCGTCTGCCCCGCCCAGGTGAGTCCCCGCCCCAACCGACCACCAGGCCAGACCCTGCCACTGGGAGAGGGAGGCCAGGCAGCCCTAGGCCCAAACCCTGGCCCCTGCTTGATGTGTGTCCCCAGGGAAGTCCCTTTCCCTCTCTGAGCCACTTCCCCCGTGAATGGGAAGGATGAGGTCTTGCTACCGGAGCACAGAGTCAGTGAGTTGGCAAAGTGCAGCTTCCAGCCCTGGGCAGGTGCCTGACACACACAGGTTTCCCCTTGGGGTCTGGCCAGGGGTGTGACCCCTGGGCCTATGAGCCATGGGGTGGCACCTGAGGCCATCAACCCCTCCCTGGATATAGCCACCGTTTCCGGGGTCCTGCTTGTGTGCCTGTTGCAGCTTCCCTTCCCCAGTGGCTGCTCCTCTGAGGCCCGGCTTTCCGTTCTGTTAGTGGGTCTGGTGCTTACCAGCGGGGGCCAGGCCTGTCAGCACAGGAACAATATGACTCGGTCAGAGCTGTGGTCAGACCCCTGTGTGTGCCTGGCAGGAGCCCCGGCAGCCGCCATCGCTACTTCCTGTGCGCACAGCAACCCCTCCCAGTGTTCTGTGACTCGGGTGGCTCCTGTCCAAGTCCTAGTTTGTCCCCTGGAGCACTCCCAGGTCCTCCAGGCCATGAGCTGCGACCCTGATGTCTCTACTCCAGCCACAGACTGGGAGCGCATAGGAGTGTCCCCAAACAGCAGTCATGATGGTCACAGCCGTGGCTTCCACATAGTGAGTGCTGTCCACAGACAGACCTGGCACTGTGCCACGTGTGTGACTCACAGCCTCTCCTGTAATCTCAACAACCACTCGAGGAGGTGGAGGTTATTGTCCGCATCTTTATAAGCACTGAAGGATGAGCCTGCCAGCCACAGGTCCCACTGTGAGTTGTGGCCACTACATTTCTGGGATGGGGGCGTAGGAGAGTCCTTGCCAGGCACCCTAGAAGGTCCTCCCAGCCAGCCCCTCCCCCAGCGGGCTACCCAGGAACTGAGAGTTAGGACGTGCCCTTGAGTTAGGGCTGTGCCCCCGCACTTGCTGTGTAGCTTTGAGGAGTCCCTCAACCTCTCAGAACCTTGTTTTTCTCATCCATCAAATGGAGAAAAGTAGATTTAAGGCACAGGATTGCGGCCGGGCGCGGTGGCTCACGCCTGTAATCCCAGCACTTTGGGAGGCCGAGGCGGGCGGATCACAAGGTCAGGAGATCGAGACCACGGTGAAACCCCGTCTCTACTAAAAATACAAAAAAAATTAGCCGGGCGCGGTTGTGGGCGCCTGTAGTCCCAGCTACTCGGGAGGCTGAGGCAGGAGAATGGCGTGAACCCGGGAGGCGGAGCTTGCAGTGAGCCGAGATCGCGCCACTGCACTCCAGCCTGGGCGACAGAGCAAGACTCCGTCTCAAAAAAAAAAAAAAAAAAAAGCACAGGATTGCAACCAACCGTGCAGGCGTTCTCGGCGATGTTGCAGGTTCGGTTCCAGACCATTGGGGTAAAGCGAGTCACACAGATGTTTTGGTTTTCCAGTGCATTTAAAAGTTAGATTTAGACCGGGCACAGTGGATCATGCCTGTAATTCCAGCACTTTGAGAAGCCGAAGTGGTGGATCACTTGAGGTCAAGAGTTCGAGACCATCCTGGCCAACATGGTGAAACCCCGTCTCTACTAAAAATGCTAAAATTAGCCAGGCCTGGCGGCAGGTGCCTGTAATCTCAGCTACTTTGGAGGCTGAGGCACGATAATCACTTGAATCAGGAGGCAGGGGTTGCAGTGAGCCAAGATCGCAAAAAAAAAAAAAAAAAAAAAAAATTAGGGCTGGGTGCAGTGGCTCACACCTGTAATCCCGGCACTTTGGGAGGCCAAGGCGGGCGGATCACAAGGTCGGGAATTCAAGACCAGCCTGGCCAACGTGGTGAAACCCCGTCTCTAGTAAAAATAACAAAAATTAGGCGGGCGTGGTGGTGCACACCTGTAGTCTCAGCTACTTGAGAGGCTGAAGCAGGAGAATTGCTTGAACCTGGGAGGCGGAGGTTGCAGTGAGCTATGATTGCACCACCACACTCCATCCTGGGCCACAGAGTGAGACTTCATCTCAAAAAAAAAACAAAGAATTTACACTACTGTAGGCTGTGAAGTATCTAAAACACAATGTACCTTAATTAAAAATACTTTAGGGGCCAGGTACAGTGGCTCACACCTATAGTCCCAGCACTTTGGGAGGTCGAGGTGAGTGGATTACTTGAGACCACCCTGGGCAACCTGGCAAAACCCCGACTCAACAACAACAACAACAAATACAAAAAATTAGCCCCTGTATTCCCAGGTACTTGGGAGATTGAGGTGGGAGGATCGCTTGAGCCTGGGAGGTTGAGGCTGCAGTGCACTATGAGCTGCATCAGTGTACTCCAGCCTGGGTGACAGGGCGAGAGTCTGTCTCAAAACAAAAAATCAAAAACAACAAAAAAAACTTCATTCCTAAAAAGTGCTGACCCAGAGATAAGAAGCAAGCACGTGGTTGGTAAAATGACATCAGTGAGCTTGCTTTATGCAGGGTTGCCCTAAACCTTCAATTTGTAAAACTCACAATATCTGGAAAGCTCGGTGAGGTGAGGCGGGACTGTAACCCAGCCCCCGTCGCAGGGTGACACCCTCAGGGCAGGGGGCGCTACACTGAACAACGCAGTGAACAGCACCCTGGTGAGAATGGGGTTCTTAGCAGATGACGCCGGCAGCTGACAAACAAGCAAGGCAGGCCGGGCGCGGTGGCTCCCACTTGTAATCCCAGCACTTTGGGAGGCCAGGGCAAGTGGATCATGAGGTCAAGAGATCCAGACCATCCTGGCCAACATGGTGAAAACCCGTCTTTATTAAAAATACAAAAATTAGCTGGGTATGGTGGTGCACACCTGTAGTCCCAGCTACTCAGGAGGCTGAGGCAGGAGAATCACTTGAACCCGGAAGGCTGAGGTTGCGGTGAGCCGAGATTGTGCTACTGCACTCTAGCCTGGCAACAGAGCGAGACTCTATCTCAATAAAAAAAAAAAAAAAAAAACCAGCATGGCAGGGACGCCAGCCGGGCGCGTGCCGAGGAGACAGGCGCCAACGGCAGAGGTGCAGGGCGGCCTCTTAACTGGAGTCCGGGAGGCTTCTGAGGGGAGAGGGCTTCTGGCAGACACCAGGGGTGGGGATGAGCAGTGACCCGGGCAATGGGGGCTGGGATGTGACAGCGCAGCGCAGCAGTGTCTGGTGGCCCCTCCCACAGGCCATCACCATCGAGGCTGAGCCAAGAGCTGATGGCAGCCGCCGGACCACCCGCTATGACATCGACATGACCAAGTGTATCTACTGCGGCTTCTGCCAGGAGGCCTGCCCCGTGGATGCCATCGTCGAGGTGCGTGAAGCCCCTGGGTGGGAGGGGCGCTGAGGCTCCTCAGCGGGGCCTAACCACTGTCCCTGCACCCCACCTGCAGGGCCCCAACTTTGAGTTCTCCACGGAGACGCATGAGGAGCTGCTGTACAACAAGGAGAAGCTGCTCAACAATGGGGACAAGTGGGAGGCTGAGATTGCCGCCAACATCCAGGCTGACTACCTGTACCGGTGATGCCCCACCGGCCCACAACCCCTGCTGCCCAATAAAATACTGCTCCAACCCCACGGCCTCTTGTCTTGACTCTGGTGGTCCAGGGTGGGGCCATCCCCAGCCTGCCTGAGGCCTGTGGTGCCTCCAGCTGGACTAGGTAGCCCCCTAGTCTTTATGTTCTCTGCGGTCCTGCTGCCCCAGCCCGGCCTTCCTGTGGACTCCAGGGCCCCACCAGGCCCTCATGGCTGGGCCACAGGCTGCAGCATCACGATCACCCTGCCTCTTCCTGGGTGTCTTCCCCGAGGCCCAGCAATGCCAGAGGTCACCACAGTCCTGTCATTCCCACAGTCCCAGCTGTCCCGGCTGGGGCCTGGGCCTCCTGTCTCCCAAGAGCCATCCACTTCTAAGACCCTTAGGACTTGGAGCATCCCAAGGCCTCAGGCTGAAGAACAGCAAGTGGCAGAAACTCCGGCCGGGGCATCCTTGCTGGGGGTAGGAGGAAGCCTGCTTGGGGTGACAGTCACGCGAGGGTGACACAAGCCCTGCTGGCCCTGAGCTGGCCTTGCCTCCAGCCACATCCTCTTTCTTCCCCATGTTCCCCAGGCCAGGCTGCTCGTCCGGCAGCTGCTCACCACTTCCTGCTTTGCAGGCCCAGCAATGTGGTGGGGTTCCCCCCAGGGTCACACACAAGCCCCTTGCCCACATAATGGCCAAAAGCAGCCCACTTTAACTTGTGCTAAGCACTGTGGAAGGATCTCACTTCATTTGCAGTGAGGAAACCAGCTCCGAGAGGTGAAGAGGCTTGCTCAGGGCCATGGAGCACACATCCCATAATAAAACTCAGTTCACAGACCTTGAACCCCCGTCTTCCATCATTTCCAAAAGTGCTTTTTACAAAGCACTACTTCGTAAAAACCTACTTTGAAAGAACAAGTTTCCTCGCCCAGTGAGTTTGGGAAATGCCCCAGCTGCTGTCTGCCTGCTGGCAAGTATGGCGTGGTAGACATTCAAGGCTCTGAGAAGTCCTGCAGCAAAAAACCAGCCTCTCCCAGCCCATTTCCAGGAAGCCTTTTCTCAGGTGTAACACCTGGGCCTTCTTCCTAGGCCAGGCATTGCCATCTAATGCCAAAGTGGCTGGGCCCCTGCTTGGGCCCCGCAGCCTGTGGCACTGGGGTGAGAAGTAACTGCAGGAGTCGAGGGGAAGCCTGGAGCCTGGGAAGTGTCCACAGGTCCGGCTCACAGCTCATCTTGGCCACTGATGAAAACAGGCGCTCCTTCCAAAAACCAGGCAGGCGTAGGACTCCTGAATCCCTGCAGGTTTAGCTGTTCCCAGACATAACCGCTGTTAGAGCGCCGCGTGGAGCCTGTAGCTGCGCACGGAGCACTTCTATTCCAAGCGGGTCAGACTTTCCAGCTCACCGCTGGTTCTCTCCCTTAACCGTGGCCTCCCGGGCACTGCTCTGCTGAGACCGCACCAGAGCTGTCTGGTTGTGTCAGGCCCTGCCCCTGTCAGAACAGGCCTATGACCCCCAACAAGTCCCCCAATTTTCTGAGGAACCACAGCTGAGCTTGGTTGTGACTCAGTTTCCAGGCCCGACTCTGGGGCTCCATTTGTCCACCCCTGCCACAGCCCCTCAGGCCTTTGCTCACTGTGTGGGGCTTAGGCATTGCCAGAGCTGAAGGGCCCCTGGCCTCCAGTGGGAATGCCCCAGCCTGGCCAAAGTGCAGGCAGCTGGATGGCCGTGAGTCCCAGCTTCCAGGCGCTAGGACCTGATGATGCCCATGGTGCTGACCTGGAGCAAGGTCACAGTGACAATCCCGGCTGTGGCTGCCGGTGGAGCTGACAGCTGGCCTCTGCCCCAGGGTATCTCCCAGGGCCTGCTGGGTGCGGGGCCCTGGGCAGAACAAGGCAGCATGGCCTGGCCCTGTGTCCTGCTGCCAGTGAAGCAGGCCCGGAGTGGGGCAGCCATCCACCCAAGGGCCAGCGCGGGGCCTCTGCCGGGTGGTCAAGAGCAGGAAGGTGTAAGCACCGCCTTTCACTGCCGCGCACCCAAGGGAGGGGTCCCGGAGGTGGGAGAGCATCCTGGGGACCCCAGGCCCATGAGCCTGCGAATGTTGGGGTCCCATCAGCCAGAGGCACACAAGCCTCAAAGTGAGAGGAGAGCAGGGTCTCATCCCCTATCCTGAGCTGGGCCTGAGCGGAGCTGCCCCTGCATCAGGGCCAGCACAGACGCGTGCGGTTGGCACTGGTCCGTTATCCGCTCCGTTCTCCAGGTCTCCTCTCCGGGATTAAGCGCCCCACTGAGGACCCGTCCGCGAGGCCACAGCCTGGGCTCAGCCTCCCCCAGGCTTCCCGGACTCCGGTGGAGGCTTGGGCCGGGGGCGGGGCGTCCCTGGCCCCTCCCCGTCGCCCCGCCTGCCCGGAAAGGAGTGAGCGGCGCCGGGCCCCGGGCGGGCGGGAACGCAGCTCTGAGTGCGGCCCGGCGTGCGCGGAGTGGGGCAGCCAGCAGCGGAGCCGCGGCGCGCAGCCCACCCGGGTGAGTGACCCCGCTGGGGTCTGCGGAGCCCCAGCTCTGCCTGCCCACCCTCTTCCCCCGCCCCGGGGAGGGGATCTCGGCGCCCCACCCAGTTGGCTCCGTGAATGCAGCTCAGCCCGCCACCCCGCCGGGTGTCAGGCCTTGGGGGGGCCACGGAGGATCGCCAAGGGAGGAGGAGAAGGGTGGGGTGTTGGCCAACAGAGCCCAGCGTTCCTGGGCCAGGTGTGCGCGGAACTTTCCCCACTGCATTCTTCCTGGGAGGGAGGGACCCATTCTACGGATGGGGAAGCTGAGGCCGCCCAGCTAGGAAGTGTCAGACCTGGAGACCAGCTGGGTCTTTTGACTCCAGAGCCGACCCCATTTGGAATGGGGGCCGCCAGACCCTCTCCTACTGCCTTCCCGTCATCCGCAGGGGAGGGCGGGGGTGCAGAGAGACCTGGTGGGTTCCTGGAGGAGCCTTATGAGGGGCCAGGAAAGGGGCACAGGGTGAGGAGTGGGCTGGAGCCTAGACCCCAGGCCGCAGGATGGAGGCATATTCATTTACACCATAAAAGTGGTTGGGTGACCCCTGGCTAGAGTGGGGATCAAGGGGGACAGATGTAGGGGGTGAGCCAGTGGGGCCTCACATGCCAAGTGCGGGGGTTGATCACGTCCCCACACCCCTCCCCCTGCCCATTATAGGTTGTTCCCCCACCCCCTGGGAAGTGATGGAGCCGAGCCATTGGCATAGTGGCTGTGGGAGCCCTGATGGCCCTGAGCCAGGGGTGCCCCCTCCCCGGATCCCCAGAGCTGACTCCCTACACCCCCTTATTTGGCCAGCACAGCCCCAGAGGGAGCCAGGTCAGACCGCAGCCCTCTTCCGAGCTCACCCTTTGTGCTGGGCACATAACGTTGGACTTTACCTCTCCAAGTGTCAGTGGAGTCCTATATAAAACAAAGGTCCAGCGCCCCCTCCCCCAGGATTTCTCCCCCCAGGGATTAGTGTGAGGTCTTGTGGATGAAGGGATTCAGTCGGGGCTCTGGTTATTTTTGTCACCTCCCTAGATCCTGTCTCTGTCAGGGGTGCCATGTCCCATTCACCCAAAGAGGAAGTAGAGGCCCAGAGAGGGTGAGAGACTTGCCCAAGGTCACACAGCCCTGGGCCCCAAGTCCCTCTGCCCTGTGGCCGGGCCTGGTCCTTAGGGATGGAACCCAGGCCCCCGCTACCCCCTGCCCGGCCCGCTTGCAGCCTTGGGCCGTTCACTCAGTGTTCCCTCGTTCCCTCCTTCTCTCCTTTCCCAGGCTGGGGCTGGGGCTGCGGTTCTCTATTTAGAGTTAAGTAAACCAGACCCAGGGGAGGAAGTGACTGGCTGGGCAGGCCCTGGCCAGCCCAGCAGCAGGCGGGGCCCTGACCAGGCCTGTCCCCTCCCCCTAATTTTCGAGCTGAGGAACTGAGTCCCACAGAGGGGCGCTGGGCCCCCAGAGCAGTGGCTTTGGAGCTGGAGGGGCCCCAGCATCCACAGGGCCAGGGCGGGTTGGAGGTGGCCTGGCACCCGCCCTCAGTCTGCATCGGCCTTGAGCAAGGCCCCGGGCCCTTCCCCGCCATTCTGCAGTTTCACTTTTGTTGGTTTCAACACCTGGTAGGCTGCGGCTGCTGCCAGGCGGCCTGGGCCTCAGGGGACGCCCCCCTCCCAGCAGCGGTGCTCCCTGGCCAGTCCCAGGGTACCCAGTGGAGATGCCCACCCCCGCCTCTCAGCACATGCAGCCCCACAGGGAGCAGGGAGGGCTCCAGCCACCCCTGGGGCAGCCCTGGGCCTGAGTGCCTGGGCCAGTGGGATCCTGTCTAGGGTGAGGGCAGCCTGAGAGGGGGAGGCCAGAGTGAAGGTGGGGGTGGAGCCGGTGTCATTGGGAGATGCTGGAGGTAGGGGCAGGGGTCCCTGTGGGCAGAGCAAGCCAGGAGAGAGCTTGAGGTTGGCCCGAGAGAGGGCTTTGGGGTCTCCCAATCCCACTGCTTACTTCCTGCGTGACCTCAGCACCGCGCCAAGCCTGCCCTAGCCTCAGTTTCCACCTCTGTCAGATGGGGGTGGTAGCAGCAACAGCTTCCAGGATTCAGTGAGTGAAGGTGCGCAGATGCCCGTGGTTGGGAACTGTCTGTGGTCCGCCTCTGACTGGCCCCCATCCGTGTCCACCCACAGGACCATGGGCTCCATGTTCCGGAGCGAGGAGGTGGCCCTGGTCCAGCTCTTTCTGCCCACAGCTGCCGCCTACACCTGCGTGAGTCGGCTGGGCGAGCTGGGCCTCGTGGAGTTCAGAGACGTGAGTCGGGTGGGCAGGTGTGGGAAGGGGGCTACTGCCGAGGTTAGCCCGAAGGCCTGTGCAGGATGGGGACCGCCCCCCCATAGGGCCCTGGCCCCGTTTGAACCCCAGCGGCCCCTGCCATGGGCGCTGCTCATGGGAAGCCCGTGGCTAAGGCCCCTGAGTGGGCTCCTCCCCATGCCCTCCTGGGGTGTGGGGTCTGGTCTGTGCTCTGATCGGCCTCTTGTGGCTCCCAGGGTGCTCAGCACCTTTCTGGAGGAGGCAGCTGAGGCCTGAGGAGAGTCAGGCCTGGGCTCTAGGCTGAGAAGCTCCCTGACCCCCTTCCTGAGACACTGACCTCTCCGTGTGGCACCCACAGCTCAACGCCTCGGTGAGCGCCTTCCAGAGACGCTTTGTGGTTGATGTTCGGCGCTGCGAGGAGCTGGAGAAGACCTTCAGTGAGTTGGTCCCAGGCGTACATTCCAGGCAGGCTTCCTGGAGGAGGCATGGGCCAAGTTTGATCTGAAAGGAAGAGTCTGGGTTTGCCAGGTGGAAGGCAGAGAAAGGAGGTACACAGCAGGGCCCCGCATGGCCAAGACAGAGCAGCTGAGATCTGTGAAGTGTGCTTGGGAAGGTGGCTGCCTTGTGTGGGCTGAGCAGAGGGCCTAGGGCAGGGCTGGCTGGGGAGGCCTTGAATGCAGCATAAGAGCCCAGGACTTCGTCCTGTGGGCACCAGGGAGCCACAGGGATTTCTAAGTAGGGAAGAGGCACACACAGAGCTTTCTCCTCCGCAGCTGGGCTGGGGTGGGTGGGCCCAGGATCTAGGGTTGGATGCCCCCAAGGAGCATGCAAAAGGGACCCCTGCCCTCGGCAACCGCTCTCAGGAAGAGCCTGAGGGGCACCAAGGCAGGGGCATGGAGCAGGCTGGGTTTTGTGTTTGCTGTTGCAGTTCATAGCTTTTCAACAATCAGGCAGACACAGGACGCACGCCAGCTCCGGTCCCAAGCCCTGCAGCGTGAGGGCCAGCCTGTGGGGAGACCTCAGGCCCTCTGCCGAGCAGTGGGGAGGGAGAGCAAGCCCAGACCTGAGCTCAGAGGAAGGGGAGCACAGCTTCTGGATGGAGATTTGGCCAGGATTTTCCGGCCGCCTCTGCCTGGTGAATCCAGCAGCTAGTGGCGGATGGCGTTTGGGGCAGCAGGTGGGGTCCTCAGCTGTTGAGACAACGTCGACTGCACCCCACTCCCGTTCCTCTGCGCCCAGCCTTCCTGCAGGAGGAGGTGCGGCGGGCTGGGCTGGTCCTGCCCCCGCCTGAGGGGAGGCTGCCGGCACCCCCACCCCGGGACCTGCTGCGCATCCAGGAGGAGACAGAGCGCCTGGCCCAGGAGTTGCGGGATGTGCGGGGCAACCAGCAGGCCCTGCGGGCCCAGCTGCACCAGCTGCAGCTCCACGCCGCCGTGCTGGGTCAGGGCCATGGACCCCAGGTCAGCTCCAGCCCAAGCAGGAGACTGGGAGGCTGGGGAGGGGCTGTCCGGCCCAGGGCTCATGGTGCTTCTGGGCTCCTAGCTGGCAGCCGCCCACACAGATGGGACCTCAGAGAGGATGCCCCTGCTACAGGCTCCCGGGGGGCCGCATCAGGACCTGAGGGTCAAGTGAGTGAGGGGTTGACCTCTTGTCCTTTCTGGCCAGCCCAGAACCCCTGGCCAGTTGCTGGGCTGGGCCAGGCTGAGCTCCAACTCCTCGTCCAGTGCTCTCCCCTCTGTTCCTGCTCTCAGGCTGCCCCCACCTCCTCCTTCAGACCTGGAACTTCCCACAGTCCCAAGCCCTGGCCCTGGGGGGGTCCTTCTCTTCTGGCCCTGCCCGGGAGGCCTCCTGCCTTCCGCTGTGGGCAGGGCCAGTGGGCCCAATTGCCCGATTACCCATGCTGGTCAGGGTCCTGCCCTGGGGGCCTGGTGGGGGAGGCAGGGCGGGAGGTTGGAGCAGTCCTGCCCAGCCCCGTGGCCGCCAGCTTTGTGGCAGGTGCGGTGGAGCCCCACAAGGCCCCTGCCCTAGAGCGCCTGCTCTGGAGGGCCTGCCGCGGCTTCCTCATCGCCAGCTTCAGGGAGCTGGAGCAGCCGCTGGAGCACCCCGTGACGGTGAGCAGCTGGCCCTGGGCTGGGGGGTCCTGGGCAGAGTGAGACTCCAGAATCAACTGAGCCTGCTCTGCAGGGCGAGCCAGCCATGTGGATGACCTTCCTCATCTCCTACTGGGGAGAGCAGATTGGACAGAAGATCCGCAAGATCACGGACTGGTGAGTCACTGGGAACACCCGCCCCACCGCCCCGCTCTGCAGGCCCCTGCTGTCACCTCCCAGCCTGCCCTGTCACGACTCCTCCCCATGAACTCCCTTCAGACTCAGAGTCTCGTAGCCGGGACCCTCAGGCCCCTCACGAAGCACAACCTCCCTCCAGCTTCCACTGCCACGTCTTCCCGTTTCTGGAGCAGGAGGAGGCCCGCCGCGGAGCCCTGCGGCAGCTGCAGCAGCAGAGCCAGGAGCTGCAGGAGGTGGGTGCCCTGGCCTGGCCTCCCAGAGGTGGGTGCAGGAGGTGGGTGCCCTGGCCTGGCCTCCCAGAGGTGGGTGCAGGAGGTGGGTGTCCTGGCCTGGCCTCCCAGAGGTGGGTGCAGGAGGTGGGTGCTCCCAGCCCAGCCACCCCACCTGCCCGCCCAGCCCCCGCTGACTGCCCACTCTGGTGCAGGTCCTGGGGGAGACAGAGCGGTTCCTGAGCCAGGTGCTGGGCCGGGTGCTGCAGCTGCTACCGCCGGGGCAGGTGCAGGTCCACAAGATGAAGGCTGTGTACCTGGCCCTGAACCAGTGCAGTGTGAGCACCACGCACAAGTGCCTCATTGCCGAGGCCTGGTGCTCCGTGAGAGACCTGCCTGCCCTGCAGGAGGCCCTGCGGGACAGCTCGGTGAGCACGAAGCCTGAGACCTCACCCCCTCCCCACCCGCCCCTCCTACCAGGCCGGGGCATTTCTGCCTTAATTCCAGCCCCCGGCTCCCTGCACCTGGGCTTTGCCCAGGGGCTCCTTCTCCTCCCAGCCTCCTCCACGGCCCACCTCTTCCAGGGAGTCTACCCTGTTGGCCCTGGCCCAACAAGCCCTACCCTGACTTTCCTGAGTCCCTGGAGGCTGACGGGGTAGTTTTAGTCAGAAGCCTCATTTCAATTCAGGCCCCCCTGCGACCTTAGGCCTGCTTATGGTCTGTGGAACCGGTGTGATGCCCCTGCCCCCGGGGGTCACCCACCACGCACAGCAGGTGCTTGCGCGTGAGGCTGGGCTCCTTCTCCTGGGCCGTCCCTAGGAGGCAGCACGCTTGCCTTTCCCAAGCCATTGCCAGTCCATGTGGTGTCTTTGGGCCCCCACCAGGGCATAGCAGGGCCGATCATCTCACTTCAGAGAGAGGGGAAGGGGCTGCTCAGGGAGCCCCCACAGGGCTCTGCATCTCCAGCTGGGCCTGGCTGGGGGTCCCAGGGTCCCTGAAGGCCCCTGCCACTGGTCTGGTCTCTCTCTGTCCTGGCGTCCAGACGGAGGAGGGAGTGAGCGCCGTGGCTCACCGCATCCCCTGCCGGGACATGCCCCCCACGCTCATCCGCACCAACCGCTTCACAGCCAGCTTCCAGGGCATCGTGGACGCCTACGGCGTGGGCCGCTACCAGGAGGTGAACCCCGGTGAGAGCCACGGCGCCCTTACCCGTGTCCTGGGAGGCTCAGCTGCCCCACTGGATGGGTGTGAGCCTGAGTGGGAGGTATCTCCATCCCGGGCCCGGCCTGCCCTCCTGGGATGAGGAGCACGCATCCCGTCACTCTCGAGAGGCTGTTGGGCTCTGCAGCCGGTGTGAGGCTTTATGTCGGCTCCCAGCCAACTCCCCCTTGTTGAGTTTACAAGGGAGCCTCACGGGCTTGTGCAAAGAACAGAGGTTGTGCGGTGGACATGGCCCAGGTTGGAAGCCCATCTCGCCTACTTTGATATGTTTCTTAGCTTCTCTGAGCCTCAGCTGCCTCACCTGCAAATTGGAAATAATAGTGCAAACCTCAGAGGAATGTCAGGAAGCTTAGTGACCATTGGAGACTGCAAGCCAGAGCCAGGAGGCAGCCTGTGGTGTGGTTGGTTTGGTCACACGGTTTTGTTTGTTTGTTTGTTTGTTTTTTGAGATGGAGTCTCATTCTGTGGCCCAGGCTGGGGTGCAGTGGTGTGATCTCGGCTCACTGCAACCTCTGCCTCCCAAGTTCAAGCCATTCTCCTGCCTTAGCCTCCCGAGTAGCTGGGACTACAGGTGCCCATCGCCACGTCCAACTAATTTTTGTTCTTTTAGTGGAGACAGGGTTTCGCCATGTTGGCCAGACTGTCTCGAACTCCTGACCTCAAGTGATCCGCCCACCTCAGCCTCTGAAAGTGCTGGGATTACAGGCGTGAGCCACCACTCCTGGCTACACAGTGTTTTTTGGTTTTTTTCCCTGAGATGGAGTCTCGCTTTGTCGCCCAGGCTGGGGTTCTGTGGCATGATCTCGGCTCACTGCAATCCCCGCCTCCCAGGTTCCAGTGATTCACCTGCCTCAGCCTCCAGAGTAGTTGGGCAGGCGCGCGCCACCACGCCCGGCTAATTTTTGTATTTTTGGTAGAGATGGGCTTTCACCGTGTTGACCAGGCTGGTCACAAACTCCTGACCTCGTGATCCGCCCACCTCAGCCTCCCAAAGTGCTGGGATTACAGGTGTGAGCCACCGCACCTGGTCCTACACAGTGTTTTTATAGAAGTTTGCATTAATGCAGTCTTGGGTCAAGCTGTCCCTGAGACGGACATTCTGGAGTAAGCGGTGGGTTAAGGGAGGTGCTCCCAGTAGAAACCAGTAAGGGATGAGGGCAGGGGTTGGGGGAGCTCTAGTGCTTTCCCTCCACATCCTCCTCCTCCCCATTGGGAGTCCTGAGGCCTGCAGTGCCTGCTCTGTCGTCCAGCTGTGGCCTCCCCCTCAGGACGCCACTCCCCAACACAGTGGGCCAGCTGCAGTGTGGCTGGTGTTGTCAGATGAGTGGAGGGGCCCAGTATCCCCCAGTACCACCGATGGGGGCCCGGCCCATAGCGTGGGTGTGACGTGGTGGAGCCCCTATTGGGAGGGGACTTGGACACAGGCCAGGGAGGGGCCCTGCCTCACCCAGTGGGCAAGAGGCAGGGTGCTTGGGCCCCCATGTGGTAGAGGCAGGGCGTGAGTCTGAGGCTCTGTGAACCAAGACCAGGGCTGTGTGGTCCTGGGAGGCTTGCTGCTCCTGCAGGGCCGGGGTCCTGGGGCTGGAGCTGGGCCCCACTCGGATTCCCCTGCACATGGACAGAGGCTGGTGCAGCTAGAGCATCGCCCAGAGGCCCATGGCGGATAGAATGCTGCCAGCTCAAAGCACCAGCCTTTGAGGCAACGTGTTTGCCAGGGAAGCTGTAACGAAGTGTCACAGGCTGGTGGCTTAAGGGGCAGACATGGTCCCACAGTCCTGGAGGCTAGAAGTCCAAGACCAAGGTGTCAGCAGGGGCCGGGCGCACTGGCTCATGCCTGTCATCTCAGCACTTTGGGAGGCTGTGGTGGAAGGAGGATCGCTGGAGTCCTGGAGTCCAGGAGTTCGAGACCAGCCTGGGCAACATAGCGAGACCTTGTATCTTAAAAAAATAAAAGATAATGAGGTGTTGTCGGCAGGAGTGGCTCCTTCTGAGGCTGTCCAGGAGGATCCCTTCCTGGCATCTCTCTTGGGCTTGGAGCGGCCGTCCTCATCTTCACACGCTGTTCTCCTTCCATGTGGGTCCAAATGTTCCTTTTCGTAAGGACACTGGGCACACTGGATAGGGCCCACTGTAATGGCCTTATCTTAACCCCGTGACCTCTGTAAGGACCCTGTCTCCAAAGAAGGTCACATCCGGAGTTCCTGGGGGTTGGAACTCCAGTATATCTTTTTTGGGGTCACAATACAGCTCCTGACAGGGTGTGCATGTTGGGGTCCTCCTGCCTCCCATGAGGACTTGTTCCTGTTTTACTGATGGGAAGTCGAGATTTCAGAGCTGGAGCGACCAGCTCGGCCTCCTGGAACTTGCCATGTGCCAGCTGGGGCCACCTGTGGCTCGCTGTCCTCTCTGGCTTCTGTGTGGGGCTCTGGGGACAGCAATAGCTGAAGCTGCTCCAGCAGCTGGCCGGTGCTGCCCACGGAGACCTTATGAAGTGGCCTGGTGTTACCTCCATTTTACAGATGAGGAAATGGAGGCTCAGAGAGGTTAAGTGACCGGGCCTAGGTTACACAGCTCCTAAGTGGTGGGTTCTTTTTTGTTTTCTTTTTGGAGACAGAATCTCACTCTGTTGCCCAGGCTGGAGTGCAGTGGTGCAAGCTTGGCTCACTGCAACCTCTGCCTCCCGGGTTCAAATGATTCTCCTGCCTCAGCCTCCTGAGTAGCTGGGATTATGGGCACCTGCCACCATGCCCAGCTAATTTTTCTGTTTCTAGTGGAGACAGGGTTTCACCATGTTGGCCAGGCTGGTCTTGAACTCCTGACCTCAGGTGATCCCCCCCGCCGTCTCGGCCTCCCAGAGTACTGGGATTATAGGCATGAGCCACCGTGCCCGGCTGCTAAGTGGTGGGTTCTTGACTGCAAGCCAGCAGGGCCTCTGTGGCATCTTGGGCCGGGAGACGGATGCTGGTGTGTTTGGGGGTTCCCAGCTCACCCACCATGCCCTCTGCCCACAGCTCCCTACACCATCATCACCTTCCCCTTCCTGTTTGCTGTGATGTTTGGGGATGTGGGCCACGGGCTGCTCATGTTCCTCTTCGCCCTGGCCATGGTGCTTGCGGAGAACCAGCCGGCAGTGAAGGCCGCGCAGAATGAGGTGAGGGGCCGGGCTGGGGTCCTGATGAGGGTAGTGGGGCCAGGCAGCCCCTCACCACACTGCTGCCCCCGCAGATCTGGCAGACTTTCTTCAGGGGCCGCTACCTGCTCCTGCTCATGGGCCTGTTCTCCATCTACACCGGCTTCATCTACAACGAGTGCTTCAGTCGCGCCACCAGCATCTTCCCCTCGGGCTGGAGTGTGGCCGCCATGGCCAACCAGTCTGGCTGGAGGTGAGGCCCGGGCCCCAGCCTGGCCGGGGGCCCCGCAACCCCCACAGCCCTGACCGCCCTGCCCTCCGTTGCTACAGTGATGCATTCCTGGCCCAGCACGCGATGCTTACCCTGGATCCCAACGTCACCGGTGTCTTCCTGGGACCCTACCCCTTTGGCATCGACCCTGTGAGTCCTGGGGTGGAGTGTCTGCGGGTGGTGAAGGCAGCTGGGAGTGGGGGCTGGGGCTCCCCTCGGTTCAGCCCTCCTGCAGTGCCATCGCGGAGCACTCCCGTGTGCCAGGCCCTTTCCTCAGCACAAGAGGCAGACAAGGCTCCTGCCCTGCAGAGCCTGCATCACAGTCCCCTGAGTGTGCAGAGGCAAAGCCAGACCGGACAGGAACCAGTCCCCTGAGTGTGCAGAGGCAAAGCCAGACCGGACAGGAACCAGTCCCCTGAGTGTGCAGAGGCAAAGCCAGACCGGACAGGAACCAGTCCCCTGAGTGTGCAGAGGCAAAGCCAGACCGGACAGGAACCAGTCCCCTGAGTGTGCAGAGGCAAAGCCAGACCGGACAGGAACCAGTCCCCTGAGTGTGCGGAGGCAAAGCGAGACTGGACAGGAACCAGTCTCCTGAGTGTGCAGAGGCAAAGCGAGACTGGACAGGAACCAGTCTCCTGAGTGTGCGGAGGCAAAGCCAGACCGGACAGGAACCAGTCTGTAGCTTGCACTGTGCTAAGCACTGTTCCCAACCCTCTGTGGAAGTGATTTTCTTTTTTCTTTTTTCTTTTTTTTTGGGATATGGAGTCTCATTCAATCACCCAGGCTGGAGTGCAGTGGTGCGATCTCGGCTCACTGCAACCTCCATCTCCCAGGTTCAAGCGATCCCCTGCCTCAGCCTCCTGAGTAGCTGGGATACAGGCACCTGCCACCATGCCCAGCTAATTTCTGTATTTTTAGTAGAGACAGCGTTTCACCATGTTGGCCAGGCTGGTCTCGAACTCCTGACCTCATGTGATCTACCTGCTTCAGCCTTTCAAAGTGCTGGGATTACAGGCGTGAGCCACCGTGCCCAGCCTGATTTTCTGTTTGAACCTCATCACAACCCCGTGGGCCGCACGTTAGCCGTGTCCTCACCTAAAGAAGAGACTGAGGCACAGAGGCCATGCCCAAGGTCACCCAGGCTGGAGCCGTGGCGGCTGGCCCATCTGTGCTCTGTTGCCCCTCGGTGGGTGGGTGATGGATGAGGCTGCAGGCTCCGAGGGGGAAAACAGGGTGATGAGAGAGAAGGACTCGGGCCGGGGACTTCCTGGCAGTGCTGGCCAGGGAGCCCCTGAGTCCAGCCTGCCCTGCTGCCACCCTAGGTCTGGAGCCTGGCTGCCAACCACTTGAGCTTCCTCAACTCCTTCAAGATGAAGATGTCCGTCATCCTGGGGGTCGTGCACATGGCCTTCGGGGTGGTCCTTGGAATCTTCAACCACGTGTGAGGGCCAAAGCTGCCTGGGGGATGGGAGGCTGGCAGGCCAGAGTGGGCCCCAGTGACCACACCTCCCTCCTACCTGCCAGGCACTTTGGCCAGAGGCACCGGCTGCTGCTGGAGACACTGCCGGAGCTCACCTTCCTGCTGGGGCTCTTCGGTTACCTCGTCTTCCTAGTCATCTACAAGTGGCTGTGTGTGTCGGCTGCCAGCGCTGCCTCGGCCCCCAGCATCCTCATCCACTTCATCAACATGTTCCTCTTCTCCCACAGCCCCACCAACCGGCCGCTCTACCCCCGGCAGGTGTGCTGTGGCTGGGGGGCCCAGCTCACACAGCCTCATGGGGATCCCACGGTCACTGGGCCACTGGGAGCTGCAGGATCCTCGTCCAAGAAACGGGGATGCAGGCCCCAGGCTGTGCAGACAGGGCCGTCAGAGGTGATGGCGTGCATCTTTAGCAGGTGGCACAAGTGACGCTGGGAACCTGGGGTCCCTTCCCTCAGGAGTCCTTATGGAGCCAAATCCTCACTCAGTGAGGGCACAGAGCCCCCGTGGGCCCTGAAGGGAGGAGCGGCCACAGGCTCTCTGGGTCCTGTGACTGCTGTGATCCAAGTTCCTGTGCAGGTGTGCAGAGCAGGGGTGCCCTGACTCTCGCCCTCTCCCTGGCAGGAGGTGGTCCAGGCCACGCTGGTGGTCCTGGCCTTGGCCATGGTGCCCATCCTGCTGCTTGGCACACCCCTGTACCTGCTGCGCCGCCACCGCCCCCACCTGCGGAGGAGGCCCGCTGGCCGACAGGTAGGACCGGGCCTAAGGTGTGGGGGGCTGCTTGGGAGGAGAGGCCACTGTCCAGTGTGTACCTGACTCCCCACTTCCTCGCAGGCTCCTAAGTGGCCAGGAGCAGGCCTGGTGGGTGGTGGGGGCCCTCCTGAGGCTGGAGCGCTGCCAACACTGCCTGCTCGTTCCCCAGGAGGAAGACAAGGCTGGGTTGCTGGACCTGCCTGATGCATCTGTGAATGGCTGGAGCTCCGATGAGGAAAAGGCAGGGGGCCTGGATGATGAAGAGGAGGCTGAGGTGGGTGCGGTGCCTTCCTGGGGGTGGGACGGGTGAGGCCCCGCTGGCCCTCACTGCACCCGCCCCGCAGCTCGTCCCCTCCGAGGTGCTCATGCACCAGGCCATCCACACCATCGAGTTCTGCCTGGGCTGCGTCTCCAACACCGCATCCTACCTGCGCCTGTGGGCCCTGAGCCTGGCCCACGCCCGTGAGTGACCTGGCCACCGACGGCCAGCCCCGGCTCCTGGCTTCTCACTTACGGCTGTTGGCTGGGCGGGTTTCTTTTCTCTGGGCCTCAGTTTCCCCTCTGTAAAGTGGGACTGTCTAAGGAGGTCCCTCGCTGGCTCCCCGTGCAGGGAGGGCTTCAGGCTGCGGCAGGTAGGTTGGGGGCTGGCAGGCCCCCACTTGCCATTGGCCCCCACTGTCTCCTTTGCTCGCAGAGCTGTCCGAGGTTCTGTGGGCCATGGTGATGAGCATAGGCCTGGGCCTGGGCCGGGAGGTTGGCGTGGCGGCTGTGGTGCTGGTCCCCATCTTTGCCGCCTTTGCTGTGATGACCGTGGCCATCCTGCTGGTGATGGAGGGGCTCTCGGCCTTCCTGCACGCCCTGCGGCTGCACTGGTGAGCAACCACCCTGTGGCCTGGGCTGCTCGAGGTGGGAGTTCCCCTCACCAACCCCTCCTCTTCTCACCCCCAGGGTGGAATTCCAGAACAAGTTCTACTCCGGCACAGGCTACAAGCTGAGTCCCTTCACCTTCGCTGCCACAGATGACTAGGGCCCACTGCAGGTCCTGCCAGACCTCCGTCCTGACCTCTGAGGCAGGAGAGGAATAAAGAGGGTCCGCCCTGGGGAGTGATGTCTCGTCTCTCTTCCCTCCTTTCTAGCTGAGGCAGGTGGCGGGGTAGAAGGCATGGTGTAGGATCTGGGACCTCAAAAAGTTGAGGCCAGGACCTGCAGATCTGCAATGTCAGACTCTTGGGGTGAAAAGGGGCAGAGAAGGGCCAAGGAGGGATGTTTCCAGCACATTCTAACTTGGAGTGAGCAAATGTATTCCCAGGCCGGGTTAGGGGAGTGAATTCCCCATCCTTGGAGGTGTGCAACTGGCTGTGAGCGGGTGTTTGGGTTACTCTCTGTTGGGAGTGGTGCCAATATACATGCCCTGGTGCCGGGCCTCAGGGGGCTGGAAGTACAGAGCGGTCTGGGGCACCTGAGTCCCGGTCCATGCTCCAGGCAGGGCTATGGTGTCACACGCCCAAGGCCACATGCCTGCCAGGAAGGGCAGAGGCTGTCCCGAGCAGCAGACATTACCCCAGGCCCCGGGGGTCAGAACAGGGGCTGAGCCTGACTCCAAGCCCAGCCTCCCCTCACTGAGGCTACAGTCTTCCTGACCCCTCCCTGGTGCTCCTTCCTGCGTTGCTGGCAGGACGGGGGTGGCTTTCTGCAGTCTCCTCTGGCCTGGGTCCCACCCCTGCTGGGAGGCAGAGCCAGTGCTTCCCAGAAGCCAACAAGCTGCAAAGTGGTTCTTCCCACAGCTGTGGCTGTGGACAGCTGCTGGGAGGAGCCTGTCCATTGGCTCCTGGACTGCCTTGCTCAGGACCTCTGGATGCCAGGGGTGGTATCAGGGCCTCTGAGGTAATTCTACATGCCGAGCAGACTCAGCTTAGAGAAACGGTGTCATGGTGCTGGGGTAGGAACAGAGGAGGCTAAATGAAGGACTCCGGAGAGCTGCAGGTGGATCTGGACCAAATCCAGAACCCAACACCTCACTCCCTCCTGGGGAGGGAGCTGGGCAGAGACTTGGGGCAGGCAGTGAGGTTGGGATAGGTGAGCAGCACTCGTGGCGACTGGCCCCAGTGTGATTTAGGAGGGGTGTGGTGTGGGATCCCAGGGAGATGACCAGTCAGCCCTGCCCTGGCTTTGACATGGGGGTACCTGGCAGTGGTGGCTAGAGAAGTCCAGTTTGCCATGAGAATGGCACATAAAAAGGCACTGGGGTGGGCACCTCTGGGGCATGGCGGTCACTGGGAGACACAGGGATGGAGTGGGTCACCTGCGTGGAAGACTCGGCAGTGAACAGCACAGGCCCGAGCCCATCCCTGTCCATGTGAGCTTATGGCCTGATGCAGAGACCACCAGGGGCTCCAGGAAAGTTAAGGTGCATGGAGAGAAATGATGGGCCAGGGCCGGGCCTAGGGTGGTTTAGGGAATGCCAGTGTCTTGGGTAGAATAGCAAGGCCTGAGATTGTAACTGAGCTGACAGCAGGGCAAAGTGAAGGAGCCCAGTATTGGAAGATCGGCTCCAAATGGATCTCTGCAAGGAGACTGCAAGTGAGCTCGTGTGTGAAGGACCAGGCAGAGGTGAGGGCTAAGTGAGGCCAGCAGTGGCCTGGGCACAGGAAGATGGTGAGTGAGAAGCCACCAGAGCTCCTATGCAGGAGTGCAACACCACTGCTGTTCAATTCAGTTTGGCTTCACCTGTTTAAAACTGTAACTCTCTAGAAGGGTGAATAGTGAAAGCCTCCCTCCTGCCCCTGCCCCTGCCCAGCCACTCAGTGTCCCCAGGCACCAGCGCTGCTCCCAGTCTCCAACGTCCTCCAGGGCTCTTCATTTCTGGGCTAGAAGCAGGGAAACCAGAGTGTGACAGGGAAGAAGAGGAGGTGGAGGAGGGCTGATGGGGTCACACGCTGCTGGGATGCCAGCTGAGAGCAGTGGGGCACTGCTGAGCTGAGGGACTGGGTGGGTGCAGATGGAGCCGTCCATGGGCTCCTTCAGGTACCAGGAGCCCTCCCTGAGATTTAGGACACATCCAAGGGTGACAGCTTGAGGTTGGGTTTTTATTATTTTATTTGTATAGGACAATCTCTGTGGTAGCAGAAATATATGCACAAAAAACAATTCAAATAAGAGTTCAGAGTAAAAAAAGTCAGCTAAGACTGTATCCCGCGGGACATTTCATATATATGGATTTCACAGCTACACTCAATCCACGCCGTTCACCACATAGAGGCTGCTGTCTCCCACAAGAATGATGATGTCAGGGACATCGGGAAAGGTAAGGGCCGGGAAACTGAGCCCTCAGAGAACCCAGGCCAGGGTTTCCCTCACCCTGCCCGGGGGCGGCCCAGCCCACTCAACAGGATCCCACACTTCAGGCAGAGCAAAGGGCAGGAGAGGCCCAAAGAGCTGGGTCAATCAGCTGGCTCCCCCGGGAGGGGAGCTGGGAGACAGGGAGGTCCTCACACTGCCCCATGGCCATGCACGGCTGTCTGCACACTCCATCAGGAGGAAGGGCAGGGAGAAGTCACACGCAGTACAGTGAAATTCATCAATGTCACACACGCCCAGCAGGAGGGGAGAGCTGTGCTCCACACGCAGGCGGCAGCAATCCACTGCTCCAGCTTCAGCCATGGGACCAAGAGGATACAGGAGCAGCTTCTGGGGGCCCCAGGCAGAAGCTACCTTGCAGTAGTGACTGGCGACTTCACAGTACATCTCTGCTCACTTGCCGTCCCTTGGGAATGAGCAGCGTCTATAACACATCGCCATCTACAAAAGCCTGCTCACAGTGTTCACCAGCACATTCATGAAAAAAAAAAAAAATTTAAATCAACATTAACCAAAGTACCTGCAAGTAACACTGCTTACTCTTGCTGTTTGCCCTTTCTGACTGGAAACCTTAGCCCCCAAATATGAAACGCCTTCTCTAGATTAAAAGGATTCAGAGATGTTGCACTATTGCACTATATTTCTGCTTCCCAATCTCGTTTCTGAGTCCTAGTGAAATTGTAAACAAGAGGTGAAATAAATGTCGCTCCATTTTAATACAGTCTTTAGTATCATAAACATCTGTGTTCAGTAGTGAGCCACCCAAAGCCTCCTGCCACAGGAGCAGTAGTCGAAGCACAGAGAGGACCCCGCTCCGCCGCCTCCCCATGCAGTCCAGTGATGAGGTGGATGGAGTCCTCCCCACAGTCACACCCCAAGCTTCCTCTTCTGGTGGAAATAGGCATCAAACCTTGCTTGGGCGTAGTCCTAGGAAAGAGCAAAGAGAAGCAAGGAATCCTGCTGGCCTGCCCCTGCCCATGTGTCCCCCAAACCCCACCCCTGGCAAGAGCTGAGGGCACGGACCCACGAGACCAACAGCACAGGACTGGCCTGTGCAGCAGGGCTGCTCCGCAGGTGCAGGCTCCTCAAGCTCCTGGCCCACCCTGCACACCTTCATTCTCAGGAGGCCTGTTTACAGGCATGGGCCAGCCCAGCCCTGCCTCTCAGGATGGACGTCTCGTCCACACGCTTGGCACTGCTACCATTCATCACCTTGTTAACCTTGGGTGCTCTGGGCACTGGCTGACCGACATAACACACTTTTTAGAGCAAAAGGCCCCTGGGACATAGGCAAGTCTAGAATAGAAGGGGAGAAAAAAGAGGATGCCCGTTGCCTATTTCCCGGGATCTCCTGCAGCATGACTTTTAAGAAAGACACTGAGAGGCAAGGGAGAACACCTGGCTTGGTGTTCTGTTTCTGCCACTGTATTTTTCTGGGTCTCTTCCCTCATCTGTCTATCAGTGAGGACAACACAATCTCAAAGACCCACTCCTAATCTAAAAGTCTGCAATTCTAGAAGCCAGGAAGATTACAATAACACTTTTTTGAAAAATTAACTCTGAGCTGTAATTTCTACTCTATAAGCATGAGCCCATTTTAAGTGTCCAGTTTGAGGGCTTTCACAGATGCATCCAGCCAGTTCTCCACCACTGCAGTCAGGAGGAGACCTGTGTTTCCAGCATCCCTACAAGCTCCCATGGGCCTCTTGCAGTTGGCCACAGGCAGCCACCGACTCAATTTTTGTCACTATGGATTGGACTTTTCTTTCCTAGAGTAGCACATAAATGCCACCATACAGTATGTACCCTCGTGCCTAGCTTCTCAGCGTGATGCCTCTGAGTGGCCCATGCTGTCATGCATTCGTGCCACCTTCCTTTGCACTGCCAAGTGTTCTCAGTACACGGATCTGGCACTGTAGTATCCACGCATCTGCTGACTGGCATTGAGGCTGCTTCCAGTTTGGGACAATTACAAATGAAGCTGCAGGCCAGGCACGGTGGCTCACACCTGTAATCCCAACACTTTGGGAGGCCAAGGCCGGCAGATTACTTGAGGTCAGGAGTTCAAGACCAGCCTGGCCAATATGGAGAAACCCCCTCTACTAAAAATACAAAAATTAGCTGGGTGCAGTGGCACACGCCTGTAATCCCAGCTACTCAGGAGGCTGAGGCAGGAGAATGGCTTGAACCCAGGAGGCAGAGGTTGCAGTGAGGCAAGATTGGGCCACTGCACTCCTGCCTGGGCAACAGAGTGAGACTCTGTCTCAAAAACAAACAAACAAATGAAGTTGCTATGAGCGTTTGAGTGCAAGTCTTGGTGTGGAATCTGTTTTCATTTGTTCTGGAAAAATTCCCCAGGAGGGCTGCTGGGTGGTCTAACGCATGCATCTTCACGCCGGCTGTCGCAGACTGCATTCCCAGCAGCAGTGCACGCGCATTCCCATTGCTCTATCTGCTCGCCAACATTTGAGACTGTCAGTTCTTTCAAGTTTTAGCCATCACTGTGGGTGTGTAGGGTATCGCAATGAGGCTTTGATTCATATTTCTTTAACGACTAATTATATGAAACACATGAAAAGATTCTTACTGGCCATGTGTTTCTCTTAAGTGTCCAAATCTTCTATCCATTTATAAAGCAGGCTGAGACTGGGTGTGGTGGCTCACGCCTGTTTTCCCAGTACTTTGGGAGGCCAAGGCGGGCGGATCACCTGAGGTTAGAAGTTGGAGACCAGCCTGACCAACACAAAGAAACCCCGTCTCTACTAAAAATACAAAAACAAAATTAGCCGGGTGTGGTGGTGCATGCCTGTAATCCCAGCTACTCGGGAGGCTGAGGCAGGAGAATCATTTGAACCCAGGAGGCAGAGGTTGTGGTGAGCCGAGATCGTGCCATTGAACTCCAGCCTGGGCAACAAGAGCGAAACTCCATCTCGAAATAATAATAATAATAATAATAATAATAATAATAATAATAATAATGCAGGCTGTTTGGTTTCTGGCTGAGTTATGAGTTCTTTATATATCCTAAATATGAATCCTTTATTAAATATACATTTGTACTATTTTCTCCCAGTCTGTGGCTTGCCTTTTCATTTTCTCCATGATATCGTTCAAAGAGTTTTTCATTTTGATGAAGTCCAACTGTGATGATATATACGAGTGTTTTTGTAGCTGGTCCCTGTCTCATAACTCCCATAGCCCTTACTACAGTAAACAGAATCTCCCTCTCTGACCTTCTGCCGTCCTTTCACCTGCCCAAAGCTAGACTCTGATCTGACTGTGGGTCATAAGACTCTTATTCCGGAGAGGGTCCTGCCTCATACCCTGGGATAAGGAACGCTGTGCAAAGAGGCCCGAAGAACCTGGTCAGGCCTTGCCGGGTTTAGATCACACCTTTTTTGGTCCAATCACATTTCAACATGGTTGTCCATGTTTCAATCATACCTATCCAATGACATTTCCATAAAATGCCCAAGAGGACAGGGTTTGGGGAGTTTCTAGAGAACCGCAGGTGGAGGCTGACAGGAAGGTGAACAAGAATGAGTTCCCCAACCCACCCGCAGGGACAGCAGCTCCTGTGCTCAGAATCCTTTCAGACCTCACCCCACCTATGTATCTCTTCACCCTTAAAATACCCTTTGTTAGCTAAGCATGGTGGCGGAATGTCTGTAGTCCCAGCTACTTGGAAGGCTGAGGCAAGAGGATCACTTGAGTCCAGAAGTTGGAGACAGCCTGGGCAATACAGTGAGACCCCGTCTTAAAAAAAAATACACCGGTAAACTTACATGTTTCCCTGAGTTCTGTCCGCCGCTCTAGCAAATTAATTGAACCCAAGGAGGGGAACATGGGAACCCCAACATATGGCTGGTTGGTCAGAAATTCCAGAGGCCTGGACTTGCAACTGGTGTCAGAAGTGGAGGGCAGTCTTAAGGTCTCAGCCCTCAACCTGTGGGGTCTGATTCTCTCCCCAGGTAGACAGTGTCGTAATGGAATTGAAGGACACCCATCTGCTATCCACTCCAGAACTGATTGCTTGTTTGTGAGGGGGGGAGAACCGCCCCCCGACTTTAGTCTTCTGTGGTGATGATTGTTGCTGATGAAAGGAATGGGAAAAAGCACTTTGGTTTTTATGTGTTTCCTGCTCACAGCAACTTACTCTATTTTTTCCTCTTTTATGGCTAGTGCTTTATGTAACCCAATAAATCTGTGCTTAAGTCAGTAAGCTTTTTTTTTTTTGGAGACAGAGTCTCGCTCTGTCCCCCAGGCTGGAGTGCAGTGGCGCAACCTCTGCTCACTGCAAGCTCCGCCTCCCAGGTTCACGCCATTCTACTGCCTCAGCCTCCCGAGCAGCTGGGACTACAGGCGAGCAGCTGGGACTACAGGCGCCTGCCACCAGGCCCGGCTAATTTTTTGTATTTTCAGTAGAGACGGGTTTTCACCGTGTTAGCCAGGATGGTCTCAATCTCCTGACCTTGTGATCTGCCCGCCTCAGCCTCCCGAAGTGCTGGGATTACAGGCGTGAGCCACCGCGCCCGGCCTAGGTCACTAAGCTTTTCTCTTGTGTTTTCTCACAGAAACTTAATAGTTTTAGCCTTCACATTTAGGTCTGTTACCTGTTTCAAGTTGACTGCTGTTTATGGCACGGAATCAGGTTCAGTTTTTTCTCCATAGGACTCTTCAAATGTTCTTGCATCGTTTTTTGAAAATATAATCCTTTCCCTCTTAAATTACCTTGGCCTTTCTGTTGAGTACCAGGTGATTATATACATATGGATCTATTTCTGGGCACTATATTCTGTTCCATCTGATTTGTTTTGTTTTGTTTTTGAGATGGGGTCTTGCTCTGTTTCCCAGGCTGGAGTGCAGTGGCGTGATCTCGGCTCTCTGCAACCTCTGCCTCCCGGACTCAAGCGATTCTCCTGCCTGTCTCCCAAGTAGCTGGGATTACAGGCGTGTGCCACCTCACGCTAATTTTGTATTTGTAGTAGAGACGGCGTTTCTCCATGTTGGTCAGGCTGGTCTCGAACTCCCAACCTCAGGTGATCCACTTGCCTTGGCCTCCCAATATGCTGGGACTATAGGCATGAGCCACTGCACCTGGCTGGCTGTGGGTTTTTCATACATGCCTTTATTTGGCTGAGGAACATCCCCTCTAGTCCTAGTTTGCTGAGATTTTTTTAAATCACATTGGATCTTGACAAATTCTTTTTCCTGTGGTTCCTGAAATAATCATATGGTTTTTCACCTTCATTCTGTTAATATGAAGAATTATATGAACTGATTTTTTCAAATACAAACCAGCCTTACATTCCAGGGATAAATGCCACTTGGCTATAATATATTATCCTTCTACATATGTTAATGGATTTAATTTTTGCCAATGTTTTGATAGGGATTTTGTGTAATATTTCTTCTTATGTAATATAAACATTTAAGCTACAAAGCCATAAGTTTCTAAATACTGCTTTATGTATATCCCACAAATACTGACATGCTATGTTTTCATTATAATTCAGTGTAAAATATTTTCTCATTTTCTTTTTAATTTCTTTGACCCAGGGCTTATTTAGAAATGTATTGTTTAATTTCCAAATAATTGAGAATTTTCTAGATATCTTTTGTTGTTGATTTCCACTTAAATTTCACTGAGAACATATTCGGTATTACTTCATTCCCTTTGAATTTATCAAGACCTGTTTGATGGCCCAGCATATGGTCTATCTTGAGGAATATTCCATATTCATTTGAAAATAACGTGCACTCTGCAGCTGCTGGTGGGTTTAATGAACATGCACGAGGCCAGGCTGGCAGGGAGAGTTGTCAGGCCCTCTCTCTCCTTCTGTGTGTGTTCTTCCTTGTTCTAATCACAGAAGAGGAGTGGTGAGATCTCCTACGTTTGTTTTGTTTTTCTTTTTGAGATAGAGTTTCGCTCTTATTGCCCAGGTTGGAGTGCAATGGTGCCATCTCAGCTCACTGCAAACTCCGCTTCCCGGGTTCAAGTGATTCTCCTGCCTCAGCCTCCCTAAGTAGCTGGGATTACAGGCATTTGCCACCATGCCCAGCTAATTTTTGTATTTTTAGTAGAGACAGGGTTTCACCATGTTGGTCAGGCTGGTCTCGAACTCCTGACCTCAAGTGATCCACCCGCCTCGGCCTCCCAAAGTGCTGGGATTACAGGCATGAGCCACCACATCCGGCCGAGATCTCCAACTTTAATCATGAATCTGCCAGTTTCTTCTTTCACTTTTGTCAGTTTTAACATCATGTCTTTTGAAGCAAGACAAGGATTTTTAATGTCCTCTGGATGTACTGATGCCTTTATTATCACAAAATGCCCTTATCTCTAGTAATATTCCTTGTTACGAAGTATGCTTTGTCTTACAGTATCATTTGACCATGACTCAAATCTGCTTTAAAAATCCAATGTCCCTTTCTTTTACCTAACATCATCTTTGCATTACCAAACCTTCTGCCTAGAAGTAGAAATCATTCTAGTATAAAACTGAGGAGGACAAAATGAACTAGTCCCATCCCTGTCCCGAAGGAAGGCAGCTCACTAGACTGTAGACATTTGTGTTGTCCCCCACCCCAAGACAACTCACCAACATTCATTCACTATGGAACAACAGAAAGGTTTGTCTGATGGTTAAAAATACTTTCTATTTCGGCCGGGCGCGGTGGCTCAAGCCTGTAATCCCAGCACTTTGGGAGGCCGAGATGGGTGGATCACGAGGTCAGGAGATCGAGACCATCCTGGTTAACACAGTGAAACCCCGTCTCTACTAAAAAATACAAAAAACTAGCCGGGCGAGGTGGCGGGCGCCTGTAGTCCCAGCTACTCGGGAGGCTGAGGCAGGAGAATGGCGTAAATCCGGGAGGCGGAGCTTGCAGTGAGCCGAGATCCGGCCACTGCACTCCGGCCTGGGCGACAGAGCGAGACTCCGCCTCAAAAAAAAAAAAAAACCAAAAACCAAAAAACAAAAAAAAAAAACCTTTCTATTTCTGTATCAATGACAGTTCTTTTTTTTTTTTTTTTTTTGAGACAGAATCTTGCTCTGTAACCCAAGCTGGAGTGCAGTGGCATGATTTCAGCTCACTGAAGCCTCCGCCTCCTGGGTTCAAGCATTCTCCTGCCTCAGCCTCCTGAGTAGGCGAGATTACAGATGCCCGCCACCACGCATGCTAATTTTTGTATTTTTAGTAGAGATGGGGTTTCTCCACGTTGGCCAGGATGGTCTCAAACTCCTGACCTCAGGTGATCTGCCCACCTCAGCCTCCCAAAGTGCTGGGATTACAGGTGTGAGCCACTGCACCCAGCTGACAATTCTTAAGGTTAAAAGTAAATGACAGCCTAGCTTGGTTACAAACATGCCTGTGAAAAACAGGAGGTCTAATTCAGTAATTACCAGCTTCCAACCCAAAGTTGGGCACTACAGGCTGGAGAATGAAGTGGTACCCGAGAAATAAAACCTTCCACAGCACAGGCAAGAGCCACCCACTCTTCTTCACTTACTGTCCCCTGTGTCAGAAGGGATTGAGGTCACAGCTGGACCTCCAGGGTGCAGATGCCTACATTCCCCATCAGGATTGCAGGACTACCTGGCCCTTCTCTGAAGCCGGGGAGGCAAGGTCTGCTGGCCTGGAAGTGAGGGCAACCTCCAAAGGCAACCACGGCATCAGTGACAGCGGCTTCTCCCCTGGCTTCCTGGGCTGAGCCACACTGTCCTGATGCCACCAGGTCACCACATTCGGGTACTTGGGGAGACAGAGAACCCTCTGTAAGGAATGGTCATTTGCTGCCAAGCATTCACAAATACTATAGCATTTTTACCCGGGAGTAGGATGGAAAAAAAAAAACGCTGCTAAAACATACCATGTACCCAAATTCAATAGATGAAATCTTGGCCTGTACAATGGACCAAAGTCCCCAGAGGAAATGAGATGCAAGGGCAAACCTGGAATGATAAAAGCAAGAAACACATATGAGACATACAGTATCAGTTACAGGACTGATGAAATGATTTCATGCCAGATGGACATTTTAACTTGTGTGGATGCAAACCTAGTTGGTGTTGGCAAATCATGGGTCTATATTCCATGGGACTAACTAAGAAAAATGGGAAAACCACTCCCACACCCTTCCTTCACCTGCTAGTGACAGGTGCACTGGTGAGTATGAACACACACAGCTGGTCTGGCCATGGCACATGTCAATGCCACTTGGCCATAATATATTCACAGGGTGAATATATTCACATTCACAGGGTGCAGGTGAAGGCCTGGGTGGCTATGCTGGCAGAAAATAAAGCAAGCCTGCTACAAGGGAGGGTGCACAGCATCAGCAACCAAGAGGCAGCCCTTTGCTGGACGCGGGATGAAGCTCTCACTCCTTGAGCAAGAGACTTCTAAATCCCATCCTTGTCCCATCCCCTCCTGTCACACAGAAGTGAAAAGAGCAGATGAGAGAGTGTGAGCCACGTCACCATCTCTAGGCCATACCAAGCCTCCAAGTCACTGCGAATCCAAGTTTCTCCTCAAACGATACCCTGAGGGTTCATCTACATGAAGATAAAGCTCAAATTTAGGAGTGCCTGCTCTAGTATCCTCCAACCCTACTCTCTGTTCATCCTGTGGTCCTCAGCCCACTAGAGTCCCTTGTGCTACCCTTTCTGTCTGGGTTCTCCTTCATCTACCTTTTTCTATTTCCACCAGTTCAAGAAACAGAAAGAGATAATGTACGCTGTGGTGGGGCGCGGCAGGTAGGCAGATGTGACATCACACTTAGTGTGGGGGGTGAGCACTCTGGAGGCCATGAGGAGATGACTGTGGTAAGTGCAGTGGAAAGATGAGGTGGGCCACAGTGACTTCAACAGCAATTTTACCAAATAACGTCACAGGAGACCCCAAATAATAGGAACAACCCACAGGCCTCTTGACTAAAGAGATGGACAAATAGTGGTCTAGACCTTTGCAGAATCTGCAAGTTTCAGGACCCTGCTTTGAAAACTTGAAAAAACAGTAAAAAGCAAGACTTAAAACTGATAAACATGAGTTTAGTCATTTTCTAGGAGAAACTGAAGAGTCAAACACAGCAAACGGTGCCCACCACTCCACAAGCATCAGTGACAAGTTTGCACGGCCAGGTGCAGTGGCCCACGTCTGTAATCCTAGCACTTTGGGAGGCCGAGGCAGGAGAACCACTTGAGCCCAGGAGTTCATGACCAGCCTGGGCAACAGAGCAAGACCCCGTCTCTACAAAAAAAATACAAAAATTAGGCAGGCATGGTGGCACGTGCCTGTAGTCCCAGTTACTTGGGAGGCTGAGGCAAGAGGCTCGCTAAGAGTTAGAGGCTGCAGTGAGCCATGATCGCATTGCTGCACTCCAATCTGGGTGACAGAGCAACATCCCATCTCAAAAAAGAAGAAAAAAAATTCTGTAGGCCCTGGGTGGCAGCAACCCTGTATGGCTGGGTTGTTGTGTCTGGATGACAGTTCAGAATGTCACAAAGTGTCCTGACCCTTCTTGGACACGGGACCTCTTCTTGTGATATGGTTTGTCTCTGTCTCCCCACCCAAATCTCATCTTTAATTGTAATCCCCATGTGTGGAGGGAGGGACTGGTAGGAGGTAACCGGATCATGGGGGTGGTTTCCCCCATGCTGTCCTCCCAATAGTGAGGGGGTTCTCATGAGATCTGATGGTTTTAAAAGTGTTTGGTAGTTCAACCTTCTTCTCTGTCTCTCTGCCCCTCTCTCTCCTGGTGCCATGTAAGAAGTGCCTTGCTTCCCCTTTGCCTTCTGCTATGATTGTAAGTTTCCTGAGGCCTTCCTGGCCATGCAGAACTGTGAGTTAATTAAACCTCCTTTCTTTATAAATTACCCAGTCTCAGGTAGTATCTTTGTAGCCATGTGAGAACAGACTAATATACTCTGCCTGCTGTATGCTCAGATCTGAAAGTTCTGCATAGTCTCAGCCACAATGGAGAAGTAGCAAATTCTATTTTTGACAAAGGGCAAGTCCTAAAGATGTACGATTAAAAAGAAGCTCCTAGGTCGGGCGCGGTGGCTCACACCTGTAATCCCAGCATGGGAGGCTGAGGTGGGTGGATCACCAGAGGTCAGGAGTCCAAGACCAGCCTGGCCAACATGGCAAAAACCCCATCTCTACTAAAAAATACAAAAATTAGCTGGACATGGTGGCAGGCCCCTGTACTCCCAGCTACTTGGGAGGCTGAGACAGGAGAACTGCTTGAACCTGGGAGGCCGAGGTTGCAGGAGCCAAAATTGCGCCACTGCACTCCAGCCTACGTGACAGAGCAAGACTCTGTCTCAAAAACAAAAACAAAAACAAAAAAAGAAGCTCTAAAATACTCATAATTGCAAGGAAGCATCCCAAATATAGTCTATAAAGAGGAACGCTATCTTTACAAATCAAAAAAGGAAAAACGTTACCTATTGACTTCAAGCAACATTTCTTCTTCTATAATGGATTTTTCTTCAGTACTGAGGTTTTCAAAGTCATTTTGGAATGCAGGCAAGTAACTGGAAATAAAATGGAGCTTAAAAAAAAGTAATTGTGTTAGGATCAATGATGGTTAAAACAGACTGTCAATAGCTGTCACGAAGCATATGCATCTACTGTGACATACTGGGAGACACACACTCAACATGATGTTCAGCATCTCCGACATCCTGGGCTGGCACCAGTGAGCCAACCTTTGCTAGGTTTTCAGCTGCTCTCTCTCCCCAGGATTTCTAGTGGAGATACAGTGTCTAGGCTCTTCAGCATACTTTTCCCATTTAGAGTAGCACTTAAAACTGGAGACCATTATTTTGGAGGCAGGCTTGGTGCACCCTCCCAGTCCTACTCAACTTCAGCACCGCTACCAAGGCTTCAGTGCTGGGCTGAGGAATGGGAGAGAAAGATCCCAGGAGGAAACTCCCATGAGAACTATTCTCCACACAATTACCAGCCTCCTCCCACCATTCAGGACAGGAAAGGGAACTGTTAACACCAAAGACATTTCCTTCCATTACTAAACCCTGGTGCCCGAAAGATTACTTCTCTCTCCACAGTGTGAAATGAATAGAAAAAGGTCAGTGATCGCCAAAAAGATGGCCAGAAAGCGGAATCAAGGCTGGGTTTTTCAGAAAACACTAGAAGGAACTACAAAGGATGCTAAAGCTCTTCTCTGAATGTAAGTATCTCTGACACAGAGATTTTTAATAAGCTGGACTAAAAGGTCAAATTTGTGTCTACATTTAACAGAAACAAAATAACATTTTTTAACATAAACCAAACTTTAAAAGGTTAACTTTAAAAATGAAGATGTAGGGCAGGGGTGGTAGCTCACAACTGTAATCCCAGCAGTTTGGGAGGCTGAGGCAGGAAAATCACTTGAGCCCAGGAGTTTGAGACCAGCCTGGGCAACTTGGTGAAACTCCATCTCTACAAAAAATACAATTAGCTGAGCGTGGTGGCATGCGCCTGTGGTCCCACCTCCTTGGGAGGCTGAGGCGAGAGGATCACCTGAGCGCAGGAGGTCAAAGGTACAGGGAGCCATGATCGCACTACTGCGATCTGTACTCCAGTCTGGGAAACAGAGTGAGACCCTGTCTCAAAAAATAAAAAAGAAGATGTAATTCTAACTGGATGAAATTGATGTAATTTTCCTATCAAGTATACAAAAACTCATCTCCTACCTGTTGTTTCTTGGTGGGATACTTCCGGATGTTTGCTCTGAAAAAAGGGTACTTTTCATAGCTATAATCATACATCCACTCACAGAAGTGATTTCCAATGTCGAATCCCCTGAAATAAGAGATAAGACAGTGCACAGAATGAGGCAAACCGTATGCCTGGCGGCTCCCTGACTGCAGAAGAAAGAAAGGCTGAGTTCCGAGCATGCCACTCCTGTTGCCATCTGGACTTGCTGAGGGAGCAGGACTGTAACTGCTTTAATGACAGAGACAGCCAACAGATGGTTGTCAGCATCACAGCTGACTAAAGCTATACAGGCGCACCTGAACCACAACTCCAAAACAATGTGTCTCCTCAACCAGGATTTATGAGAAGAAAATAATCTCTGAAGCCAAAAGAAAATGCCAAAGTCTGGCTGAATGGCATGGCTGTCCCCAACTAGCGCTGTCTGCTAGGAACAAGGAGGGCCGTGCCACTTTACCACAACCATCACGGGCCACTGGACAAGAAGCCACTGATTCCAGGTGAAGCAGCTTGCAACTCAGGGTGGCGTTTTGACTTATTTTCTCTAATAACTGTTAATTAAGTATATCATAATGATAAAACAATATTGAGATGGAAACACTGGACTGTAACATATTACCTGTAATTGTAACTGCTGTATTCGAAGTCAATGAGCATCAGTTTCTGTTTTTCAGAATTCTCTTGGCCTTCCAGCAACAAGATATTACCTGCAAAAGGTTTGGATAACATGGCTTATGTTTTACAATAGAAGGTTCAAGTCCTTGAACAGCAGAGCCGAGAGAATGGATCTGATCCCTTAGGGAATCCTAGCTGAATGTGGCTTTTGGTCTGTGGACATCACCAGGGCCTAGACACAGCGTAGAAGTGCTCACGGGAGGCCTACCCCTGTGCACGGAGGCTCCTGACCCACCTGGCCATAACAACCCCTGCTCATAGCCCTAGTCCCCACCGGACCCCCAGGCTCACTATGGAACAAAGCCTGGTCTCTTGCTCTGCTGTCAGAAGAGTACTTCCCAAATGTTCTGTATGGTGGCATGCAGGAGCTCAGGCTAGCCAAATACCACCCTCAGCAGCCCTGGGACTTGGTTTGCTGTCTCCAGCTGGCTGCAGCACCCCAGCTGGGAAGCTGCGGGAGTGCCCTCCAGTAAGAAAGGCAAGGAAGAGCTCCGCTGCCACATGGGATGCCCTGCTTTGTTCTTGCCTGCTTTTCCTTCCCAACGAGACCACAGGCAGCATTCCTACACCACTATTTCCTTTACTGTTGGATTCTGGGTCAGGAGTTGGTCGGCCATCAGCCTGGCTCTGCAGGCCTACATTCCTGATATCCCCACACTAGACATGACGTTCAGCATCTCCGACATCCTGGGGCTGGCACCAGTGAGCCAACCTTTGCTAGGTTTTCAGCTGCTCTCTCTCCCCAGGATTTCTAGTGGAGGTATAGTGTCTAGGTTCTTCAGCATACTTTTTCCATTTAGGGTAGCAATTACAACATAAACTGGAGACCAGAAAACGTGATTGGCTCACACTTGTAATCACAGCACTTTGGGAGGTGGAGGTGGGAGGATCACTAGAGTCCAGGAGTTTAAGACCAGCCTGGGAAACACAGAGAGACTCCATCTCCATGAATTATTAGCCAGGCGTAGTCGTGTGTGCCTGTGATCCCAACTATTCGGGAGGCTAAGGTAGAAGGATCACTTAATCCCAAGAAGCTAAGGCTACGTGGAGCCTTGATTGCGCTACTGCACACTAGGCTGGGTGACACAGTAATAGTCTCAAAAAAAAAAAAAAAAGGCAAATTGGAGGCAGACACCCAAAGTAGCAGAACAAAATTAACGTACACCTGTTACCTCTTCGATCCCTCCTACACTTTGCCATCATCAACGCAGCTGATCTCCTCCAGTCCCCTCTCTCTAGTGATGTCTGTGCCATTTATCACCCCCTCACCACCAGAAGGGCAAGGATAATACACAAAGCTGTAGCTGTAATGTCTATACTCTCCTTGACTTGAGTTAGCCAGCTACAAGCAGCTAATTAGTAAAAGGTAATTTGGCTCAAATGAATGGCTTATGGATGACGGGTCTTCATGAGAGATCGTTTTCAGGATTAAAAGCAAACTGCTGAGCCTGGCAAAGAAGGGCTCAAGGTGTGACCTGAACTACTGTGACTGGGGGAGGCAAGGTCAAGGCAGAGCAAGGCCATGTCAGTAGCACCAGTGGGAGCTGCATAGTGGGGGGCCTCTGATGAGACTATTCAATGTGCAATTGCGTGGGATGAAATTTTGTTACAGTAAGGAACATATCACTGTCATGTTTTCAAAGCAGAGAAGCCCAAAGTAATTAATAGCACAGTGCACTGATACTAGGAGAGAAGGTGTTAGGATTACACGTGTTGCAATAAGCAACACTACGCTATGTGATGCAGAAGGGAAGGGCCCAGGACTGAATGGGGTAGGCAGTGGATCTTGTTCTTTTATTGCTTTTTCAGGTTAAAAAAAATCATATATGTTTACTATAAGGAGTTAAACACTGAAAAAGTAACATGTGACTTAGAAAGTTTAAGTTCTGTATCCCAATTCCCAAGTTTAGTGAATATTCTTTCGGATTTCTTCCATGTAATACATATACATATATGTATTATATATATATAGTGTATATATATATATACTATATATATAGTATAGCCTTGAAATCTCAGGCTCAAGCCATCCTCCGGCCTCAGCTTACCAAGTAGCTGGGACTACAGGTGCACATCACTATGCCTGGCTAATTTTTTAATTTTTTGTAGAGATGGGGTCTTGCTATGCTGCCTAGGCTGGTCTAGAACTCTTGGGCTCAAGCAATCCTCCCACCTTGGCCTCCCAAAGTGCTGGGATTACAGACATGAGACACTGTGCCTGGCCTTATATGCTAAAAAAGTAATACAAAACCTCACTGTCTGGTTGTATCATAATTTAATATACCTAATATACTCTTGATGCTACCTGGCATTTTTTAGACACACTGCCAGTAATTTTCTAAGTATACACACAAACCTCATCTGTAACAGAACATAGCAATTCTTACCTTCTTGACAGTCATTATGACAAAATACAACTGGAGATGGAGTAGATTCAAGCAATGATCTGAAAAGAAAGGTTTCACTGTTACCTATCAAGCTTTTCAGTCAGCTGCACACCGTCTTGCCTTCTCCACATGGCCAGCACCAAATTCGTGCTCCAAAGCAACACACAGTTTGGGAGTAGTATCTGTGATCTGAATTCTGACAACTGTGTCAGAATTCCACAACAGCTCCACAGCAACAACTCCACAGCAGCTCCCGCCTGAAACCCCCACAGGCCCTCTGCACTCAGCTCTTCCCCCGGAGGACCCTCTGCATGTGCCACTTCCTCCTGGAGCCCCTTTCTCTGCTGGTCTCAGCTTGTACAGCACCCCCTTAGACGGCCCGTCTCTTACCAGTGACCCAAGCAGGTCCTCCTATGCAGACTAACGGCCTACTTTGGTCTATGCTTCTGTCACAGCACTTATCACAATTTGACATTATTTTATTTGTTTACTTGTTTTCCCTCGGCAGCGATCATCAAGCCTAGCAGAGGAGGCATATACCTGAGTAATTAAAGGTGGAAATACTTATGGCTGGGTGTGGTGGCTCACATCTGTAATCCCAGCACTTTGGGAGGCTGAGGTGGGCAGATCACGAGGTCAAGAGATCAAGACCACTCTGACCAACATGGTGAAACCCCGTCTCCACTAAGAATACAAAAATTAGCTGGGTGTGGTGGCGTGTACCTGTAGTCCCAGCTACTTGGGAGGCTGAGGCAGGAGAATCACTTGAACCCGGGAGGGGGAGGTTGCAGTGAGCCGAGATCGCACCACTGCACTCCAGCCTGGCAACAAAGCGAGACTCCGTCTTATTAAACAAACAAACAAAAAATGGTGTAAATACTTGTTAGTGTACAGATGTGAGTGGCCTGCATGCAGCATCACTCTGAGGACAAGGATGGCCTTGCTTCAGAGATCAGCAGGAAGATTCTGTTTCTCACAAAAGCCAAGGTTGAACTGTAAGGAAGAGGGATTTTTCTCACACTCCCCAGCCTGCCCTTACTCCCTTCTCCCCACCAGAGAAAATCCACCCCGCTAGACACTCTACTGCCCTGGCCATCAAGCCACTCCTTCGACATTTCCCTTCTCTATGGAACTTTCACAAACTGGCCACGTGTGGGCCTCTAGTACATAGAGTCTATAATCTCTAGTCCTCTAGAGAACCATAATTCCAGATGACAAAACTTATCTGCTTAAATTCATCCTGTAAAATCAATGTAAAATGCCAGACATAAGGCAAGCTCAATCAATGTTTACTGACAACAGTTTTAGTGACTAAGAATATTTAAAGTCAGGAAATAGAAGGAAAACTCACCTCAGGTTTTCCAGTTCCAATGGCAGATTGTAACTGAGCAATTTGTGGAGCTTTTTAATTCTGGATTCCTCAGTAAATTTAATTCTCAGAACTTCATTTAGATATCTATTAAATTTTTTTTTAAAAAAAGAACAGAACAAAGAATCACTGTCAATACACCAAGGCTTGTTGTTCTTGGGGCTTTGGTTAAACATTCAATCCCAGCGCAGTCCCAATGCCAGCGGGACCCCTCTGGCTGCCACGACTGAGGGAGAGGAGCGGCCTTGGGGGTTCGTGGCATTCTAGGAAGGTGACTTTCTGCCCCTTCACCCGTTCAATAGCATTTTTGTATAAGCCTTCTTTCTTGGTTTAGGAATTGACTTTTATATGTAAGAAAGACTTACTTATGAGACAAGTATCACCAGCTGACACTCTGCACTTCAGTGAACTAGGAAGACCTAGTTGCTCACTCTGGTACTTCTAGGAGCCACCACTGTAAAACTACATTAGGACCAAGTGATTTCACCACTTACTTTTCCATTGTGCCAAAAAGCCATTTTGGTTCCTTATTGAATGGCATTTTCATACCATGAAACGTAGCCATTTTCTCAGCGATTTCTGCAGAAATATCTGGCAAACTTAATTCTTCAGTATCTAACCGCCGGCTCTGAAATAGAAAAGGGAGTTAAAAACTGACCTTTACCAAGTAAACTAAAAAGAGTGAGATCACACTGTCTTAGGAATGAGAAGCCAGCTTTTGTAGTGCATTTAAGTCTCACCCAATGCCCCAAATTCCCTTAAGAATGGACACTGTGTCCCCACAGACAGTGACCCAGCAATTGCTATGGCACTTCAACAGTGAGGAGCCAGCCACCTCCAAGTATCTATTTCATTCTGAACCCCTTTTAACTATGAGAACTCCTTCCTTAAATTTTATTGAACTGAAACTACACTATCATCTATTCTTCTGGTCTCTAAAACCACAGCAAATGTCTATTCTCTACCCAATGCTGAAGTCCATGTCTTCAGCAGTTTATCACACAGCTCTGCTCCCAGCTCCTCCGTCAGCTAGGACATTCTACTCTGATGTGTTGCAAGTGAGATGCGGGGTCCAGAACAGGTCCTAACCAGGAGATGTGTCACAGGGATGGGGGGCCGTCTCCAGCTGCTCCCAGTGGTGGTGTCAGCACCTGGCCTGGCACAGAGAAGGTGTCCAGGGCAAAGTTGGGCAAAAAAAACAGTGTCTAGAGGACTTCCTCCTGGCCTCTGCATCCTGCACTTCCCCTAAATCAGCCTGAGGCCATGCTTGTTTGGCTGCCCTTTTACAGGAGGCCCATGGGAGCTCACAATCAACTGAAACCTCTAGAGCTTCCTCGTGTGACCTACCACCCTGCAGAAATCTAAAGAGAGGTTTCTGTGAAAATGCAAAGAAGTACAGCACAGAGGTAAGAGTGAATACTCCCAACTTAGGGAAATCCCAGTTGAAATCGTGGCTTTAATTCTCATTTCAAAGCTACATGGTCATCCAAGTTACCTCATTGTGTTCCCATTTCTATCAAATGGGAATCAGGACATGAAGTCTCTCACAGAGTTGCCAGGAGAGCGGGAGGAGAGAATGCAGGTGAGGTCTCTGGGACAGCACCCAGCCCAGGGTGCAGCTCAGCAAGTGGCAGACGTCTGCTACTGAGAGCTAAGAGCTCACTGTAAGCATTGGGCTCAACCTTCTATTCAACTCCCTCCAGAAAGCACTGTCACCCCAGCACTGTCAACAAATTACCATGCTGCGATAAGAACAGGGACTCCACTTCCAGCAGCAGGACACGCAGGACTTATTAAGGTAGCTCACTCAGCTTTCAAAACTGCCATTAATTTGGCAACAAGGAAAATCTAAAGCTAACATGCTCAGATATGAACAAATCTCAGTATTCCAAATTCCTTCCCCAGCACAGAGAGAAACAGACTACCTACCATCCCTAGTGGCCCCGCTATTCTCACATGCCCTTTGAAAGATGGCTACAGGAATCATGAAACTAAATCACCTGATCCCAAGCAGTGAAGAGTAAACCTAAGCCAGGCGTGGTGGCTCATGCCTGTAATCCCAGCACTTTGGGAGGCCAAGGCGGGAGGATTGCTTGAGCCCAGGAATTTGAGACCAGCCTGGGCAACACAGGGAGACCCCATCTCTACAAAAAAATAAACAAAATTAGTCAAACATGGTGGCACATGCCTGTAGTCCCAGCTACTCGGGAGGCTGAGGTGAGAGGATTGCTTGAGCCTGGGAGGTTGAGGCTGCAGTGAACTGAGATCAAGCTGCTTATACTTCACTATACTGGGCAACAGAGTGAGACCCTATCTTAAAAAAAAAAAAAAGCAAATCTAGAAATAACATATGGTATTAGGTTGAATCAAATGAAACTGCCATTCTTGTTGGTCAAAAACAGTTAAACACCAGCAGCATCATATGGTTCAAACCTAGTATATAATAGAATTTTAAAAAAATTTTCGGACGGGCACGGTGGCTCAAGCTTATAATCCCAGCACTTTGGGAGGCCAAGACGGGTGGATCACGAGGTCAGGAGATCGAGACCATCCTGGCCAACACGGTGAAACCCCGTCTCTACTAAAAAATACAAAAAACTAGCCGGGCGAGGTGGTGGGCGCCTGCAGTCCCAGCTACTCAGGAGGCTGAGGCAGGAGAATGGTGTAAACCCGGGAGGCAGAGCTTGCAGTGAGCCGAGATCCGGCCACTGCACTCCAGCCTGGGCGACAGAGCGAGACTCCGCCTCATAAATAAATAAATAAATAAATAAATAAATAAATAAAAGTTTCACTACGGCTGGGTGCAGTGGTTCACACCTGTAATCCTGGTGACTTAGGAGGCTGAGGCAGGAAAAGAGCTTGAAGCCAGGAATTCAAGACCAGCCTGGGTAACATAGCAAGACCCATCTCTACAAAAAAATTTTTTTAATAAGTTGGGTGTGCTGGTGTGCACCTGCACTCCCAGCTACCTGAAAGGCTAAGGCAGAAAGATCACTTGAGTCCAGGAGTTCGAGGCTGTAGTGAGCTATGATCATGCCATTGCACTCCAGCCTGGGCAAGACAGTGAGACTCCCATCTCAAAAAAAAAATTAAATATGTAATAAACAATATATACAAGAGCATAGATAGAACTTAAGAACTAGAACAAAATCGATTCCACAGATACTATAAGCTATGTGTCCTCATGCCTGCCCTTTTTGTCCCCAAGATACTTTTATTATTCTGAATTGTGTTAACACAATTCCCTTACCTTGTCCAAAAAGAGAACTTTTATTACATGTGCATACATTCTTAAACAATTTTTAAAATGTATCAAGCTTTATAGAATGGTATGATACTACTTACAGTCTCCTGCAGTTTGGTTTTATCATTCGACATTGTATTTGTAAGATTCACCTATATTGCCACTTATAACCATATGAGGTTTTATTATTTCCAAAATTCTTTCAAAAACTTATTATCTCGGCCAGGTGCAGTGGCTCACGCCTGTAATTCCAGCACTTTGGGAGGCCAAGGTGGGCGGATCACCTGAGGTCGGGAGTTCAAGACCAGCCTGGCCAACATGGAGAAACCCTGTCTCTACTAAAACATAGCCAGGTGCCAGGGAGCAAACTAAAGGTAAAAGCTGGTGCAATGAAGGCACCATCCACTCATCTAAACACATCCTCAGCACTGGCAACTAGCACAACGCTAGCACAGATGGACAGCACCACTGTCAACTAGAAGAGGATATCTCTTCTGGGGAGACAGAGCACAACTAGCCTCCCTGTTTCTGGGCTGTGGGATTAGACAAAGAAACCCCTGCCCCTGGTCCCCAGCCAGACACAGCAGAGCACCCCTCTGCCAGGCATCCTACTGCTAGGCTCCATCTGCAAAGATGTACAGGAGAGCCCTGGACATGCCCAGGCCTCTCATGGATAAGACATCTCATGCAGCAGGGCAGGAAAAGTTAGCGGCTTATGACTCTAGTCCTCAAGGAGCTTATGCTCAATTAAAATGGGGAATATCTGGTCTATCTAGGAAGGGAGTGCAGGCTGACAAAGACCAGCATTGCCAACCAAAGAAGTACTGCCAGGGCTCAGAGCCATACTTCAACACTTAGGGTTCATGAGAACCCCTGGGCATGAAGAATTGTGCAGGGCATGGAGTCTGGGGTGGGTGGGTAGAGGGACAGAAACTATGCTTTAGATATGTACATGTAACTCTAAGACATGGTATACTGGTAAATGTTACAGCAACACTAAAACTGCCTTGGGACAATAAGAAAGGGAAAATAATCATGACTGCTTAGAAATAAGACTGCAAGGTCTTGGAGCAAGGCCTTGAAATCTAAGAATTTGACCAGCATATGGGGACAGGAAGATGGGAGGTAGGGAGACTCAGTGGGAATGCACAAAACAAACCAAGGAAGGGTGATGGGAAAGAACAGGCATGGCCCCCTCACAGGGCTACAGCCAGAGACTGAGCAGGGTACAGTCAAGGCCAACGTGTTCTAGCAGCAAATTCTATAAAGCAGGGCCCCAGAAGTTGAGAGGAACAAGGTGAAAAAGGGCAAAGTCTCAGGGTACACAGCCTCAGGGGACAATGAAATGGTAAGTTTCATATATTTTTCAAATTTGGATGAATATACCTTTACAGGAAAGAAAGAGGTTCTGATATGAGTACAAAATAAATGTTGCTTTCCATGATTTCTGATACAGTTTAAGGACATAGGTGAGGTTAACAGTTCAAGAACCAGCATTGCAGGTTCTTGCAGCAATGAGACAAAGAAGCCATCTTCTGTCTGTGGCTTATGTCAACTGAGCCTTTATGAACAAATCTTACCGGGATGAACTGTTCCAGTCGGCCTTGGGGAAAGATGCCATAGAGTTTTGGCCCAAGTGACCTCTCTGCGAGAATGGCAAACATAACGCTCTCCAGAACCATGGCCTCGGCCCCCTAAAACAGATGGCAACAAGTCAGGTGTTTACTGAGTGTTTGCTCTGCGCCAGGAATCAGAGGCACTCTCACAGGAGTGTTTCATCTAGTCCTCACGAGTATTCTTTCATGTGGACACTACTGTTATCACCATCCCCATTTTAAATATGAAGAAATAGAGGTTCCAAAGTCACACATCTTGTCATTTGCAGGATTCATGCTTGCAAGCACTACGCTATATTGATAAGATTTAAAATGTGAGTTTAAGTTAGGTCACTAGTTCCAAAAATAGAAAAATATCCATCAGTGCTTTTATTGCTTCTATTTATTTCGCAACCTATATAGGAGTCTCACTCTTGGCATCTCACCAAAGGCCACAACACCATCCATTCTGGTAAGGGTTGATTTGCTTTTGGTTGAGTGCACCTAGTTAAAGCAAAGGATCCAAAGGACCTTCTGCCTACTAAATTGGGCTCATGGGTCCAACAAGCTTGAAAATTACTGATTTAGGTCCAGGGTCTATGGCTTTCTAGTCCAAAGAGCAGCCGAGCATGGAGCATCCCAGACTTCAGCTGGCATACCTGACCTTTTCCTGTTACTGAATGTTTGTCTTGCTGAAATCTCTATGATGCTGTCTGTTCTATCTTTGTCCTAATAATTAATGTGGGATCTATCATCATTTTGCCTTCAAAATCCATGCTTTGATCTCAAAGCAAATTCAGTCCTTGGTCTTTCCCCCTTAAACAGCACATTACAGCATAAGGGTTTCTATCTGTTGGAGCGAAGGAGTCATTCTTACCCAGAGGTCCACCTGAATCTCTTAAAGAGCTTTTACAGGCTAGGTGGTGGCTCACGCCTGTAATCCCAACACTTTGGGAGGCTGAGGTGGGAGGATCACTTGAGGCCAGGAGTTAAGAGACCAATCTGGGCAACACAGTGAGATGCCCCATCACCACCAAAGTCTCTTTAAAAAAAAAAAAAAAAAGAACTTTTGCAAAGAGATTCCTAGGTCCTACCCCAAGTATTAAAAGAGAGGCACCAGCAGAGCTGTTTTGAAAAACGTTTCAGATGATTCTAATTCACCCCCTGTGAAGAAATGTGCTGTAGAGGAAAATGATCCCAGAGAAACATTCTCTAAACACATTCACGTTACCAAAAACTGAGAAACCAAGAGGACAAACTTATTAGGAAATGATACAGTACTAGAGTTAGTAAGAAGAAAACAAAAAAGAAAAGCCACTTCCAAAGGATACCAGACCACATTAAAGCAAAAAGTATTTTGGTCACTTTTATATTTTGTGGGAGCAAATGGATTTGTCGGTAATCCTCCACAATTATCATCTACAACTATCATTTGTATAATCCTCACAATTATGACCTGTCATCTTGTGAGGCTCAATCTTCCTAATTTGTGGTTTTGTGTATATGACAATAGACTGACAACATCAATCTATCAAGCTAATGAATTTTAGGGTGGGATTTGATATCAGACAGGTTTTTTGTTTTTTTTTTTTTTTTTTTTTTTTTTTGAGACGGAGTCTCGCTCTGTCGCCCAGGCTGGAGTGCAGTGGCCGGATCTCAGCTCACTACAAGCTCCACCTCCCGGATTTATGCCATTCTCCTGCCTCAGCCTCCCGAGTAGCTGGGACTACAGGCGCCCGCCACCTCGCCCGGCTATTTTCTTGTATTTTTTTTAGTAGAGACGGGGTTTCACCGTGTAGCCAGGATGGTCTCGATCTCCTGACCTCATGATCCGCCCGTCTCGGCCTCCCAAAGTGCTGGGATTACAGGCTTGAGCCACCGAGCCCGGCCGGTTTTATTTCTTAAAACCTTAGAGAACGACAACAAAGATCTAGTATCCTTGTTTAGTTGTCAAAAGGTTTCCAAGCACTTTTCAGTCCTATGGTAGAGTTGTCCAGAGGTGCAGTCCCCATCTTACTCCAAGCCCAACATCACATAAACTTTCTGGGGCATTTAAGCAAGGTCTGCAAAGCCTCCTCTAAGTCTCTGCTTAGACATTGTGTTCCCCTGCTCCCCAGGGGGCAGCATGGTCCTGGTGCTCTGGAGACTATGGTCCCCACCCCCACCCTCATGCTGTGTAAAACACAAAAGTAACCAGGGGCTGGGCATAGCAGGACAAGGGGGTGCTGGACTCAGAAGTTCAGCATTTTGCACATCACGTCCACTGGGAAGGATTCTTGGAGGTGACTTTATTTACGTGTGGCATTGTCAACACATGTCACCAGCACTAGCCAGAATCCTCTCCAGAGCTGAGTCAACCCAGAAAGGACATAGAGAAGAGGGAAAGAAATGTAAGAACTTTCCAATTCTCTTTAGCACTGTCCTAAACATTGTAAACAAAAACACCCTTATTCTTATGTAATACTGCAGTTCAATATTTATTCACAGTGGGAGAAAGGGGGAGATGGTGCATGGAGAGAAGGATTTAGAGAGGAAGAAAATGAAGCTGGGCACCATGGCTCACGCCTGTAATCCCAGCACTTCGGGAGGCCGAGGCGGACAGATCACCTGAGGTCAGAAGTTTGAGATCAGCCTGGCCAACATGGTGAAACCCTATCTCTACCAAAAAAAGTACAAAAATTAGCTGGGCATGGTGGCGGGCGCCTATAATCCCAGCTACTCAAGAGGCTGAGGCAGGAGAATCGCTTGAACCTGGGAGGCAGAGGTTGCAGTGAGCCAAGATCACACCACTGTACTCCAGCCTGGGCGACAGAGCAAGACTGTCTCAAAAAAAAAAAAAAAAGAAAAAAAAGAAAGAGAACACCAAGGCACAAGCAAAAAAAAAAAAAAACACACAACAGGTTAAGGATGGCAGAGAATCCTAGAATAAGTGCACCAACTGCTGATGGTCTTCTTGTCATCACTAAGTCTCCAGGCACCTCCTGATTGCTCCTGAAAGTGAGCATGGTAAAAAGTGGGGTTGGACAGACATGGCTGGGTTCTCTCCTGCACCATGCACTGGTTTAGCCACAGCTAGTGACAGTGGAGGGAGAACTGGTCCTATTTTTTCACATATCTCAACTTGGAACAATTTACTTGGGCTTCAGAAATACTCATTAATACACTGGCCCAAAACACACTTACATGTCTACTCTGTCCTGGCACTGTGCTAAGCGCCAGGTAACCAACGAAGAACAAGACACATAAGGCCCCTGCCCACAACGGGGCTTACATGAGGGAGGGAGGGATAGAGAGAGAGAGAGAGAGAGAGAAATGGACAGTAAGCAAGTACACACAGCTATGGATGGGGCTCACTGTCATGAGGGAAACAAGGGTGACTGGTGTGGTGGAGTGGGTATTTCTAAGGAGGCCACACTGAACTGACCTGAGATCTGAGGTGTGAGAAGCCACAGCAGCCCCACAGGAGCACAGGGCCATGAGGGAGGAACAAGTGTGACGCCTTCAAGGAACTGAGAGGCCTGTCTCACTGGAACAGGGCAATTGAGGAAAAGGAAGAGAACAGCATGAATTGCTGGGTGGACTGGGGCTCACAGAAAGGACTGGGCCAAAGATACCAATTCACAAGTCCTCAACACGTTGATGATGTTTACAGCTCACAAACTGGGGTTCGATCCCCTGGGGACAGAAGAGGAACCAGCACAGGCCTTAAAATGCCCTTTCTTACTGTGACTGTCTAAATAGTAAGAAAGCTTTCTGGCCGGATGCGGTGGCTCACGCCTGTAATCCCAGCACTTTGGGAGGCCAAGGCAGGTGGATCACGAGGTCAGGAGATGGAGACCATCCTGGCTAACACAATGAAACCCCCTCTCTACTAAAAATACAAAAAATGAGTCGAGCGTGGTGGCGGGCACCTATAGTCCCAGCTACTCGGGAGGCTGAGCAGGAGAATGGTGTGAACCAAGGTGGTGGAGCTTGCAGTGAGCAAAATCACACCACTGCCCTCCAGCCTGGGCAACAGAGCGAGACTCAATCTCAAAAAAAAGAAAAGAAAGCTTTCTACAGGGCACCCTCGCATACACTCCCAAAACAAACATTATCCACAGCAATACTCCCTCTCACAACTGGGCAATGCTTATTAATATTGTCCACTCTATTTCATTTGAAAAAGCAATCAACATGCTAACATTTCATGCCCCACTAGAGGTTCACAAGCCACAACTTGAAAAACTGGTTTAAGTTCAGGCAGCAAGAAGAGGGCCCAGGCCGGAAGATGAGGTGAGGCAGGCACCACTGCCAGGAAGGAGAGTGGCATTCCCTAATAATGCTGCTAAGTGGCCATTAGATTTGGCAATATGGAACCTGTTGGTGACAAAAACAAGAACAGTTTCAGAGTGATGGGGGGATAGGTGTCAGATTGGAGCATGTGAAGAATGAGCAGAAGCAGGAGAGAGAAGTGGTTGAGAATGGAACAAGAGGTTTAAACCGACTTTATCTATGAAGTTTCCTTTATTTAAAACCCAGGAAGAAGAGTATTGATGTTATGAACCTCTTGAGAAGACATAACAGCATTTCTGTGGTATTTCAGCCAAAAACTCATAACCTCAATTGGGAGAAAACACTAGACAACCTGAAATTGAGGAGACATTTCCAAAATAACGGATCACTACTCTTCACAGGTATAAACATTAAAAATAACAAAAGAATTGTTACAGGCTGAAAAAGACTAAAGAGAAATAGCCAATGCAATGTTGAGATCTAACTCAATCTTGAGACAGAACAAAAGAAAATATGCACAGAAAACTTCTGAAATTCAATTCAGTTCATAGTTTAGTTGTTATTATAGTTATTATTATTATTATTTTTGGCAATGGAGTTTCACTCTGTCGCCAGTTGCCCAGGCTGGAGTGCAGTGGCGAGATCTCAGCTCACTGCAGCCTCCGCCTCCCAGGTTCATGCTATTCTCCTGCCTCAGCCTCCCAAGTAGCTGGGACTATAGGCATTCGCTACCAAGCCCAGCTTATTTTTGTATTTTTAGTAAAAACAGGGTTTCACCCTGTTGGCCAAGCTGGTCTCAAACTCCTGACCTCAAGTGATCAGCCCACCTTGGCCTCCCAAAGTGCTGGGATTACAGGCGTTTAGTTATTATTATTGCATCAAAGTTAATGTCCTGGTTTTGACCATTGCACTGTGGTTATGTGAGATGTTCACATTAGGGAAGCTGAGTGAGCGGTGCATGGGAAATCTCTGTACTATTTTTTTTTCTTTTTTGAGTCAGAGTCTCGCACTGTCACCCAGGCTGGAGTGCAGTGGCACGATCTCGGCTCACTGCAAGCTCTGCCTCCTGGGTTCACGCCATTCTCCTGCCTCAGCCTCCCAAGTAGTTGGGACTACAGGTGCCCACCACCACGCCCAGCTACTTTTTTTTGTATTTTTAGTAGAGACGGGGTTTCACCGTGTTAGCCAGGATGGTCTCGATCTCCTGACCTTGTGATGAACCTGCCTCGGCCTCCCAAACTGCTGGCATTATGGCGTGAGCCACTATGCCCGGCCTCTCTGTAGTATTCTTGAAATTTTTTTCTGTAAGTCTAAAATTGATATGAAATAAGAAGTTAAAAATAAGTTCATATAAAAAAGACTGAAATCAAGCAATATGACAAAATAAATGACTAATTCTGCACAGTGAGAATAAAGGTGCTTACTATACTTTCCCATGCTTTCAAACTTGTCTTCCGAAAAAGGAGACGGGGAAGTAAGAAAGCAGAGACAGGAGATACCACCTCCAGAAATCTTGTGGGAAAGGAAGCAGGGACAGGGTGGGGCCAAGAAAAGCACGAGGCAAGTGACCACTTTATTATTTCTCATGATTCTGTGGGGTGACTGGGACTCACCTGGATGGCAGAGCGGTTGAGAAGAAACAGCCAATGAAAAAGGGGAGAGGAAGGCACAAGGGGTGAAGGGACAGGTCAAGAAGTCAGGCCCAAAAGCAGACAAGTGGAGAGTTCAACACATGCAGCCCAGGGAAGGACAGCCCTTCACAGTCAGTGGAAGACACGGGTACAAATGCAGAGGGCTTACAGGCAAAGACAGGAGAGAAGCAGCAGCTGGGGAGTGAGGTGATACTGCCTGTTCAGGGCAGGAACAGGGAGGTTTGAAAAGAAAAAGGAAGGCCTGAAACAGACCTCTCAGCTCTGGAAGGCAAACCTGGAGAAACTCAGAGGCTGCCCAGCAGTGGTGAGCGCCCACCCGAGGCTTGGCCCCATAACTGTAAGATGAAGCTGGTCCTGCCAATGATGGATTTTTCCTCTAACAATGTTCAGCTGCTTGGGTGCAGCACAGAGAAGGCAAGTGGGTGGCCGGGTTTGGCAGGGGTGGGGTTTTGTGAGATGAGTCCAGCAGAAGGCCAGTGGAGAGAGTGAGTGAGAATGTGTGGAAGGCAAGGCTCATGATGGCAGAGTGTAGCTCTTCAGCCGGGCAAGGTGAACGTGGGACGGAGGACTGAAGGAAAGCCAGGAGTCAGCCGTGTCTGGACCAGAGGTCTCAGTGGTGGTCACAGAGCCATGGCTACGGGGGTGCCAAAGTGTACTGGCAGGTCAGCAGACGGGTTGTTGAAACTGGCATGTCATCATTGGCAGGACCAGCTTCATCTTACAGTTATGGGGCCAAGCCTTGGGTGGGTGCTCACCACTGCTGGGCAGCCTACTGAGTTTCTCCAGGTTTGCCTTCCACAGCCAAGAGGTCTGTTTCAGGCCTTCCTTTTTCTCTTCATGTCAGAGAGGGCACAATTTCTGGCAATTAGGTCTGGAGCACATCCGTGAGTGGATGATGGAAGAGGAATGAGAGGAAAAGGTTGTTAGTGGATGAGGAGGTCAAGATACAGAGCCCAGAGAATGACAGCAGGAACCAAAACAAACTCAGAGGCTGAGCCATGGACTGAAATCTTCACCAAGGGATGAGAGCCGTCAGGAGGAGTCAAGGGCTAGAGCCACGGGTGTGAGCCTCACAAAACTGGGTTTTCAACACAGGAGACATGGCAGGCAGGAATGAGGAAGGAGCAAGAAGGCACCAACCCCACTAGTGGCCCTGAGGTACTTGGGAAGTGACTGAGGAAACCGCCTCCTCTGGAGAAGGCTGTAGGGCAGGGAGTCTCCTGAGACAGTGAGGCTTGGAGAAGACCATTTAGTGGAGCAAATGTTCAGAAGAGCAGGGTCTGCAGACCAAAACCGGCAACTCAAAAGGGCTCAAGTAAGAAGACAAAACCAACTCCTCCACTCTGACAACCACCTGCCTACCCTTTGACCCAAATCTCTGCCGTTTCTCGGGAGGCCCTGAGGAGGGAGAAGTGGTGCTGCTACAACTGAAGGGTCCCCTGAGGTAAAGGCATCTGAACCTGATGAGAGGAATGGACAACAGTGTGTACCAGTAGGCAAGGGTAGAACGTCTGAGACGTCCACTGGCAGCAGCCGCCACCAGCCTTCAGCAATTCTTCACTGCGTCCTGCTCTGTACCCGCTGCTGTAGTTGCAGTGGGACAGCAGGAAGCAGCAAAAGCCTGTTTTGAGTTCAGCGTCTCGTGTGAGCAAAAATCATATAATACTGAAAATTTACAGCCATAGAAAGTGCAAAGGGCCCAGGGGCAGTGGCTCATGCCTGTAATACCAACACTTTGGGAGGCTGAGGTGGGCAGATCACTGGAGGTGACGGGTTTGAGACCAGCCTGGCCAACATGGCGAAACCCCGTCTCTACTAAAAATACAAAAATTAGCTGGGTGTGGTGGCACATGCCTGTAGTCCCCAGCTACTCAGAAGGCCGAGGCACAAGAATCATGCCTCACCACCTTGGAGGTGGAGGTTACAGTGAGCCAAGATGGCACCACTACACTCCAGCCTGGGCAACAGAGCAAAACTCTGTCTCAAAAAAAGAAAAGAGAGAAAGAAAGTGAGTGCAAAGGGCTGGGCGCGGTGGCTCAAACCTGTAATCTCAGCACTTTGGGAGGCCAAAGGAGGCAGGCAGATTTCTTGAGCTCAGGAGGTCAAGACCAGCCTGGGCAATATGGCAAAACCCCATCTCTAGGAGAAATACAAAAAATTAGCCAAGCGTGGGGGCATGCACCTGTAGTCCCAGCTACTCGGGAAGCTAGGCAGGAGGATCGTTTGAGCCTAGGAGAAGGCTTCACTGAGCTGCAGTTGCACCACTGCACTCTAGCCTGAATGACAAAGTGAAACCCTATCTCAAGAAAGAAAGAAAAAAAAAATGCAAAGAAGTCCCTGGTGTTGTGAGAGCATGAAATGAAAGCCCCAACCTTGTCTGGAAAGCCAGGAGGGGCCCTGTGCAAGAAGCCCCAGCCGATCCTCATTATGAGAAGAGCTAGGGGGTGGGAAACAGGTGAAGGCCTGGAGCCAGCCAACAGAAAAGGCATCTGCAAAGGCCCAGGGCAGGGAAAAAACCACAGGGTTTAGGACAACCTGGCTGGAGGGAATGAAGGGCGGGGAAAGCAGGTTGTGAGCTGAGGCTGGAAAGATCAGCAGGGGTCAGACTACTGAGGACATGGGAGGCAAAGGCCCCCTTAACCTGGCCAGAGGTGCAGAGCGAACGTGGAAGGATCTTAAGCAAGGGGTGGACACGAGCGGGTCGGCAATTCAAAAAGATGACTATGGCAACGATAAAGGGAATAGTTTGTGGGATACAAGAGAAGAAGGCAGATGTAAGGTGCAATTCAAAGGCAATATCAACATCATGGTTAGGATGCCAGGGTAAGTGACAGCAGGATCGCGGAGGTAACGCCCTGCTTTCTGGCCTGGGAACTAACTGGCTGAGCAACCAAGAAAAAGAGATCACCAGAAAGGACTAGATTTTGATTGTGCTGTGGGGGGATGTGAAGAGCCCAAGCATGCAGTGTAGGACATGGCGAGTTTGAGGGGCGTGTGAGATATCCGAGGAGAGACTGCTAGCCAATGGCATTAGTTCCAAGTCGAGGTCAGGGCTGGAGGAAAAATGCAGTGGCCCTTTGGCCTACAGATCAGGTGACTGAGGGAGAGAGGACAACATAGAAGAGGGCCTATGGTCAAACCATGGGGCACCCCAGCATGTAGACAGCCAGATCTGTACTGTGTCTCTGTGTCATGGCTACCCTCAGGAAAGGAAACATTTCAAAAGGGCGGGGGGTCATGTCAAATGCTACTGAGAAGTCAAAATAAAATGAGAACTGAAAAGTACTTTGGATTTAGCATCACGGAGGTCCTTGTGATCCAACATTTTCAGCTACCAGGATGTCCAAAGGTCTCTGTACAAAGGGCCTGGAATGGTTGACAACAGAATGTCAATCACTTCCCACCCAAGGACTTCCCAGTCACTGTCACTCCAGAGAGCACAAGTTCTAGATCTTCTAGCAGGGCCCCCAGAGCAGGACACATGCAAAACAAGCTGCTGAAACATGTGGAAAAAATATCATCACTTTCATTCCTTTTTTAGCTCAATTGTTTTAATGTCTATTTCTTGATTTTTTTTTTTTTTTTTGCATTGGGGGGACAGTGTCTTGCTCTGTCACCCAGGCTGGAGTGCAGTGGCACAATCTGGGTTTACTGCAACCTCCGCCTCCCAGGTTCAAGCAATTCTCCTGCCTCAGCCTTCCAAGTAGCTGGAATTACAGGTGCCCACCATCATGCCCAGCTAATTTTTCTGTTTTTAGTAGAGACGGGGTTTCACCTTGTTGGCCAGGCTGGTCTTGAACTCCTGACCTCATGATCCACCTGCCTCAGCCTCCCAAAATGCTGGGATTACAGGCGTGAGCCACCACACTCAGCCTATTTCTTGGCTATTTTTATATTGATTATAAAAATTTTACAGGCCGGGCGCGGTGGCCTGTAAAGGGTGGTCACCAAAACCACTGGGCCGTGGGTACGACCAAGAGGGGGTGAGAAAGGCATCACAGCAGCGGCAGCCAAGGCCTCCACATTGGGTACCACACACGAATGCTCCCCTGCTGCCATCTGCCAGCATCCCATTGCTGTTTCGATTGCCATAAAGACACCAAACTTCCACAGTCTACACTCTCAGGAGGAAAGAGGAATACCCACTGCTCACTCAGTCTCTGCAAGGTGGCTTCCAATAAATATACCAAGAGCCCCTCCTGGCAGAAAGATAGATCAGGATTTTCCAAGGGTAGATAAGAGACACTGCCAAGCCCTGGAGTAGCAAAGGGTGGCTAACACCAGTTCACATCTCAAACAGATGCAGAAAGACTCAATTACTTACGTGAAATTCATTTTCTTTCTGAGCTTGTTCGGATCCCTCTTTATTACAGGATCTCTATGAATGAGAAAAAGGAAACACTTCCAGTGAGATGGGGAACACTGAACAAACACTAACTTTGCAACCACCAGAACAGTCAGGGTTTACAAAACATCACAGGTCTTTAAGGAAGATTTCTCAGCCCACCGATGTGACGGGCAGCATCTAATGCACCAGCAGCCTCCAGCACTAGTACCAACGCCTTAGAAAGTGCTTCATTGCTTTACGAGAAAAGGGATGTGCCGGTGAGACCCGATAGCTGCACGTCTCACAGCCGCCCCATGTACCTTTCACAATTTCATTGTTAGAGGAAAGTCAATAGAGTGCACTCTTCCAATCAGGCCTTCTAAAGACAAGCGGTCAGGCTGAGTCTCTCACCAATTTAGCTACGTGGTTCTCTCAAGTCAACCTGCAAGAACAGGGAGTGTAAACATGCCTGTGGACAGCTGTGGTCAGCACAGAACTCGGACAGAGAAGAAAGTGCTGTGCAGGCAGGAAACCTGGCACAAAATCTGTGCAGACATGCCCTGCCGACTCGCCACTTTCCCGGAGTAACCCCTCTAGTTCAGTCGGTCACCAGCTCAAGCTGAACTGTTCCTCCACCATAAAGAGGACTGTGTGAATTTAATAAAGTCTCTAAAATTATTTCACATATTAATATATTAAGAAATACTTTTACATCACTTTCCTCAATGAAATTGCAAATTTATGGTAACCAGGATTCTAGCAATAACAACACACTAGATCATTAACTACCATAAACAACCCTTGGGCTACATTCTTCATGGCACAGATCATACATTTTAAGAGCAACCCCCCACCCCAAATGCTTTAAAATCCTTCGTACTATCTTTAATAAGGGAATGGGGAAAAGTCAAGTCAGAAATTTGTGTCATGACAAACTTTTATACTCAAACACTGCCTCTAAAAATGTTACTTGTTACAATTAAACTAAGTCTGCTTAAGCCAGACCCAAAAGGAATCCCATAAAGGAAACCTCTTTAAAAAAATTTAATGTAACAGATTCTTGAACATCCCATGAAAAACATACCTTTCCATTCCACAGCTTTATCAAAAATACCTGTACCAAGGGTGGAAAGTGTGGACAGGAAAAAAAATGCCACGTTAAGCAACACCAGCTACTCTAGCACCAATCAAAAACCTAGTGATTTAAAGCAACCACTCATCCATCACACACTGAAATAACATTCCAGACATTTTAATGCATGTTTTGTATAAACAGTACATGTTCTATCTTACTCAATACAAAAGTAAACAAAAGAAGTACCCATGTTCATAAATCTATTTGCAAAAGACTCTTAATATTTGCACTGATACATATTCAATACTATATTTAGCATACAGTTAAGTATACTTGGTACAAAGTACAGAAAGTACAAATGGGGATTTATGATATTTTCATTTGTGTAATCTGCAGTTCTCTAATGAAAAGATGTTACACGTTAAATCCCGTTACAATGAAGGTTATAAAAATCAAAATACTACAAAAATGCTTTCAGATCTTTGCAGATGATTTGATGTGCGATGTGGTAAGCACTGGAAAGCTTCACTTCACCCTAATTCCAAATACTCTCGTGACTGCACTGTTACCTTAGACTCTGCTTTGGTGGTCGCCCCTTCCAAGCAGTCTGTAAATTCCTAATGAATAGGGACTGCATCTTTTCTTGATGTTAGTCTTCTCCCAGAGCACCAAGCAAATCTTGATGCCCACTACACTTTTTAGGCTGCATGAATAAATGAACGCTCCAGAGCGGTACAGCACGAGGCAAGTGAGCCCAAGGAGCTGCCTGGTGCCATGCAGCCAACCAGCAACAGCAAATTCCCATCCAGGATCTTGGTAACAAGGAAGCTAGCCGTGGGGTTAATTAGAAATGCCCCTTCAGAAGTCCTTGTGCTTTTTTCCCCAAAGAAACTTAAGAATAAAAAAGTTCTATGATATATTACATATTAATACTTTGCAGTATGAGCTTTAAGACAAATAAGAAAGTTTGATACTCTTCTGAAATCGTTGTAACGGGATTTGACCTGTACACAATTCTAAATGACTATGGTTATTCCTATGCTGTTGTTACTCTAACTGTATCTTCTTAGGGAGATACAGTTAATGGGTTATTTAGCCATCAGAAGTCCCTTTCCCTTATCTAATGGTGCTCTCAAAAGCAAGTTACTTCATCCAAAGTTAAAAATTGGCTGAGTCCCCAAGGCCTTGCCTTTCTTTAAACATATTGGCACTATAAGTGGTAGTAAATTCCATGATAATCTCCCCTGCCCACTCCCCCTCAGTCCACCTCCAGATGAATTCATTACTTATACCAAAAGAGCACCATTATGAAGGCAAGATGGACTTCTGCAATATCCAGCCCTCTGTTCTGTTTCCTCAGTACAGAATGTTCAGTCTCCCTAAGTCCTGTAAATAAGAAGTGTAAGACCAGGAAATCTCAAACCAAGTGGATATTCATGGAAAGGTAAGAGAAGAACTTTTTCGTCCAGGAAGACAGGAAGTTAAATACATTTTGGGGCCGGGCGCGGTGGCCCACGCCTGTAACCCCAGCACTTTGGGAGGCTGAGGCAGGTGGATCATCTCAGGTCAGGAGCTTGAGATCAGCCTGACCAACATGGTGAAACTCCAACTCTACTAAAAATACAAAAAAATTAGCCAGGCATAGTGGCACGTGCCTGTAATCCCAGTTACTCAGGAGGCTGAGGCAGGAGAATCACTTGAACCCCGGAGGAAGACGTTGCAGTGAGCTGAGATCATGCCACTGCACTCCAGCCTAGGTGACAAGAGCAAAACTCTGACTCCAAAAAATATATATATATCTATATGTATATATATAAGTATATATATAATCATCTGTGGGATTTTACTTCAGTGACATAAATTCATTTGAAGCAGATATTAAAATACATTGTATATTTAGTATGACATCAAACTTTTCTCTAACAAGTTAATAAAAATTATCTTCTATAAGTTATAAAACAAAACTAAGCTTTTTACATTTATTAGAAATTTGAACACTGGTTATTTAATATTAATTATTAAATTTTTTTAATGTGAACATTACTGTGGTCATTTTTAAAAAATCATCTTGTATAGATACAGACTGAAACATTTACAGAATAATATAACACCTGGAATTTGCTTCAAAATAACCCTGGGGGAGTAAATGAGGGAAAAGATGGAAGAAGATTGGCTGGTGAGGGGAAGATGAAGAATGGACACTAGGGTTCATTATACTCTTCTACTTTAGGGTATATCTGAAATTCCCCATAATAAAAACTTTTAGAAAATAAACATTGAAATTTCAAGACCTAAGAAATCAGAATGTCTCAATTATGCCTAAGACACCCAACTCCATAAATATACTGAAAACCACTGAATTCTACACTTAAAAGGCACATAATAATAAAAAATATATTGCCACTGGCTTCCTCCCACCTTTCTTTCCTTCCTATTTTGGGCTTAGTTTTCAAGAGAATCTTAAGTTAGAGTCATATATTCATTAGCCTGTGATGTAGGAAATAAAAGAGGCTACAGTGACGGCATTAATAAAGGAGGCGTAATTACTATTTTAAAGCTAGCTTTTAAGAGGTGAAACTTTAAAGAAAAATTTGGAGACTGGGTCTCGCTCTGTCTCTCAGGCTGGAGTGCAGTGGCAGGAATAGGGCTCACTGCAGTCTCGACTTCCCCAGGTCGAGCAATCCTCCTGTCTTAGCCTCCTAAGTAGCAGGACCACAGGCATGTGTCACCATACCTGGCCTTTTTTTTTTTCTTGTAGAGGTGGGATCTCACTGTGTTACCCAGGCTGCTCTTGAACTCCTGAGTTCAAGTGATCCTCCTGCCACAGTCTCCCAAAGGGCTGAGATTACAGGCATGAGCTGCCATGACCAGCCTGAAAAAGATTTTTTGATTGGCCAAGAACTTTTAAATTTAAAAACGAAATTCCTGAAAGTCTAAATTATATTAGCTAGGGAGTAAAATGAAAAAATAGAGGACCTTCATTTTTACTTTAAATACTTCTATACTTTAAAAAGTGCTTAAAAGCTTGTATTATTTTTATAATAAATACATTTGGTGCAAGGTTTCAAATGTTTACTTTTCTAACAAAATTGCATTTTAAGGCTTTGGGTTTTGTTTTGTTTTTTGTTTTTGATACAGCGTCTCATTCTGTCACCTAGGCTAGAGTGCAGTGGTGCGATCTCAGCTCATTGCAACCTCTACCTCCTGGGTTCAAGTGATTCTCCCACCTCAGCCTCCTGAGTAGTTGGGATTACAGGTGTGCGCCACCACGCCCGGCTATTTAGACTTTGTATTTTAAATGAGACTATGAAAAGCAGTAAATGTTCATATTATAGAGCATGGGTTTTCAAAATGTTCTACTTCATGCTTTAAAAATAAAATGGGCCAGGCACGGTGGCTCATGCCTGTAATCCCAACAGTTTGGGAGGCCGAGGCGGGCAGATCACGAGGTCAAGAGATAGAGACCATGCTTGCCAATATGGTGAAACCCCCTCTCTACTAAAAATACAAAAATTAGCTGGGTGTGGTGATGTGCGCCTGTAGTCTCAGCTACTCGGGAAGCTGAGGCAGGAGAATCGCTTAAACCCAGGAGGCTGAGGTTGCAGTGAGCCAAGATCACACCACTGTACTCCAGCCTGGCGACAAAGCGAGACTCCGTCTCATAAAATAAAATTGTAAAAAGTCAGTAAGTAGTAAGACAACTCCAGGACCAAGAAGGAAGAGACATCCCTTTATCGTATTTTGTGTTATATGATTTTAGGATTCAAAAACCTACTTTAAGTTACCTAATGTTCCACAATACAGCAGGTGTATTTCTTTTAACCTATTTAAGCCATCAGACAGAATAAACTTACTTGGCCAGTACTTAATGAAAGACTTCTCTAATACTGAGGGAAGTAGGTTTATGACTAAATGAATAAAGCCCCACTGGGAGATGAAACAAACCAGCACCTCAGTTTTCTCTAGAGTCTGTGCATAGTAAGAATTGGTGAAAGTGGCATAAAGAAAGTGTCGTTAAGTCACATAGAGCTATCATTTAAATGTCATTTAAAACATCTTTAACATCTGAAACATTTATCTTCAAAGTGTCTTTAAAGGTCCACTACCTACATGAGCTGCTTGTGAGACAGATTTTAAAAAGTGATGAATCAGCTACAAAGAACACCATGTCATCAACAGCAAAATAAATTGGAAATGCTATTTAAGAAACCAAATCATTATTGATTATGGATAATATAATATGAGCCAGGCACAGTGGCTCACGTCTGTAATCTTAGCACTTTGGGAGGCTGAGGGGGGAGCAGATCATTTGAGGTCACGAGTTCAAAACTATCCTGGCCAACATGGTGAAATCTCTTCTCTACTAAAAATACAAAAAAATTAGCCAGGCCTGGTGGCAGGCGCCTGTAATCTCAGCTATTTGGAAGGCTGAGGCGGGAGAATGGCTTGAACCTGGAAGGCGGAGATTGCAGTGAGCCAAGATCGCCCCACTGCACTCCAGCCTGGGCAATAGAGTGAGACTTCATCTCACACACGCACAAAAAAATCATAATACAGAATAGAAACAGGTACTGTTAAATATAATGGTGGCTGCTGAACTAAAATGATATACAAATGAGAGTACAGGTTTTTTGTAGAAAAAAATTTGTGCCATCCATTTTTTAATAGAAAAAAAGAAAAATACATACAAAAAAAGAAAACTAAGAAACATGGATAACATTCTCTTCTTCCTACCACTCCTTCCTCACCAAAAAATAACTAAATGGATCATTCACCTTACTGTCTCTTTTAAAGGCTTTACATAAAACAGTAAATTGATTGTGACCTTTTAAAAATGTTTTGAGACCTATAAACAAATAAGTAAGAATAATCCTTTCTGGGCGCGGTGGCTCATGCCTGTAATCCCAGCACTTTGGGAGGCCAAGGTGGGAGGATCACCTGAGGTTGGGAATTTGAGACCAGCCTGACCAACATGGTGAAACTTTGTTTCTACGTAGAATACAAAAATTAGTCAGGTGTGGTGGCGCATGCCTCTAATCCCAGCTACTCAGGGGACTGAGGCACAAGAATCGCTTGAACCTGAGAGGCAGAGGTTGCAGCAAGCTAAGACCATGCCATTGCACTCCAGCTTGGGCGACAGAGTGAGGCTGTCTCAAAAAAAAAAAAAAAAAAAAATTCCTACTCAAAAAAAAAAAAAAATCCTAGACTTAATTTCTAGGATATCTAAATTTTGGTCTGGGAAAATAATCCATCTTTCTACTAATCTGGTATTACCTTCCTGAGCTGAGTACTGAACAACTCCCAGGCCATCGTATTCACCCTGAGAACAGGAGCATGTGGTACATCATTCGGATTCAATTCAGTAGCTGTGATGCCCATTTGGTCTTGGAGTGGCATGCTTCTTTACTGGGTAGCCCGTGGCTTCAGAGACCCTTAATACCCACCCTGGTCATCTCACCACACTCAACCCTCTAGGAGAGAAATGATTTTTAATACAGGGGTGGCATCTGTTATAATCCCTGGCCTGCCGAGTCCCTGTTGACGATGCAGCTATGTTCCATCTCAGGAGAGGTGGGGCAGGAAAAAGCCTGAGAACCATGACTCTATAGAATGTGTTCAATTCTACAGAATTGAAAGAGTTATGCAACTCTTTCAATTAACATTTGGTTTCTTTGCAATATGTTTTCCTCTCAGAGTTATCATGGACCCTAACCTTATTTCTTCCTGATTTCTATGAAAAAAATGAAATCATCCTGTATTTATTGCTTTTATGGCTTCTTACAGCACTTTCTTGAACTCCTGACCTCAGGTGATCTGCTCGCCTCAGCCTCCCGAAGTGCTGGGATTACAGGCATGAGCCACCACGCCCGGCAACTTATAGCACTTTCTGAAAACATTTTACAGAACACATTAAAATGTGAGATCTCATGCAATGATTTAAAGTATAGCTTATGTTATTATCTAAAGAGCACATATGAATTACAAGAATTTAAACAGATAAGTGATTTCTAACATTTTATGGTAGTCTCTAGAGTGTCTTCAATTATCCCAAGGACCAATCTAAAACAAACTTGATCTTTTTGGACACTAATAATTTCAAAATTGGATGACTTGATGAACATCCCTAGGAAACTAGAACTTCTAAAACATTTTAAGCAACATAAGCCAATAGAAAGACAGGTGAGTGGAAACCCAGGTTTTTAAAAGGCCCATTTCGGCCAGAAGCGGGTGGCTCATGCCTGTAATCCCAGCACTTTGGGAGGCCGAGGCGGGTGGATTGCGAGGTCAGGAGATCAAGACCATTCTGGCTAACACGGTAAAACCCTGTCTCTACTAAAAATACAAAAAATTAGCTGGGCGTGGTGGTGGGCATCTGTAGTCCCAGCTACGCAGGAGGCTCAGGTAGGAGAATGGCGTGAACTGAAGAGGTGGAGGTTGCCGTGAGCTGAGATCGCGCCACTGCACTCCAGCCTGGGCAACAGAGCGAGATTCCATTTCCAAAAAAAAAAAATAAAAGAGGCCCATTTCAGGAAGTTCTCAAAATGTATGTCTGATCCAGGGCAACCTGCTGATCCAATGCTCCCCAGACTTCCAAGACTAAATAAAATACCTTCCCTCTAAGTATCCCAAGGGTTGACTTGTAAGCAACACCTTTACAGGAAGTGTGCTTCACTACATCAGATCAGCACTGCAGAGCTCCCTAAGGTCTCAGGTACCCAGTGTATGAAAGCACACTGACTGGTAAGGACAAAGAAGAAGGTTTGTTTCTAATTCTGACCAAAATATCAAAATATATATGGTGTTTCCTTAATGCTGGAAGTGGTATGAAGGAAGAACTTGATTACTTCAATTAAGTTATCACGTTGAGGCCCATAAACTTCTAAAATTCCTAAATTTTGTCATTTTCTACTGAGGAAACAGAAGAAAGGAATCTGATTTGCTTTGGACAAAAAAAAAAGTGATATATTTATTACACAACATTCTGAAATCTTAATCACTGTACCTCTTTAAGCACAGCACAAACTGTAGCTGGTGCTACTTAACAAGCATTACAACTTTCTTTTTTAAAAGCAATTCTTGAATCCAAGAACTAAAAGAAAGAAATTAAAGCTGTAGAGAATGCTCCAACTTCAGAGGTCTCATACTATACCGTGAATCGTGTCTGTCACCTGGAAACCAGAGTGCTCCAGGCACGATCGCATGGACAAGCCTGCAGCAGAGAACACATGCACATACAGCTAAAGTGGTACATTACCCCCAACGCCCTTCACTCCACCCAACATAAAGACATTCCTTCCCAAAGAGGGGTGGGCTGCGGTCAAACCATCGTTCCATGGACCAGAAATCCGCATTGGCTTCATGCTATAAATCCCAAACATTTAATACCAGCAAGACAAAGACACTTTGAATATGTAAAAATTAGACATAGTAGTCTGTGGTTTATTTGGTTATCAAAAGAAGGCACCAAAGCAGGTATGGAAGGACTATTGGTAGTAATTTGGCAACTATCTTGGGAGAGTATCAGCTAAAGAAATGTTAGGTTAGCCCAAATGGGAACACACAACACGAGAAAAATGTTTCACTTCTGAGAGGGAAGTTTTGACTGCCTTAGGAATAAAGAATTAAACCATACTCAAAAGTATAATGGAATTTTTTTTAAAGCAGCGTGAACATGACAACTTCAATTCCTAATGATCCTAATACAATGAGGAAAAAAGTGACAATTCACAGAATTCAGTTACCAGGGACATAATTCCTTCAAGGAGTACCAGCAATACTGGTCTTTGCATGGTGTGACCTTAGTAACATAAAGAAATACTTTTTAGCAGCTGATTTCTCAGTAGCCAGTAGTTTAATATTAACTATTTATGAGTTATCCATATTTTATTGTGGCTTAATTTTTAATTAAACTGGGGCTAAGAGAAAACAGGGAGGAAGACATTTGTTTTCTAGATTCAAAAAGGACGGTGTCTCAAATTTTACTCTTTTGAGTTGCTAATACATATCTGCGTTGTGCCTTGATGCCTTTATTATGGTTAGTACTCAAACAAGCACTAATATTAGCCTTCTATTACTCAAAAAACAAACAAAAACAATTTTCCAGACAACATTCAAGAGAGATCTTTGATGTGTATTATAAACATTCATGCCTGTGAGACCGCTCATAACGGTGAGGCCAAATCTCTCCATTCATGCACAGAAGGAAGTGGCTTAACACAGAGTCACTGTTCTGACAGAGGAAGGGACAAAGCAATCCTCTGAGACTTCCGCCAACTGGCACAGGTTACATTGAAGGAACAATACGTACTGACATTTGTGTCTTCCACAATTCATGATAAATAAGCAAACTGGTTATTTGTAATCAGCCAAACTTGCTTCTCTGAAAAGGCTGCTACTGGACGTTGCAGAGCTCATGTTCCTTCCCAGTATCAGAAAGGAAAAAAATCAAGTTACATTTATAGCTAATTTTATACATTTACGCTCTCTTCTAGCAATTCTATCTCTTTCCACAATGCAAAGGCTGACCTATTCCCAAAACTTCTATTAAATTATCCTCCTTTAGCTCAGGGTAGTTTCACAGTTGAGTTTGGTTTTCATAATCTATGCAGCTAATGAAAATAACCTCATTTCCATTAAAATTAAAGATAGTCTATGTAAAACAGACACTAAATTATATTGACATGCATTACTTTAAGATCAGACCAATATTTTTATGTTTAATAATTTCCTACAAATAATATTCTATAGCTGTGTGTGTCTTGTCTTGTTCATATTTTCAAAAGGACCCATTCTTGACCTTGACAAACACAGGAATTTTCATAAGCACCCTAAAACTAACACAAATCCTAAACAAAAACTCCAGGATACAGTCAGGAAGTCTGCTTCTGTCTCATCTTAGATAGAAATAGAGGTTAGAAGAGACAGATGTTTGTGGGACAGAAGCTGTGGGGCCGAACCCAATCAAAGTTTTACCTTGGCTTTTTGGCACTTAACCCTTAGAGAACTGTACCAAAGAGCAGTCATTTCAGTGTCACTATGGAAATAAAGGAAATTAGACATCTTACAATGCCAAGATGAAGAAAAATGAGAAAGTTGAGAATCATCTCGTTATTTTAAACCAAGTCACCTGTAAATCATTTGCAGATCAAAGAACGTGTAAAATGTTACCACCTCTGATTCTCACAGAAGTAAAATGTTCAAAAGCTTAAAACAAGGAAGGGAAATAGAAAGAAGGGACATACTAAACTAAATCTGTCATATAATTAAGCAAAAATGCAAAATACTCTGAGAAAACACATAGGCCTATTATTTGTGCAGTAGTCTTTTTTTTTTTTTTTTTTTTTTTTGAGACGGAGTCTTGCTCTGTTGCCCAGGCTGGACTGCAGTGGCCGGATCTCAGCTCACTGCAAGCTCCGCCTCCCGGGTTTACGCCATTCTCCTGCCTCAGCCTCCCGAGCAGCTGGGACTACAGGCGCCCGCCACCTCGCCCGGCTAGATTTTTGTATTTTTTTAGTAGAGACGGGGTTTCACCGTGTTAGCCAGGATGGTCTCTATCTCCTGACCTCGTGATCCGCCCGTCTCGGCCTCCCAAAGTGCTGGGATTACAGGCTTGAGCCACCGCGCCCGGCCTTGTGCAGTAGTCTTCAATTAACATTTTTCCAAGGAGTGAATTCTAGCCCACCTTGAAGGATGCTACAGCTGCTTTTGTAAAGTTGGCTTGGGAGATACCAGTTATATTTGTATAAATACACACACATGTATAGGATGTGTGTATGCTTTCCTATGAGGTAGAGCAAAAAGAAGGAAAGCAGAAGATTTGAGTCACACTATATTTAATTCTCTCTTTAACCCTTAATTTTATGAAAGTAATGTGATTTATTATTTGGGGCTCTGTATTTGCTCAGTCACATCTCTCAATTAATGCAAATCTTGACAATTTATTATCAATCCTAACAATTTATTATAAATTCTGGCTTTTTTTTTTTTTTTTTTTTGCTGTGATAGGAACAAAACCCTCACTGTAGACCATAAATATCTCCTTCCATTGTAGGCCAGATTCATTCTAAAGAGTTGGCTATACATCAGCAATTTCATCACACCTAGACCGCAGCAAAAATAAATAATAGAAACTTTAAAGCTGTTGAAAATATTTGGAAAGGAATTTAAAATCCCTGGCACAGTGTGTGGCAGCTCAGCTCCTAAAGCACACAGCAGCTGTTGCCTGGCTCGCATCTTAGAAGCTTCTAAGCCTGCTCTTTACTTTCCTTCTTTTGTACCTTAGCCATCTTTTGGAGTTGTTGATTTTGGTTCCCCTCCTCATGTTGTCACAGTACTCCCAATGACCAGCACTCTCCAATGGCCATTAATATCTGAAACTCTTAACTGGCAACAAGTATGCCTGCTAAACTCCGCAGAGCTAGGAAACCAAATATATTGAACTCTGTGACTCTAGGCTTCATGGTTTACTAAGTTTAAACTACAACCAAAAAAGTGTGCTTGAACTAAGGACTTGAACAACTGAATAATTACATTGAAAATACAGATTCCCACCTACAAAACAAAGAAATAGTTTTTTTCCAACAAAAATGAGTTTGTTGTCTATGTCAACTGTCAGATTGTCAGAGGTATGCTTATTATCCATGTAGAAAACTACTAATTTCCCTTCCGGTTTTTTTTGTTTTTGTTTTTTGAGACGGGTCTCTCTCTGTCCCCCAGGCTGCAGTGCAGTGGCATGATCTTGGCTCACTGCAACCTCCACCTCCTGGACTTAAGGGATCTTCCCACTTCAGCCTCCAAAGTTTCTGGGGAACCACAGGCACATGCCAGCACGCCCAGCTAATTTTTTATAGAGACAGGGTTTTGCCATGTTGCCCATGGCAAAAAAGGAGTTTCAAACTCCTGGACTCAAGTAATCCACCTGCCTTGGCCTCCCAAAGTGTTGGGATTACAGGAGTGAGCCACCATGCCCAGCCCTAATTTCCCTTTCTATCCAAGGTGCTTTCAAGTATGGTTTCACCTTACATCAGTAGATATAGCTTCAGGAATGGAAACTCATTTAACATTTGCCTAATAAAAACATAACTGAGAAGCTAAACGTGGGGTACCTCCCCCCAAATTGTAATTATATGTAAAACATACTCTATTCTATTAGTTTGGTAAGAGTCAATTACATTTTAAGTGGCTTAAATAATTCTTTTTATTTTTCTTAGTTACTTAATAGTCTTTTTTCTTCGAAATAAATTAGGACATAGAATTCTGTTCAAACAAATTTTATTTCCACACATTTCTACTGTATTTAACTACTGTCAGGTACTACTTCCACAATGCTAAAATTTCAAAATGGAAAAAAGACTAACAATAAATAATAATAAAGATAATGAATCTTTATTAGAGGAAGGCTAATTGCCCAGTTGTAGGCTATGCTGCAGCTGGCTTTTACTAAGTGACTCATATAATAAACCAGAACATTCTCGAGCTGGGCTGTCCAACACAGTGGCCACGAGCTACATGTCACTACTTTAATTTAAATTAATTAAAATTAAAAACAATTTAAAATTCAGTTCAACAGTCACACTTGCCACATTCCACATATTCATTACTGACATGTGGCTGGTGACGAGTGTATCAGACAGCACAGATGCAGAATACTCCATTACTCCCATCACTGTAGCACTGCTCTAGAGCACAGGATTGAACTCCTAGGTTAGTCTAGCCCGCAGAGGAGCACCTTGTAACACATTTAAAATGCTTCTTATTTAAGTTAGAAATGAAAGCCTCATAAATCAGATTTAAATAATAGTTTTATATCACATGTAATTTCAGCAGCTATTATTTTAAAAGTGTTGTATAAATGCAAAACACACAAAATAGCAGAAATGGGACTTAACTGTTGCAGAATCTAAACAGTCCTCAAAGGAAAAATGACTATCAAGACATACCAGGCCAAGCGCAGTGACTCATGCCTGTAATCCTAGCATTTTGAGAGGACTAGACGGGCGCATCACTTAAGCCCAGTAGTTTGAGACCGTCCTGGGAAACATGGTGAAACCCTGTCTCTACAAAAAATACAAACATTATCTGGGTGTGGTGGCTCACTCCTGTAGTCCCAGCTACTCAGGCGGCTGAGCTGGGAGGGTCACCTGAGCCCAGGAGGTCGAGGCTACAGTTAGCCATGGTTGTGCCACTACATTACAGCCTGGGTGGCAAAGTGAGACCCTGTCTCAAAACAAAAAAAGGCACATCAGTAAAAGTGCCAAAATAACAATGAAAGATTTTTAAAACTATACTCTGAAACTGCAACTTGATTAAATTTAAAACCCAAGCTGCATGGTGAACACAAGAATCTTTTCTGCTTGTGTATTAACAGCAAGGGGTCTATGTTTTCAGTTAGCATCAATTGTGGTCCTAGCTGGATGCCAGCTATCTGCACCTAATGACAAAGTGACCACAGATATCCTCAACAAGCGTACACATGTGTGGAATAGTTATGTACCTTCAAACATACTAACTTGTTCCCCACATTTTTAGATCTTAACCATTTCCACAGCTTGACAGAGTCAAGGAAAAGCTATCCAATAAAAGGGTTTCTTCACATTATGACAATTTTTTTAAGAATTAACACCTAGACTGCCAATTTGAACTTTAATATTGCCAAACATATAATCAAATATCATATGGATACGACCTGCTTTTTAGATTGAGCTGAAATAGGCTAGTCTTCTAAAAAATTTAGCTTGAAAACTACTCTATTTCATTAAGATAAAATGGGCCCTTCCAAAGAAGATTAAAAAGGATATCAGGGCCAGGCGTAGTGGCTCATGCCTGTAATCCCAGCACTTTGGGAGGCCGAGGCAGGTGGGTCACAAGGTCAGGAAATTGAGCCCACCCTGGCTAACATGGTGAAATCCTGTCTCTACTAAAAATACAAAAATTAGCCGGGCGTGGTGGTGGGCGCCTATAGTCCCAGCTACTTGCAAGACTGAGGCAGGAGAACGGCATGAACCCAGGAGGCGGAGCTTGCAGTGAGCCAAGATTGCATCACTGCACTCCAGCCTGGGCGACAGCAAGACTCCATTTCAAAAAAAAAAAAGGCTGGGCACGGTGGCTCACGCCTGTAATCCCAGCACTTTGGGAGGCCAAGGCGGGCAGATTACGAGGTCAGGAGATCAAGACCATCCTGGCTAACATGGTGAAACCCTCTCTCTACTAAAATTATAAAGAATGAGCCGGGCGTGGTGGCGCACACCTGTAATACTAGCTACTCGGGAGGCTGAGGCAAGAGAATGGCGTGAACCTGGGAGGTGGAGCTTGCAGTGAGCCGAGATCGTGCCACTGCACTCCAGCCTGGGCGACAGAGCGAGACTCCATCTCAAAAAAAAAAAAAAAAAACACAGATATCAAAATCCTACCACAGGCCAGGCATGGTGGCTCACGCCTGTAATCCCAGCACTTTTGAGAGGCTGAGGCGGACAGATTACCTGAAGTCAGGAGTTTGAGACCAGCCTGGCCACCACTATGGTACAACCCTATCTCTACTAAAAATACAAAAATAGCCGGGCATGGTGGTGTGCCTATAATCCCAGCTACTCAGAAAACTGAGGCAGGAGAATTGCTTGAACCCAGGAGGCAGAGGTTGCAGTGAGCCGAGATCGCACCACTGCATTCCAGTCTGAGCAACACAGCCAGACTCCATCTCAGGAAAAAAATAAAAAAATAAAAATCCTGCCACAGAAATATATCAACCTGGCCAGGCACAGTGGCTCATGCCTGTAATCCCAGCACTTTGGGAGGCCACGGCAGGTAGATCACTTGAGGTCAGGAGTTTGAGACCAGCCTGACCAACATGGTTAAACCTCGTCTCTACTAAAAAAATACAAAACTAGCCAGGCATGGTGGCATACATAACGCCAGTTACTTGGGAAGCTTAGGCAGGAGAATCAGTTGAACCCGGGAGGCAGAAGTTGCAGTGAGCTGAGATCGCGCCATTGCACTCCAGCCTGGGCAACAAGAGTGAAACTCTGTTTCAAAAAAAAAAAAAAAAATACATCAACCTAACATTTCTATTGTGGTCAAAGAAATAGTAAATTCATGACATTAATAATATTAATGATAAACCCAGACAAGTTGGGATACCCTGTAACTGAATAATTCAATAGATACTTTAATTAAGAATTAGATTATTTAAGTAATATAAAACTTTAGAAAGACTATGACTATAACAAACAATTCAAAGTTTTAAGGAAATCTCAAGAGAAATAGTTATTAAATTCAGCTTCATTGAGATCATACTTTGTTAACTGGGACTATCCTCTAAAATCTTTTGGATTATGTTATAAAAACAATACCTTCTCCACATTAGAACTTTACAATCTAAATCTGAGCTGAAAATTTTAATCAATATGTAGAACCAAGAATCATCAAGCACTATTTAAGATTTAACCAACGTTGTACCTTCTCTGGATGTGAAACTGGGAATACCTGTACTAGTTTACTAATAAATAATAACTAAAAAAGAACAGGAATTAACTCAGAATGCAAACCAAGTTGTGCAGCCCAATTACAGTAAAAGCAATATACTTAAATATCTTTAGTAACACCATTAAAGTATTTAAAATCTCTTTCCAAGGTATCTCAGGAAAGAAGATTTAAAATGTTAACAGGATCCCCCCCCCTCCCAAAGTAGCCTATCAACTCACCATCTGCAAAATCGCTCCATAAAGTCGCAGGAGCACTTTCCGAGGCTCATCGCCAAGGGTGGCTGTGGTATCAGGTAGGGAGCACTGGAACAGCATGTTGCTAAGGCCGCCTCTGTCAGAAATAAGAGGATAGTAAGTATCTGTATTGCAGGTGAGCTAAATCACTCTTCTTGGATAAATATGGATGAAAAGTCAGGGTTACACAATAACTGTTCTCATCTTATCTCGATTTATTCTCCCAATTTAACTCCATGAGTCACATTAAAAACAGACAAATTCTCTGTCTGTTTAATTTCTAGAGTAGAGGTGGGGAAGCGTTTTTGAAATCGCCTGTGTGGGCTGGGCGCGGTGGCTTACATCTGTAATCCCAGCACTTTAGGAGGCCAAGGCGGGTGGATCACAAGGTCAAGAAATCTAGACCATCCTGGCTAACACGGTGAAACCCCATCTCTACTAAAAACACAAAAAAATTAGCCAGGCATGGTGGCAGGCACCTGTAGTCCCAGCTACTTGGGAGGCTGAGGCAGGAGAATGGCATGAACCGGAGAGGTGGAGCTTTCAGTAAGCCGAGATCACGCCACTGCACTCCAGCCTGGGCGACAGAGCGAGACTTGCCTGTGTGTACCTCCACATGCTGTTTTCCTTTAGAGAAGAAAGAAGAAATGCCCTCAGTCCTGGGAAGGGGAAAGGCATCCCAGATGCATCCCTGCAAACTCATATTCTTCTAGAATCCAAAAATCTCCATTATATTTCTATAATTAGCAGGTTAAAATCTTGAGGCAATATTTAAACGTTCTTCTCTAGGGCTTTCCATTTGATATGTATTAATAGTTCCAAGATCTTCTATGCTAGTGTTACTAAAGATCTGTCAACTGATTTTGACTAGGAGCTTGTTCAAAAAACTTCCAACATTAACTGGTTACCAGGGCCTTCAGATGAAACAGAAGACCTCCATACTCTAATCACACACCAAGTAGGTAGCTAAGCAAGGAATCAAATTCAGGCATATGGCTCCAGAGTCCTTGCTTATAACTAACCATGAAGAGTTGCCAAAGAGATAGGAGGCAAAGCTGAAGAGCACCACATGCCACATTAAAGATGTCATAGGAGGCCTGGTGCGGTGGCCCACGCCTGTAATCCCAGCACTTTGGGAGGCCAAGGTAGGTGGATCACCTGAGGTCACCTGACCAACATGGTGAAACCCTGTCTCTACTAAAAATACAAATCAGACGGGATGGTGGCACACACCTTGTAATACCAGCTACTTGGGAGGCTGAGGCAGAAGAATGGCTTGAACTCAGGAGGCAGAGATTGTAGTGAGCCATTATTGCACCACTGTACTCCAGCCTAGGCGACAGAGCGAGACTCCCATCTCAAAAAAAAGGAGAGGAGGCCAGGCACAGTGGCTCACGCCTATAATCCCAGCACTTTGGGAGGCCGAGGCCGGCGGAGGTCAGGAGATCGAGACCATCCTGGCGAACACTGTGAAACCCCGTCTCTACTAAAAATACAAAAAAATTAGCCGGGCGTGATGGTGGGCGCCTGTAGTCCCAGCTACTTGGGAGGCTGAGGCAGGAGAACGGCGTGAACCTGGGAGGCAACGGGCTTGCGATGACCAGAGATCGCGCCACTGCACTCCAGCCTGGGAGACAGAGCAAGACTCCGTCTCAAAAAAAAAAAAAAGAGAGGAGACGAGAGGGGAGGGGAGGGGAGAGGAGAGAGGAAAAAAGAAAAATGTCATAGGAGCTGCAAAATCACCTTCCATCAGGACTACTCTCTATAAACCTCTATGACACAAAAGTCTCCGTGTCCTATCACTGCTATAACAAATTACTACAAACTTAGTGGCTTAAAACTTTAAAACTGAAAACAGATTCTGATCAAGCTCATGAATTTTTAAAAATAAGGGTAACTAGGTGGAAATGGGGAGTCGGTTAAGTTTAATGGGTATAGAGTTTCAGTTTGGGAAGATGACAACATTCTGGTGATGGTAACACAACAATGTGAATGTACTTAATACCACTGAACTATAAATTTTAAATTTGTTAAAATGGTATTTTTACTGCTGCTTATTTTACCATAATTTTACTTAATTTTATTTATTTATTTATTTCAGAGAGGGTCTTGTTCTGTCATCCAGGATAGAGTACAGTGGCACAATCTCAGCTCACTGCAACCTCCACCACCCAGGTTCAAGCGATTCTCCTGCCTCAGCCTCCCAAGTAGCTGGGATTACAGGCTCATGCCACCATGCTCAGCTAATTTTTATATTTTTGGTAGAAATGGAGTTTTGCCATGTTGGCCAGGCTGCTCTGGAACTCCTGACCTCAAGTGATCCACCCATCTCGGCCTCCCCAAGTGCTGGGATTACAGGCACACCATGCCTGGCCTTATTTTACCACAGTTTTAATAAAAAAGGATGAAGTACTGATATATACCACAACACGACACTTAAAAACATTATGCTGAGTAAAAGAAGACGGTCACAAAAGACCACATGTTATATGATTCCATTCATATGAACTGTCCAGAACACGGAAATCTGTGAAGTCCATTAGTGGCTGCCAGGAGCTGGGGTAGGAGGGGGTACTTAAGGGTAGGGGATGATAACTAAAGGTTTCTTTTTGAAAGATGAAAATGTTCTAAAACTGACGGTGGTAACAGCTACAAGTATCTGTGACTACACTAAAAGCCATTGGACTGTACAATTTAAATGGGTGAACTGTATGGTATGTGAACCATATCTCATTTTTTTCTTACCAATTAAAAAATTTGAATGTGCTTCTAACACAAACAATTTTTCCCAGATTTAAGACATATTTAAGAAGTTTTTTCAAAGGTTACTTAAAATGAAAAACCATCATGAGTCTCTAGGAACAAGACAGCAAGAGTCAGGATCTATTTTCCCAGAAGGTTGTCTACCTTAGTTAAAAAGAACAAAAATAAAAGGGAAACCAAAGTTCTTGTTTTTCCCAAAGTAAGCTGTGAAACAGGCCGACAATGTGTAGATCAAAGGAACCAAAAACAGCCTTAACCTTTCTGCTAAACTTGGGGTGGTGCCTCAACTGTGTGGCTTATCAGAATCCCCCTGCCGTGTCTGGTCACAGCCAACATGGGTTTCTGGCTACCAAGCAACAGAACAGGCATTAAAACAGAGTTAAAAGCCCTAGTTTTTCTTCCGGTCACATACTCTGGAAATCTCAGTCAAATGCAAAAGCAAACAGATGAAGTACTGTTCTAAATTGTGTAACCTGATTCAAAGTTTATTCCCGTACTGCTAAAGAAGGAAGGCAGACTAGCTTGGCCAGAAACAAGCTCACGACCTGGAAACGCTTCAGCTGTTTTGTATTACCTGTTACCTCTATTATTCAATAGGTTTCAATGAAGAAACTGTCAATTATTTTTTAGTGACGGTCAAAATAAATGAAGTAAGGTGACTGGCACCAATAACCCAAACTGTGAGAAACTCACCTAGAAAAAAAGCCAGTTACCAATGAGTCAAATAATAATATGATCAGGAACAACAAAATCTGGTGGGAAGAAATGCCAGAAATGGTAGAAAAAATTTATCATATAATTTGTCAAAAATATCCTCCCAAGTAAAACCCCAGGAGCTCTCAACGATTTACAAGAAGTTTTGAAACCACAAACTTTATCACCTGGCATAACAGCTTTATAAGTCATAATTAAATATGAGAGGCATGGGTTGGATGTGGTGGCTCATGCCTGTAATCCCAGCACTTTGGGAGGCCGAGGCAGGCAGATCACTTGAGGTCAGGAGTTCAAGACCAGCCTGGCCCACATGGTGAAACCCTGTCTCTACTAAAAATACAAAAATTAGCCGGGCATGGTGGCACGTGCCTGTAATCCCAGCTACTTAGGAGGCTGAGGCAGGAGAACTGCTTGAACCTGTGAGGCGGAGATTGCAGCGAGCTGAGATTGCACCACTGCACTCCAGTCTGGGGGACGAGAGTGAAACTCTGTCTCCAATAAATAAATAAATAAATATAAATATACGCGCACGCGCACACACATACACACACATATATATATGAGAGGTACAAGATACTCAAGCAAAATCTCAAGTACAGTGACAACACACTTATTCCACACTCAACACAATGACAGGAAGGAAACGGAAAAGAGCAGGAAGTACCCGCTGGCAGAATTCTCACCTCTGCCCTCCAGACCCAGTGGTGCAGGCATCACTAACTGCCAACTCATGATTCCTTAAAACAGAATACTAAGGGAATACACGCAGTATAAAGAGGTTCTTTTTCTTTTTTTTCTTTTTTTTTTTTTGAGACAGAGTCTTGCTCTGTCACTCAGGCTGGAATACAGTGGCACGATCTCGGCTCACTGCAAGCTCCACCTCCCAGGTTCACACCATTCTCCTGCCTCAGCCTCCCAAGTAGCTAGGACTATAGGCGCCCACCACCACACCGGACTAATTTTTTTTGTATTTTTAGTAGAGATAGGGTTTCACCGTGTTAGCCAGAATGGTCTCGATCTCCTGACCTTGTGATCCGCCCACCTCGGCCTCCCAAAGTGCTGGGATTACAGGCGTGAGCCACCGCGCCCATCCAAAGAGGTTCTTTTGCAGAAATTGTTAATCAATACTGAAATGAATCATTTCAGCTTCTCTTGATAGCCAGAAGAACTAGGCAAAAGAAAGAAAGAAAAGGCCTCCAAATTGGAAATGAAGTTAAATTATCCCTGTTGGCAGACAACATGATCTAACATACAGAAAACCCTAAAGACCCCACCAAAAAACTATTAGAAGAACTAATAAGTTCAGTAAGATTGCAGGATACAAAATCAACATACAAAAATCAGTAGCAGTATTATTTCTATATGGGAGCCTCAGGTGGGAAGATCACTTGAGCCCAGAAGGTCAAGGCTGAAGTGAGTGAGCTGTGATCATGCCACTGCATGCCAGCTAATAGCATATTATCTGGAAGAGAAATCAAGAAAACAGGCCGGGCGCGGTGGCTCACGCCTGTAATCCCAGCTCTCAGGGAGGCAGAGGCGGGAGGATAGCTTGAGCCCAGGAGTTCGAGACCTGCCTGGGTAATATAGCGAGACCCCGTTCTCCACAAAAAGGAAAAAAAAAAAAAGACAAAAAAAAAAAAAAAAAAAAGAAAACAATCGTGTTTACAATAACTACCAAAAAAGAAATAAAGAAAGAAAAAGAAAGAAATTTAACCAAGGAGGTGAAAGATTTCTGCAATGAAAACTTTAAAATATTGATCGGAGAAACTGAAGACACAAATAAATGGAACAATAGCCCATGTTCATGTATTAGAAGAATTAATATTGTTAAAATGTCCATACTGGCCAAGCACCGTGGCTCACGCCTATAATCCCAACACTTTGGGAAGCTGAAGTGGGCGGATCACTGAGGTCAGGAGTTCAAGACCAGCCTGGCCAACATGATGAAACCCTGTCTCTACTAAAAATACAAAAATTAGCTGGGCATGGTGGTAGGCACCTGTAATCCCCGCTACTCGGGAGGCTGAGGCAGGAGAATCGCTTGGACTCAGGAGGCGGAGGTGGCAGTGAGCCAAGATCACTCCACTATACTCCAGCCTGGGCGACAGAGCAAGACTCTGTCTCCAAAAAAAAAAAAAAAAAAAAATCCACACTACCCAAAGCAACCTATACATTCAATGCATCAATGCAATCCCTATGACGTTCTTCATAGAAATAGGAAAAACAATCCTAAAATTTATATGAAATCACAAAAGACCCCAGTAGCCAAAGCAATCTGGAGCAAAAAGAACAAAGCTAGAGGAATCACACTACCTAACTTCAACATATACTACAAAGTCATAGTAACCAAAACAGCATGGTATTGGTGTAAAAACAGTCAGAGACCAGTATAACAGAATAAAAGCCCACAAGTTAATCCACGTTTACAGCCACCTGATTTTCAACAAGCGTCAAGAACACAATTGGGAAAAGGACAGTCTCTTCAATAAACAGTGTTGGGAAAACTGGATATTGCATGCAGAAGAATGAAACTGGACCCTTATTTCACACCATATACAAAAATAAACTCAAAATGGATCAAAAACATAAAGACCTGAAACTATGAAACTACCATAAGAAAACATAGGGAAAAAGCTTCATGACCTTGGTCTGAGCCAGGAATTTTTTTTAAAAGACCTCAAAAGCACAGGCAACACAAACAAAAATAAACAAATAAGATTATATCAGACTAAAAAGTTTCTGCACAGCAAAGGAAACAAGAGAGAAGAAACAACCTACAGAATGGAAGAATCTATTTGCAAACTATATATCAGTTAAGGGGTTAATATAGGAAACATACAAGGAACTCACAGCAAAGAAAGTAAAGAAAACCAATTAAAAAATGGACACCAGCTACTCAAGAGGCTGAGGCAAGAGGATCACTGGAGCCCAGCAAGTCAAGGCTGCGCTGTACTTTAGCCTGGGTGACAGAGCAAGACCCTGTTTAAAAAAAAAAAAATTAGTCCTAAATGGTGGCGTGTGCCTATATTCCCAGCTTGGGAGGCCGACATAGGAGGACTGCTTGAGCCTAAGAGTTTGAGGCTGAAGTAAGCTATGAATGCACCACTGTACTCCAGCCTGGATGACAGAGCAAGATTCCATCCCTCAGTAACAAAACAAGGCAAAAGACCCAACAGACATTTATCAAAAGACGACATATAAATGGCCAGAAAGCCACGTGTGGTAGGTAGCATGTGCCTGTACTCCCAACTACTCGGGAGGCTGAGGTGGGAGGATCACTTGAGCCTGGGAGGTTGAGGCTGCAAATGAGCTGTGACTGTGTTACTGCACTCCAGCCTGGGTGACAGAGCAGGACACTGTCTCAATAAATAAATAAAAATAGGCCGGGCGCGGTGGCTCAAGCCTGTAATCCCAGCACTTTGGGAGGCCGAGACGGGCGGATCACGAGGTCAGGAGATCGAGACCATCCTGGCTAACACGGTGAAACCCCGTCTCTACTAAAAAATACAAAAAACTAGCCGGGCGAGGTGGCGGGTGCCTGTAGTCCCAGCTACTCGGGAGGCTGAGGCAGGAGAATGGCGTAAACCCGGGAGGCGGAGCTTGCAGTGAGCTGAGATCCGGCCACTGCGCTCCAGCCTGGGCGACAAAGCGAGACTCCGTCTCAAAAAAAAAAAAAAATAATAAAATAAATAAATAAATAAATAAATAAAAATAAAATAAATGGCCAACAGATATATGAAAAAATGCTCAACATCACTAGTCATTATTAGACTGGCTATTATCAATGATAAAAGACAACAAACACTAACAAGGATGTGGAGAAAAGGGAACTCTTACACACTGTTGATGGCAATGTAAGTTAGCACAGATACGAAAAACAGTATGCTGGGTCCTCAGAAAATTAAAAATAGAATTACCATTAAGATCCAGCTCCTGCTCATCAAAGCAAGTTTAAAAAAAAAAAAAAAAATCCAGGCTGGTGCAGTGGCTCATGCGTGTAATCCCTGCACCTTGGGAGGCTGAGGCGGGCAGATCACCTGAGGTCGGGAATTCGAGACCAGCCTGGCCAACATGGTAAAACCCCGTCTCTATTAAAAATGAAAAAAAATTAGCCAGGCATGGTGGTGCACGTCCGTAATCCCAGCTATTTGTGAGGCTGAAGCACGAGAATCACTTGAACCCGGGAGGCAGAGTCACAGTGAGCCAAGATCACACCACTGCACTCCAGCCTGGGAGACAGAGCAAGGCTCAGTCTCAAAAAAAAAAAAAAAATCCAGCAATCCCATTACTAGGAATACATCCAAAGGAAATGAAATTAGTACATCAGACATCTACACTTTCATGTATATTGCAGCACTAGTTACAATAGCCATCAATTGGTTATAGAATCAATATAAGTGTCCATCAACAGATGAAAAAAGAAAATGTGGTATATATAAACAGTAGAATACTATTAAGCCTTATAAAAGCATGAAATTCTGTCTTTTGTGACAATATGAATGAACCCAGAGGAGAGTACTTACGTTAAGCAAAATAAGAAACAGAAAGACAGTAACAATGTGACTCACTTGTGTAGAATCTAAAAAAGTTGCTCTCATAGAAGTTGAGAAGAGTGCTTACCAGAGGCAAGGGGAGGGCAGGGGAGACAGGGAGAGGCTGGTCAACTGGTACAATGTTATAGTCAGATAGAAGGAATAAATTCACCTTATACCCCATAAATAGAACAATTATTATTATTACTATTATTTTGAGACTGAGTTTTGCTCTATCATCCAGGCTGGAGTGCCGTGGTGCAATCTCGGCTCACTGCAACCTCCGCCTCCCAGGTTTAAGCAGTTCTGATGCCTTAGCCTCCTGAGCAGCTGGGATTACAGGCTCCCGCTACCATGCCCAGCTAATTTTTGTATTTTTAGTATAGACAGGGTTGCACCATGTTGGTCAGCTGGTCTCGAACTCCTGACCTCAAGTGATCCAACTGCCTCGGCCTCCCAAAGTGCTGGGATTACAGGTGTGAGCCATCGCGCCCGGCCCATATGTACAATTATTACATGTCAATTATAAACATTATGAATAATGCTCCAATGCTTCAGCACTTACATCAAATACACAGGTTACAAAATTATAAAATTCTGGCCAGGCATGGTGGCTCATGCCTGGAATCCTAGCACTTCGGGAGGCTGAGGCGGGCGGATCATCTGAGGTCAGGAGTTCAAGACCAGCCTGACCAACAAGGTGAAACCATGTCTCTACTAAAAATACAAAATTTAAAAAAATTTAAAAATAAAAAATAAAAAATAAAAAAATAAAAAAATAAAAATACAAAATTAGCCAGGCGTGGTGGCACATGCCCATAATCACAGCTACTCAGGAGGCCAAGGCAAGAGAATCCCTTGAACTCGGGAGGCGGAGGTTGCAGTGAGTTGAGATCGTGCCATTGCACTCCAGCCTGGGTAACAGAGCGAAACTCCATCTCAAAGAAAAAAAAGAGAGAGATTATTTAATGCCTGTTACATTCTATAGCACTGTAAAACAAGAAAAATCCATGCTACATGCTACAGTGATACAACAGCTTAGTAGGCTACCCAAGGTCTTGAAATATGTCATCTCTAGGCCAGGCACAGTGGCTCACGCCTGTAATCCCAGCATTTTGGGAGGCTGAGGTGGGTGGACCACGAGGTCAGGAGTTGAAGACCAGCCTGGCCAACATGGGAAAACCCCATCTCTACTAAAAATACAAAAATTAGCTGGGTATGGTGGCAGGCACCTGTAGTCCCAGCTACTCAGAAGGCTGCGGCAAGAAAATCGCTTGAACACAGAGAAGGAGGAGGTTGCAGTGAGCTGAAATCAGGGCACGGCACTCCAGCCTGGGCAACAAAGTGAGACTCCATCTCAAAAAAACAAAAACAAACAAAAAAAAGAAAATAAAGAAATATGTCATCTCTAATGTCAAACATCTATCTATCTTTAATTATTTGGGTTTTTTCCCCTGTCATTTTCAGCAACGGGGATATTTTGGTATTCATGTATGTGAATCAGGTGAATGAACGCTCAGGCAGATGACACACCTGAGGAATTGTCTGCCCCAACCTGTAACACAAAGATTTCCACCTGATAAATTAAGGTAAGAAGTTACCTAACCAACTGTATTTTGCTGAAAAGCAAAAAAGCCACTGAAAGCTCTGCAGACTGTCTACAAGTCACAGGGCACCCAGTTCAGCAGATACAGGGCTTAGTCCCCAGGGCTGAGGGCCTGGACCTAGGAGAAAATAGAGCAGGCAGCCTCATGACTATCATCTAAAAGTCAAAATGACTAGAAAGAAAAAAAAAATCACGACATAACCAGTGTCTCAGCAGAAAAATGATCTTTAAGCCACAGGCCTGGCTACATGGAAAAGAGAATATAGCATAATATCAAAACAGCTACTGAATTTAGAGCACAAGGAAAATAAGAAAAAAAGCAGATTTTGGAAAAATTTCTTCTAACCATCTAAAATTCAAATTGCAGCTATGGCTCAGGTAAAAAAAAAAAAAAAAGTGCTGCAGTAAAACATCAGTATCTCTATGGAGTAATCAGGACAGTCTTAACCCCCAGCTCTCTGAACACAAGAAAAGCCAGGAGGTACCATTAAAAGAACAGGCTAGGCCAGGCACAGTGACTAACACCTATAATCAATCTCAACACTTCGGGAGGTCAAGGTGAAAGGACTGCTTGAGCCCAGGAGCTGCAGACCAGACTAGGCAACATAACAAGACTCGATCTCTACCAAAAAAATTTTTTTTTAATTGGTCAGGCATGGTGGCATAAGCCTGTGGTCCCAGGTACTTGGGAGGCTGAGGTGGGATGACTGCTTGAGCCTGGAAGGTTGGGGCTGCAGTAAGCCGTGATCACGTCACTGCACTCCAGCCTGGGCAACACAAAAACCCGTCTCCAAAAAAAAACGTCCAGCCCAGGTGGAGTGCTGGCTCTGTACAAAATAGCTGTGTGACCTTGGGCAGGCCTCCAAGCCTGTTTTCACACCATAAAACAATGTAGCAGTATTTAACAGAAGTTTTGTGAAGATTACATGAGATCATATGAGCTGTTCATTTATCAGCACCAATTACAAAGCAAAGGTTAATATTTAAGAGGAAGCCAGAAGGATGAAAGGATAAAGCTCAGTCTTAAGAATCCTACTCCAGCATGGCTCAGCCTTGACACTTCATATCTGGGGCCAGGTCATTCTTCGCTGAGGGGCAAAGCTGCCTTGTGCACTGTAGGAATGTTTAGTAGCAACACTGCCCTCTATTCACTAGATGCCAGCTGTACTACCACCAACATGGTAACAATAAAAACGTTCGGTCGGGCACGGTGGATCATGCATGTAATCCCAGCACTCTGGGAGGCCGAGGCGGGTGGATCACAAGATTAGGAGTTCAAGACCAGCCTGGCCAACACGGTGAAACCCCGTTTCTACCAAAAATACAAAAAATTAGCTGGGTGTGGTGGCGGGCGCCTGAAGTCCCAGCTACTCGGGAGGCTGAGGCAGAAGAATTGTTGAACCTGAGCAGCAGTGGTTTCAGTGAGCCAAGATCGAGCCACTGCACTCCAGCCTGGGCAACACAGTGAGACTCTGTTTCAAAAAAAAAAAAAAAATGTTCAAACATTCCCAAATGGTGAGGTGGGGGGACAAAATCACCTCACTATTCCTCTACTTTTTTCATGATTCTTTCTGCAGTTTTTACCTATTTTCCCTTCCCCAAAATTTGAACACCACTTTGTTCTCTAGCTGGATTCCCAACTTATAATCTTTTCCTTCCTCTATTCAAAATAATTTCTTCCTCCTGATTTGCCTATTTCAGTTAACAGTAGTACCTTTTTCCCACTCACCCAGGCTCAAAACTTTCCTCGTTTCCAATGGCCTGGTCCTCTTCCTATCTCCCAAATTCTCTCATCCTTTCCATTCTCATTGCTCCTGCCCAAATGTACATCCTCCCCCTAACCCCCACTACAGCAGCCTCCTCTCTGGTCTCCCAGCTTCTTGATCCCTCTCTCCTCTATGCTATCCCCCAGGCCACCTTAGAAAGTGTTTCTAAAATATAAATTTCAAGCCACCACTGTCCTTAGCACAGTCTTTGGAACACAGTATGCCTCTGCCTACCCTTCCCACCTAGGAAGTCCTTCCACAAGGCATGGTCAGAAGTATCCCCTCCCACTTTCTCATAAAGTGCTTGCATCCCTTCTAGCTCACGCTGACTCCCAGTCAATACTGGACAAAAAGAGTACTAGGTACATTAAGATGTGTAAATACATTATGAAAGACAAGGAAATTACGATCTCACTGTGGAAAACTAAAGATAAAGGCTATGCCCCACCTCGCAGCAGAACGAGGAGATTCCCTGCCACTGACAGAGAATGGAGAGATCCCGGAAGGATACTAGACAGGCTGACGGGGCTCCACTGGAGGGGAAAACAAGCAGGAGAACGTGGGCATCACTGAAAGCAATATATGATAGATAACAGAACAAGTGCTTTTATTATTATTATTTAAATTCTACTCCTAGCTGGGCACAATGGCACATGCCTATAGTCCCAGCTAATGAGGACGGTGAGGTGGGATGATCGCTTGAGCCCAAGAATTCCAGGCTGCAGTGAGCTATGATCCCACAAATGCACTCGAGCCTGGGCAACAGAGCAAGATCCTGTCTCAAAAAAAAAAAAAAAAAAGAAAGAAAGAAAAGAAATATCACTCAACCTTCTGGTTTCTAGCCCAGCATGTAAGAAGCTTAGAAGTCGCCACCTGATCCTAACAACATGTAAAAAGCTGAATGAACTGAAAAAACAACTCTTAAAGAAATGAGGTGACTAGGCGTGGTGGCTCACGCCTGTAATCCCAGCACTTTGGGAGGCCAAGGCAGATGGATCACGACGTCAGGAAATTGAGACCATCCTGGCCAACACGGTGAAACCCCGTCTCTACTAAAAATACAAAAAAAATTAGCCGGGCGTGGTGGTGGGTGCCTGTAGTCCCAGCTACTCTGGAGGCTGAGGCAGGAGAATGGCATGAACCGGGAAGCGGAGCTTGCAGTGAATCATGCCACTCCAGCCTGGGAGACAGTGAGACTCTGTCTCAAAAAAAGAAAAAAAAAGAAACAAAGGAGGTTAAGCGGGAAACCGCTGCCTCCCAAATTGGACAGACAGACAGGCAGATACAGAGAATCATAGCTTACTGGAGTAAAATCCTCCACCAAATCAGCGCTAGGGTAGGAAAACCTTAACTATAACTAACAAATTGCTGGAGGCTCAGTGTGGACAACTGTGAGAATTTAAAACTCCAGGAGATCCAATTACTGGGGAGCCCCATCATTCCATGAGTTTTACCTCCAGGAGCTCTACCAGTTCCTTACAGTGAAAACTGAGGGGGGGAAAAATCCCTTCATGCTTCCAGCACAAGGAGGGGCAAAGAAATCATTTTTTCTTTTCTTTTCTCTTTTTTTTTTTAAACACACCGGAACATTCTGTTCTTAACAAGGTCTGCCCTCAGGAGAAATTATTTTGCCAGCACCTAACCTGTTGGGATCTTCTCAGAGCCTAAACTTCCTGGGAGAAGGGAAATACACAATTCCAGCCCCCTCTGGCCATTCTGTCCCACCTAAATGGGGAGAAGAACTAAGAAAAATGGGTAAAGTTCACAGTCTAGGTGCACAGGCTCACCAAAAGACTGAGACCTCACCACAGGACTATAGGTTAAACATTCAAAAATCAACAGTAGGTTGGATGTGGTGGCTCGTGCCTGTAATCCCAGCACTTGGGGGGGGGCCAAGGCAGGTGGACCACTTGAGGTCAGGAGTTCGAGACCAGCCTGGCCAACATGGTAAAACCCCGTCTCTACTAAAAATATGAAAATTAGCTGAATGTGGTGGTGCACACCTGTAATCCCAGCTACTCAGGTGGCTGAGGCACAAGAATTGCTTGAACCCAGGGAGTGGAGATTGCAGTGAGCCGAGGTCACACCACTGCACTGCAGCATGGGTGACAGAGTGAGATTCTGTCTCAAAATAAAAAATAAAATCAATTAATATAATCTACCACATCAACAGGCTAAAGAAGAAAAATCACATGATCATATCAATAGATGGAGAAAAATTATCTGACAAAATTCAACACCCATTCATGGTAAATAATAAATTCTCAGAAAATGAAGAATAGAGAAGAACTTCCTCAACTTGATAAAGAACATCTATAAAAAACCTATAGCTAACATCATACTTGATGAGAAAGTCACAGCTTTTCCACGAAGAACAGGAACAAGGTAACAATGTTCTCTCTCACCACTTATTTCAACATCATACAAAGTCCTAACTAATAAGAAAAGGAAATTAAAAGTATACAGATTAGGAAGAGAGAAAGAAAACTGTGTAGATGATACGATTGTCTATGTAGAAAATCAGAAAGAAGTGACAAAAAAATTGCTGGAATAAGAGATTATATAGCAGGACTGCAAAATACAAGGTTAATACATAAAAGTCAACCAGTTTCCTATATACCAGTGACAAACAAGTGAAATTTGAAATTAAAAGCACATTACCATTTATATGAGCACCCCCAAAAATGATATATATAAATCTAACAAAATGTGTATAAGCTCTACTTGAGGAAAACTATAAAACTCTGATGAAAGATATCAAAGAAGAACTAAACAAAGGGAGAGATATTCCATGTTCATAGGTAGGAAGACTCAATGTTATCAAGACGTCGGTTCTTCTCAACTTGATCTGTAGATTTAATGTAATCCCAATGAAAACCCCAGCAAGTTATTTTGTGAATACCAACGAATTGATTCTAAAATGTATAGGGAGGCCAGGCACAGTGGCTCACGCCCGTAACCCCAGCAATTTGGGAGGCCAAGGTGGGCAGATCACTTGAGGTCAGGAGTTCCAAGACCACCCTGGCGAACATGGTGAAATCCTGTCTCTACTAAAAATAAAAAATTAGCTGGGTGTGGTGGCGGGCGCCTACAATCCGAGCTACTCGGGAGGCTGAGGCAGGAGAATCACTTGAATCCAGGAGGCAGAGGTTGCAGTTGGCTGGGATCGCGCCACTGCATTCCAGCCTGGGTAACAGAATGAGACTCCCTCTCAAAAAAAAAAATGATAATAATAATAAAGTTTATAAGGAGAGGCAAAAGACCTAGAATAGCCAATGAAGAATAAATTCAGAGGACTGACACTACTCAACTTCAAGAATCATCATAAAGCTACATTAATTATGCCAGGCGCGGTGGCTCACGCCTGTAATTCCAGCACTTTGGGAGGCCAAGGTGGGCAGATTACCTGAGGTCAGGAGTTCAAGACCAGCCTGGCCAACAGGATGAAACCCTGTCTCTACCAAAAATACAAAAATTAGCTGGGCGCGGTGGTAGGCACCTGTAATCCCAGCTACTAGGGAAGTAGAGGCAGGAGAATTGCTTGAACCTGGGAAGCAGAGGTTGCAGAGAGCCAAGATCGTGCCATTGCACTCCAGCCTGGGCAACAAAAGTAAAACTCCATCTCAAGAAAAAAAAAAAAAAAAAAAATGAGCCAGGTGTGGTGGCACACACCTGTAATCCCAGTTACTCAGGAGGCTGAGGCATGAGAATCACATGAACCCGGGAGAGAGAGGTTGCAGTGAGCCGAGATCATGCCATTGTACTCCAGCCAAGACACTATCTCAAAAAATAAAAATAAAAAAGCTACATTAATTAAAACAGTGTGGTATTGGCAAAAGAAAGGACAAATGGATCAATGGAACAGACTAGAGAGCACAGAAATACATTCACATAGTCAACAGATCTTTGACAAAGGAGTAAAGGCGATACAATGTAACAAATGTCTTTTATAACAAACCATTTGTTGTTTCAACAAATGGTCCTGGAACAACTGGACTTCCACATGCAAAAAAAAATCTAGACAGACATTACACTTCACAAAAATTAAATCAAAATGGATCATAAACCTAAATATAAAATGCAAAATTAGATAACTTCTAGATGATAACATAGAAGAAAATCTAGATGACCTTAGGTATAGTGATTGCTTTAATTTATTTATTTACTTTTTTTGAGACAGAGTCTCACTCTTGTCGCTCAGGCTGGAGTGCAGTGCCGCAATCCCGGCTCACTGCAACCTCTGCCTCCTGGGTTCAAGCAATTCCTCCTGCCTCAGCCTCCCAAGTAGCTGGCATTACAAGTGTCCACTACTACACCGGACTAATTTTTTTGTATTTCTAGTAGAGACAGAGTTTCACCATGGGCCAGGCTGCTCTCGAACTCCTGACCTCAGGTGATCCACCCATCTTGGCCTCCCAAAGTGCTGGAATTATAGGCATGAGCCACTGCCCAGCCAGATCACTTTTAGATACAGCATCAAAAGCATGATCCATGAAAGAATAATTGATAGACCAGACTTCACTAAAATTAAAAACTGCTTTGCAAAAAATACTGTCAAGAGAATGAAAAGTCACAAGGTAAAAATATTTGCAAAAGACACATCTGATAAAGGACTGTTAACAAAAATATATAAAGAATTCTTAAAACTCAAGAATAGGAAAACATTCCTTTCCACTCAAGAAGGTGTGGCAGGGGCCTGGCATGTGGTTCACGCCTCTAATCCCAGCACTTTGGGAGGCCGAGGTGGGAGGATTACGAGGTCAGGAGATCAAGACCATCCTGACTAACATGGTGAAACCCCGTCTCTACTAAACTTACAAAAAGTTAGCCAGGTGTGGTGGCAGGCACCTGTAGTCCCAGCTACTCGGGAGGCTGAGGCAGGAGAATGGTGTGAACCCGGGAGGCAGAGCTTGCAGTGAGCGGAGATCACACCACTGCACTCCAGCCTGGGTGACAGAGCAAGACTCCATCTCAAAAAAAAAAAAAAAGAAAGTTGCAAATTAAAATGAGATACCTGACCAGGCACGGTGGTTCACGCCTGTAATCCCAGCACTTTGGGAGGCTGAGGTGGGTGGATCACCTGGGTCAGGAGTTTGAGACCAGCCTGGCCAACACAGTGAAAAAACTCATCTCTACTAAAAACACAAAAAATTAGGCGTGGTGGCAGGCGCCTGTAATGCCAGCTATTCAGAAGGCTGAGGCAGAGAATCGCTTGAACTCGGGAGGTTGCAGTAAGCTGAGATCACACCACTGCACTCCAACCTGGGCAATAGAGCAAGACTCTACCTCAAAACAAAAACAAAAAAGAGCCGGGCACGGTGGCTCACGTCTGTAATGCCAGGACTTTGGTAGGCTGAGGCAGGTGGATCACCTGAGGTCAGGAGTTCAAGACCAGCCTGGCCAACATGGTGAAGCCCCATCTCTACTAAAAATACCAAAAATTAGCCAGTCGTAGTGTCAGGCGCCTGTAATTTCAGCTACCCAGGAGGCTGAAACAGGAGAATCACTTGAACCTGGGAAGTGGAGGTTGCAGCAAGCCGAGATTGTACCATTGCACTCCAGCCTGGGCAACAAGAGTGAAACTCCATCTCAAAAAAAAAAAAAAAAAAGAAAAAGAAAATGAAAATGAGAGACCATTATACGCCTACCAGAATGACCAAACTCCAGAATGCTGACACCACCAAATGCTAGTGAGGACATGGAATAACAGGAAATCTCATTCACTGCTGATAGGAATGCAAAATGTTACAGCCACTCTGAAAGACAGTTTGGCAGTTCGTTACAAAACTAAAGGTAACTCTCACCATATGAGCAGCAATCATGCTCCTCGGTATTTACCCAAATGAACTGAAAACCTACACATGAATGTTTAGAGCAGCTTTATTCATAATTGCCAAAACCTTGAAGTAACCCGGATGTCCTTCAGTAGGTGAATGGATAAACTATGGTATATCCAGATGACAGACAACTACCCAGTATTAAAAAGAAGTTAGTTATCAAGCCATGAAAAGACACAGGGAGGCTGCGCACGGTGGCTCACGCCTGTAATCCCAACATTTTGGGAGGCCAAGGTGGGCAGATGACAAGGTCAGGAGTTCGAGACCAGCCTGGCCAACATGGTGAAAACCCATCTCTACTAAAAATACAAAAAATTTAGCCAGGCGGGGTGGCACATGCCTGTAATCCCAGCTACTCGGGAGGCTGAGGCAGAATAATTGCTTGAACCCAGGAGGCGGAGGTTGCAGTGAGCCAAGATCGCACCATTGCACTCCAGCCTACGCAACAGAGCAGGACTTGGTCTCAAAAAAAAAAAAAGAAAAAAAGAAAAAGAAGAAGAAGAAAAGACAAGACAAGATACCGGGAAACTCAATGCATATTATCAAGTGAAAAAAGCCAAACTGAAAAGACTACATACTGTATGATTCCAATTCTATGACATTCTGGAAAAGGAAAACCTATGGAGACTGTAAAAGAATCAGTAATTGGCTGGGGTTAGGAGGGAAAAAGGGTTAAACAGACATTAAGTAGAGGATTTCTAGGGCAGTGAAACTATTCTGTATGATAGTACAGATGGTCTCCAACTTATGATGGCTCAACTTATGATTTTTCGACTATACAATGGTGCCAAGGTGATATGTATTTGGAAGAAATCGTACTTCGAGTATACATACAACCATTTTATTTTTCATTTTCAGTACAATAATCAATAAATTACATGAGATATTTAAACTTTATTATAAAAACAGACTTTCTGTTAGATTATTTTGCCCAACTGTAAGCTAATGTGTAAGTGTTCTGGCAAATTAAAGGTAGGCTAGGCTAAGATATGCTGTTCAGTAGATTCGATGTATTAAATGCATTTCAATTTATGATGGTTTATCAGGGCATAACCCTGTTGAAGTAACTTCATCATGTAAAGCAGCATCAGTAAAATGGTAGATACAAGTCATTATATGGTGGCCAAAAACCACAGAATGTACAACAGCAAGAATAGGATGTAGTGTGTTATGGACTCTAAGTGCTAATATGTCAATGCAGGTCCCTCAGTTGTAACAAATGTACCATTCTGGTGGGGGAAACTGAGAAAGAGGAAGGCAGTGCCTGTGTGCAGACAGGGGGTTATATGGGAACTCTCTGTACTTTCTGCTCAATTTTGCTGTGAACCTAAATCTGCTCTAAAACTGGGCACAGTGGCACACACTTGTAATTCCACCTACTCAGGTGGCTGAGGCAGGAGGGACTGCTTGAGCCCAAGAGTTCAAGACCAGCCTGGGTAACACAGTGAAACCCCGCATTTTTAAACAAACAAATACAAACTGCTCTAAAAAATAAAGTGTATTAGTTTAAAGAGGAAGAAAGAAAAAGAAAGTCCGCAAGCCAGTCACTCAAGGAACAAAACTTTCCAGTAAAAACAAGCGTAAATAAAATTGTATCTTGAAAAATGAAACTGAAAATTATTTCTGTTCTTAAATGTAACATAATTTAGGTTATAAGTACAACTACATATTTATGTTTAAATTGAAAAGCAAACATTTAAAATGAAAAGTAGGGAATCTGGACAAAATTTTTCCAAAAACATTATGATGGCACCGTAAGACACAATTAACTTCCTATGTGAGTTTTACTGCATAATTTTACAACAATATCTGAGGACTTGGCCAGTCTTTTCGTGGGACTCTCTCCATCTTTTGATATGATTCTATTTTGCAGGGTCCAAGGTATCATCCTTATCAATGGTTTTCTTTTCACCGTTAGTGGGTCTGTGGAACGTAATGTCAAAAGATGTGTGTGAAACTTTGACAGTTCTCCAACATTTCATTCATTGAACTTCACGAAATCTTGTATCCCACACAAGACTTTAAACTTCATTTCACAACTGCTGTGACCTTATCAATCAGCAATGAAAATAACAAACTCTAAGCTGGGCACAGTGGCTTATGCCGGTAATCCCAGGGCTTTGGGAGGAGGCAGGAGGATCACCTGAGCCCAGGAGTTCTACATCAGCCTGGGCAACATGGTCAAATCCCACGTCTACCAAAAAATACACAAATTAGCCAGGTGGCCAGGCATGGTGGCTCATGCTTATAATCCCAGCACTTTGGGAGGCTGAAGCAGGTGGACCATGAGGTCAGGAGTTCAAGACCAGCCTGGCCAACATGGTGAAACTTTCTCTCTACTAAAGATTAAAAAAAAAAAAAAATTAGCCGGACAGGACACACGCCTATAATCCCAGCTACTCGGGAGGCTGAGGCAGGAGAATCGCTTGAACCTGGGAGGCAGAGGTTGCAGTGAGCTGAGATCGCGCCATTGTGCTCCAGCCTGGGCAACAGGGCGAGACTCAGGAGGCTGAGGCATGAGAATCACTTGAACCTGGGAGGCAAAAGTTGCAGTGAGTCAAGATCACACCACTGCACTCCAGCCTAGGCTAGAGAACAAGACTGTCTTAAAAAAAAAAAGAAAGAAAGAAAGAAAATAATAACATACTATTGATTAGACAGGGAGGGACAGAGTTAGTATTAAGCTGTGATGCCTGGAAATGAACAAATTTTCTAAGTGGTCAGTTCATTAACAACAATTCTCATGTTAGGACAATTTTTATTTTTCCCTATACCACTCATAGTTGGAGAGACTCAGACAAGGACCTCCGTTCATCACACAGCAAAGAGGCCAATTTAAGCTAAAAATGACAGTTTCTACACTTATCCAGTGCTGGTGTGCCAGGCACTATTCTAGTGCTGGAGATACAAAGATGAACATGAAATGCCCTCTAGGAATTCAATCTAACAAGAGAATGGAATGAATAAACACACAAATGTGTTAAGGGTTGTGATAACAAGGCCTGCATGTACAAAGTGCTAAAGAGGAGACACAGAGGGGAAAGAAATTCATTATGTCTGGTTCTCTCTGAGTTAAGCCTTGAAAGAGGAATTTTAAAAGCAGACACCAGGGGAAAGGCTGCCAAGCAGAGGGTAGGGGCAAAGAAAGGCCTGGTAACTGAAAACACAAAGCTCATTCAGAAAATGCAGGCTCCAGTGTAACTAGCTCAATGTTAGCTGCTGTGGTCCGGGAGAAGGAGTGATTTTAAAACAGTAGTAACAAAAAGAATCAGTCTAAAAAGTTAGGTCAGGCAGGGTGTGGTGGCTCACACCTGTAATCCCAGCACTTTGGGAGGCCAAGGAAGGTGGAACACCTGAGGTCAGGAGTTCAAGACCAGCCTGGCCAATACAGTGAAACCCCATCTCTACCCAAAATACAAAAATTAGCCGGATGTGGTGGTGCATCTGTAATCCCAGCTACTCGGGAGGCTGAGGCACGAGAATCGCTTGAACCCAGAAGGCGGAGGTTGCAGTGAGCTGAGATCGCACCAGCCTGGGTGACAGAGCAAGACTCCGTCTCAAAAAATAAATTTAAAAATAAAAAATAAAAAGGTAAGCCAGGGCTCAAGCTTAGACCATGCAAACAAGTCTGGATTTTATTTTCCAGTATTTGAGAAATCCACAGCAACACGATATAGAATGGATTAGAAGGAACACACAAAATGCAAGAAGATCCTAAAGTGCCTACTGTTACAGTGTCTAAGCAAGGACAGCAAAGGGAGCAGACAGAAGGTGGGGATACAAAAGTAGCTCATCAGGTTTGAGTTACTACTGCGTGCAGAGGAGGGATTTCTGGGGGAATGCAGAGTTAGAAATGATCCCGGGGCTCTGGCCAGGCTGTTGTTACAAACGCAGAACGCAGAGAGAAAGCAGAAGCACATTCCTGGGTGGGGAGGAGCCAAAGGGTTAAATTTGGAATAGGTTGAATGCACTGAGTTGAGGTGGTGAAGTCTGATAAACTCCTGCAGATGCACTGGCACTCAGTGAAACAGGGAGCTCCAGAAACAGATTGAGGCCAGGTGTGGTGGCTCACGTCTATAATCCTGGCACTTTGGGAGGCTGAAGCAGGACTGCTTGAGCTCAGGAGTTCAAGACCAGCCTGGGTAACACGGCGAAACCCCAACTCTACAAAAATACAAAAATTAGCAAGTAATGGTGGTGCGTGTCTGTAGTCCCAGCTACTTGGGAGGCTGAGGTGAGAGGATCACCAGAGCCTGGGAAGTCGAGGCTGAAGTGAGCCATGATCACACCACTGCACTCCAGCTTGTGCAACAGAGTGAAACTCTGTCTTCAAAAAAAAACCAAAAACCAGAATCAGATTGGGAAATGTCAGTAAAATCTGATAGCTGGAGCCATAATAACTGCAACTGCCTATGGAGAATCACTGAATTTCATTCAGGAGAATTCCTCTTCTTCTCCCCACCTCCAAATGCCCTTGTCTTTTTTTAAAGCTAGACATCACCCACTTTCCCATGTCCTAAATCACCTTTGTTTCTCCTTATTAAACTTATTCCATAACTACATTCTCTTCCAGAACACAGACAGGACTGAGACAGTGTACTCTTGCAACATTATGTAAAAAGGTCATCCAATCCAAAAGGAAAGCTTTGTTTTCCAAGACTGCTAACTCCTGGAGAAAAGAAACAAGACATCCTCAATGCTTTCCTAATAAATGGTTTGAGCAAAATGCAAAAGCTTAACTGCTGAGTAACTCTCCCTGGAGAAGGCCATGAAAATGTCTTAAGGCTGTCCTTAAGACATCTAGGGTGTCCAAACATTTTCACAGGCTGCAGGCTAGAGCACTGGTGCAGGAGAGGGGGACACCAGAGACCTGGCAGTTCAGGCTTTGAAGGCAGTAAACACCCACTGACCTCAGGCAAGTCACTTCTCCTCCAGGTTTTTCACTTCACAGACTGGTGAGTACATGGCCTAGAATGATCGCCCTTCTAGTTGAGAATTTTCAGGACTAACTAAAAGCGAATTAAAGTAAACCTTAGAGACAGCTGAATTTTTTTAAGTGCCATTAAGCAATTCAGGGATTATCTAAACAGCTTTGGTTTTCTTTTCTCTGCTTCCTTACCAACTACCTTTTAACTCTCACTCTTAGGTCATAGGCAGTCAGAGGGGCTGAAACACAAAGAGAAAGTGAAGCTCAAAGAGTTAATTTTGCTGCATTAGTGGCTCTGGTGAAAGACAGTGGGCACAGAAAAGGAATCAAATGACCAAAACTGGATTGGGGATTACTGGTGGCAGCCAGCCAGCAAATTTCTAGATACTGCACACAACCTGGTCAGCCAATTAAAAGAAAATTGGCAAAAAATGATGGAATACATTTTTTTTTTTGAGACAGAGTCTTCTTCTGTCACCCAGGCTGGAGTGCAGTGGCATGATCTCGGCTCACTGCAACCTCCACCTCCCGAGTTCAAGCGATTCTCCTGCCTCAGCCTCCCAAGTAGCTGGGACTACAGGCGTGCGCCACCATGCCCGGCTAATCTTTGTATTTTTACTAGAGATAGGGTTTCACTATGTTGGCCAGGCTGGTCTCAAACCCCTGGCCTCAAGTGATCCTCCTGCCTCAGCCTCCCAAAGTGGATTACAGGCGTGAGCCACCGTGCCTGGCCGGGAACACAATTTTTTTTTTTGAGATGGAGTCTCTGTTGCCCAGGCTGGAGTGCAGTGGTGCGATCTCAGATCACTGCAAGCTCTGCCTCCCAGGTTCATGCCATTCTCCTGCCTCAGCCTCCCAAGTAGTTGGGACTACAGGCGCCCACCACCACCCCGGCTCATTTTTTGTATTTTTAGTAGAGACGGGTTTTCACCGTGTTAGACAGGATGGTCTCGATCTCCTGACCTCCTGATCCGCCCGCCTCGGCCTTCCAAAGTGCTGGGATTACAGGCATGAGCCACCGCGCCCGGCCCAGGAACACATTGTTAAAGGCCTATCTCTTGGAAGCAGACTGATGAAAGAAGGTCAGACTTCTGTTAAGTCTGAATACCTGCACGCGTACTTCTGTAATTCAAATTTAAGATTAAATATTTTCAAGTTTAAAAAAAGGAAAAAATGGCCGAGCGCGGTGGCTCACGCCTGTAATCTCACTTTGAGAGGCCGAAGCGGGTGGATTACCCGGGGTCCGGAGTTTGAGACCAGTCAGACCAACATGAGAAACCCTGTCTCTACTAAAAATACAAAATCAGCCGGGCGTGGTGGCGGGTGTCTGTAATCCCAGCGACTAGGGAGGCTGAGGCAAGGAGAATCGCTTGAACCCGGGAGGCCGTGGTTGCAGTGAGCCGAGATCGCGCCACTGCACTCCAGCCTGGGGACCAAGAGCGAAACTCCTTCTCAAAAAGAAAAAAAAAAAAAAGGAAAAAATATTTCTACCTTACTCTTAATTTAGGAGCCACGCCTCCCACCTTTGTCTAGTAACACAGCTATAGTGATGTCTCAACAGTCTCTTAGGGGATGAGAAAATGCTACTCCTCCACTAACAAATGACTCTTTGAGAGGGGAAAAGACATCAAATCGCGAACTCGAGAAACTAGCAGAAAAAAGTTAAAAAGTGATGTGTGTTTTTAAAGCCAGCCACAACATCTTCATTCAAGGCCCTAAACCGCAAAGACTTTCTAGACCTATCTTAAGCGTCAGGACCACACGCACTTCGTGATGGAACGGTATTGTTCTCCTAGAGTAGACCCGTTTTCGCATGAAACCGACGTTTTTACAAAAGCCTGCCTGTGGACGGCCTGCGGCGGCCGCGGACCCGCTTCCCTTGGATTTCGCGAGGGCTGGGAAAAGGAGGGCTTTCGCCGGCTGCGGTCCCCGGCCCGGACCCCGCCCCGCGTCACCTGACTGGCCCGCGGCCCCCAGCCCCGGCGCCACCGACCTGATGACACTGATGTGGAACTCGTCCTCGCGGAGGCCCCGCCAGGCGCCGGGCAGGAACTCCTTGCACCACAGATAGGCCCTGCGCCGCGTCCGGGGCTCGGGCTGCTCGTCTGCCGGCGGCTGCGGCGGCGGGGGCTGGGGCAGCGGCAGCGGCGGCGCGGGGGGCAGCGCGAGTGGCGGCTGTTGGCCGCCCAGCTGCTTGGACTCGAGGTCGCTGGCGGCGTCGCGCTGCTGCCCCACGCCGGGCGCCGGGGCCGCGCTGCCGCAGCTCAGCAGCAGCCCGAGCGGCGAGGGCTCCGCCTCGCCCCCGGTGCAGAACTTGGTTTTCATGCCCGACAGGCGGCCGAGGACGCGCGGGCGGCCGCAGCGCGAGAGGACGAGGCTCAGGGTCCGGCCGGGCGCCCGCCTCAGGGGGCCGGGCGGGAGGCCGCTCGCCGCTCTCTGACGGGCTGGCAGGCCGGCCGGGAGGGGGACAGGGGGCGGCGGGCCGCGGCAGTTGGGCGCGCGGGGCGGCGGCGGCGGCGGCTCTAGCGGTTGTGGCGGCTGTGGCGACTGTGGCGACTGTTGCGCGGGGATGTGCTGCTGCCCGCTGCTCTCGCTCCTCTGCCGCCGCCGCACGAGGAGCGCCGGCAGCGTCACAGCCCGCCCTCGCGCTCGCCACTGATTGGCCGCCGTCCGCCGCCTCGGCGCAGCATAACCGCCGCCGCCTTCGCCACGCCGCCTCCCCATTGGCTGCGGCGCCGCCCCCAACCTGGGGCGCTGCGACCTCCGGGAGCAGGGCCTGGGCGGAGGGGGCGGGGCGTCGAGGGGGCGCCCCCGGTCGCAGGAAAAGGGGAGAGGGGAGCGAGGCGCGGGGGCGCGCCGGGAGAGCGGCTCCGGGGTGGGACGGAGCCGGACTGGGCCGAGCGGGTAAAGCTTTTGAGCCTCGGAGGACCGCGGGGTTGGCTTTGGGAGCTGAAAGTTTCCTTGGACCCCTCGGAAGCCCCGTGACATCAGAGGCCGGGCCTGGCAGGGGCAGGCAGGAAACGTGTCTGGAGACAACTGCCCTCTCCGCGTGACCTTGGGCGAGCAGCCTCCTCCTGGGGCTCAGTGGCTCTGATTTTGTAACATTTCCCAGCGCTGTGAGAGGCGCGTCCTCGCCTCGCGGAGCCCGAGGAATTACTAAGAAACCGAGGCCCGAAGGAGGGAGGAGGCGACGGGCTCGAGGCCACACAGTGGGCCAGGCTGGGCCGGGCTGCACGCGGGCTACCGGGACCCAGCCGTCTGCACGCCTCCAGCAGCCTCAGTTTCCCTGTCCGTGGTACTGAGGATGCTCGGGCCTAGAAGTTCAGGGCTGGAGGCTCAGGGACCGGCGAGGGAGGGGCATCATCCCCGCCACGGGGCCGCCGCAACTGCCCAGAGCACAGGCCAAAGGTGCGTGCCACGGGGCTGCTGGCGTTGTGGACGCTGTCCCCTGCCTCCCCATCCCCCGCAGGAAACAGCCTTGTGACAATGACTAACGCACCTTTGCCGCAGTAGGGGGGCAGGGGCCCCTGCTACCGTTTGCCACGCACTGTCCCATGTCCCTCACTGCTGCCGTCCTTCCTGGAAGTGAGGTGCCGATAAATATAAAAATTATGGATCCCATTTTATGGGACATGAGCTGAAACAGGAGGTTTCCTGGGCTGCCAGGGGCTTAGGAAATCCAGTGCCTGATGCACAGGAAATGGCTTCTATGTAGGGAGTTCACAGTCTTCCACCAGAAGCAAAAATCTTTTAAAATGTGTACTTGGTTGAACTTGCTCCACGCAAAATGGTCTTATTTAGGGATAAGAATGAAAGGGGACTTTTGTGAGGCTGCTGTGGCGATAGGCCTGGAAGTTGACCTGCAGGGAGGTAGGAGAGGCCAAGGCCCCTGGGACGGAGGCCAGGCAAGGTGGGAGTCCCACTGGATATTTGAAAGGCTGAGAAGCCAAGGGCTTCAATCTGGGGAGGCCATTTGGATAAAGGAGCCAAGGACTTTCTCTAAAAATACCAGCTCACAGGGAGGTGGGGCCATGCCAATGGCCTGCCCAGGTGACAAGCCCTTTGTCCCACTGTCTCCTGGCACCAGTCTGGTAAACTCAAAGGAATGCCAGAAATCTGGCCAGGAGGAAGGGACACTAAAGTAAGGAGTGGACCTCTATAATTTGAAATAACTCTTTCTGGCATCTGCTGGCTTGTGTTAGGAAAACCCTAAGACATTTTTATGGGATTACAGTTCCCTGTGGGAGGAAGAGGCTGCCTCAAGGCCAGGCACCGTGGCTTCGGCTGTAATCCCAGCACTTTGGGAGGCCAAGGCAGGAGTATCACTTGGGCCAGGAGTTTGAGACCAACCCAGCCAATGTAAGACTCTGTCTCAAAAAGTAAAAATGAAAAAAAAATGAACAGGGCATGGTGGCTTACACTTGTTCAACTACTTGGGAGACTCAGCCAGGAGGATCACTTGAGCCTGGGAGGTCAAGGCACCCACTGCACTCAAGCCTGAGTGAAAGAGTGAGACCCTATTTGCTGAATGAACAAATCGGTGAGCTCCTGGCTCAGCAATTATTAGCTTATGACTTTGGGCTGAGCCTCAGTTTCCTCAACTATAAAACAAAAATAATTCCAACACTCTGATAACCAACTATAATACCCCGAGCGCCCAGGATTGAATGACAGAATGTATGCAAAATGCATAGGATGTCAGAAGCACCTGTTTTGTTGCGTGCAGTGCATTGCCTGGTGTTGCCTCTGCCAGCGGTTGGTTTTCAGAGATGAATAATGCATACACTTGTAGCAATTCACAGGTTGGGAAGACAGTGTCGTATAAGAAAAGAATTTGGGCCGGGTGCAGTGGCTTATGCCTGTAATCCCAGCACTTTGGGAGGCCAAGGTGGGAGGTTTGCTTGAGGCCTGGAGTTCAAGACCAGCTTGGGCAAGCAGTGAGACCCTGTCTCTACAAAAAATAAAATAATTGACCAGGCATAGTGGCATGTGCCTGTAGTCCCAGCTACTTAGGAGCCTGAGGTGGGAGGATCCCTTGAACCCAGGAATTCAAGGCTGCAGTGAGCCATGATCACACCTCTGCTCTCCAGCCTGGGCAACAGAGGCTGTCTAAAAAAATAAAAATAATTTTAAACAAAAACAATTCAAACACTCTGATAACCAAAATGTCAATGTCTGCGCACAAGTAGACAAGACTTTGAGAGAAATTTGCTATGGCAGGCACTGGTCCTAAGGAGAGGTTGTTCCAATTACAGACTCTTTTCCTCTAGGATAACATTAAAACAATTCTCCAAAAGCTCTGTGATTGATGCTGAATTCTGAGAGCAGACTCAGAGGGTGGGTGATGGGCCTTAGGAGGGAAAGAGGAAAAATTAGGAAGTTCGCATCCACTCTCTGAATTTCCTGCTGATGGGTTCCTCGGGCTCCACCCACAGACCTCAGCCCTGCCACCAACTCCAAGGCCTGTTCTGAGAAAGAGCTTTGTGAGTCTGACTCCCCCCAGGATGGGGGAACCTGCTGTCAAGCACCTGGTAGGAGCAGGCTTTGAGCCCTTTCAAAGATGCTGTGTGCATCCCTAAGCAGCAGTGAGGTGAGTGTAATTAGCACTTCATCTCCCAGGTGGCAAGGGAGCTTCACAGGGGTAAAACCATTCGTTAAAGGCCAGCAGGACCTAGGACTCCACCCAGGACCCCATCCAGGAAGACTTGTCCTTCTGCACATGAGCACCTCTGGCCCAGGAAGCACTAGACATTTGGCACAGTGGGGATTCCCTCACGCGCTGGAGAAGCAGAGCCCTGGCAAAGCGGTGCTCACACCCCCTCCCAGGTCACACCCAGGACCAAGCACCCCTACTCCAGTTCTGAGCCTTAAAATATTGATGAGAGCACAGAGGCCACCCGGCTGCAATCCTCCATGTTGAAGATTGGGTTGCAGTGCCAGCCAGCAGAGTGACATGGAGCTGGGCCTTCCCTGAGTGTTGAGCGTGGCCCCAGCCCAGGAAGCTCTCTCAGTGAAAGGCTATGTAGGTCCAGCAACTTTCTGGAGGTCTCTGAGCCCAAGTGTGGTCTGAGTTGGACTGACCCTTCTACCATACATTCTGCCTCAGCACCCACAGCCAGAGTCTAGGGCCCAGAGGGCTCAGAGAAAGCAGGTGACTAGAATACCCATATATCTGGTGGGTGGGGCAGGCATTCCTCCTGTCCTCATTTGCAGGGATTTTGAGTATAATATTATGGGTAAAAAATCTGGCCAGGTGCAGTGGCTCACACCTCTAATCCCAGCACTTTGAGAGGCGGAGGTGGGTGGCTCACCTGGGTCAGGAGTTCAAGACCATCCTGGCCAACACAGTGAAACCCCGTCTCTACTGAAAATACAAAAATTAGCCAGGCATAGTGGCACATGCCTATAGTTCCAGCTGATCGGGAGGCTGAGGAAGGAGAATCGCTTGAACCCAGGAGGTGGAGGTTGCAGTGAGCCGAGATCATGCCACTGCACTCCAGCCTGGGCAATAAAAGCAAGTCTCCATCACACACACACACACACACACACACACACACACACACACACACAAAATCGATCTTTAGAGGTCACACTGCCACCCAGGTGTGATCTTGGACAGAGCATCTACCTTTTTTTTTTTTTTTTTTTTTTGAGATGAAGTGTTGCTCTGTCACCCAGGCTGGAATGCAGTGGCATGATCTCAGCTCACTGCAAGCTCCGCCTCCTGAGTTCATGCCATTCTCCCGGCTCAGCCCCCGGAGTAGCTGGGACTAAAGGCGCCCACCACCACGCCCAGCTAATTTTCTTTTTGTATTTTTAGTAGAGATGGGGTTTCACCATGTTAGCCAGGATGGTCTCGATCTCCTAACCTCGTGATCCACCCACCTCGGCCTCCCAAAGTGCTGGGATTACAGGTGTGAGCCACCGCACCCGGCCCAGAGCATCTACCTTTCTAAGCCACTTTCCTCATTCCCAAATGGAATCCTACTCTACAGGGCTGTTGGGGAGATTCGCTGAAACCAGCAAAGAAAGAGCTGGGTGTAGAGCCAAGGCCCCACAAAGGGTATCTATGCTTTTCTGCTTATTGTTAGCTGGATTCCCAGAGCCTGGCAGAGAGCAGCAAACACCCATTCATCCTAAGTGCCAGTGGAAGCGCAAAGCCTGCAGGAGCTCTGGCTGGTCTAACAGGGCCTGGAGAGTTTTCCATTCTTTGAAGCTCCTGGTACATTCAAAAATTAAGAAACATCTAGGCAGGGCACGGTGGCTCACACCTGTAATCCCAGCACTTTGGGAGGCTGAGGCAGGCAGATCACCTGAGGTCAGGAGCAAAACTCTGTCAAAAGAAGGAAGGAAGGGAGGGAGGGAGGGAAGGAGGGAGGGAAAAGAAAGAAAGAGAGAGAGAGAAAGAAAGAAAAAGAGAAAGAAAGAAAAAGAGAAAGAAAGAAAAGAAAGGAGGGACGGAGGGAGGAAGAAAGGAAAGAAAGAGAAAGAAAAGAAAGATCTCGACAGCGTTACCAAAACTGGGGCATATTTGAAATACTTAAGTTGAACAAATCAATGCTTTTAACACACATGCAAAAGTCCCAGTCAAGATAATTTTGCTATTCTCAAGGCAATAGAGGGATTAATTTAAAATAGTAATGGAGCCAAGCATAGTGACACCTGTCCAAGCTACTGGGGAAGCTGAGGCAGGAGGATCACTTGAGCCCAGGGCATTGAGGCTGTAGAGACATGATTGAGCCACTGTACTGCAGCCTGGATGACAGAGTGAGATACTGTCAATAATAATAATAATAATGGTTTGTAGAGTACCTTAAGTGGTACAGTGTGACAAACATCTTTCAGGCCTGACAACACATCTCTGTGCTAATCTGATTATCCTTATTCAGATACATCTAAATCTGAGGCCCTTGGGGCACATGAATCCCTCCTGGCGCCGCTATAGTAGACCCTGGCAATGACCTAGTGACCGTCCCTCTACTGGAGATGACTCCCTGGGCCCCTCAGAGTGCGTTTCCTGTGTCCACATAGCCTATATTTTAAGTCAGGCAATTTTTTTTTTTTTCTGAGACAAGGCCTCTCTCATTGCCCAGGCTGGAGTGCAGTGGCACAATCTCAACTCACTGAAGCCTCTGCCTCATGGGTTTAAGCTATTGGCCTGCCTCAGTCTCCCAAGTAGCTGGGATTACAGGCATGCACCACCACGCCCGGCTAATTTTTGTATTTTTAGTAGAGATGGGGTTTTGCCATGTTGGCCAGGCTGGTCTCGATATCTGCCCACCTCAGCTTCCCAAAGTGCTGGGATTACAGGCATGAGCCACCGTGCCCAGTCTTAAGTCAGGCAATCTAAGCTCTCTTTCCAAGTTTGGTGAAAACCCACTTTGAGGTTTTGTGCTCTAAGCTTGCTTTACATTTGTAACACAAATGAATCCCTAAACGCAATTTTTGGCACAATAAATGCAAAATTGTGGCGTGGTGGCTGACACCTGTAATCCTAGCACTTTGGGAGGCCGAGGCAGGTGGATCACCTGAGGTCAGGAGTTTGAGACCGGCCTGGCCAACATGGCGAAACCCCATCTCTACTAAAAATACAAAACTTAGCTGGGCATAGTGGCGGGCGTCTATAATCCTAACTATTTAACAGGCTGAGGCAGGAGGATCACTTGAACCTGGAGGGCAGAAGTTGCGGTGAGCCAAGATTGCGCCACTTTACGCCAGCCTGGGCAAAAGAGCCAAACTCTGTCTCAAACAAACAAACAAAATAAATACAGTTTTTAAAAAGGCCCCAGTCATCATGCAGGTTACACTGTGGGGATGACACTTCTGGGCTAGGAGTTGGGCAACCTGGGTTCAGGCACTGCACCCCCTCTGCCGGGTGCACAGGGCCCCTCTCCCCTCAGTCAGCCCTGGGCCCTGCAGGCTGGACTTTTGCCTGGTAGCTTTGGGCTGGCCTTCCCTTCTGCAGGGGACCCCTTGTACAGATGGGTAAGCAGAGGCACAGGGGCACAGGCAGGACAGCGGCTCTGCTTAGGCAGGATGTCGTGGCCGGTCGTGGGCGTACTCACCCTCCATCCTCCCCTCCCAAGGGCACGTGCCTTCCAGGCCTGAATGTCAAGAGGCCCCTTAGGGCCCCCGGTACTGTCGGCACCCCCTTTGAGTGACTGACAGGGGAGCTGGGAGCCCCCATCCCCACACCAGCTTGTGGAAGCTACCAGCGATCGGTGGAGCCCCGCTGGCAGCCCGTCCGTGTGACCTTGGCCGGGCCCTCAAGCTTCTCAGAATGCCATCTAAGAAGGCAGAGGGGGATGAGCGGCAGCGGGGAGGAGGGGCGGCCTTGGGAGATCCGCTGGGTTCAGGGAAGCGAAGGCCGGACTCTCTTTCCGCAGAGCCACTGCCGGGCCGAATTCCAAGGCCAGCGGCTGCCGGCGGAGTAGGAATCCGGACCAACGGCATTCTGGCTTCCCTCCGGCCCCTCCTGGCGAGAGCTGCGCCGGAAGGAGGGGGCCTCGGAAGGGGCGGGCAGGGGCAGGGGCAGGGGCGGGGCCCGCGGGGTGGGCAGAACTCCCCGGAGAACAGCCCGTGGGGCCTCGCGCGAGGGGTGGGGTTGGCGGCGAGGGATCCCAGGACCCCCATTCCTGCCTCCGTCCTGGGGCCTCTGGAGCGGCGCAGACTGACTGCCTCCGACTGCGGGGCCTCCCTGCCCTACAAGTCCCTCCCCACCCCTCTACTTGGGACCTGGCAAAGTTGGGGCGGGTGCGGGGTTAACGGGATTACAATTTTCCTAGGACGTAGTTTACTGAAGCTGCTTTTGAGATTAGAATTTATATTTACCATGCTAATAACAATAAACTACCCAGGCTACGGCGCCACGTGGACGGGGGTGGTGGGTGGAGAGGGAAACCCTTGGCCACCAGCAGCCTGTGATAAAGCCAAGGTTCCCTGGCTAGATTGCTGCCTGGGATGCCTGTGGTCCCTACCCCCGCCCCGGAGGCAGGATTGACTAATCCGACCAAGCAAGGCTTCCAGGCCGGGCCAAGGACCCCTTCCCAGTCCTCTCCCAAAGTCTATGTCCTTGGGCTGACGCTGTCCTCTCCTGTCCTTGCCTCCTGCATCTACGGACCCCTCAGGCCCCGTCCTCCTTCAGGGCCTGCACGTTGCAAATGCTCAATGACTGTTCGGAGGAATGAATAAATGAATTGTGAACAAATGGCCTGAAGATTCCAGAGGTAGCCTAATGGGGTCCTGCTGCTTGAGTTATAATCCCAGCCCCACCAGTTGTTGGCTATTTGACCCTGGGCAGGTGATTATTCTCCCTATGCCTCTGTACCCTGCCCATAAAATGGGGACAATACCAGTACCTACTGCATGAGGTTGTTAAGGGATTAAATGAGTGAATAGTTACAAAGAGCCTGGAACTGAGTGTTCAAAAAAACACACGGCCACAGTATTAAAAAAATTAAAACCCCATTTCTCTCCAGGCTTCTACCATCACTCTCTGTGACTTCAGCATTCTACCTGCATGACCTATGCAGCACCTGGCCTCTGTTAGCTTGCCACCTTCACCGACATCTTCTCTGCTGAGGCCTCCCACCATGCCCTGTACTTTCTCACCGCTAGAAATAGCCCCAGCTCTGAAATGTGTTTTAAGCATCCCACTTGGGGTCCACCAGCTCCTGACCTTTGAGCTTAGGCCTCTCCTACAGGACCCTCTCTGACTACGATTTCCCAACCCCTCTCGACCCTCCATTCACTGGCCTTGACACTTTCTTGCCTCCATCCTGCACCATCTCCCCACCCCTAGTGTGGGTTCCATCCCCTCGTGAACACTGCCACCCCTCCTGGCAGAGACTCAGTACTTCCACTCTCTGAATGCATTTCTTCTTCCTAGGCACACCCGAAGACCACATTTCCTAGCCCCCCACCCTCCTGCAGTGGCTGGGACCATGTGACTCCTTAATTAGGTCACTTCTCTCTCCTGGGAGGTCCTCTCTGTCCTCTCTATGTCTAATTAGTGGCAAAGGATCTAAGGGAAGAAGGCTGGCAGAGTTACTAGTCCCAAGAAGCCTGGGTCCCTGAATCACCACATGGAAGTCTACGTGCCCACCATCTGAATGGACTAAGGCATCAACAGAAGTAATACACACCCCTGTAGGGCCGAGGAGGTGAAACAGCTGGTACGCCTTCCCCACACTCTCCTCTGCTTCCATGGTGACCTAGGAAGCTGCAGGATGAAGATAACAGCATCACAAGGAGGGAGCCAGGATCCCTGTGTTACCACAAGGAGGAGGGATGCCTAACCAAGACCATCTGCAAGGATTTTGTGTGAGCCAGAAGCAGAGCTGTGTGGTGTTCAGTCACTGAGATTTGAGGGCTGTTTGTTACCACAGTTGACCTATCCTGACTGACACATCACGTTGTTCCTTTCCCCACCATGTGTGTAACATGCTACCAAATTGAATTTTAAATAAATTAGTACTTATAAATTAAGTACAAATGCTTTTCTTTTTTTTTTTTTTTTTTTTTTTTTTTTTTGAGACGGAGTCTCGCTCTGCCGCCCAGGCTGGAGTGCAGTGGCCGGATCTCAGCTCACTGCAGGCTCCGCCTCTCGGGTTCACGCAATTCTCCTGCCTCAGCCTCCCCAGTAGCTGGGACTACAGGCGCCCGCCACCTCGCCCAGCTAGTTTTTTGTATTTTTTAGTAGAGACGGGGTTTCACCGTGTCAGCCAGGATGGTCTCGATCTCCTGACCTCGTGATCCGCCCACCTCGGCCTCCCAAAGTGCTGGGATTACAGGCTTGAGCCACCGCGCCCGGCCAAATGCTTTTCAAATTCACATGAATCTTTGGTAAATAAAACTGGTTGTAAAATTATTGATAAATACGGCTGGGCGCGGTGGCTCAAGCCTGTAATCCCAGCACTTTGGGAGGCCGAGACGGGCGGATCACGAGGTCAGGAGATCGAGACCATCCTGGTGAACACGGTGAAACCCCGTCTCTACTAAAAAATACAAAAAAACTAGTCGGGCGAGGTGGCGGGCGCCTGTAGTCCCAGCTACTCGGGAGGCTGAGGCAGGAGAATGGTGTAAACCCGGGAGGCGGAGCTTGCAGTGAGCTGAGATCCGGCCACTGCACTCCAGCCTGGGCGACAGAGCCAGACTCCATCTCAAAAAAAAAAAATTATTGATAAATACAAAAATGTCTGAAATCATTGATAAAAATAGCATTGTGCAAGTAAGACTAATTTAAGATTGTTGATTCAGTGAAAATAACTGAATCTTCTGAGTTGTCGGCAAAATGCTCATGTGTTTAAGATTCTTAGATAGGTGTTCACTTAATGTTCAGACTTTAAAAATGGTTAACCAGGATATAGCTTTGAATGATGTCTAGCTTTGTCTAGTATCACAGTTTGTGGTGGTTGTTTTTGAAGTGGAGTCTTGCTCTGTTACCAGGCTGGAGTGCAGTGGCGCAATCTCGTTTCACTCCAACCTCTGCCTCCCAGGTTTAAGCAATTCTCCCGCCTCAGCCTCCCAAGTAGCTGGGACTACAGGCATGCGCCACCACAGCCAGCTAAATTTTTTATATTTTTAGTAGATATGGAGTTTCACCATGTTGGCTAGGATGGTCTCAGTCTCTTGACCTTGTGACCTGCCTACCTTGGACTCCCAAAGTCCTGGAATTACAAGCATGAGCCACTGTGCCCAGCCTAGTGTCATAGTTTTTATAAGTAATCCTGGGCCAGGCACGATGGCTCATGCCTGTAATCTGAGCACTTTGGAAGGCCAAGGCAGGTGGCTCATGAGATCAGGAGATGGAGACCATCCTGGCCAACATAGTGAAACCCATCTCTACTAAAATATACAAAAAATTAGCTGGGCATGGTGGCATGTGCTGTAGTACCAGCTACTCGGGAGGCTGAGGCAGGGGAATTGCTTGAACCTGGGAGGTAGAGATTACATTGAGCTGAGATCTTGCCACTGCACTCCAGCCTGGGTGACAGAGTGAGACTCCATCTCAAAAAAAAAAGAATTGTGGAATCCTGCTGGGCATGGTGACTCACGCCTGTAATCCCAGCACTTTGGGAGGCCAAAGCAGGTGGATCACTTGAGGTCAGGAGTTTGAGACCAGCCTGGCCAACATGGTGAAACCCATCTCTACTAACAACACACAAAAAATTAGCCAGGCGTGGTGGCAGGCACCTGTAATCCCAGCCACTTGGGAGGCTGAGGCATGAGAATTGCTTGAACCTGGGAGGTGGAGGTTGCAGTGAGCCAAGTTTGCACCACCGCACTCCAGTCTGGGTGACACAGCGAGACTCCGTCTCAAAAACAACAAACAAACAAAAAGAATTGTGGAATATGCTGCTCATCTGTAAAATGCTAACCTCTAATGGGTATTTCAGGGTTTCTTGCTTTCTAGGTTTATATAAAATGTGCCAAAGATGTGTTCTTATTGAGAAAAATAAGAATTTTGTCTAATTCAGAAGTTATCTGCCCGGACGCAGTGGCTCATGCCTGTAAACCCAGCACTTTGAGAGGCCGAAGCAGGTGGATCACTTCAGGTCAGGAGTTCAAGACCAGCCTGGCCAACACGGTGAAATACATCTCTACTAAAAATAAAAGAAAGAAAGAAAAAAAAGAAGTTATCTAAAAGTCAATTCAAATTATGGAGTTAAAAGTGGTTCTTAGACAGACGCAGTGGCTCACACCTGTAATCCCAGCACTTTGGGAGGCAAAGGCAGGTGGATCACTTGAGGTCAGGAGTTTGAGACCAGCCTGAGCAATATGGTGAAACCCCATCTCTACTAAAAATACAAAAATTAGCTGGGTGTGGTGGTGGACGCCTGTAATTCCAGCTACTAAGGAGGCTGAGGCAGGAGAATCTCTTTTTTTTTTTTTTTTTTTTTTTTTTTTTTTTTGAGACGGAGTCTCACGCTGTTGCCCAGGCTGGAGTGCAGTGGCGCGATCTCGGCTCACTGCAAGCTCCGCCTCCCGGGTTCCCGCCATTCTCCTGCCTCAGCCTCCTGAGTAGCTGGGACTACAGGCGCCCGCCACCGCGCCCGGCTAATTTTTTGTATTTTTAGTAGAGACGGGGTTTCACTGTGGTCTCGATCTCCTGACCTTGTGATCCGCCCGCCTCGGCCTCCCAAAGTGCTGGGATTACAGGCTTGAGCCACCGCGCCCGGCCCAGGAGAATCTCTTGAACTGGGGAGGCAGAGGTTGCAGTGAGCTGAGATCATGCCATTGCACTCCAGCCTGGGCAGCAAGAGTAAAACTCCATCTCAAAAAAAAAAAAAGACTGGGCACAGTGGCTCATGCCCGTAATCCCAGTACTTTGGGAGGCCGAGGCGGGCGGATCACAAGGTCAGGAGATTGAGACCATCCTGACTAAAGCAATGAAAACCATCTCTACTAAAAATACAAAAAAAGTGGCCAGGCGTGGTGGCAGGCACCTATAGTCCCAGCTACTTGGGAGGCTGAGGCAGGAGAATGGCATGAACCCGGGAGGTGGAGCTTGCAGTGAGCCGAGATCGCGCCACTGCACTCTAGCCTGGGTGACAGAGTGAGACTCCCTCTCAAAAAAAAAGAAAAAAAAAAAGTGGTCCTTAAACAAGGTTGAAAGAAACCAGTAAGTAGGGGAGAGATATGAAAAAAATTACAGATACAAAGATGTATTTTTGGCAAAGAAGGTTATAAAGAAAAGAGAATAACTTTATATGAGAAAGGATCTTGTAAGGAAAATTATTGTCCTAGAGTAGAATTACTGGTTATTTCAGAAAGAGATAGGCCAGATGTGGTGGCTCACGCCTGTAATCCCAACACTTTGGAGGCTGAGGTGGGGGATCATTTGAGCTCAGGAGTTTGAGACCAGCCTGGGGAACATGGTGAAACCCTGTCTCCCAAAAAATATATAACTTAGCTGGGCATGGTGGCATGTGCCTATAGTCTCAGCTATTCAGGAGGCTAAGGTGGGGATTGCTTAAGCCCAGGAGATCCCGACTGCAGTGAGCCAAGATTGTGCCACTGCATTTCCTCCTGGGCAACAGGACAAGACCCTGTTTTTTAAAAAAGGAAAGAAAGAAGGAAGGAAAGAAAGAAAGAAGGAAGGAAGGGAAGGAAGGAAGGAAGGAGAGAAAGAGGGAGAGAGAGGAAGGTAGGAAGGAGGGAGGGAGGGAGAAAGAGGGAGGGAGGGAGAGAAAGAAAGAAAGATGAAAGAAAGGAAGGAAGGAAGGAAGAAAGAAAGAAAGAAAGAAAGAAAGAAAGAAAGAAAGAAAGAAAGAAAGAAAGAGAAAGATGAAAGAAAGAAAGGAAGGAAGGAAGAAATAGAGAAAGAAAGAAAGAAAGAAAAAGAAAGAAAGAAAGAAAGAAAGAAAGAAAGAAAGAAAGAAAGAAAAGAAAGAAAGAAAGAAAGGAAAGAAAGAAAGAAACCAGGTGTGGTGGCTCATGCCTGTAATCCAGCACTTTGGGAGGCCAAGATGGGTGGATCACCTGAGGTCAGGAGTTCGAGACCAGCCTGACCAACATGGAGAAACCCCATCTCTACTAAAAATACAAAATTAGCTGGGCATAGTGGCACATGCCTGTAATCCGAACTACTAGGAAGACTGAGGCAGGAGAATTGCTTGAACCTGGGAGGCAGAGGTTGCGGTGAGCCGAGATCACACCATTGCAGTCCAGCTTGGGCAAAAAGAGCGAAACTGTCAAAAAAAAAAAAAAGAAAGAAAGAAGAAAGAGAGAGAGAGAGAGAAATGAAGGAAGGAAGGAAGGAAGAAAGGAAGGAAGGAAGAAAGGAAGGAAGGAAGAAAGGAAGGAAGGAAAAAGAAAGAGAAAGAAAGAAAGAGATAGTCTAGGACAAGTCAGAAAGTCAAAGCAGGACATAGATGGTTCATGTAAGTTGTGATAAGATTTGTAAAGGGGAATTTATAAAAATAGGAATTTTGTTTGTAATTAAGTTAGCTGTAATTAAAAGGAGATTATTTTTCCTTTCTAAGGAATAGTCCCCTATGTTAAAAGAAGGCTTGCTTAAGGTATTGATTTGCTCTTAATGAAATTATAAGAGCCGAGTGCAGTTGCTCATGCCTGTAATCCCAGCACTTTGGGAGTCCGAGATGGGTGGATCACGAGGTCAAGAGATCAAGACCATCCTGGCTAACACAGTGAAACACTGTCTCTACTAAAAATACAAAAAAATTAGCCGGGCATAGTGGAGGGCGCCTGTAGTCCCAGCTACTCAGGAGGCTGAGGCAGGAGAATATCATGAACCCAGGAGGTGGAGCTTGCAGTGAGCCGAGATCACACCACTGCACTCCAGCCTGGGTGATAGAGTGAGACTCCATCTCAAAAAAAAAAAAAAAAAAAAAAAGAAAAAGAAATTATAAGAAAGTTTGCTTTCAACTCTTTTTTTTTTTTTTTTTTTGAGATGGAGTCTTGCTCTATCGCCCAGGCTGGAGTGCAGTGGTACAATCTCGGCTCACTGCAAGCTCCACCTCCTGGTTCATACCATTCTCCTGCCTCAGCCTCCCGAGTAGCTGGCACTACCGGCATCTACCACCATGCCCAGCTAATTTTTTGTATTTTTTAGTAGAGACGGGGTTTCACCATGTTAGCCAGGATGGTCTCGATCTCCTGACCTCGTGATCCGCCCATCTTGGCCTCCCAAAGTGCTGGGATTGCAGGTGTAAGCCACTGTGCCCAGCCTGCTTTTCAATTCTATAACCTGTTTCTTTTGCAAAGTTATCAGATTCATATCTCAGAAGTCAAAAGGTTGTTGTGTCTTGCCACTTTCAGCTTTTTCTCCCCTTAAGAAGGCCTGAGATGATAACTCTCTTAGCCTTTTCATCAGCTCTAGCAACTTTTTCTCCCTCGGTTCTCACTGCTGTTATGGCCTGATGCCTAAATATCTTATCTTAGAGGTCTAAAAAGCAGTGTTTTCCTTCAGTATAAATTGATTTTAGAACCTTGGCTTTTTCTTGATATATCTAAATTTTCAACGTAATCAGGAAATTCTTCATGCAGTTACTAAGAGTCATGTATTCCCCTGCCATCCTCAAAATCTTGAACATACTCTTCCTGTGTCCAATTAAATTCCAATAGTTTTTTCATCAGGTTTGACTTCCAGTTTATATAAATGGGCTTCACACACAAAGAGAGGCAGTTACATTGCAGAAGGGGTTTTGTTTTGTTTTGTTTTGCTTTTTCGGTAACTGGCTTAAGAAATAAGATTTTATGTTTCATCAAGACAGTTCCTGTGCTGTCTTTATTAGGTCTTTTTTTTATTTTTTATTTTTTGAGACAGAGTCCTGCTCTGTCACCTGGGCTAGAGTGCACTGGTGTGATCTCAGCTCACTGCAACCTCCAACTCCCAGGTTCAAGCAATTCTCCTGCTTCAGCCTCCTGAGTAGATGGGACTTCAGGTGCATATCACCGTGGCTGGCTAATTTTTTAGTAGAGACAGGGTTTCACCATGTTGGCCAGGCTGGTCTCAAACTCCTGACCTCGAGTGATCCGCCCGCCTCAGCCTCCTTAAGCGTTGGGATTACAGGCGTGAGCCACCATGCCTGGCTTTATTAGGTCTTTTGAATGCTGAAAGATTTAAAAGGGTTAAAGTTTTTACATCCACATAACCATCTGTATTGCCCTTAAAGGCTTTTGATTATCACCAAACAACTATTGTTTTACAGTGATCTGTGGTTCCGTTTTGATCAAATATTTTGAGTCTTTTTAACATCTTTGACAAATGCCATCAGAATCAAATCCTAGTATAAGACTCTGACCTGTGGCTGGGGTTTATCAAAGCTTTAAAAATTAATTACTACAAGATTGTAAAATCTTTTTACAGTTTCCAGTCAGGCCATGGCCTTCAGTGTCACCAATAAGAATAAAGTGCTTTCTTTCTTTCTTTTTTTTTTTTTTTTTTGAGACAGAGTTTCACTCTTGTTGCCCAGGCTGGAGTACAGTGGCGCAATCTCAGCTCACTGCAACCTCTGTCTTCTGGTTTCAAGCGACTCTCCTGCCTCAGCCTCCCAAGTAACTGGGATGTTGGCCAGGCTGGTCTCAAACTCCTGACCTTGTGATCCACCCACCTCAGCCTCCCAAAGTGCTGGGATTACAGGCATTAGCCACTGCGCCTGGCCATAAACTGCTTTCTGAGACACAGGGACAGACTTGTATCCATTTAATATAATTAATTCTATGCCTCAGTACTAAATAATTTGAATGTTTAGCTACCTATGAGCTTCCTTTCTGTCATTCTCAAAACGATGCAGGGCTTATGACCTTTTTCCCCCTCCTCCTCCTCCTCCTAGCCTTTTTGCTTGAAACATTGTTAATTCTTCATATTTTGTTTTACCTCCAGAATTTGAAACTATTTAATGTCTCCCAGCTCAGGGACTATTGCATGAGATTATAAGGGCCAGTTTTGAAAAAGAAAATTAGTTCAGGCCCTCCAAATCGAGGACAGACACACACATGCCACAACAGCTAAACAAAGTGCTTCTGTTTTCTATAGCTCATTGCTACAAGCCAAAATTACACTGGATCAAATGCAGAGAATTTATAGATAAGTCAGTTGCATCACCTTGTCTTTTGGCTTTTGGTTTTTGGCTCCTATGTTGCTTAAAAGGGGTTTTAAGATGAGTGAGTGCCTGTCCACCTCCATTTCGTCTGGCCTAGCATATTTAACTGTCTTTTGATTCTCTTAGCCACAGGGGTCCCACTTAGGCACATAATATAGCCAGGACAGGTAGCACACCATCCTGGCATCGATATGGGGCAGAATAAAAGCTTGGCCATGATACTGCCTCTAGCATACTATGATCAGAAAAAAAAAAAAAAAAAAAACACCTGAAAATCTAGCTCAGGCCACAACAGGAAGTGGGTAGGGAGAAAGAGAGTCAGTCAGGCCTCACTATATCTCCTCGCCTTGGAATTCCACACATATTTGCCCTGATGGTACCACCAATTATAATTCTTCTTGTCCCCCTTGGAGGGCCTTAGGCTCTCTACAAACAACTGTGTCATTCTCAATTCCTGTAACTGCTCCCCATAATACTGGTATTGCCTTAATTACTACTTTCCCCCCATCCCATTCATGCTTAAACCAAAGCACCCCTTGAATAACACAGGTCCTAAACCGTTTTTTTTTTTTTTCAGAGTCTTGCCCTGTCTCCCAGGCCGCAGTGCAGTGAAGTGATCCTCAGCCTCTCGAGTAGCTGGGATTACAGGCGTGCGCCACCATACCCGGCTAATTTTGTATTTTTAGTAGAGACAGGGTTTCACCAGATTGGCCAGGCTGGTCTCAAACTCCTGACCTCAAGTGATCCACCTGCCTCGGCCTCCCAAAGTGCTGGGATTACAGGCCTGAGCCACCACGCCCAGCGGTACTTAACGTTCTTAACAGCTCCCATCCCATTCGGGTCTGTGACCCACAGTAGATATCTGTGGCTATATGGACGCCCACTAAATCAATCAGCCTAAAAATAGCTCATTCCTCATTTGAGACCAGGGGTACCAATGTGTTGATAACATGTGGTTCAAAGGTCAACATACAGTAAGACAGGCGAAGCCTTCTAGTATTCAATTATACAACATGACTTGCCCAGGAGCTAAGCCAGCAATTGGCCTTACATTGTCTGGGGTCAGGGCTGCTGTGGGCTTGTTGGCCCCATGGGGAGGATTTGCCTAGCATGAGGCAACTCTTCAAAACTTTACTTTTCACTCTACATGCCTTCTTATAAAATGGGAGGTACTTTAGATAAATTGAGCCTCTCTTGATTCTGTAGTAGATATAGTTATGGATAATAGATTGACATTAGACTCTATGTTGGCTGAACAATGACAGGCATATGCTGTGAGTAATAAAACCTGCCGTACCTATGTAAACGCCTCAGGTCAAGCAGAGGAAGATACTGACAAAATATATGAACAAGGCTGGGCACAGTGGCTCACGCCCAGTGCTTTGGGAGGCCAAGGAGGGTGGATCACTTGAGGTCAGGAGTTTGAGACCAGCCTGGCCAACATGGTGAAACCCCATCTCTAGTAAAATCACGAAAATTAGCCGGACGTGGTGGCACATGTCTGTAATCCCAGCTACTTGGGAGGCTGAGGAAGGAGAATTTCGTGAACCTGGGAGGCGGAGGCTGCAGTAGGCTGATATTATGCCACTGCATTCTGGCCTGGGAGTCAGAGTGGGACCTTGTCTCAAAAAAAAAAAAAAAGAAAAAAAAGAAAAAAAAAGGGCCAGGTATGGTGGCTCACGTCTGTAATCCCAACACTTTGGGAGGCTGAGGAGGGTGGATCACAAGGTCAAGAGATCGAAACCATCTTGGCCAACATGGTGAAACCCCGTCTCTACAAAAAATACAAAAATTAGCTGGGCGTGGTGGTGCACACCTGTAATCTCAGCTACTTGGGAGGCTGAGGCAGGAGAATTGCTTGAACCTGGGAGGCGGAGGTTGCAGTAAGCCGAGATTGAGCCACTGCACTCCATCCTGGGCAACAGAGCGAGACTCCATCACACACACACACACACAAAAAGAAGAGCAAGTCAAGTGGCTACATGGTGTTCACAACCCCAATACCCAGACTATGCGGAATTCGATAAGGAGCTTCTTCCATCAGTGACTTGGTTTTTACCTAGGACCTTTAATAGCTCTCTTGTTACTACTGATCTTTGGCCTTTACTTATTTGACCTCTTAGTAAAGTTCGTGTCTTCTAGATTACAATTCCATGTGCTGGCACTGGGTTTCTGACCCATCCTGTCTTCTGGCCTGGAAAATAAAGACCTTCTGCCTTTGGGGTCCTTAGATCAGGCATCCAGAGATTTTCACTCCTCCAACACCGGGCAGAGCCTATGCCCATAAGATGAGCAGGAAGCAGTTGTAGAAGGTAGACCTCTGCCCTTCTACCGCTTCTTAAGATTAAGAAGGAGTCTCATGCCTATCATCCCAGCACTTTGGGAGGCCGAGGCGGGCGGATCACTTGAGGTCAGGAGTTGGAGACCAGCCTGGCCAACATGGTGAAGCCCCGTCTCTACTCAAAATACAAAAAAAATCAGCCAGGCAGTAGTGGCGCGTGCCTTTAATCCCAGCTACTCGGGAGGCTGAGGCAGGAGAATCACTTGAACCCAGGGGGCAGAGGTTGCAGTGAGCCAGCATGGTGCCACTGCACTCCAGCCTGGGTGAGAGAGCAAGACTCTGTCTCAAAAAAAAAAAAAAAAAAAAAAAAAAGATTGAGGAGGAGCCCACAGTCTCTCCGGAAAGGAATAAAGAAGAGATCAGCAGGACTTGTTTTCCGAGCACCAGTCACAAGACCCTGCTGAACAAAACAAGATCTGATCAAAAGAGGATGCAGGAAAGACATGGGCCGAAACTAGCTAAAACCAACACAGTGACCAAAGCAACCTCTAGTTGCGCTCACTGTTCGTTGTGCACTGATTATAATGCTTTCACATGCTAAAAGACACTCCCACCAGCACCATGACAGTTTACAAATACTGTGGCCACTCCTAGAAGTTACCTTACACAGTTCAAAAAGGGTAGAGGCCTGGTGTGTTGGCTCACACCTGTAATCCCAGCACTTTGGGAAGGGGGCGGATCACAAGGTCAGGAGATCAAGACCATCCTGGCCAACATGGTGAAACTCCGTCTCTACGAAAAATACAAAAATTTGCCAGGCGTGGTGGTGCACGCCTGTACTCCCCGCTACTCAGGAGGCTGAGGCAGGAGAATCGCTTGAACCCGTGAGGCAGAGGTTTCTGTGAGCTGAGATGGCGCCACTGCACTCCAGCCTGGGCGACAGAGCAAGACTGTGACTCAAATTTAAAAAAAAAAAAAAAAAGCCCGGCTGGCTCACGCCTGTAATCCCAGCACTTTGGGAGGCTGAGGTGGGGCAGATCACCTGAGGTCAGGAGTTGGAGACCAGCCTGACCAACATGGTGAAACTCTGTGTCTACTAAAAATACAAAATTAGCCCGGCATGGTGGCTCATGCCTGTAATCCCAGCTACTCGGGAGGCTGAGGCAGGAGAATCGCTTGAACCCGGGGGGCGGAGGTTTCCATGAACCAAGATCACGCCATTGCACTCCAGCCTGGGCAACAAGAGCGAAACTCCCTCTCAAAAATAAAATAAATAATAAATAATAAATAAAAAAAGGTAGAAACCTTTGGTTCCAGAAACTCGCCACTCCTTTTGCAGAAAACTCATGAATAGCCTGCCCCGTATTTAGCAGATAATGAAGGAATAGCCATAAATATAGCTGGCCAGCGATCCACTAGGGCTGCTGCTAACTGCTCTAGGGAGCAGCCATTTTCCTGCACTCTGTCGCTCTAATAAACTTGTGTTTGCTTTGCTCTGTCTTGTTTGCTCACTCTTGAATTCTTTTCTCTGCAAAGCCAAGAACTCTCCCAGTCTGAGCCCCAGTCATCAAAGATGATTTTGAGGGCTTCAGTGTTCAAAGGGGAAAAGCAGGCTGGAGAGGAAGGAGGGAGGGGATGGTCACCTTATTAAATCCGTATGTTGGAAGAGAAAAGGAGCAGGGAGGGGAGTAGTCAGTGACGTATTCATCTAGTGCTTCTACGTTGGCATTTTACACAAGATAAGGTGAATGCAGAGTGTAGATATTTAACCTTTTATCTGTAGCTCTCTGCTTAGGAACAAAAGGGGAAGCAGTTTCTTGCCTGACTCAGCTTTCAGCTTAATTTTTTTCTTTTGGCAGAGTGAATTGGGATCCCGAGATTTTATTTGCCTTTCCCATCATGCAATTGGATATCACAGAGCAGCGAAGAACAATGAGTGCCCGTGTACTTGACGATGCAGGGGAATCTTCCAGACATACATAAAGTGAAGGCAGGCAGGCAAAAGAGTGTGCTTGTTTGATAGTGTCTCTTTGGGGCTCTAGAAGAGACAAAACTAATCTGTGGGAGTTTGAGGATAATGTTCAGTTTCATGGTTTACTTTTGGGAAGTATTGTCTGAGAAGAGGCACTTGGGAGCCTTCTGGGAACTGGAAATGTTCTGTATCTTGAGCTAGGTCGTTGTTACACAGGCGTATGGCTTGTCAAAAATAATTGAGTTAGCCGGGCACAGTAGCTCATGCCTGTAATCCCAGCATTTGGGGAGGCCAAGGTGGGCGGATCACCTGAGGTCAGGAGTTCGAGACCACCCTGGCCAACATGGTGAAACCCCGTCTCTACTAAGAAAATGCGTAAGATTAGCCGAACATGGTGGTGGGTACCTGTCATCCCAGCTACTCGGGAGTCTGAGGCAAGAGAATCGCTTGAACAAAGGAGAGAGATTGCAGACAGCCGAGATCATACCACTACACTCTAGCCTGGGGGACAAAGCAAGATTCCATCTTAAAAAAAAAGAAAGAAAGAAAAAAAGAAGGCCGGCCATGGTGGCTCACACCTGTAATCCCAGCACTTTGGGAAGCCAAGGTGGATGGATCACCTGAGGTCAGGAGTTCGAGACTAGCCTGACCAACAAGGAGAAACCCTGTCTCTACTAAAAATACAAAATTATCTGGGTATGGTGGCACATTTCTGTAATCCCAGCTACTTGGGAGGCTGAAGTAGGAGAATCGCTTGAACCTGGGAGGCAGAGATTGTGGTGAGCTGAGATCACGCCATTGCACTCCAGCCTGGGCAGCGAGCGAAACTCCATCTCAAAAGAAAAAAAAAAAAGAAATAATAGAAAAGATACTTGGGGCTGGGCATGGTGGCTCACGCCTGTAATTCCAGCACTTTGGGAAGCTGAGGTGAGTGGATCACTTAAGGTCAGGAGTTCAAGACCAGACTGGCCAACATGGTGAAGCCCTACTAAAAGTATAAAAATTAGCCGGGAATAATGGCAGGCACTAATCTCAGCTACTCAGGAGGCTGAGGCAGGAGAATCACTTGAACCTGGGAGGTGAGGGTTACAGTGAGCTATGATTGCGCCACTGCACTCCAGCCTAATCGACAAGAGAGAAACTCCGTCTCAAAAAAAAAAAAAATTGAGTTGTGTTGTGTTGTGAATGTATTTAACACCACTGAGCTGTACACTTAAAAATGGTTATGATATTAAATTTTACGTTACATATGTTTTACCACAATACCAAAAAATTGAGTTATACCTTAAGGTTTGTGGACTTTATTACATGTCAGTCGCACTTCAACTGAAACATGTAGCCCCTGGCTTCTGAGTGATTTTTTTTATTTTTCAGACAGGCTGGAGTGCGGTGGCGAATCATAGCTCACCGCAGCCTCGAACTCCTGGGCTCAAGCGGTATTCCCACATCAGCCTCCCAAGTAGCTGGGGTGTCAGGTATCATAAGCTACTGCCCCCGTCCCCCCAAGTCATTGCAAATGTTCTTTGAAAATACCACCTTCAGGCCAGGCGCAGTTGCTCACGCCTTTAATCCCAGAACTTTGGGAGGCCAAGGCAGGCAGATAACTTGAGGTCAGGAGTTTAAGACCAGCCTGGCCAACACGGTGAAACCCCGTCTCTACTAAAAATACAAAAATGAGCTGGGCGTGGTGGCGCATGCCTGTAATCCCAGCTACTCAGGAGGCTGAGGCAAGAGAATCGCTTGATCCCGGGAGGCGAAGTTTGCAGTGAGCCAAGATCGCACCACTGCACTTCAGCCTGGGTGACAAATCAAGACTCTATCTCAAAAAAAAAGAGGAAAAAAGAAAACACCACCTTCAGTGGCTACATATTTCCCCATTCATGGATGTGTCCTGGCTCACCTTCGTTCACTCCCACATCTTTCCCCAGAATTGTTGTGAGAACCACAGTCTCATGTCATAGCCCCAAGGCTGCAGACAAGGTACTGACCCATGTTAACTTAAGAAGGAAAATAATTTATTGGAAGGGTTTTCTTAGACTCCTGGGAAGGCTCGGAAACCTAGCTTGGAAAGAAGGAGGAGCTCAAGGAGGCAGGAAGCTGCCCCACAGCCTGGGTGACCCCAGGAATAGGCTGGTCTAGGGGCTGCTGTAACCACTGCTGACACTGTGGATGTCATCATCAGGTGACAGTGCCACTGTGGGATGCTGCGGCCATAGCCAGTGGGAAGAGGTCCCAATGGGCCCTGATTCTTTGTGGAGGAATCTATAGGCCTGAGCTCTAGAGGCTGGGGAATGGAGGGACAAGGCTCTGGTCCCCGTGCTCAACAAGACCCCCTCAGTGGGGAATTCCTCATTGCAGAAGGGGCACCAGATGCAGGGCAGCTAAACAAGCAGCCAGGGGCTCCTACCCCAGGAAATGTCCTCTAGGATAATAGCAGCCAGCATTTGTTGAGCTCTCGCTGGGTGCCAGGCTCCTGCATCAAACTTTCTACACAGATTATCACAAAGAATCCTCACGTTAGCCCTGTGGGGTGGGGGTTATTATTATCTTGATTTTGCAGACAAAGAGGCAGGCACAGAGAAATGTGGCAACCTGCCCAGGACCACACGCATGAGGAGCAGGAGGCAGTGCTGCACTTGGGGCACCCGTGTGCCAGGTCAGTGCAGGGCACTTTGCAGTCCTCTTAGGGCTGAGGGCCTTGGACACTCAGCACCTTTTTCCCTGCTCTGTGGCTGCTGGGGGCTGCAGGGGTTGGAAGCCTGACAGCTACGTTTCCTCGAAGCCCCTGCAGCAGGGATTTGGGTCACAGCCTGCCAGTCATTTGCCTGACACCTGGAAGGCTGTGGGGAGGCGCGGTGGCAGGCAGGGGTGGGCTTTGCCATATGTCACACTTTGCCAGTGACTTCTGGTGGTCTCCTGGGGCTGACCAGCCCCCCGGTGGTGCACACTCCTGCAATTCCTCCAGTCCTGTTTCTTTTCTTTCTTTTTCTTAAGACAGTGTCTCTCTCTGTCACCCAGGCTGGAGTGCAGTGGTGCAGTCACGGCTCATTGCAGCCTCGACCTCCCAGGCTCAAGCAGTCCTCCTGCCCCAGCCTCCTGAGTAGCTGGGACCACAGGTGTGCGCCACCATGCCCGGCTATAAGTCCTAACTTCTGGACCAGGTGTGGCTGCCCGTCAGCTCTTTGGATGGTTTTGCAAGCCTCAAATTCCCCGTGTTCAGTCCTTTCCTGTTTGAAATGCTACTTTCCCAACTGAACCTTGATGAGACAGAGGTGTTAAGGCAAAGTAGTTGGGCCTCTAGGCCTGAGCTCTAGAGGCTGGGGAGTGGAGGAACAAGGCTGTGGTCCCCGCGCTCAGCAAGACCCCCTCCGTGGGGAATTCCACAGTGCAGAAGGAGCACCAGGTGTGAGGCAGCTAAACAAGCAGCCAGGGCCTCCTACCCCAGGAAATGTCCTTCTAGGATCATAGCCAGCATTTGCCAAGCACTCACTGGTGCCAGGCCCCTGTGCCAAGCACTCACCGGGTGCCAGGCCCCGGGAGGCTGAGGCAGGACTGGCTTTAGAACAGGAAAGCTGGGGCTGCGAGCCTGGCTCTGCTAGTTCTGTGGGTTTGTGGTTTTTTGGTCACTTCATGTGCCTGAGTCTCATTTTCCTGTTTCCTCATTTGGAACAGGCAGTGGTGGCGTCTCTCACAGGGACGTGGAGATAAACCATGGCGACATCGGGGACACACAAGCCCAGTGCCTGCCGCGATGGTCGCTGGGTGCTCTTTCCATTTCCTGGTAGCAGATGAGGAAAGTGAAGCTCAAAGAGGTGATGTCATTCGCCCTGAATCACACAGCCGGGAGGTGGTGGGGTGTGAATTCGAACCCAGGAGCGTGAAGCTTCCAGCTCATCTGTTTCTCCCTGGCTGTGGATCGGTGCCCCGTGGGAGGCCAGGACGCCGGTCAGGGGCCAGCATGGCAGGGTGAGGGGAGCAGGGCGGGCCAGGCTGCCTTCCCTCCCTCTCCTGGGGCTGCTGCCCTGTCGGGTAGGGGACTGCCATGGCCCTCACCTGTCCACCTTGTCTCCTTGCCTGGGCCTTGTCAGCCTTGTGCACCCCACAGGGCAGGGACAGGGCCTGCTGTTGACAGAAGTTCAGAACAGGGCAGTGCTTGGCCCTGGGTCGTGCAGCAGATCAGTGCTGGGGCTGGCCTGGGGCCTGAGCTCAAGCCTCCGAACCCCCTTGCCCAGGCTGGACTCAGGCTGCACCAGGGCAGGTTGGCAGAGGCCCGAGGCTTTCTCTGGGCTGCAGGTCGAGGCACCTGGGCTGCAGACGCACATCTGGTGGTCCGGCTTCCTCCCTGGCAGCCTCTCCCCTGTGACAGCAAGATGGCAGCCTGAAGCTTCAGGCTCACGTCCTGCCCACGAGGCTACCCCAGTGGAAAGAGAGGTCGCCTTGCCTCAGGGTCCCAGCTGAAGTCCCCAGGCTGCGTCTCACTGGACAGGCTTGGTGATATGTTCATCCCTGACCAGTCGCAGTGCCTGGGGGGTGCGCTGTCTCATAGGCCAGCCATGCAGTAGGCTGGAGTCAGGAAAGGCCCGTCCTCCCTGAGCCACACGAACTGAGAATGGGGAGGTGACCTTTCCAAAGAGGTGGTAATGGACTCCAGGAGTCAGAAGTGGTGAATGACCCTGACGGGGGAACGCAGGCCCCATTGTCCCCAGCCCTGCTGATGGTGGCCATCCTTTCTTCCTCGCCTTGGCAGCAGGGGCTGGATGGAGGCTGGGGAAGCAGCAGGTACATGCTGGAGCTCAGAGTGTGAGAAACAGTTGAGGAAGGAAAGTTCTCTTGGAGAAGGGAGAATAATGTCTCCTCCCCTTCTCCAAACAGCAAGTGCCCGGCCCAGTCTCCGTCTCAGGAACCTCTCTAACAGCCAAGATCAGGGCCTTACGGAGAGCTGACCCAAGGCCAGGCACCATGCTGGACACATGCGACGAGTCACATCACTGCAGCCTTGCCGAAACTTCACGAGCACCCATTTCACAGATGAAGAAACGGAGGCTCAGAAAGACAAACGTTTCAGCCAATAAGTGGCTGAATCCATGCTCAAACCTAGGTCTGTGTGATCCCAGACCCTGAATTCTACAACTCCACCAAAAACTCCTCTTTATCTTCTTTTATTATTTATTTATTTATTTATTTATTTTTAGACGGAGTCTCACTCTGTCGCCCAGGCTGGAGTGCAGTGGCGCGATCTCAGCTCCTCTCCACCTCCTGGATTCAAGTGATTCTCCTGCCTCAGCCTCCCGAGTAGCTGGGACTAAAGACACACGCCACCACACTCGGCTAATTTTTTGTATTTTTAGCAGAGACGGGGTTTCACCATGTTGGCCAGGATGGTCTCAATCTCCTGACCTCGTGATCCGCCCGCCTCGGCCTCTCAGAGTGCTGGGATTACAGGCGTGAGCCACCGTGCCAGCCTATCTTCTTTTAAAAACATCATCAGTCTACCCTGCGTAATATGCCAAAATCCCGTCTCTACAGAAAATACAAAAATTACCCAGGCATGGTGGCACACGCCTATGGTCCCAGCTTCTCGGGAGGCTGAGGTGGGAGGATCACCTGAACCCTGGAGGTTGAGGCTCCAGTGAGCCATGATCATGCCGCTGCACTCCAGTCTAGGCAACAGAATGAGACCCTGACTCGAGATACATAAATAACTCAAAATAGCCACAGGCGGGCCGGGCGCGGTGGCTCACACCTGTAATCCCAGCACTGTGGGAGGCCGAGGCGGGCAGATCACGAGGTCAGGAGATCAAGACCATCCTGGCGAACACGGTGAAACCTCATCTCTACTAAAACTATAAAAAATTAGCTGGGCGTGGTGGCGGGTACCTGTAGTTCCAGCTACTGGGGAGGCTGAGGCAGGAGAATGGTGTGAACCCAGGAGGCGGACCTTTCAGTGAGCCAAGATCGCACCACTGCACTCCAGCCTGGGCGACAGAGCGAGACTCCATCTAAAAAAAAATTAAAAATAAAAATAAAAACACACACAAAAAAACCCAAACCATCATGAGTGTCTTGTTAAAGTCGTGCTGTTCTAGTTGTAAACGAGTTAGTGTGAGGTTGTGGGCCATGCCTGCGGCCTCAGCTCTCAGCCCAGGTAAGAAGGTTGTTGTGAGTGAGTAAGGTGGGAGTGAAGGATGTGGGAGGGGGGCTCTACTTCCAAAGCTGCTGAGGCAGTGTTGAAGGCCGCAGGACCCTTCCTCACCACTGTGGCCCAACTCTTCTTTCTCCCTCAAAACCCAGCTGAAAGGACACTTCCTCCCAGAAGTCTTCTCTGCTGTGCCTACAACCTCCCCCGACCCCAGGAGGACACACACACACACACACACTTCTCTGTGTACTCCATCCTCTACGTTGTACTCATCAAAGCCCCAACCATAGTGTGTGTGTGTTGTGTGTATGGTGTGTGTGTGTGTGTGTGTTGTGTGTATGGTGTGTGTGTGTCTGTCTGTCTGTCTGTCTGTCTCCCTGGTCAGACTGGGACAACCTGAGAGCAAGGAGAGGGAATTCCCTATGCTCAAGGTGTGCCCCGTGTAGATCATGGTACAGAGTGGAGGCTCAGCAAACAGAGCATAAATGAATGAATGAGTGAGTGAATGAATGCATGGAATCTTGGGGTTAGTTTCCCTGCAGACAGGGTGCTGTGGCTGTAGGAGCTGGGCCGTCTAGTGCCTTGGTCTCGGAGTAGCTGAAGCTGGAGGAGGGAAAGAGGCCAGTCGTTTGCAGCTTCTGGAGGCCAGAGTCCAAGGTCAGCCTCTCTCAACAGGACCCCTCTGAACCTGGCTGACACCACGGCCTTTGGAAGCCACGTGGTCAGTAACACGCTGTCACCCTTACGCCGTCTGTTTACCTGACCTAATGACTGGGAAGCTCAGGTCTGTGACCCAGTGCCCAGAATGCTGCCTGGTATGGGGGTGTGGGTCACATCTGGCTCATCTCCAGGACAGCCCTGTTCTGCGTGTCTGCCAGTCAAGGGGTCACACGCTAACCTGGCTGCTCCCACTAGGGGTGGGAGGGGCAGCTTCAGAATGGGGCCACGCCAGGCCCCATCTCCCTACTGGGCCCATCACTGGGCACCCTGCACCTCTCTCTCTCATTCTTTCTTTTGAGCCTGCTGTGCTCAGTGACCAGAGCACACTTTCCCTTTGTCTCGCCTGGAGGAGAGATGGGGCCTCATGTCAGCTCTGCCTCTGCCTGACACACATGCTTGGCCCATCACTGGGTCTCGGTTTCCTTCTCTGTATTTCTTGGATATGAGAAGGCAGTAGGGTGAGGCTGGCCCCTTGAAGCTGGATGAGGATTTTTTTTTTTTTTTTTGAGACAGAGTCTCAGTCTGTTGCCCAGGCTGGAGTGCAGTGCAGTGGCGCGATCTTGACTCACTGCAACCTCTGCCTCCCGGGTTCAAGCGATTCTCCTGCCTCAGCCTCCTGAGTAGCTGGGACTACAGGCGCCCGCCGTCACACTCAGCAATTTTTTTGTATTTTTAGTAGAGATGGGGTTTCACCGTGTTGGCCAGGCTGGTCTTGAACTCCTGACCTCAGGTGATCCGCCCGCCTTGGGAGGCTGGGTTTTTGAGCTTTGTGCTGTTGGAGCCCGGCCCTCAGGGCTGCGTGGGAACCCCCGGGGGTGTGGGTTCTATACCAGGAAGTAGGCAGAGGGCCAGCCCGAGGACAGTTTGTTCCTTGCCAGTTCCCTGAGCTCTCCTGGCACACAGGCTGTGGCGGCAGCAGGGTGAAGTCAGAGGCTGCTCAGACCTCACACCATGTCGTTTGCCCAACCCAGAGAAAGCTCTGCCCCTGGCTTCTGGCTCCTCCTCTGCCAGGACTCACTGGGTGTGATGAGTTGGTCTTAGGGCACTGTCTGGGCACAGCCTGTTCGCCCAACATGGCCTCCTGGGCTCCATGCTTCTGTGGGTGGGAGGGGTCTGGGCTGGCCCAGGGGCTCTGACACCAGCTGGCATCTTGAGGTTTTGACTTCAGAGTGACCTGAATCCTGCTGCAACATGGAAATGAGAGGCTGGAGTCTCTGGGGGCTGCTTTCCCAGAGAAGAGGCCCCTTCCCCATCAGCCTGACATTGGCCAGGCCCCAAGGACCCCATGTGGCTGGAGGGCTCAGGGCTAAGTGGAGGGAAGCCCCGGGATGGCAGTGAGGGGTGAGGGAAGATTTGGGAGGTGACATCTACAGAGAGACCTGAGCGGGTGGGGCAGAGAGGGGGTCCCAGGCAGAGGGAGAAGCAAGTGCAAAGACCTTCATGACCCAGGGGAGCGCTGAGACCACCGACCAGCAGTGCCCCCACTACTTCAAGCCACCCCTCCTCAGGGCCTCCCAGAGGTCTCCAGCCTGGAACACCCTATGTAGTAGAGCTAGTAGGCTGGGGGACACTGGGGACTGCTGTCCCACTTGGAGCCTCGGGCCACTCCTCCCAGAAGCAGCAGGGTGGAGCCCTGTTGGATTTTTGTGTTCCCAAACATCCAGGAGACACACAGTTGTGAGTTTCCAGCCAGGCGATCTCTAAGGCCAGAGCAGCCCTTGTGGGTGTCAGGGAGGAAGGGCAGAAAGACTCGGGCCTCAAGCTCAGCTCCCTGCTGCAGGGAATTGAACGCCCCTTTGGTGAGTGGCTCTAGCTAAACAAACACGTGTTATCATGTATCAACAGCGGCCACCTCCTTGCTGGCTGGGCTGCTGCTGGCTCCCAGCCCAGAGCAGCCCTTCTGGGGCACTGCCTGCCACAGCCGACAGTCAGGGAAGGGCAGCTACTGCCCTGGATTCAAGCCCTGGCCACCCCTGCTCCTGCTCACTGTGTGCCCCCAGGCAAGTCACCGTCCCTGCCTCTCTGTGCAGCGGGAGGCCTGGATCTCTCTGCTCTGGGAAGACATCCAACCCTGGAATGGCTGGGCCACAGCTGGGACTGGGGGCCAGGAGGAAGCTGGAGGCCTGGGCTGGGGCTAGGCTGATTAGTTGAAGCCAGTAGAAAAGTACAGCCTTTGCTATTAAGAGTCCAGGAAATAACAAAAGCTAACAGTTACCGAACACTTGCCATGCACCTGACGTGGTGCTCACGTATCTTTTGCTGTTTTATTTCATTCTCAGTGAGTTGGGTACTGTTACATCTCCATTTTACAGAGCAGAAACTAAGGCTCAGATAGGAAAAACTGCAAAATCAGGAAGTGGTGAAGACAGAATCTGCCCCTAGGGTGCCTGATCAGGGCCCTCACCTAGAGGCAGATGCCTCCCTGTCTCCTAAGGTCAGTGGTCCTCAGCTATCATCCCTTTTTAATTTTTTTGAAACAGAGTCTGGCTCTGTCGCCCAGGCTGGAGGGCAGTGGTGCAATCTCGGCTCACTGCAAGCTCCACCTCCCGGGTTCACACCATTCTCCTGCCTCAGCCTCCCGAGTAGCCAGGACTACAGGCACCCGCCACCACGCCCGGCTAATTTTTTGTATTTTTAGTAGAGACGGGATTTCACAGTGTTAGCTTGGATGGTCTCAATCTCCTGACCTCGTGATCCGCCTGCCTCAGCCTCCCAAAGTGCTGGGATTATAGATGTGAGCCACCGCACCTGGCCAGCTATCATCCCCTTTTAAACTTTCAGGATTGGCCACGCTGACCTTCTCAGGACTTTGCAGGTGTCCACCGCCTCTGCCCTTTGGGCTTATGAACTCCTATTCATCTCTCAGGACCCTTCTTAATTTCACCTCCTCGATGAAGCCTGCCTTGCTTGGTTCCCCAGCAGAAACAGGGGGCACTCTCCTTGGTCCTCCTGCCACGCTTCTCCCACACACGCATCCTGGCATTTTACTGATGTTCGTGTGTGTTTCCCTGGAGGGAAAGGAGTGGGTTTAAATCACCCCCCATATCCCCTGTGCCTTTTGAGTGACAAGTCCTTATTTGGCACTCAAATAGGGAAGGCTGTCAAGGGAGTATATCACTCCAGAAAGACTCCCTTGGAGGGAGGAGAGGCCCACAGGTGGAGCAGAGACTTCGGGTAAACAGAAGTGGCATGACTGACAGAGGGGCATCAGCCAGGGGAAAATAGAACCGGGATCCGGGATAGTCTGCGTATTGAAGCTGGGCTGGAGAAGGTTGTGATCAAGGCAGTTTGAGCAGGTGTCAGCTGAGGAGGGCAGACGTTAGAGGCAGAGCAGGGCGCACGCAGTGTCTGGGGTGCACCCATAGACTGCTGAGGCAGGACATGGGTACCAACTGACTCGGGTGCCAGACCCATATGAAGGGCACAATGGGCACTCTCCCGCTGAATCCTCAACAAACCCAGAGCGCTTTCACTCCCCCTGCTTCACAAGTTAGAAACCTGAGGTTTGGGAACAAGTGAGGCAGGACGGGTGCCCTCCAGCCTTGCCCCAGGCCAAGTGGGTGCCTGGGCAGCTCTGGTCCACTTGGATTGCAGTCATGTGCCACCACACCTAGCTCAGCCTCCCCAGCTTGCTGCTTACCACAGAAGAAAAACGTGGCTTGACTGGCAAGAGGAGGAAATCAGTTTTGTGTATAGAAGAGTCACTCTGGGCCAGGTGCGGTGCCTCACGCCTCTAATCCCAGCACTTTGGGAGGCCAAGGTGGGTGGATCACTTGAGGTCAGGAGTTTGAGACCAGCCTGGCCAACATGGTGAAACCCTTTCCCTACTAAAAATACAAAAATTAGCCAGGTGTATCGGCAGGCACCTGTAGTTCCAGCTACTCAGGAGGCTGAGGCACGAGAATCGCTTGAACCCAGGAGGTGGAGGTTGCAGTGAGCCAAGATCGTGCCACTGCACTTCAGCCTGGGTGACAGAGTGAGACTCTGTCTCAAAAAAAGAAAAAAAAAAAGAAAAGAGAAGAAAAAGAAGAGTCACTCTGGAGAACAGCTAAGTCCAAGTCTCCTGGCCTGGAGCTCCCAGTCACTTCTAATCGGTGCCCGACTTGCCATCCCCACTGAGGCTGGTGTGATGAAATCAAAATTACCCGACCCCGGCCTGCTGCGCAGGGGGGAGCCACACACAGCAAGAGTGGCAAAAGTGTAACTTGCTTTGCAGACGTGCTTCTGGGATGTAAATTGCCTTTCTGGAAATAGAACCCTGCTTCCCATTCGTGTAATTAGAGCTTCCAGCATCTGCCCCATGGGAAAAACACTTGTCCTGAGGGGAATCACAGTGATACTTTAGAGAGTAACACAAGAAACCTTCTCCTGATCAAATGCAGTTATTCCTTTGTCCCTGGATGACATTGGTGTGTCAGGTCGCTATTAAAATCACCAAGTCCAGGCTGGGCATGCTGGCTCACACCTGTAATCCCAGCATTTTGAGAGGCCGAGGTGGGTGGATCACTTGAGATCATGAGTTCAAGACCAGCCTGGGGAACATGGTGAGACCCCCATCTCTACTAAAAATACAGAACATTAGCCAGGTGTGGTGGTCTGTGCCTTTGGTCCCAACTACTCGGGAGACTGAGGTGGGAGAATCACCTGAACCTAGGAGGTTGAGGCTGTGGTGAGCCAAGATTTCACCATTGCACTCCAATCTTGAGCAAGAAAGTGAGACCTTGTCTCAAGAAAAAAAAAAAAAAAAAAGAAAAGAAAAAAAGAAAAACAAAACAAAAAACACTAATCGTCAAGTCCAGCAGCCTGCCTGACTGGAGGAGACCTTGGACTTCTTTTGCTGTCTCTAGGCACGATCCGCTCCTGTTTGACTCACCCTTTCAGAAACAAGAGGCCTGCCCCTCAGGGCGCCTGAGGGCTGCAAACACCTGTGGCTTCCCAGGAGCCCCAGCTTTGAGCAGTGGCACTTCTACTTTTCAAGCTCCCTAAGCATATTTGACAATGGGCTTGGATCACCCCACTCATCTGGGCCATCTTTAGACAGACTTCTCCTGGCCCCACATAACTGCATGGAAAGTGGGTAGAAAACAATGATTCCTGGCCGGGCGCGGTGGCTCAAGCCTGTAATCCCAGCACTTTGGGAGGCCGAGACGGGTGGATCACGAGGTCAGGAGATTGAGACCATCCTGGCTAACACGGTGAAACCCCATCTCTACTAAAAAAATACAAAAAACTAGCCGGGCGAGGTGGCGGGCGCCTATAGTCCCAGCTACTCAGGAGGCTGAGGCAGGAGAATGGCGTGAACCCGGGAGGCGGAGCTTGCAGTGAGCTGAGATCCGGCCACTGCACTCCAGCCTGGGCGACAGAGCGAGACTCCGTCTCAAAAAAAAAAAAAAAAAAAAAAAAAGAAAACAATGATTCCTATTTTCTGCCCACACAGATTCTTTTTTTTTTTTTTTTTTTTTTTTTGAGACAGAGTCTCACTCTGTCACCAGGCTGGAGTGCGGTGGCGCGATCTCGGCTCACTGCAGTTTCTGCCTCCAGGGTTCAAGCGATTCTCCTGCCTCAGCCTCCCGAGTAGCTGGGATTTCAGGCATGTGCTACCACACCTGGCTAAATTTTGTATTTTTAGTAGAGACGGGGTTTCACCATGTTGGCCAGGCTGGTCTCAAACTCCTGACCTCCAGTGATCCCTCCACCTTGGCCTCCTAAAGTGCTGAGATTACAGGCGTCAGCCACTGCTCCTGGCCTTTTCTTTTCATTTTATTTTTGAGACAGAGTCTTGCTCTGTCACTCAGGTTGGAGTGTAGTGGTGTCAGCTCACTGCAACCTCCACCTCCTGAGTTCAAGCTATTCTCCTGCCTGAGCCTCCTGAGTAGCTGGGATTACAGGTGCCTGCCACCATGCCCAGCTAATTATTTTGTATTTTTTGTATTTCACCATGTTGGCCAGGCTGGTTTTGAACTCCTGACCTCAGGTGATTGGCCTGCCAAATCAGCCTCCCAAAGTGCTGGGATTACAGGCGTAAGCCACCGCGCCCGGCCTTTTTTCTTTTTATTTTATTAATTTATTTTTTTTGTTGAGACGGAGTCTTGCTCTGTCACCCAGGCTGGAGTGCTGTGGCTGGATCTCAGCTCACTGCAAGCTCCGCCTCCCGGGTTTACGCCATTCTCCTGCCTCAGCCTTCCAAGTAGCTGGGACTACAGGCGCCCACCACCTCGCCCGGCTAGTTTTTTGTATTTTTTAGTAGAGATGGGGTTTCACTGTGTTCGCCAGGATGGTCTCGATCTCCTGACCTTGTGATCCGCCCGTCTCGGCCTCCCAAAGTGCTGGGATTACAGGCTTGAGCCACCGCGCCCGGCCCCTTTTTTCTTTTAAAGAGATAGATCGGTCTTGCTATGTTGCTCAGGCTGGACTCCTGGGCTCAAGCGATCCTCCAGCCTCAGTCTCCCAAGTAGACCCACAGGAATTCCAAGGAGACAGAGACTTCCAGAATCACCTTGTCAAAGATGGGGCTGAGCAGCTGGGGCTGGGGGTCTCCGGAGCACCGGCAACTCTGTGGTCCTTACCTGTGCTCTCTAGATGTTTGAGACGAGCCTGGGCAATATAGGGAGACCCCTGTCTCTACAAAAAGTAAAAAAAGTAGTGGGGTATGGTGGTGTGCACCTGTTGTTCCGGCTACTCAGCAGGAGGCCGAGGAGGAGGATTGCTCGGGTCTGGGAGTCATGGTCACACCACTGTACTCCAGCCTGGATGACAGAGCGAAATCCTCTCTCAAAACAAAAACCAAGCTGGCGCCTTGGAGCCTGGGGCTAATGTCTGGTTCTGGCACTTGCCACCAGCTGCACGATCTCAGGCAGGCCGATTCCCCTGTTTATTAAGAACATAGTTGACCCAGAGCACCACCACCCTGAGTGGGGTATTCCCCGTTCGTTTCTCCATAGGCCGTTTCTGCCTGGCTGCCTGTATGGAGTGTGGTAGCCCCCGGGGACGTGTTGCTTTGCTCCTGGGGCTCTGGGCCCTAGAACCCTGCACTCACTGAAAGTCCACTGGAGGCCCACCATGAAGGTTGTCTGCCATCATCTTGGGGGACCAATGCTGTGATTTCTCAGAACTGTGACCAATTCACTACCAGAGCCCCATCGAGGATCTTGTTCTTACAGGAAAGCGTGGCCCCCCAGCACTCTGAGCGCCTGTGCTCCGCCTGCCCTCCACACTTGCTTCCTGCTCCAATGCTTGGCAGTCCTCTGCCCGCAGGCAGCCTCCAGGACTCAAACTCCTCCACCTTCACCTGTCTGGTGACCCACTCAGCTCACAGACTCACCTTTTCTTCCCTAACCTGCAGGCATGCAGGGCTTCTCATGCAACCCCGTCTCCTGCCAACCTGAACCCTAGGGCCCCCAGCCCTGCTGTCCTCTGTGGTCCCCACCTGGGTGAAAGCCCACGTGTTCCTGAAAGGCTCACACCTGTGCAGGCAAGTGCTGGCCACCAGCCTGGGATCAGGACACTGACTGGTACCTTGAAAGTGATGGGTAGATATTTCTTTAATGAATGATACTAGGTTTCTACAGTCAGCATGCTTTCCCACTCTCAATTTCAAACCTCCTTCTTACTCCGGAAACCTCCTGGCCCTCCTGTCTTCACTCTCAGATGCTTCCTCCTTTCCAGACAAGAGAGAAAGCCTCATGCTGGACCGGCTCCCTCACCACATCCAAAATCTTCTTTTCCTCCCGGAAGGAAGACGGATCTACTCTCTGAAGATCCCCCCGAGGCCCCACTCCAAGTAACTCCTTCACTTGCTTTTTCAGAACACACGTACCCCTATGCAAGTTTCCCGCCTCCAAGATTAAACTTGAGTCCCCTATTAATGAAACAAACCTCCTCCCCTCCCAGCGGTCATCCTCCCTCATTCCACCTTCACGGACAAACTTTGCCTCCACCCTCTCAACCCATCTGGCTCTTCCTTGAAGCGCTGGCCTAAGCTCAGCTCTCCGAGGTCGAGGACCAATGGCTGGGGAGCAGCCTTTCCTGCCGCCCCCATGCCTCAGTGAGGGCGGGTGCAGGGGCTGCCCTCAGCCAGCTCCCTAGGCTGGCTCACTGCTGTGGTCTGAGCGTGGCCCCAAGTTCATGCTGGAAACTCAGTTCCCAATGCAACACTATGTTGAGAAGTGGGGTCTAAGAGGCAATTAGGTCATGAGGGCCCTGGCTCATGAATGAATGGATTAATGCCATTATCATGGGATGGGCTCCCGAAAAAATAAGTCAAGCCCCTTCCCCTCTCTCTAGCATGGGATGATGCAGCAGCAGGTCTTCCTCGCCAGAATCGGCCCCTCCATCTTTAACTTCCCAGTCTCCAGAGCCATGAACCAAATAAACCTCTATTGGTTCTAAATTGCCCAGTCTGTGATATTGTGACAGTAGCACAAAGAGACCAAGATACCCACTCCCATGGCTTTATTTTACCCCACATTGAAGACTCAAATCTTGTTCCCTGGCCCAAACCCCACATACGCACTAGGTGCTCAAACAACCCTGAGGTGCACCTTCATTCCTGCCACATGGGGCCCCAGCTGCTCAGGGCCTCACACTGGTTCCAGCAGTCTGGTGTGCCCGAGCAGGCCCAGCAGCGCTCTGCTTCCCTTCAGCCAGAGCAGACTCAACAAGGTGGGTTGCCCCCAAAAGACGTAAGTCAGTTTACTGCGAGTCAGCTGAAAACCCCACAAACCTGGCAAGGAGGATACAGGATCTGGCAACAGATTTGGCTTTTTCAGAACGTTACCAAAGCAATCTCTACGGCATGCGTCTGTCTTCTGTCCTCCAGATTAGCAGCTTTACAACAGTTTCCATGAATATGTGTTAAGCTTAACCGCCTGGGAGAAAATGAGTGGCAGATGGTGGAGGCAGTGTTAGTGAGCGACTCCCTTTCCCAGTCTTGGCCATTCACACACCCTGCCCCTAGCAATCCTGGTACCCTTTCTGAAGAATCCAAATTCACTTTTCAGCCAGGTGTGGTGGCTCATGCCTGTAATCCCAGCACTTTGGGAGACTGAGACGGGCAGATCACTTGAGGTCAGGAGTTCGAGACCAGCCTGGCCAACATGGTGAAACCCCATCTCTACCAAAAATACAAAAATTAACCCAGCGTGGTGGCAGACGCCTGCAGTCCCAGCTGCTTGGGAGGCTGAGGCAGGAGAACCGCTTGAACCTGGGAGGTGGAGGTTGCAGTGAGTCAAGATTGTGCCACTGCACTCCAGCCTGGGCGAGAGAGTGAGACTCCATCTCTAAATCAATAAATTCACTTTTCCCCTGGGCTCTCTCATTAGCAAACACAAGTAATGCCCATGTGCTCTAGGACATCGGGGAGGGAGTAGAAGGCTGGAGACCTCACCTGCCTTTGCAAGCGAGGGTCACACATGCCGTAGTCACAGGGATGCCCTGGAGCTGGTGACTTGCTTGAATTCTGCTCTGGGTGCGACCGGGTTCTGCAGCAGGGTATGCGATGGTGCTGCAGGTCAGTGACAGAAAGCTGACATTTGTGAAACGAGTCACACAAGGGTTCCAGGCAAGTTAGCTGCCATTGGCTATTGGAAGAGTAGAGAGAAAACCCAAGATGCTGAATAAGACTCCTAAGTACTTAACAGACATGCCACGCTTAGCCTTTTTCCATAATGGGAACCCAAGTTTGGGTGGATACTTCAATCAATTAGGAAAAATCAATAATCAATACTTGACTAGTCCAGTGTGTGCACCACTCACCCAGATTATCCTCAAGAGTGAATGCAGCTCAACCAGAAACTTAACTGATGACGGGACCAGGCGTCCACACTGACCTCTGACACAGAATGGTGCTAGGTGCTGGGAAAGAGACGTGGAGATTAAGCAGCTTGCTCAGGGATACTCAGAGGTTGCAGAGTTGGGCAAATTCAGGTTTCCTCCCTCTTGTACAGTCATATTTCCTTTCAATAGTAAATGGGAGAAAAAAGGATCCAGGCCAGTTCTGGGTATGCTAACTTGACCAATACAGTGAGGGGGGGTGGGGAGAACCTCCAAGTAATCAGGAACTATTAATGCATTTGGGTTGCAAAAGCCTTCAATGTTATTTTGCTCCATATTGAGGGCAAACATTGCTTGGGTTCAAGAACTAGGAGGGTATGTAGTTTAGTGTCCCTACTAAAAGAAGAATGAATGTTTACCCTCTCTTCTCTTAAAAATGAGTGGCACCAGACACAAGAGGAGACCAGGGCCCAGAGAACTCAACACTCACAGGTATTGAAAAGCTTTAGAAACTGATTTTACAAGTTCTGTTTTACATGAAAATTTTGTGGAGAAAGTCACCACTTTGATTTTTTTTTTCCAGATACAGTGCACACTGGCCAAATTGTTTTAATTTCCGAATTTATTAAAATGATTAACCTCAATACTGCAAGTGCATGTACAAAATATTTGTAAAAAATGTTTTTAATGAAACGTTAAAGAACTTACCTCAAATGCTGAAAAAGTCCTTTTTCATTCTTTCAGTACAAGGAATACATTGTATCTCAAAAGTATTACAACTCAGCAAAAACAATTTATAACAGTAATTTGAAAATGATTGAAAATTGAATACTTTACATATATTTCTATGATCATCTCCTAATTCTTACAATGCCAAAATCTTAACCAATCATTGCATAAGCTCAAGCTAAGAGTTTTATTGAACGCAACCTCTTCCAAACTGGTCAACGGTGTGTGGATGTCACCATTCCACATGGTGAAGTTCTACAGCAGATCCAGAACAGTTCTGAGGCCCCTACCTTTACCAACGGAAATTAGGTTTCCCTAGAAGGCATCAACAGTGGCTGCTGAGTGCTTGTGCATACCGACTCCTGAGAGGCAGTGATCCACTACCAAATGTCACTGCTTTGAGACCCATGGGAAGGTCAGCCTCCAAAGAGGAGGCCATGATAAAATTAAAACATCATAAATAAGTTACTAAAATTAAGCTTAAAAATGAAGAAAAATGGGAAATGCATTTTGTCACTTTTTAAGATTGAAATTCCCAAAATAGCTATTGTTGGTATTCAAATAAGGTTTAAGGTTTAGTCTCTGAACCTCTTTTAAAAACAACCCAAACTAAGATGGGAATAGAAGAGGCGACCCTCTGCCCTCCAGCACCTCCAGACACAGGGTCTACCTTCATCGTCCTCAGTGGCAGGGGTTCACATTGCTATGCAGGGACCCCATGAGGGCTGGATGTGCTCTGAAAAGTGCTCCGGGTGCCTCGGACAGGTGCTCCTGAGAGGCTGTGTGGGCTGCCCTACTTCATTGGTGAAGACCTCCAGACGCAGCGAAGGGGGGTGTGGGGGAGTGTGGAAGGAGGTCTACCACATGCTTTCCAAATGCCTGAGGAGTTTGACTGCACCACAACAAACAAGGATGAGACTATGTAAGACTACAGAAGTAGTTCCTTAGAGAACCAGGAGAAAACAATCTACTTTCTAAAAATGTTCATAAGTCTTATTAATTTCTATTTGGAACCTATGGGCAATTAATAGTCTTAAGGAGCTTCATTTAAATAATATCCCCCCAAACCTGGAAACTAGTAGGAATCAATTAGTAGTAACATTAAGCATTGAGATTTTCTCCACTGGACTTTTCATTACCTTCAGATTCCTTTTAATATTTTAAGACATGGGCTACTTTCCTATAGACACTACACAAATCCCCTAAATTGATTTTTACTTAGGAACACTGTATATCAGAAAGTACATGTACACATTTCCCAGAAATAAGAGAGACCTACTGGTGTCAAACACCTGTTACAGATTTATATTCCCAAATTCTCTGTCCAATGATTTGCAAAATAATCCAGAGAAATGAAAAGAACCTGGTATGGAATATAAAATAGTAATAAAAATTTGCTCATTAAGTTAATTAAAATTAATTTCTCAAAGTGCTTCAAAAAAACAAATTAAATCTGACTCCTTTTTGTTTAACTGATAATATAGTCAAAAAAATCTGATATTTTCTTAATAAACTAACATAAGCCAAGAACTCCCACTGATGCAGTGCTTAAAACTATATATTTATAATTTCCTATTTTATTGGCATGAATATTTCTAAACTTAAAAACCTTCCTGGTAAGTTCTTTTAATTTCTTATGACAAAAATTTCTCACAACACACAAATATTTACAACATATACATTGTTTTCAGTTCTTTACATTGAATCTCAAAGACAAACTTTATAGGTTACCACAGAACAAAAGCTGTGACTCATGTTTTTATTTCATAAACTATTATAAGTTAAAGTGAATAGATTTTTTTTTAATATTCCTTGTAGCATTTTACAAGTGCAACAGAAAACTTGAAGAACCAAATTAAGATAGCTGTAGTTCATTAGATAAATGTTGCTTGTTGTCATCACGTTGTTCACAGCAAATTTTTGAAAAAATAAGCACCAATCATTCTTGCAAAGAACAATTTTATCTAAAAGGATTGAAAAGAGTTAAATACAAGGTTTTTAATTTACATGACAAGCAATAAATACGCCGTATCGAAACTCATCCCACACACTGCTACCCTCGTACGCATAATGTACTGAAAAGTGAGCTGTCACGTAGGTCATTGTATTTTTTTTTTTTTTTTTAAGAAACCAATCTGACTCCCAACCAATGGTTTGTGATATTAACAAAGGCCACAAACAGTACACCTGGGCCAGCAAACAGTGTGAAACTGACAAAACTCCAAGGGGGAAACATCTAGCAAATAAATCAAAAAGCCAAAGATCATTGCTGGTGATATTAGCATACTAGAAACCCTTAATATGCTGCTACTATGATTTGTTTTAAATTATTGTTTAGTCATATATTAAAGAGCCAGCTGATGCTCTTACAGTTAAAAAAAACTGTGTAGCCACATTACTGTTTTCAACGTCCTGTGTGGAAAGTTGCTATCACTGTACAATTTTGCTTGAGCCTTTATTTTACAACAGGGCTTTACCTCTAACTCAGAATTGCACGTAAGAAGGCTATTTAAAAAGTACGATAAAAATTTGCACAAATCAGACTTAAGAATTGAGTCAGTACGCTGTACACTTTCTACAATAGTATGCTGATAAGTGAAGGGACAATAGAAGTGCTGCCACTAAACTTTCAGTTGAGGAATAATTGACTGGAATTTTTTAATTTCTTTAAAGTAGTTATCCCAGGTCAAATGAAGACCAAGAGCTTAGGCATTAAGCCTTAAAGACTGATCTTCTCTTCTCCTTGAAGAAATGTCAATATCTATAGAGTCTTTTCCAACTATTAACCTCAATCGCTTAGCTGGAGGAAGAGGAATAAAATCGTCTTCAAAGTCATCATCATAGTCATCCTCCTCTTCGTCGCCCTCAGAAGAGGAGGAATCATCTGTACTTTCTTCCTCATATTGACTATAGTCATCCACCTCCATTCGAGACTCCAAGAGAGAAAGAGGATCACTGCAGCACACCCCATTTTCATGAAGCCCTTCTGTATAAGACCCCCTATTTTCCTCATCTCGTTTTAGTTGGATTTTTAATTTTGTAGAACTACTGCCTGATCCTGAGTTAAATCCATTATTAAGCTTTGCTACATAGAGATTGTTATCGTTGTCATGGTCTTTGCTTAACTTGATGCTTATTTTTGAAGAATTCATTCCATCATTCTCTTGGTCATTTGTCTTGCTGCTGCTATCATGACGCCTACGAAGAGTCAATTTGGGAATCCCAGAGTTATTTTCTAGGATTAACTGTGCGTCATACCTTGTGATTCGCCTCTTCTTTTTACTTTTTGCAGTTCTAAAGCTGTCTTTTGTTTTGAAGCTATCTGATGTCACAACTGAACAACCGACGGGTGAAGGAGCACAGTCTGTGTAGTTCACAGGCATGCCCACAGTGCCACTGTGCTCGCCCTGGTCAGAATGGGGCCCCATCAAATCTGGTACCGCATCGTCTTTTCCAGGAGAATCACGCACTGGAGTAGATTCCTCTATTTTCGCAAACTGTTTCACAAGTTTTCCTTGTCGTGACTTCTTTTTGGACATGCCTGTGTCACTCTTATGACACTTAGCCTCCCCCTTTTGCGCAGTCTCATGAGCCAGTTCTTCCTCCTGCACCACGGGAGCTGGCTGTGGCTGTTCCCCACTGTCAGGGCAAGGTTCCGTCACACTGCTTTTATAGCCATCCAACGTATTTGGTTCAAGCTTGATGTCAGAGGCCTCCTTCAGATTTGTTCTTGTCCTCACTGACCGCCGGGTTATGTAGGTGCAGGGCGAGCTCTCCCCCTGCGAATGAGCACCTCTCACAGGATTCTGTCTGTGTTCTCTCGCCGCATGTCTAGTCAAGCACCCGCTGGCAACTGCGGCTTGGGCTGGTCCCTCTGGCTCCTTATCTTTTTTAATGGGCAAATTTTTATATAGAACTACTTTAGGCTCTTTCAGTACTAAGTTTCCCATTTCGAGTTTTCTTGAAGCATTCTTTTGCTCCAGCCGCTTGCAATGATTTCTCAATTTTATCTTTGAAAGTAAAGGCTTTGCAGGCTTCTTCAGTTTCTTTGGTACCCTGGAATTATTTATATGAGTTAGCTTAGATGAGGTAGAGTTGGAAGAAGCTGGAATTCTTGACATAGATTGCCTCGTTAACGTTCTGCTCTTGCTATTCTTTTTTACACCAACTGAAGATTTTCGGTTAGAAGCTGTAAGGTTAAAGAGAAAAAGGTGAAAAACAGCCTTGGTAACACCAGAGTTCAAGAAAAGAATGCCCAAACCCAGGCTATTAGCTACAGCGCGTTTAGATTACACAAACGCCAACACGGCTCCTGCTGCAGATTCTGCCGGCGCACCTGCATTCCCTGCACTGCTTCTCTTTGAAGTTCTTTTCTAATTTATGGGGCATTTATTCATTTTCGAGGTAAGCAGTTGTATGGTTAAGGAGCTTTTAGCACAGCAAGGACCTAGATTCCACTCTAAGCTTCTTAATCTGTCATGACACTGGCCCAAACAAAGGCTTTCTTCTCCTGATTTAGGAGTTTCCCACATAAAAGATTTGAAAGAAAGTTAACATTGTTTTTTCCTTTCACAGATTCTCCTTAGTCATTTAAAATGTTTCTAAAATCCATTACTCATTAACCCAAAGGAAGTACAGCACTTGGCCATTAACATAGAATAGAAATATAATACTCATGGGCTCTAAGGAACAAATACTATTGTAATGGTTTCAAACAAGAAAAACAGATCTTAGATCTTAAGAACCACATATTATCACTCTGAAAAGTCCAATCACTATCAAAAAAGAAATGCACTATTCTAAATTGTCCCCTTCAACTCCGTGAGGACCAGAAGAGGCAACCAGTGGGCTGTCAACTTAGAAGAGCTGCAAAGCTTACTTGGCCCCGTCCCTTCGGTGACTGCCCAGTGCCAACAATCACAGTGAAGGAAGATGCACGCTGCCAGAATTGTACACTCTCAGGACAAAGGGAGATCCAACTTCTTTCCTCCATGGCCAGGACAGAAAAGGGTTACAACTGACCCTAATGGTAATCACAACCTGAGTAGTGATGAACATGTTTCAATTTGAGAATGAGTGTATTCTTATCCACTGGAATTATACAGAACTACTAGGTAGAAAATATATATATATATATATATTTTTTGAGACGGAGTCTCGCTCTGTCGCCCAGGCTGGAGTGCAGTGGCCAGATCTCAGCTCACTGCAAGCTCCGCCTCCCGGGTTTACGCCATTCTCCGGCCTCAGCCTCCTGAGTAGCTGGGACTACAGGCGCCCGCCACCTCGCCCGGCTAGTTTTTTTTGTATTTTTTAGTAGAGACGGGGTTTCACCGGGTTAGCCAAGATGGTCTCGATCTCCTGACCTCGTGATCCGCCCGTCTCGGCCTCCCAAAGTGCTGGGATTACAGGCTTGAGCCACCGCACCCGGCCGGTAGAAAATATTTTTTAAAACATAAGGATATTTAGATAATTCTTTCACTACAGAATTTCTTTATGCTTACAAGTCTTGCCTACAAGGTGGATTGAGTAGATGTGCTGTCAATATAAGGAATAAAGTTGAATGGCTTCTCAAAAGGCTTCATATGTGACTCAAGCTTAAGCTGCTCCTGTAGTGTGTCTGACCTTGCCACTGACTTTCTGCTATGTTCATTTTTCCTCTGTATTGACATGCTGGACTATTATTTATAGAAGTTTATACAAGTCAGTGTCTCAATTACCTAGTTCCTGCATGTCCAGTTGAAAAACTTCTTCCTAATCAAAACACTCCATTTACAGATTTGCTAGAGAAGCCAAGATAACAAAACGAATCATCACCACCTCTCACCAGAACAGGGAGAATAAAAACAATAAAATACAGGTAAGCTCAGCACACTGCCCACCCAAGTGAGGACCAGGATCCTGCAGAGAAAGTCTCTGTCGCTTTCTACATGCCTCAGTTTGCCAGGGAAACTGCCATTCTGCCCAGCTAAGCAAGTAAGTTACCCTAAGTTCAGTTTTTATTGAGAGGAGCAAGAATGCATCACAAGCATTCCAAAAATTATCAAACCACCAAGAATAGAAGGCTCTGTACCTGAGGTCAGGAGTTCGAGACCAACCTGGTCTCTACTAAAAATATAAAAATAAGTCAGGCATGGTGGCATGTGCCTGTAATCCCAGCTACTGGGAAGGCTGAGGCAGGAGAACCACTAGAACCTGGGAGGTGGAGGTTGCAGTCAGCCAAAATCTAGCCATTGTACTCCAGCCTGGGAGGTAAGAGTGAAACTTCACCTCAGAAAAACAAGAACAAAAACAAAGAAGGTCCTGCACATACAGACTGACTCGTAAGTGGCTTCGGGGTACATAAACCAGAACGCACAGCAAGGAGATTCACGGTTTGAACCAAAAACATACTTACACACGTGGGCTGCTACCAAGGTGGTGCCCTATTTTTAGAACAGCAGTAGTGGTGAAGTTTGAATATGATTCAATTTGAGAACAAGTGATTTATTATCCACTGGAACTATACAGAACTATGTGGTAGCAAATACTTTTTTTTAAAATAAGAAATTTAGAAAATAAGAAAAAATAGGGAACTCTTTGGCTAAAGGGTTTCTTTATGCTTACGAGGCTTGCCTACAAGGTGGACTGAGTGGACGTGCTGCCAACATAAAGACACACTAGTGAAGAAAGGACCGCACTGCTTGCTTCCCTTCACTTGGCTTTCTCAGATGTGGCTACGATGATCCTTTGCTCATTCTATGCCTCTGCAAGGACCAATTTATGATCAATCTTAGTGGCTTCCAACCTTTTATTTCTCCTCTTTCCATTCCACTCTCATGATGCACCTGCAAGCACCCTTACACAACAATCACATCCATGTCCCATTCTCCACAGCAATCCCCGCCGTCTGGGTCCAGCCTGCTCCTCCAATGAGACAGCCTTTGGTGATCCGACAACTCCTTGTCGTCAAATGCAGCACACACTCTTCAGCCCTTCCCTTTCTTCATTTCTCTGAATGTGACACTGATAACCACTTTTTCTTGAGAAAACTTTTCTTCTCTTGGCTGTCAAAGAGCGCACTCTCCTGGTTTTCCTTCTCCATCCCTGGCACCCCTCCTTCATCGGCCCCCTAGACTGTTACTCTTCAGGTCTGTGCAGTCCTAGACCCCAGGTGATAAGCACCCATTCTCCCATGGCTATTACCACTTACAGGCTGACAGTTCCCAAACTCTAGCCAGACTGTCTCCTAAACTGCAGACCCAGGTCACCAAATACCGACTGTCTCTAAGCCCCTAAATGGAACTCACCATCAAGTCTCCTGACGACGTCCCCTTTTGAGGTCTCCATCTTGGCCAATACCACCACCACACGCCCAGCTGCCAAAGCAGAAAGCTGAAGGCCCTCCTTGACTCCTGCTCTCCTTGACTGCCTCACCAAGCCAATCACCATGTGCCGCGGAGTCCACCCCTGCAGTGTCACTGCAACCTGTCTACTCTTCCCTGTCTGGAACACCACAGCCTCCTGCATTGAACTATGGCAGTTTTGTTTTTCCTATTGTTTTCCCAACAATCCGTTTACCACCACATAGCCAGGATGACTTTCCTAGTGTATCATGCAGCTTCTGGGTTTTAAACCTTTCAGCAACCTAATGTCCTAAGAATGAAGTCTAAAATTTTAACCTGTGCTCACATCTTTCTTCTTTGCCTGTACTCGTCATGAAGAAAAGCCTTGACTCAAACTCCCCTCTGTCTATAGAGCTGTCTGAAAGGCCCTCTGCTTTGAATATGCTTCACTTGGCCAACTTCTCATCCCCCTGTAAGACTCAGCTTAGGCAACAACTCTCTCAGGGAGCCTCTGGGGACTTTCTCTGCAATGCCTTTCCTATGTCTTCTCAGCACCCAAGAAGCTCCTTCCTTGGTACTTATTTTTACGCTTTGGATGACTCCCATTTTACGGTGATTCTGAATTCAGCTCTCCCCATCCCATCCCTCCTTCCAAGACATTCATTGTTGACAACAGAAAACCAAAGCACTTTTATGGGTTTGTGTCTAAACTAACATAAACGCTCCATTTTTGAGCACAAAATGGGTATGTATTTGATGCTATGTATTGTATTAACACAGAGATTTCACTTACATGTTACCAATGTACTCTAAATTTTTTCAAAGAGCATTTTCTCATCAAAAGCCCTGTCAAATGGTATGCTCGTCAAATCAAAAGAAAAAAAAAGGCAAAGAATATGAGAAATGTGACAAAGACGAGGGTCCAGTAGAGTGACAAGAGTCCTTCAATGTCCAAAGAAGCTGCACTGTCCTGGCAGGGGTTGAGAATTTCAGACAGTGAAGGCTAAAGGAGGAAGACAGTGGTCACAATGACAAATTAAAAGTCAATGATTTTTAAAAGTCCATCAAGAAACCAAGGACTAGGACCTAAGTGGGGTAAGCGCCTGTGTTTGAGCTTGCTCTGGCACTTACATGCCTTGTATGACTCTTCCCCTAGTGGCTGGGACAAATCTCAAATGCATGGACCTGGACAGTAATTTTAGGTGGGGGTACACATTCTTTTCAGCAATTACTACATGCTAGGTACTGTGCAAAATGGCCACACTCATCCTAATAAATGCCTTTGGAAGGAAATGCGATTAAAGCTACGTGAAAACCAAGCTCATGTGGACTACTGTGCCTAAGGTCATCCATCTGGTGAACAGAAGAGATGGGACTTGTTAGGCTTCCTGAGCATTAAAATGACTCTTATGCTGCCTGTAAGGCATACTACAGAAGAATCATGGTGTTGGCCTCAACTTATGGGTAAAGGCCCAACTGCATGGCTGTTACGGTCACTTCAGGGTATCCTCAAAATCATAAGGCAGGGTGGCACAAGACTTCCAGCCAGACAAAAGAGTTGTGAACGACACCAAAGCCTTCCTGAGTACTCAGGCTGCACTGGAAATGCGCACCATCAGCGTGAACTAAGATAATACAAGGGCCACAGTCGAGCATCTCCAGAACTTGAGGATCCAGAAAGCCTCTGACAGGACTTTAAAGACCTCGGTCTCAAGGGGTTTACTCGGCACAAGCAGCTTTCATCTGACGTGACCAGCATAGACTGCCAATGGCTACCTGGAACAGGGGGTTAGAACTCGGAAGCAGCCCGAAGGCTCAGCAGAAAACAGTGTTCAGATCAACTGATGACATCAGTGACAGGGCAAGAGTGAGAAGCAGCGCCCCAGCCTCTGCATCTAGGACAGGTGCTCCATAGTTAAGATCAACTTCTCCCTCTGGCTGATTCTTCCGGGGCTTGTCCTGACTTGTGGCACATGCAGAGACCCGTGTCTGCATCTCCACAGACTGCTCGCGAGCTTCTCTCTGGTCTCACATTCCCTATCACAGCACTAACTTCAGAGGGGGCACACCAGTCAGCGAGGCATGAGGCCTGAAAAACCAGACTCCTCCAGTCCTGGCATTATAATTCAGACGTGGGGACTGGATTTGTGAAAACGGATTCCTTGTTGTCTCTACTTCTGTATGCTAAAGCAGAGTCACACTGTAGCTCTCAAGGTACTTTCCAAAAAAGCACCTGTATGGAAGAAAATTTTCTTCCAACTACTCAAAACATTTCTTTATACATGTGTTCAAAGAAAGCAGTTCCTCTATCAGCTGCTAAATTCTAAACGAACCACAGGATAAAGACCAGCAGCCACACAGAAAAAGCACTCCACAAACACGCACAGCATGTGCATCCACCACCCTGGGAGGAGGGCCTGGCAGTGCTGGCTTTCTGGCAGGCTGTGGCTTCCAGACCTTTCTTTCAGACAGGTGGAGTGGATGGCTGAGACAAACACCAAAATAAATACAGCCTAAGAGAACACATGTAAGAACTCAAGAAACCCTATGTGAACATAACATACAATGGTCTCAGAGACAACTAAAGCCTCGAGCTCCTTCAAAAAGAGCACTGAGCCATGCCTATCCACTCTTCCCATGACCTCAGAGTTAGTCACACTGACCCCTGGATTGCTCCAATCATGCTGTGGAAAGGGAATTGGAAGAAGGCAAGCACCCCAATACCAGCAGTCACTGCAAAATGTGCACCTTTCTTCTGTAAGGCTGAGACTCCAGCTTAAAGCAATTATTCCATCCCTCCAAACTTGAAAGCCTGTGCCTCCAGTCTGTTCTGCTAACTTGTGCACCTTTCTTCTGCTGGAGCTAAGGCATAAGCTCCCTGAGGAAACGGCCCATCTCAAACATCTTTGTATGTCTTCAAGAACTAGCAGGATTTCAATAAGTATTTAGTTTATTAATATATATTCCCAAATATTAATTGGTTTAATAAATATTAATAAGTGGTTAATTAGTATACCCAACATCTTCCAAAAATTATCTGTATTCTTATCTTTTAAACTAAGTAGTATATTGAGTTCAGTAGCTTATACACTAGTAATAAAGTTACTACTTAAGCATAAAACACCTACATCACACAGCCATTCAACATGGGCAACTCTGTGGCTGTCTCCACATACAGACGGCAGCACGAACCTAAGTGTTTTTGTTTAAAAATCACAGGTCTCTGGCCAGATGCAGTGGCTCACACCTGTAATCCCAGCACTTTGGGAGGCCGAGGCAAGGCGGATCACCTAAGGTCAGGAGATTGAGACCATCCTGGACAACATGGTGAAACCCTGTCTCTACTAAAAATACAAAAATTAGCTGGATGCAGTGGCACATGCCTGTAATCCCAGCTGCTCGGGAGGCTGAGGCAGGAGAATCGCTTGAACCTGGGAGGTGGGGGCTGAGGCTGCAGTGGGCCTAGAGTATGCCACTGCACTTCAGCCTGGGGACAGAGACTCCGTCTCAAAAAAAAAAAAAAAAAAAAAGACACAGGTCTTACTATGTTGCCCAAGCTGGTCTCAAACTCCTGGGCTCAAGTGATCCTCCCACCTCAGCCTCCCATGTAGCTGGGACTACAGGTGTGCCACCATGCCTGGCTTTTTAAGTGTTTTTATGTCTGCATTGATAAAATGGGCTTCACAAGTCTCCAGTTTCACCAAGGAACCAGACTCAGAAAACAAATGTTCGTTATGCTGCATTTATTATGAGAATCAACAGTCAACAGTTAATGATTGACTAACTCTTGTTCACTTTGGACATTAACGAAAAAGACTGGATTAGGGCTACAGCACTGCTTTTACGCTACACGGGTTATGCTTGGACTCTGACTCCCAGCAGCAGGTAGATTCAGGAATTCATGGTAGTGACATTCACCATCATGGGAAACACCTTCCCTTTTCTTCAGGATTCTCTGTAGTGGAAGAGAGCACCCAGTGTTGGGCTGAGAACATCTGAAAGTAGGGAGAAGAACCTAAAATAATCAGTATCTCAGAGGGCTCTAAGGTGCCAAGAAGTCTCACTGGACATTTAAGTGCCAACAAAGGCATACTTTCGGAATCACCAAGTCAAAACTTTCTAACTTCTGTCTCTCTCAGAGACAAGTCAGACTCAAGAGTCTACTGCTTTAGTGGCAACTACAGAAAACTGATGGTACCCAGAAAAACAGGAGCAATTAGAATGGTTCCAATATTTCAAAGCTCCACAAACAGGATGTGCTTTCCTTTGCCCATTTAGGGTTTCTTCTCTTTCCTTTCTCTTTGTTTAGTCTTCGTTCTCTTTTTCAGTTTCCATCAGATCTTGCCCCCACACACCACTGGAATCTCAGAGGTTGCTTCTTTCTCCTTTCCATCTTTACTCCTACTTTCTGGAGTAGCCAATACAGCATGTCACAATACGGCACTGTTCAAAATGCTCCTCTATCACAATTCTGAGTCTGGTACTGGTGGTCTGTTGAACTGAGTCAGTTTGTTTTGAAAAAGGTCAGCAAGCAATGAAAAGGTGGAAGCCTTGAGGCCAGAAGCTATGAATTCCCCAAGTCCATCATCTTTTCTAACAAACTGGCTAGGTACTGGAATGTACAGAGCCTAGTAATTCTACTCAGTCCTTTTGTCTTCTTGCAGGACCTAGCGACATCATCACAGTCTCTAACACCTTGAAAATGTTTAAAACATATGATGACCTTGGAACATATGACGAAGAACTCATATCCAGTTACCAAGGTATTCAAGAAAAATAGTCTAGAGGACGGTACTGAAGTTGGAGGTGGGATACCAGACTGTGCCTCTGTACTCAAATCATGTCTAGAGCCTTGAAGTGCTGCCAAAGCTCACAAGTCCCAGTCTCTCTCAGTATTTAAAAGTTTAAAACTACTGAAGCACACTTTATAAAGCAAATTGTGTGAAAATACTTTTAAAAGATATGCTTATCAAATCTCCCTTACTTACTTGCATTGTTTTTTTCCTGAGTGGTATCTGCATCAGTGTTAGAGCTGACAGATTGACTGTCTGAATTTTTGCTGCTGTCACCTAACTTTTTAAGCCTATTTAAACGTTTATCTGTTTCTCTGAGTCCATATTTGCTATTGATAACAGGAGCAGGCGCAGGCAGTCCCACTCTGGATTTAAAAGCACCAGTTCCCCGTCTGAAAGAGAAAATAGCACAGGTTAAACAAACAGAACACACTTTCTTATAGTAAGCTTAACTGCTGAGGGTACTTGGCTACAGGTTAACAGATGTGATGAGCTGCTGAGGCCTTAATCACCACTGGAAACCCAAGACTTGAACTCACAAAGGAAATTAAGCATCTATATTATAAAATTAACTTTAAATCTATACTTAAAATAATAAAACAACTTGTTATGAGTATTATCAATCGTTAATAGCCTATGAGAAACTACCGGACCTTGGAAAATTTCTTTTCCTTTTTTTTTTTCGAGACAGGGTCTCACTCTACCGTGCAGGCTGGAATGCAGTGGCATGATCATAGCTCAATGCAGCGTCAACCTCCCAGGCTCCAGCAGTCCTCCCACCTCAGCATCCCGAGTATCTGGGACCATAAGAGTGTACCACCACCAGCAGCTAATTTTTAAATATTTTTGTGGAGATGGGGCCTCGCTATGTTGCTCAAGCTGGTCTCCAACTGCTGGGCTCAAGGGATCTTCCCAGCTGGATCTCCCAAAGTGTTGGATTTACAGGCGTGAGCCACCACACCCAGCCCTTTAATAAACATTGCCAAATTACTTTGCCAAAGGAATAGAGTAAATCATGGTCCTACTAGCATGGTATGAGTTCCTGTTTCTCCATATCCTCACCAATGGTACATTGTACTCCTTAAATTTTGCCAAAGTGGGCCGGGCACAGTGGCTCACACCTGTAATCCCAACACTTTGGGAGGCTGAGGTGGGTGGATCACGAGGTCAATAGATAAAGAGACCATCCTGGCAAACATGGTGAAACCCTGTCTCTACCAAAAACACACACAAAAAATTAGCTGGGCGTGATGGCGGGCGCCTGTAGTCCCAGCTACTCGGGAGGCTGAGGCAGAAGAATCGCTTGAACCCGGAAGGTGGAGGTTGCAGTGAGCCAAGATTGCACCACTAAACTCCAGCCTGGCAACAGAGCAAGACTCCGTCTAAAAAAAAATTTTTTTTTTTTTTGCCAAAGTGATGAGTGAAAATGAGTACCTAACCTTGTTTTAATCTCCTTGTTTATGGTCATTTTTTTTCCTGTGAAGCATCTCTGCATCTCTTTCTCCTTTACCTTTTTTCCTATTTGACTGTCTTTTTCTTATAAGCTTATTAGGAGCTTTTTGTTATCAGAATTTTTGTTCTTTTTTTTCCTGCGACACAGTCTTCCTGTGTCGGCCAGGCTGGAGTGCAGTGGTACGATCTTGGCTCACTGTAACCCCTGCCTCCAGGGTTCAAGCAATTCTCCTGCCTTAGCCTCCTGAGTAGCTGGAATTACAGGTGTGCACCACCAGGCCTGGCTAATTTTTGTATTTTTAGTAGAGATGGGGTTTTGCCATGTTGGCCAGGCTGGTCTCAAACTCCTGACCTCAGGTAATCCACCTGCCTCGGCCTCCCAAAGTGCTGGGATTATAGGCGTGAACCACATGTGTGTGGCTTTTGCTTTAAATTTTCTAGAGTACAATGTGCAGTACTTGTGAACATACTACAACTACTATTGTCAGTACAGCGTAGCACAGAAACATGCTTCAAACGTATCCTGGAGAGTCTAGCGCAACTCAGTGTCTGCACACGACTCCATCCACTCCATCCATTCTCGCTTCTTCAGAGAGCCTCTTCCTTTTACCCTCTGGCTCTCAGCACAGTGTGTGTCCCCTTCACTGAACTGACCTGACAGCTGGCACTGTGCTGGTCTTGTTTATCCCGCACGTACCTGGCCTAACATTAAGTAACTGCTCCGTTAATATGTAATGAATGAGGGAATGAGCTCCTAGATGCATCTTCCCAGCTAATTTCTATAAAGGCAGAAATAATTTGGTGTTTCTGAGAATTTCTTTTTTTCTTTTTTTTGAGATGGAGTCTTGGTCTGTCACCCAGGCTGGAGTGCAGTGACCGGATCTCAGCTCACTGCAAGCTCCGCCTCCCAGGTTTACACCATTCTCCTGCCTCAGCCTCCCGAGTAGCCGGGACTACAGGCGCCCGCCACCTCGCCCGGCTAGTTTTTTGTATTTTTTAGTAAAGATGAGGTTTCACCGTGTTAGCCAGGATGGTCTCGATCTCCTGACCTCGTGATCCGCCTGTCTCGGCCTCCCAAAGTGCTGGGATTACAGGCTTGAGAATTTCAAGAATATATGCAGCCAATCTTGAAATCAAACTGCTCAAACAGTCTGACAATAGCCATGGCCACTATTCTGTTCCATTTAAAAAGGACTTCCACATGTTTCTATTTCTCACACTAACCCTGTGGAGTAGGTGAGATTATCCTCATTTTCACCAGTGAGAAAAAAAAGGCTCACGAAAGAGAACTAAACCGCTCAATGAAAATGGCTATACCTGCAGTTCTAAACCAGGGAAAGAGCTGTTTCAGTGTTGGTTTGGAATCCTGAGTATGTGGTTAGGTGTTTTCAGGACCGCCTCCAAAAACTTCATCATATTTACTCTATTCATTTGTTTACCAAATATTTATCAAGGACTTACTATGCGCCAGGGTACTGTTCTGTATTCTGGGGATATAGCAGAAAATGAAACAGATACAAGCCCCTGCCTTCATGGAGCTTATATTCTAATGGGAAAATAACCAGAAACCAATAATTATAGTTAACATGTATGTATTAACTGTGTGCTATTCTACATGCTTTATAGGAAATAACAAATTTAATCTTCATATCAACCCTACAAAATAGGTTCTGATGTTATCCCCATTTTACAGATGGGGAAATTAAGGCACAAAGCAGCTAAATGACTTGCCTTACACATCACATAGCTAATGAAATGCAGAGTTGCAGGATTCCAACCCAGGCAGTCTGATTTCAGATGACAGGCACTTAACTGTTATACTATGTTTCCTCTACAAAATGATTTTGAAGCATTATTGAACTATAATTAAACTACTTTATAGATTAAAGGGTATGCTGTGGACTGGTCAAAGATCTAACCAATGTGAATAATTTTTATGTAGAAAAAAGTAAATTTTATGTCCCTCTGCCCTGGCAAAAATTCAGCAGCACTAGGAACTGGTTTTCTGCCACACCTTTATGGTAAGGAGCCCACTCAACGCTGGGAGAGAGATGGCTACGGTCGCACTGTGACTTTATGACTCCATCCTCTCTCACTAAACAGATGGAAATCCCTGGCTATCCAGAAAGGAGGGAAATGGTGACTGGGGTATCTGCCCACTGCAACCTCTAGGCTGGCTATTTGTAGGTGTTTTAAAGTGGGAGAGGTGACACTAATAACTTTGATCGTATCTCCAAAAGCAGTATGAAGTAGAAAGAATGAGGACTCTGAAGTTAGGCTGACTGGGGTCTGATACTTATGTTTTGGTACTTGCAATGTGGGCACCTCCTAGCTCTTTCATGAATACCTCTGAGAACTGAACAAAGTGAGGTGAGTCAAGTGCCTGGCACAGTGCAAGCTGTGCAAAATGGACTTCAGGTTTCCTTCTCTGTGGCCTGTGTGGTCTGCACTACCTTTGAGGGGACTCTTCCTGCAGCCCTTGCCTGCCTGAGCCTGTGGCGCTCCCTTCATGGTGCTCTCATGTACAGAAGTCACTATGATGAGCAATATGAACTGCTGGTCCTGCCAATGCAGATGTGGGGGATTTCTGTAAAGACTCCAGGACTCTGGATGAGGATGAGACACAAAAAGAGGCTCCTTATTGAATGACTGATAGCAGGTAACAAATCTTAAGAACTGTAAAACTAAAATTCCAGAAGACACAGCTTGATAATATGCAAGATGGCTATCAGTGGGGAACTCCACTTGACATTATGAAAGGGGCAGCCCCATTCTGGCACTGCGTGTGTGATGTGTGGGAGCTATTAGCCATTCTCTCCTTAAGCACAGCTGTTTTCTGGCCCACTCTTAGCTGGTAATATTAAGATTTTAAAGGGCAATTTAAAATTTATTTAAGGACATTCCAGTGTCCCTAAATAGTTGTGCAGCATTTGACTGTGTTCACATACATTGCACCGGCTGCTATGCTAAAGAACATAAAGACTATCTCTGCATTTAAACAATGAAGAGATGTGAGTTTAATCCCCAAAATCAGGTTAACAAAAAATGTTGAGGCTGAACATTTTACTTAACACTTTACCTTTCGCAAGTGTAACACTCGCAGAACTCATTATTTTCTCCAAAGAACCCATCTCCATAATAACAAGAAATTTCTTCTCCAGGTTCAATATCTCTCAGAGCCTTCACACATGCTGTATCTCGACCAGTTGACACAAACTAAAATAAAAGTAACTCAGTAAGAAACTCACACCTGAAGCAAAAACAAAATACTTGAAGAAATTTTTTTTAATGCTTACCTTACAATTAGGTCTGCAATCTGAAAAATGTCCAAAAGATAAAGTCAATTAACTGTTGATAAGATCAGAAACACGAACAATTACAGAAATCTGAAATAAGCTTTCCATATAACTTTACAACTTTTGACAGGAGTTTAGATCTCAAGTTCAACTAAAGGAATATACATTTATTTTAATAAGTTTGTGGAAAAATTTCTATTTCAAATTCTCCTTTAAAGGAAGATAAAGATTTGACTGAGGTTGACGAGGCCATTCTAGCCGTTAGCAAGAACGCCCAACACTAGCGCCAACACCTTGGAAATACAGCTTACCATGGTTTATAAATGCAGCAGGACCCAGCCAGAGTTGAGCACAGTTTTTCCTTGTGGAATACATGACACTGAAGTCGTTTTCTCCATGTCTAAGTAGCATGTTCTCCTCAATTTCTGAAAGTTCGGCAATACAACCCACCAGTAATTCTATTTTGTCATTTCGTTTCCTATTTAAAATATGTGATGTGTTAAAAATTACTAGTAATTAAAAATAGTAAGGCTTCTTTTAATAAAATAACCCTGACAATAAATATCAGAAACTGAAAAGGCCTATACTTTAGTTAGCTCACTGGGATCCCCACCTGGCTATCCTTCTCTTCCACCTTGGAGCTCCACAGCCTTGTGCCATGGTTACTTGTGTACCCATCTTATTCCTGCAAGAGAACGGAAACTCAACCAGGACAGGGACTATGCCACCTATGTCTCTGAACTCCCTGGTGTGGTGTTTTGCAAGCAGAAAGTACTCAAATACTTGCAGCACTGAATTAAACTTTCTGACTGCTGGATGAATGAAGCAGGCAGGGACCAGTGGCAGTAAGAGTTATGAGGATCCGGAATTGTGGTGCCACTCTTTAGAGCACACCATCCACTAGGAATGTAATGCAAGCTAAATTTTCAATCTTAATTTTTTTAGCGGCCACATTAAGAAAGTTAAGTGAATATAGGTGAAATTACTTTAACAACATAATTTTATTTTATTTGAGACGGAGTCTCACTCTGTTGCCCAGGCTGAAGTTCAGTGGCGTGATCTCGGCTCACTGCAACCTCTGCCTCCTGGGTTCAAGCGATTCTCCTGCCTCAGCCTCCCAAGTAGCTGGGACTACAGGTGTGCACCACCATACCCAGCTAATTTTTTTTTGCATTTTTACTAGAGACGGGGTTTCACCATGTTAGCCAGGATGGTCTCGATCTCTTGACATCATGATCTGCCCACCTCGGCCTCCCAAAGTGCTGGGATTACAGGTGAGCCACTGTGCCTGGCCAACAATATATTTTAACCCAATATCCAAAATACGATTTCAGTAGGTAATATAAGAACCACGAATGGGAATAAAATTTAATATGAAATCTGGTGTGTATAGCACACTTACAGTGCTTCTCAATTCAGATTAGCCACATTTCAAGGACTCAAGGGCTGGTCGCTACTGTACTGGATGGCACAGCTCTAGGACCCTAGATCTCAAACCTACACACCCATCTGCAACACAGGCAGCCACACAATCCAACTAGCAGGCTTAATACATCCTGAGGTAAACGAGGCACATTTCATGTATGCACACTCACCCCAGAGGCCTGGCAATAAGGTTCTTTTACCTATTCCATTTTCAGATATCTGACCCCCAAAATTTTTGCTGTAGAAATATTGGAGGATGGGTACATAAGGAGCTACATGTCTTTCCTGGGAGATAGTACAGGGAACAGGCATGACAGGAAAGAAAATACAGTAGTATATATTCTCTTTCATCTGTAATTTTTATCCCTCTTAGCTGGGCTCAACTCCGATTTTTTTGAGATGGAGTCTCACTCTATTGCCCAGGCTGGAGTGCAGTGATGCGATCTCGGCTCACTGTAGCCTCTGTCTCCTGGGTTCAAGTGATTCTCCTGCTTCAGTCACCCAAGTAGCTAGGACTACAGGTGTGCGCCACCACGCCCAGCCAATTTTTGTATTTTTCGTAGAGACAGGGTTTCACCATGTTGGTCAGGCTGGTCTCGAACTCCTGACCTCAAGTGATCCACCTGCCTTGGCCTCCCAAAGTGCTGGAATTATAGGTGTGAGCCAACACCCCCCACCAACTCTACTACTTTTATTGAAGCTGGCATATATATATGTATTTTTAAGCAACTAGTGCTTTAGGGAGGTTTCCACCCATAAAACTAGGATCATTAAGACTTTAGCCCCAACCTTTCTTCTAGGCTAGTAGAAGACTGACTGTGGAAGCCAGGTTATCTAATAATGGTGTCCACAGCCCTTCAGCAACCACATCACTGAACAGGCATCCAGAGTCAACAAAGGGAAAATGAAAAGCAATTTGGCCTAGAGATGGGCTCTGGTTCAACTGAGACTTCTGATTTCCTGATTCTGACTCCAGTTGATGGGCCAAGGCAACGGCACTGCATTGGCTACCTCAGGCTAAACTCTGGCTTCATTCCTTACCATGCATTTCTTAGCACTTCAACAATAATTTAGAAGAGAACTTTAAATTAAAGGTTTATACTAGTAGAATAGTTACCACTCTTTTGTTGCAACTATTTTGGCTCCATTTTGTTCTGATGAGTATCTATTACATGGCAATATTTCAAATCCACTGTCAGTTGCAAACATTCGCAAATAAATAAATACCTAAAACAGAAAAAAAAAAAATTGATAATGACTTTAAATGGTATACCCTGCTAGACTTTCTTAGAGAATTATAAAAGCAAACCACCCGCAATGATGAAAAAAATGTAACATCTAGCCTGGGCAACATAGCGAGACTATTTCTCTATGAAAAAACATTAGCCAAGCATGGTGGCATGTACCTTTAGTGCCAGCTACTTGGGAGGCTGAGAGGAAGGATCACTTGAGACTGAGATGGAAGCTACAGTGAGCCATAATCAGGCCACTGCATTCCAGACTGGATGACAGAGCAAGACTCTGCCTCTAAAAAACAATAAAAAAAGTAAGATCATTAAGTAACAAACTTTATTGTTACTTAGGAGTTTTGAATGTCACAATTTTTCTGATTTTGCAACATTTGCACTACAGTAACTAGCTGAACACCTCTAACCAAAAAATTCAAAATCTTCCCATGAGCATTTCCTTTGAGCGTCATGTCAGCATTCAGAAAGTTTCAGATTTTGGAGCGTTTCAAATTTTGGGGTTAAGGGTACTCTCTCCGTATGAGTACCTAATGGTTTGTTTCCCTTAAGGCTCACAATGAATTTCACCTCTATATGACAAAGTTTTCTCTCCTTTTTTGGTTGTAGAGACAGGGTCTTGCTCTGTCTCCCAGGGCTGGAGCGCAGTGGCAAGATCATAGCTCCGTGCAGCCTCTAACTCCTGGGCATAAGCAATCCTTCTGGCTCTGCCTCCTGAGTAGCTGGAACTACAAACTACAAAGGTGTACACTACCATGCCTGGCTAATTTTTTTATTCTTATTATTTTAGAGATGGAGTCTTGCTATGTTGCCCAGGCTGGTCTCGAAGTCCTAGCCTTAAGCAATACTCCCTGCCTTAGCCTCCCAAAGTGCTGGGATTACAAGCATGAGCCACTGAGCCTGGCCCAGTTTTTTCTTTGGACTGTCATTCAAATGACTATGTGTTACAAGATCTTCAGACTGATTAGTTTTATGAAAAATAAACTTAAAATTTCAGTATTAACTAACATTTAGGGTTTCAATTTACTTCACTATTCTTACCCAAATAGGTTAGCAGCATCAGTCTTAATAAACTTACATGTTCTTTGAATAACTTCTCCTGCATTTTATTCTTGTTGAGAAAATAGTGCCGTGCCCATTCGCCTGAAGTCAAACATTTGAAGGCTTTCTCCAAGTGTTCATCTTTCTTAAAACGTTCAATTACTTCCTTTAGTTCTTCCTGCCTTCCTTTAATAGGCCGAAATCTGAAAGAAATCAAAATAATGAATGGGTTATCTGCCACAATCCTTGCACCACTGATCCATCTTAAGAGACCTTGAGAAAGAGCTAATACCCTAAAAACAGCCATGGTTATCAGAGCAAAGATCTAAGAGAAGAGAACAACAAACAATAGTCTTGACTACTACTATTCAAGTAATACTGATCACCTGGATACGCAACTTCTCTTTTTTCAATCTGTTATTTTAATATTTTTATTTCACTGTTATCTCATTAACTGTGAGGTGAGCAGATGATTCAAACAAAAGCTGTCTGATTCAGACTTACACTAGTTATCAACTTAGGGAGATATAAAATCAAAGCTCTAAAATACAGCACACCTAATTTAGAGTTAGAATGACAAGAATCTTTTTAAAACATGCAAAATCAAGCTGGAAGAGTGCCAGGCAATGAATTTCAGAAGTATGATGATGTAAACAAAACCATGCCATAGACAAAAACATTATGTACACAGTTAGAAAAACACCCCAAACCAAGTATTCCGACTGGCTTTGAAACACACCTTGATGTTCTAACCACCCATGTCAAAGTCACCTTTGATGACAGCATTCAGAGAACAAAACAAGTACAAGCAGTATAACTCTAGTGGTGAAACTGCTATACTGGTAATGTAAGAAAACTGATGGGGTAGAGTTTTATTTATTTTTTTTTTTGAGATGGAGTCTCACTCTGTGGCCCAGGCTGGAGTCGAGTGCAGTGGTGTGATCTTGGCTCACTGCAACCTCTGCCTCCCGTGTTCAAGCAATTCTCTTGCCTCAGCCTCCCATGTAGCTGGGATTATAGGTGTGCGCCACCATGCCCAGCTAATTTTTGTATTTTTAGTAGAGACCATGTTGGCCAGGCTGGTCTTGAACTCCTGACCTCAAGTCGTCTGCCCACCTCAGCCTCCCAAAGTGCTGGGATTACAGGTGTGAGCCACTGTGTCTGGCCTGCTGGGGTAGAACTGAAAATACTCCTATTGTAGAATCAGCCACAATGATGTCTTCAGAATATTATACCATTAGGTCTATATTAATGCACGATGCAGTCATGGTCCAAGCAAGACAATATTTGTGAACCCCTCATTCTAAAGCTGTGTTTTCAGTAAAACATGTACTATAAAGTTACTCACACTTAATTTCAAATTTTCTTTTCATGTCAATTTCATAAAGCTAATTCTCCCAACCAAAGTTTTTATTAAAAAAAAGTTTTATTTTATTTTCATAAAGCTAATTCTCCCCGGATTATGGCCAGGTGTGGTGGCTCTCGCCTATAATCCCAGCACTTTGGGAGGCCAAGGCAGGTGGATCACGAGGTCAGGAGATCAAGACCATCCTGGCCAACATGGTGAAACCCCTTCTCTACTAAAATGCAAAAAATTAGCCAGGCATGGTGGCACACGCCTGTAGTCCTAGCTACTCAGGAGGAGGCTGAGGCAGGGGAATTGCTTGAACCCGAGAGGCAAGTTTGGAGTGAGCCAAGATCACGCCACTGCACTTCAGCCTGGTGACAGAGTGAGACTCCGTCTCAAAACAAAACAAAACAAACAAAACAAAAATAAAACATCCAACAGAAAAAAGGAATCACAGATTGACATTCAAATAAAATACATTAAGAAAAAATATTAGTGGTTCAGGAGAAAAAAATATGTGTCTTACTCTGACATTTAAAATTGTACATTTCATAAACCTGAATATGCTAAAATTGAGAAGTAAGATGTAGCAAAGGAAGCATTCAGCAGAATTGTTTTCCTAGAGAAGCTATCATACATGCATTCATAGTATTTCAGTAAGATTTCAAGCCACAATATTTCATCAAGGATTATTAGGTGCTGTGTTGTGTATACAGTGGCATATGAAGTGCTATGGTGAAAAATACAAGAGAAGACATGGCCACTGTTCTTGAATGGAAAATGTAATTGGGACTAAAAGATATATATATGCATCAAATAATCAAGCAAGCCATCAATATGCAAATGCATGTTAATATGCTAAAAACTACATTGCTATAGCACCTAAAAGTATGGAAATTATAACCAGGGGGTCAAATGTACGTGGGAAAGGTTTAAGAAAAGCACATTACAGGCAGGGAAGAATCAAAAAGAAGGAAGAGTGAGGGGAAGTCTAAGCAGAAGATCTTAATAAAGCTGGATCCAAAGAGTTGACCAGGGTCAGCTAGTTAGCAATAATAAAGTGAAGTACCAGAATCAGGAAGAGGAAAGACATGAGGTCCTGAACAGCTATAATACTGTTTACTGCACAGGATCACTGGAAGACTTCAGGTATATTAATGCATACTGATCCTACCAGGAGCTTGCTAGCTACAGGCTCCAGTCATGTTTTGTTTTGTTTTAAATTCAGTAATCCTGAATTCTCACAACTATTAGCAGAACCATCTGAGAGTTCAAACATATCCTAAAGATAATACTGAATGAATGAATGGGGCTCTATTTTCCATTTTCAATCAACTGGTATACAAGCCTCTATAGACAGATAAATGCAAGTCCTTTAAAAAATTCAGAACATGGCCGGGCACGGTGGCTCAAGCCTGTAATCCCAGCACTTTGGGAGGCCGAGACGGGTGGATCACGAGGTCAGGAGATCGAGACCATCCTGGCTAACACGGTGAAACCCCGTCTCTACTAAAAAATACAAAAAACTAGCCGGGCGAGGTGGCGGGCGCCTGTAGTCCCAGTTACTCGGGAGGCTGAGGCGGGAGAATGGCGTGAACCCGGGAGGCGGAGCTTGCTGTGAGCTGAGATCCGGCCACTGCACTCCAGCCTGGGCGACAGAGCGAGACGTCTCAAAAAAAAAAAAAAAAAAAAAAAAAAAAAATTCAGAACATCTTACTAGGCTGTCGATATATGGTGTCAGAGAACCACCAAGAAAATAAAGAGCTGCAGAACTGGGAAAGCATCCACACATCCATACTAAACTACTTGCAGCCATCACAGTTGATTGTGTCAAGATGCCATCTCTAAGACATTCAACTGAAACCATTCTTGCTGCAATCCTACACTACATCGTTATTTGCATATGAAGGACAGATAAGACAACAAAGAAGCTCCCAGCTAAGGCATGACCCATCAAGCAATATGCAATATGGAATGGTGGGAAACAGATAACCCATGTTTTATGTGGCAATCAGAAAAGCAATAGTTCACTTTAAGCAAATGCAATAAATTATCCATGCCATTAAATGACAGGGCTACAAACGACAGAAAGGGCCAAGCTATCTTTACACGTTCAATGTGAAAGTGACCAATGGGAACATTATACAAAAATTAGTTATAGACCTGGAATGAAACTTGGCTATTTTTAATAGGCTTTATGTGTGTTCTATGCTTCCTGAAACAAGTTCATTCCTATCTAAAAATGCCTTCAGGTACCTTTAGTTTTGTTTACTTTTTATTCATAATGCCAAACAATTTATATGCCGAAAACCAACATAAAATAGTCAACTCTTGATTTAGTAGCATTCTGCCTACCTTCCCTGTGTTGACTTCTGTTTCCGCTTTCCTGACTTTATTGCCTCAAACATAAATAAAATCCCTGAAACTATCCCTTGCTACCCATAGCAAGAACCTCTATTTCACTGAAACTATAAGTTGCTGTCCCAAACCTGTTAAAACTTACTGTCACAGTTGGCTGCTATGGGCATGAAATGACAGTGAGGAAAAGGGGGAAGAAAATGGTTACAGGTGCAGACAGGCAGGAGATGAGACAGTTTTCAATAATCCTACAGAAGTATGTAAAAGTCAGCTGGCTGACAGTCCAAATCAAATCCCATTATAACAAATACCGTGGAAAATAGAAGTTAAGACTGTTACACCTATTAGGGCCGGTGCAAACGCACTGAGAACCTTAGGGGAATTTTTTTTTCCTATTATTGAACAGAAAAATACTTCTCTCCTTAACCACCATCACTCTAAATCTCCCACATAAACTGCATAAAACTATCCTTTTACTCTGGCACTTAAAGGCCAGATAATTTAGAACCACCCTTTTGTTCCACAAATGAGAAAAATAAGGCCCGACAAGGATCAGTAGATGGCCAGTGACTTAAGGCTGATGAAGGGAAGACCTAGGATTTACCCAGGCCTTTCTGGTTCCTGTTACATGACCTGGCTCAGGAAAGCCTTCCTCACATTGTTTCATGGTTAGAAGAGGATTTAACTTGCGTTTGCCATCGAGCATCAGCACTGGGTCCAGCCAGAGAAAGCTCTAGCTTGTATACTGACAATACAGTGGAAAGGATGGATGCAAATGTGAATTTTAAGATTTAGTATTTGGGTGGGTGGTGGGTGGCAAGGGAAGCAAGAAAAACAGGTATTCGGCATTTCCAAATCAATATGCCCCGTCCTCCCTCCCTTAACAGAAAATTTGTTACTTTAAATCAACCAAACATATCTATTCTTTCTCTTCTTACACTTCTGATCAATGGCTGGTATAAGAAAAACAAAAATGTCATTTACAATTGGTTATTAAAGGGGCAGGAAAAAAACATATGAATTCACACTCCCACACACCTGTTCCCCACTCTTTCCAGAGACTCACTTCCCAGGTTTTCTTGCTATTTGGTTTTTCTGTCTCCCCACTGTGGCAGTGAAGAAAAGTTGTAGACTGTATTAGCTGTGCTACTGTGCCCTTCATTAGCATGCACAATCAAAAGCTGACTGGAGGGGTGGGGAACAGGAAGGGGAACAGAAAAAAGGGAGACAGGGAAGGAGAGAGGAAGAGAGAAAAATGCTCAAATATTTAAGATATAAAATAAAACCATGAGGCAACATAGTGAACACATTTCCCCCTCTGAAGAAAGTTTAGCTGCAAATCGACAGTTTGTAGACGCTGAGCAAGTAGTCACAGAGCAGCTCTTCATTCCTTCTTGACCTGAAAATAAACAAGAACCAAAAACATACCTGGCTGAGTCCTGCAATCAGTGCTCAGCTAATCACATGGAGTGACTCCTGATCTTTTGATGAATGATTTGTTTCTCTTAAAATCACCCTGTTATGAAGTACAAGTGGTTTTTTAAAAAATACAACTATTATCAAACTACTTTAAAAGGTTTGTAAAATGTTCTAAAACTCTAATTTATGCTGACACTTCAACTTACTCAACATAAAAGAACATTTTAAAAGGCTGGAATGGGTTAGTCAGTATCTCATTGTTTGTAACACACACTACCTACCTCACAGGGTTGTTGTGAGAAAAACTGTCAGATTTTGAAAAATGCCTTGAGCTCCTCGAAGGAAAGGCGCTATATAAATGCAAAAACAAACAACAAAAATAAAAAGCTATTTGTATAATCTGTACTTGTAATTTCTAAACAGACTTACAATATTCGTTGTTGCAAAAATCTTTAAAACTCTGTGATACTTAAGAACTTTAAGATGCCACGGGTGGGCGTGGCGGGATAGAAGCCATGCTGCTGAAATTCTCTGCTTCCCATAGAATACACCTTACCATGAAGTTAGAAGCTTTGAAAACGTTCTTTACGGATTCTGGTCAAGCACTTAATTTTAAAGTGATATTTAAAGTGATTCATACTTTAACATCCAATAGTGGATATGAATAATCAAATACATATATAAGCAAAATAAAAATTAGATGGTTACAGCAGTAGAAAGATGAGTAAGGACTGTACAGGCTGACGTTCTGATTAGAAACACGAAGAAAAGTTCCAAAGAGAAGCTCAGTGTCCTGACTCCGCTGATGTTTAAATGCTGTCTCCTGCTCAGCTCACTGCTAGCCTGAGTCTCCTTCAGCCTCAAAAAGGGGGCATTACTGAAAGCACTGATCCCTTTCTTACAATATCCCGCTCCCACTCCATTTAAAAATCGGAAGTATAGGCCTGGCGCGGTGGCTCAAGCCTGTGATCCCAGCACTTTGGGAGGCCGAGACGGGCGGATCACGAGGTCAGGAGATCGAGACCATCCTGGCTAACATGGTGAAACCCCGTCTCTACTAAAAAATACAAAAAACTAGCCGGGCAACGTGGCGGGCGCCTGTAGTCCCAGCTGCTTGGGACGCTGAGGCAGGAGAATGGCCTAAACCCAGGAGGCGGAGTTTGCGGTGAGCTGAGATCCAGCCACTGCACTCCAGCCTGGGCGGCAGAGCGAGACTCCGTCTCAAAAAAAAAATAAAAAATAAATAAAAATCAGAAGTATAAACAACAACTATTTTTTTCTTGTTAAAAAGAAAAATTGGCCGGGCGCGGTGGCTCAAGCCTGTAATCCCAGCACTTTGGGAGGCCGAGACGGGCGGATCACGAGGTCAGGAGATCGAGACCATCCTGGATAACACGGTGAAACCCCGTCTCTATTAAGAAATACAAAAAACTAGCCGGGCGAGGTGGCGGGCGCCTGTAGTCCCAGCTACTCGGGAGGCTGAGGCCGGAGAATGGCGTAAACCCGGGAGGCGGAGCTTGCAGTGAGCTGAGATCTGGCCACTGCACTCCAGCCTGGGTGACAGAGCGAGACTCCGTCTCAAAAAAAAAAAAAAAAAAAAAAAAAGAAAAATTTAGGTTTCATAATTGACAAAAGTCAATTAAGTTCAAATTTCTCCCAAAAAATTGAAATTAGCATTTTGTTTGTACTATTTCTAAGTATTCACACTACAACTCTCGCTTGTTAGTAAATATAAGGATATATTAAGATTAAAACCTATGCACTCAAAACATAGCCAGTTTTGAAAATTATCCAATCATTAAACATCTACTGTTTCTTTTTCTTTTTTTTTTTTGAAAGTAAGAGTCTCACTCTGTTGCTCAGGTTGGAGTGCAGTGGTGTGATCTTGGCTCACTGCAACCTCCGCCTCCCAGGTTCAAGTTATTCTCCTGCCTCAAACTCTTGAGTAGCTGGGATTACAGGTGCACACCACCACGCCTGGATAATTTTTGTATTTTTAGTAGAAATGGGGTTTCACCATGTTGGTCAGGCTGGTCTCGAACACCTGACCTCGCGATCTACCTGCCTCGGCCTTCCAAAGTGCTGGAATTACAGGCATGAGCCAACACGCCCGGCCTAAACATCAACTGTTTCTAAACATTCTTCCTGTTGGTAGACTGAAAGAAGTAAAAGGAAGGCAGAAGAGTATAAAAAAGAGAAACTAAAAAGTGACAAATTACAGGTGCATAAACACGAACAAAGAGCGCACTATACAAGGAATATGTAGAGAGCTTAGAAATTAAAATCCAACAGCAGAATATCTTCTCGTCACTTCTTTTGCACCCCAAAGAGAGAGTCCATAAACTAGTAACTTGAGAGGTATTATCAGTTTTCCTTATATTCTAAATCCACATTCTAGTAAATTCTTGCTCAAAAGATGAAGAGCTAGAAGGGATAGTTTTATTTTCAAGTAAATTCACTAAGGTTAAATGAAAACATATATTTTTTACCAAGATTAACGTAAAGGTCATTAATAAAGTTTCTGTTCCCAAATATCAGTGTACACAAGAGTGTAAAAACACACATAAACCGAACACTCTGGTGGGAAGTGGACAGGATGTCCCCTGCACTGCCACACCAGCCTGAAGTGCTGGCATTGCTACGAACCCAGCCTGCTCTAACCAGGGAAGTAGAATCGTCTGTACCTCCACAGGTTATTTTAGGAACTGCATAATTAAATGTTGCACTAAAAAATATTTTAAAAATGGTTTCTTCTGCAAGTTTAACCAGATTTAATTTTAGATGCTTCAATTTCTATGGGGAAAAATCTTACGCACTGGATGCATTTTAATTTAGGAGTCCTCAGTTATAGTAATGTCTTGAGTTCTAAAAGTATTTGTGTGGTAATCCTGAAGTTTACATTTATGACTACATGGTTTTATGTGAGCCCTAGGAAACGCCTACTAATATTTTTAGCAACTTATCACATCACAACGAAACTGAGAGGCCAGATGGTTTAGGACCTAACTATTCCAAGTGTAGTCGGGGAGCTTGTTAGAAATGCAGAATCTCAGGCCCCACCCCAAAGCTGCTGAATCAGAACCTGCATTTCAACCAACTCCCAGGTGACTCTCACATAAACTAATTACGAGAAACAAGGGTATAGGAGGACTTTTATAGAAAATTGGAGTGTTTCCTTTTTTTTTTGTTTTTTTTGATATAGGGTTTCACTCTGTGGCCCAGGCTGGAGTGCAGTGGTGCGAATACAGCTCACTGCAGCCTCAAGCTCCTGGACTCAAGTGATCCTCCCACCTTGGCCTCCCAAAGTGCTGGGATTATAGGCATGAGCCACTGCAGCAGAAAACTGGAGTATTTACTATTGCAGATGCTAATAACAGGCAGCCTTCTGGAATACGGCATGGGGATTTTAGAGTACATGAAGTTCTGTCATAAGCCACTAAAATTTTCATTGTAATTTTTTTTTTTTTTTTTTTTTTGAGACTGAGTTTCACTCTTGTTGCCCAGGCTAGAGTGCAGTGGCATGATCTTGGCTCACCGCAACCTCCGCCTGCCGGGTTCAAGCAATTCTCCTGCTCTCAGCCTCCCAAGTAGCTGGGATTACAGGCATGCGCCACCACACCTGGCTAATTTTGTATTTCTAGTAGAGATGGGGTTTCTCCATGTTGGTCAGGCTGGTCTCGAACTCCCGACCTAAGGTGATCTGCCCACCTCAGCCTCCCAAAGTGCTGGGATTACAGGTGTGAGCCACTGCACCTGGCCCATTGTAATTCTGATGTAACACTTTCTAAAATGTTTTATATGCTTCCCTATCTTGATAATAAGGCATAATCAACATAACCTTCTTAATGACCCCAGGTCAAAATTCTGGGCCTTTGTGGTGACTTTCTGAATGCCACTAAACTATTGTGTCAGAGTGATTCATTCACACATTCACATTTCTTAACTCAGAAAAAAAAAAAAAAAAAGAAAAAAAAACACTGGGGGTGCTACAGGGTGACAAATATCAGCATCTTCTAGGAGAAGAATAAGCACTGGTCTCATGTTCAATGGGCAAAAAAAAAAAAAAAAAAGAAAATGGACTTAAAATAATGAAAATCAGTCTTTTTTTTTTTTTAAAGGTGGAGTCTCAATCTGTTGCCCAGGCTGGAGTGCAGTGGCATGATCCCGGCTCACTGCAACTTCCACCTCCCAGGTTCAAGGGATTCTCCTGCTTCAGTCTTCTGAGTAGCTGGGACTACAGGTGCATGCGGCCACATGCAGCTATTTTGTATTTTTAGTAGAGATGGGGTTTCAGCATGTTGGCCAGGCTAGGCTCGAACTCCTGAGTTCAGGTGATCCACCCGCCTCGGCCTCCCAAAGTGCTGGGATTACAGGCGTGAGCCACTGCGCCCAGCCCTGTATCTTTTCTTTTGAGACAGTCTCACTTTGTTGCCCAGGCTGGAGGGCAGTGGTGTAATCTTGGCTCACTGCAACCTCTGTCTCCTGGGTTCATGTGATTCTCCTGCCTCAGCCTTCTGAGTAGCCAGGACTACAGGCGTGCACCACCACGCCCAGCTAAATTTTTGTATTTTTAGTAGAGATCGGATTTCACCATGTTGGCCAGGCTGGTCTCGAACTCCTGACCTCTGGTGATCCACCCAGCTCGGCCTCCCAAAGTGCTGAGATTACAGGCATGAGTCACTGCGTTCAGCCTGGATCTTAATCAATCAGGGCATCTAATGGCAGTCATTTGGCAGGGAACTGTTTAAATAGTCTCCCAACTCCATTTCCAATATTTCACACTTCATTTTAGTAGGTAAAGACATATGATAGAAAATTTTATGGCCAGGCACAGTGGCTCATGCCTATAATCCTAGCACTTTGGGAGGCCAAGGCAGGCGGATCACCTGAGGTCAGGAGTTCGAGACCAGCCTGGTCAACATGGTGAAACCTTGTCTACACTAAAAATACAAAAATTTGCTGGGTGCAGTGGCGCAAGCCTGTAATCCCAGCTACTTGGGAAGTTGAGGCAGGAAAATCACTTGAACACAGAAGGTGAAGGTTGCAGTGAGCTGAGATAATGCCACTGCACTCCAGCCTGGGCAACAGAGTGAGACTCTCTCTAAAAAAGAAAAAAAAGAAAAAAAAATTGTGAAAAAAACAAAAGCACGTTTTTAGCTGAATTACTTCTTTTGGACTTAGACTATAATTGGTAAGTGAAGCATATATAGTAAGTGAAGCATATAGTATCTTAATCTAGCAAGGGATAAAATTAAAAGGGGGGAAACAGGACACAAGACTTTCCTCCAATTACCTGTACTCACCAATTTCTACCTCTCCCAACTACTGATCAGTGACTATCTACCTGGGTATCAAGATCCCCCAGGGTTGCCACTGAAATTGGAGCTATATAATAACCCCAGTCTGGGTATGATGGAGATGAACTAGCTCTATCTTCTAAATCTCTGCTGTTATGCTTTCCCACCACACTAAAAAACCCTTTGCCATAGAAGTTAAGAGATAAAGCATAAAGCAAAGTTGCAAAGTTCTGACCTGTTTGGTGGCAGAAACATTTGTGAAATGATCTAATGGTCTTTTTTGAGGGAGAAATGATATTTAAGAGAATTAGAGAGAGACCTCAGCTGTTAAAACATGACAGATTTCAAGATTAATGTAATAATGTTTTTTATATACAGCATTTGGTACTCAAACACTTACACATCCACTTTCTTACCTGTATACTGAATATAAACATGTCTTTAAAACTATTCACTCTTAACAATGATTAGCTGAATCCCAAAGATTAAACATGATGACAAAATTTCCCATCTCTACAGAGACAATGTGTAAGAGAAAAGTCTATGATAAAATCAAGAAAAAAAGGGACGTACCCTACTTTAATTGGAAACAATCATACATTTTCAAGGTTTTATAGGATGCTTGTCAGATTTTTCTTTTCGGTAAGATAACTGTCATCACTTTTTTTTTTTTGAGATGGAGTTTCACTCTTGTTGCCCAGGCTGGAGTGCAATGGCATGATCTCGGCTCACTGCAACCTCTGCCTCCCGGGTTCAAGTGATTCTCCTGCCTCAGCCTCCCAAGCAGCTGGGATTACAGGCGTGCACCACCATGCCCGGCTAATTTTTTCTGTACTTTTAGTAGAGACGGGGTTTCACCGTGTTGGTCAGGCTGGTCTCAAACTCCTGACCTCAGGTGATCCACCCACCTCGGCCTCTCAAAGCGTGGGGATTACCGGCGTGAGCCACTGCGCCCGGCATCATCAACTTTTAAAATAGAACATGAGAATGCTCCTCCAGCTTTATATGTTGATAGAAATGTTCTGAGGTAAAATAAGAACACAGAGTTAGAACTGACAAGATTCCTGGAGTCTTGTTCTCTGCTTCTCTTGGCTCACACACAGAAAAACCCTTCCACTGCAAAGAACTTTCCTTTACTGTCATTTTAAATTTTGAGCAAAAGTAAAATTAGCCATCTACGTTCTTGAATTCAACATCATCATCTGTTCCATTCAGGATAAAGACTGAAAATTACCTAGTATTCATTTTGTGTGTTTGAAAACCTAAATAGGGATCAAGAACCAAACTGGTTGCTAGGTCATCATTTTCACAGAGTTCCTTGGCGGACATTCCAGAAGATGGTACATAGCGACTCTGTCCTTCAAATCCCGAGTTACCATTACCTGTGAAAAGCAAAAGCAAGAAAAATTACTCAAATTGAAAACTACTTAAATCTGCCTTAAAAATTCTTTAGCCGCACCGACCATTCAAGCTGGTAATAAAGAACTGAAAAATCAATCAGTTTTAGTAATTAAGAATTTAATAACCTTTGCATAAGACAGAAAACCAAATGCAGTAAACCATCTCCGTTACTGAGAGTATTTTGATTAGCAGGTAGTAATAGCAGGTTCCAAAGGTTCCCAAGAACAGGGTCTGCGTAGTTGTGAAAATTTGGTTCAAATGCTTGGCTCTCCCCCACCCCCTTCTCTCCAAGGAACACTGAGAAACAGGGGACAGGAGGATGTTCACTATTTAACAAGTCAGTACACAGGGCCATTACAGATAGGACTGGGGTGAAAAGGCAAGAGGAACACAAGATAGTTTTTGCAAGAAGCGCCAGAACTCCAGATCTCAAGTATCAAAAGGAATCTCATGAAGTTCGGCTTCCTGCTTTTGGGCAGGTGAATGATTATTATCCTCACTTTGCAGGAAACTGAGGCACAGACAAAAAGAAACTTGCCAACAATTCCAGAGCTGGGTAGTCGAAGTGGGGAAAGAAGTAGAGAGAGAATGACAGACCTATTTCTACTGACCTCTGTTTGAAGCAATTTTGAATGAATGGATAAAAATAGAGACTCAAATATGTAACTGAAATAATTGGGTTTAACTGTGGAAGAAAAGCAATGTAAAGAAGGAAACGAAGGCCAAGTTATAAGAAGTTTCATCAGAGTTGATTAAGTTTGATGTATGTGCCACTGACAGTCCTTCCATGGACTTAGCACATAGTTTACGGAGGACAACAGCAATATAACGTTCAGGCTCTCAAAACCAAAATGGGGAAGAATGAAACACAGAGTAAAGTTTAACCTTTTCATCTACTTTTTCACAGAACAAATAGTTAAATGTAAGTTCCTGCCAAGGGCAGACATATGATTCTGCAATCAAATTATTTGCATGGAGCTATGTGAAAAGCTATCAACGTTAAATTTTTTGTAACAGCATAATAGCTTTATTGAAATACAATTCACAAATGATACAACTCACTTTTTTTTTTTTTTTTTTTAAAGACAGGGTCTTGCTCTGTCACCCAGCCTGGAGTACAGTGGCGTGATCACAGCTCACCGCAGCCTCGAATACCTGGGCTCAAGGAATCATCCTGCCTCAGCCTCCCTAGTAGCTGAGACCACAGGCATGCATCACCAAACCTGGTTAATTTTTGTATTTTTTTGTAAAAATGGGGTCTCACCATATTGTCCAGGCTGGTCTCGAACTCCTGGGCTCAAGCCATCCTCCTGCCTCAGCCTCCCAAACTGCTGGGATTACAGGCATGAGCCACCAAGCCCAGTCTTTTTTTCACACAGGCATTTACAAGTATAAATTTCCCTCTAAATCACTGCTTTGGCTGCATCCTATAAATTTTAGTACGTTTTATCTTTCTTTTTATTCACCTCAAAATGTTTTCTGATTTCCTTTTTGATTTCTTCTTTGACCCACTGATTACTTAGAAGTGTGTTTCATTTCTACATATTTGTGAAATTCCCAAATTTCCTTGTTAATTTCTAATTTTCCTCCATTGAAGTCACAGAACATAACTTTTATTATTTCAATCCTTTTAAGTTTATTGAAGCTTGTTATACGGTCTAGCATATGGTCTATCCTGGAGAATGTTGCACTTGCACTTGAGATGAATGTGTATTCTGATGAGGTTCTAAAGATGTCTGTTAGCTCTCATTGGTTTACAGTGTTAAGCTGTTCTACTCATTATTAAAAGTGGCGTATCAAAGTCTCCAAATTATTGCTGAATTGTTGATTTTTCCCTTCAATTTTGTCAGTTTTTGTTTCCTGTATCTTAAGGCTCTGCTGCTGGGAAAGTCACTCACTGTATCTGAGATGGGGCACTGCTCTGTGCTCTCCCATTTCTCCTCATCGCTGGCTCTCTTTCTGCACCATTCTGGCCCAATAACATTCAGTGTAAGGCTATGTTATCGTCACACTCCGGTTTTCCCAACGTAGCCTTCTATATTTATCTATGCTTGGTAAAGTGTAACCAACGTAATGGCCATTTTCTTTTTTTGAGACGGAGTCTTGCTCTGTCGCCCAGTGGCGCAATCTCGGCTCACTGCAAGCTCTGCCTCCAGGGTTCATGCCATTCTTCTGCCTCAGTCTCCCAAGTAGTTGGGACTACAGGTGCCTGCCACCACGCCCGGCTAATTTTTTATTTTTTAATTATTTATTTATTTATTTTTTTGAGACGGAGTCTCGCTCTGTCGCCCAGGCTGGAGTGCAGTGGCCGGATCTCAGCTCACTTCAAGCTCCGCCTCCCGGGTCTACGCCATTCTCCTGCCTCAGCCTCCCAAGTAGCTGAGACTACAGGCGCCCGCCACCTCGCCTGGCTAGTTTTTTCTATTTTTTTTTAGTAGTGACAAGGTTTCACCGTGTTAGCCAGGCTGGTCTCGATCTCCCGACCTCGTGATCCGCCCGTCTTGGCCTCCCAAAGTGCTGGGATTACAGGCTTGAGCCACCGCGCCCGGCCAATTTTTTATATTTTTAGTAGAGACAGGGTTTCACCATGTTAGCCAGGATCGTCTCGATCTCCTGACCTTGTGATCCACCCACCCTGGCCTCCCAAAGTGCTGGGATTACAGGCGTGAGCCACCACACTCAGCCTGTAATGGCCATTTCTAAACTTTTTTGTTTGTTTTTGAGACAAGAGTCTCGTTTTTTTGTCCATGCTGGAGTGCAGTTGTGTGATCTCGGCGCACTGCAACCTCTAACTCCTGGGCTCAAGTGATCTCTCCAACCTCAGCTTCTCAAAGTAGCTGGGACCACAGGTGTGCAACACCATGACTGGCTAATTTTTCTGTAGACACAGTATTTTTCGTAGACATGGTGTTTCACCACGTTGCCCAGGCTGGTCTCAAACTCCTGGACTCAAGAAAATCCATTCACCTTGGACTCCTAAAGTGCCGAGATTACAGGTGTGAGCTACCATGCCCAGATGCATTTTCTAAATTCTTGTGTATCTATAACAATTCAACTAATTAAAACCGTTTTGCACTATGATACACAAAAGGAGGCCAACAGTGATTTGCTAAAAAGCTTAAGATATGCCTAGTTTACCGACCAGAATGAATACACTCTGATGTGATCACTGTGTTTCTCAATTCTTCACGTTCACGCTAGCTACTAAGGAGTGAGGCAGGACAAGGGTGCATGCGGCCAGCAGCCTCAGGAGTGAGTGGTGTCCATGCAGAGGACTAACTCATTCGGTCTTGCCTCTTCCTACTCTTGTCCTGAGCAGGAATTCTGTCTGGTTTCTACAGCAACAGTGACCTGATCTGAAATGGAAAGGTTAAGGGTAGCCTGGGCCCAATGAGTTGCATAAACCCTAAAAGGTAAGAAGGAAATCAATCAGAACTGGATTCAATCTGAAACTACAGAAAAACCACAGGCTAATCCAAATCCCTGGAAACAGGCCAACGCCAATCTGAATTAAGGATATTCAAAAGTGGCTAGATTCATGTTAGAAAAAGAAGAAAAACCGTCCTCTTTAACATGACATACATTTGGACATATAGCTGCCTAGTTAGGTATACACTTGTCCTCAGTCATTTTACTACTTTTAGAGGAACTACGAAATACGCACCAAATCCACAACTTCCTGAACCCTTAAAAGCAGCCTCTTTCCCACCAAGAGGTATAGAGGAAATAAAGTAACTTATCAGCAGTGTTTCACTGTCAGGATGAACAACTGTCTACCCTGTATAAATAGAATAAATTGCTACGATTTGTGAGGCTGCCCTAAAGCAGTCAGTTCTATCCATCCTCCATTCTACTTACGTAAATTACATAAGTAGAATTAAATAAGTTGGCATCATTATTCATATTATTCCATGAAACATTTGTGGAAATTAGCAAAGAAGTACATACCTATACTTACATCTATTAAAAAAATACAGGTTAACCTGTAAGAAGTTCAATTAAAATTTTAAAAATTTAATAAGACATATCAACCATTCAGGTATAAATTCTACAAAATATAAAGTAAGAGAAAAGCATGATTAAAATAATTATATGAAGCATTAAACTTGAGTTTTATATATTGTTTGATGAGAATAAAAATTGACACAACTTTGAGAGTAAAAAGACTATATTGTTAATTATGAAAATGCAAAAAATTATTTAAGACAAAAGAAAACAGAATATACATTACAAACTAGAAAGAATTACTACCCCATATCACAATTAGAACATTGAAGGTTTAAGTGTGTACATACATCTGCTCGACCTCCTCTCGACTGCATTTTTGCCAGCCTTCAGGGTGTCCTTCCCCGTGTGCTGTAATTTTGATTGATTCTGCTGATGGTCATTAGACAACTTGCCTCCATTTCTCCTGCCATTCACCACCATGTTCTTGGATTCTCCCAACCACTTCATACCCACAGACAGCCTGACCCAGGTGCATTTAGTCACTCTCTTCAAATAGCTTAGAGAATACTTTCAATGTTCTCTCCTAACAGAAACAAAATATGAAAAACAAAACAAAATGGGGAGGTAAATACATGAAAGATCATGCTAAACAGACCCTTGAGAAAGATATATAATATTAAAAGGACAGTCATTCACAGCATAATGATGTTTTGGTCAATGACAGACCACATAAACAATGGTGGTTCCATAAGATTATAACAGAGCTGAACATACACTTCATAAAATTCGTATTGCCTAGTATTTACTATATTATATTTTTTATTGTTATTTTAGAGTATATTCCTTCTACTTTTTTTTTAAGTTAACTATAAAACAGCCCCAGGCAGGTTATTCAAGAGCATTCCAGAGGAAGGCACTGTTATCACAGGAGATGACAGCTCCATGCATGTTACTGCCCCTGAAGACGCTCCAGTGGTACAAGATATAGAGGGAGAAGACAGTGATATGGATAATCCTGACCCTGTGTGGGCTGAAGCTAACATGTGGCCTGTGTCTGTTTTTAATAAAAACATTAAAAAATTAAAAGTAGGAAAAAGTTTATAGAATAAAGATATTTTAAAAAGAATATAGTTGGGCATGGTGGCTCATGCCTGTAATCCCAGCACTTTGGGAGGCCATGGCAGGCAGACTGCTTGAGTCCAGAAGTTGAGACCAGCCTGGGCAACATGGCAAGACCCTGCCTCTACAGAACATAAAAAAGTGAGCCAGGCATAGTGCTGCGTGAGCCTGTGGTTCCAGCTACTTGAAAGGCTGAGATGGGAGGTCACGCCTGCAGGGAAGCCATGATTGCAACACTGCACTCCAGCCTGGGTGACAGAGCAACCCTGTCTCCCAAAAAGAAAAGAAAAGAATAAGTGTATTTTTGTGTCTTTTTGTCTGTTTTTTGAGACAGTCTCACTCTATGGCCCAGGTTGGAGTGCAGTAGCATGATTATGGCTCACTACAGCCTCAAATTCCAGGGCTCAACCCATCTTCCCACTCAGCCTCTCAAGTAGCTAGGACTACAGGCAGGAGCCACCACATCCAGTTCATTTTAAAACTCTTTTTTTTTTTTTTTTTTAGAGACGGGGTCTCACTATGTTGCCCAGACTGGTCTCCAACTCCTGGCCTCAAGCAATCCCTCCACCTTGGCCTCCCAATGTTTTGGGATTACAGGTATGAGCCACTGTGCTTGCTAAGAAAGAATATACATTCATTTATTTGAGACAGGGCCTTGCTCTGTCGCTCAGGCTAGAGTGCAGTGGCACCATCTCTGCTCACTGCAACCTCCACCTCCCAGGTTCAAGCGATTCTTCTGCCTCAGTCTCCTGAGTAAGTGGGATTACAAGTGTGTGCCACCACACCTGGCTAATTTTTGTATTTTTCGTAGAGATGGGGTTTTACCATGTTGGCTAGGCTGCTCTTGAACTCCCAACCTCAAGTGATCCACCTGCCTCGGCCTCCCAAAGTGCTGGGATTACAGGCGTGAGCCACTGCGTGTGGCCTGAACATATTTTTGTATAGCTGTATGTGTTTGTATTTTAAGCCAAGTGTTACCATAAAAGAGTCAGAAAGTTAAAAAAAAAAAAAAACTTTATAAAGTAAAACAGTTACAACAAACTAAGGTTAATTATTAAAGAAACATTTCAAAATAAATTTAGTGTAGCCTAAGTGTACAGTGTTCACAGAGTCTACAGTAGTACATATGTACTAGGTCTACACAATTACTCACCACTCACTCACTCACCCAGAGAAACTTCAAATCCTGCAATCTCCATTCATAGGAAGTACCCTTTACAGGTGTACCATTTTAAAATCTTTTATTCTGTATTTTTACTGTACCTTTTTTATGTTTATGTGTGTTTAGATAACAACACTGTTACCAGTGACTACAGTAGTCAGTACAGTAACATGCTGGACAGGTTAGTACCCTACAAGCAACGGCCCGGGTGTGTAGTAGGCTAGACTACCTAGGTTTGTGTAAGTATACTCTATGATATCTGCAAGGCAACAAAACCGCCTACCCTCACATTTCTAGAATGTGTCCCTGAGACACACTCTATGAGTGCCCTCTATGATATCTGCATGATGACGAAATCAACTAACCTCACATTTCTCAGAATGTGTGATATCCCTGTCACTAAACAATGCATGACTATAATTTAATAAATGATGTCTCTGCTCTTTAAAGACAATCTTGGCTCTCCCCAGTCATATGATGCCTGCTCAGGAATACAGTGGCCCCAGACTGAGCAGAATGTAGACAGAAGGTAGGGGCTCATTCTGACTTGTTCCTTGCTTGTGATTAGAATAGTACTGACAAACAGCAGGTGCTCAACAAATATTTCTTTCAGTAAACAGTAAGAACTGTCTTTGCTCCTTATTATACTGATATCTAGGTACAGCTCTATCATCTGCTCAAATCACAGGTTTTGGTAATGCTCTGAACTGGGTGAGTAAACTACATGGAAGTTACTTATCTCCTTTGTTCCAAGGCAAGCTTAGGAAAAGGCATCTATGCTAAGCTTTGTCCATCACAGTAAGAGACTCCTAACTGTTACGCTGGCTACTCATCACCACAAACAAAACTGAGCAGACGGACAAGAGTAAGGAAAGTAAAGGACTCTGTATCTTTTTGTTGTTGTTACTTTGAATTCACTGTTCTAGATATTTAAGAAACCAATACTCAGATATCAAAGTAGTGCCCATCTGGAAATGTCTACCTTATCATTCCTTCACAATGGCAACAAAACTGAGAAGCTACTGTATTTGGTAATATAAATGTATCCCTTACTATCTGAATTTGGGAACCGATTGATATGAATAGTGGGGGATGCTTGTAATTTATAATGACATTTGGAAATGAGGATATTATACACTGCATTCATTACTAACGGAATGAGAAAAAGGATGACCATGATCCCACCTCATTAAGGAATTATGTGTTAGTGTAAGTCAGACTAAAAAGGCCCTACGATAAAGTGCAAAAATACAGAACTTCAGAGCCAGAGCTGCCTTAACATCACCAGTGTGACGCCTTCAATTTACAAACAAAACTGAGACCACATGCCTGAAGCCACATGATCCGCCCGCAGCAGTCTCATGAGTAAAACCCAGCACTGCTGCCCAACAAATTCTCAACTACACCAGACGCAGGTCAATTTCCTTTCCACAAACACATAGAAAAGTACAAATGATAAATTACCTTGAAGTATTCACAAAAATACATGCCTGGACATACCTTTAATGATACTCAACACAAACACAAAACATGAATTTTTACTTGATCTCAGATCTCTTTCCTGTTACAGGAATATCTGTGTGAGTTCACTGGAGGGTAAGACGTGCATGTGAGCAGCATGCTTAGGGGAATGGCAAAAAAGAAAATCTGATCAATGCTGAAGACAACTTTACAATTGTTTTCTAACATGAATTTTTCTTTTGGTTCCCTCACTGTTTAAGTTCAATTATAGTATTTAACTTTTACAGTGCCTTTTGATTTTTCTTGTAGGTGTCACTAAATAGTCTTGTAGCTATTCTACATCAGTTATAAGGATTTTTCAATTATTAAATTTTACCAAATTTAACATTAAAACTGCTCATTAATGATCATGTATGTTACACTTAGGAGAAAAGGCGTAGAACTCAACAGCAATATACCTTTTTTTTTTTTTTTTTCAAGGAGACAGGGTCTTGCTCTGTCACCCAGGTTTGAGTGCAGTGAAGTGATCATGGCTCACTGCGGCCTCAAAGTCCTAGGCTCAAGCGATCCTCCGCCTCAGCCTCCCAAAGTGTTAGGATTACCAGCATGAGCCACCACACTCAGTAAGAGCAGTATATTTTTGAGGTATAAAGTACAAAGAAAGCTTGAGAAAAAGAGCAATGGGTGGTCCATTGCGAGTCTTGGATCTTGGATCCCAGCAGTTTTGCACAACACTGTTATCTACGGACTCTAAAATGGACTTCATTTAAAGAGACCCATGGGGCCGGGCGCAGTGGCTCAAGCCTGTAATCCCAGCACTTTGGGAGGCCGAGACGGGTGGATCACGAGGTCAGGAGATCGAGACCATCCTGGCTAACATGGTGAAACCCCATCTCTACTAAAAAAATACAAAAAACTAGCCGGGCGAGGTGGCAGGCGCCTGTGGTCCCAGCTACTCAGGAGGCTGAGGCAGGAGAATGGCGTGGACCCGGGAGGCGGAGCTTGCAGTGAGCTGAGATCCGGTCACTGCACTCCAGCCTGGGTGACAGAGTGAGACTCCGTCTCAAAAAAAAAAAAAAAAAAAAAAAGAAACCCATGGAACAGTAACAGAAACATAAAACAATATGAATTGTGGCATTTGAATCCTAGCACTTGGGGAGAGCATCAAGTACCACTTTTTTTTTTTTTTTTTTTGAGACAGAGTCTCGCTCTGTTGCCCAGGCTGGACTGCAGTGTCCGCAATCTTGGCTCACTGCAACCTCCGCCTCCCAGGTTCGCTATTCTCATGACTCAGCCTCCCAAGTAGCTGGAATTACAGGTGTGCACCACCATGCCTGCCTAATTTTTGTATTTTTTAGTAGAGACAGGGTTTCACCATGTTGGCCAGACTGGTCTTGAACTCCTGGCCACAAGCTATCCTCCCACCTTGGCCTCCCAGTGCTAGGATTTCAGGTATGAGCCACCATGCCCGGCCAAGGATTCAAAAATTATAGCCTACCATCACAATGCATTCAAAATTTGAGTTTGAATAACCTCATCAAGACTTACATCTCTAAAAGCTTCAAGTTTCACCTGCATTAAAGTTCTTCATCGAGCCATCTCACAAAAATAAAAGCTTAAAGGGACTAAAATTCGTGACTACATTCCATTTTATTTCCCTTCCTCAGTTTTCTTCAATTTCCTTGACCTCTAGGGTCTTTCATATTACTTATGTTCCTTTAGACAAGAGCCAAAGAAACAGCACTTTCTGAAAAAATGGATGTTCTGTGACAGTAAGCTTTCATTGATAGAGAAGCATAAACTTGGCATGATAAATTTAGAATTAGGTTTTTTGTTGTATCCTATAAAAAGCTGCATTAACAACAAGCAAATGGGCCAGGTGGTGGCTCATGCCTATAATCTTGGCTCTTTGGGAGACCAAGGCAAGAGGACTGCTTGAGGCCAGGAGTTTGAGACCAGCCTGGGCAACACAGCAAGACCTCAATGCTACTAAAAGTAAAAATTAAAAAATTAGCCAAAGATGGTAGTCACAGCTACTCATGAGGCTGAAGTGGGAGGATGGCTGCGGCCCAGGAAATTGGAGATGCAGTGAGCCATGAGCATGCCATTACACTGCAGCCTGGACGACAGAGTGAAAAAAAAGAAAATGATGAAGTGGTAAATGTATATAAATGTATTTTACATTTCAAGTTAGAGTATACTCTCAGAAGCTATGTGGTTTAGAGAAAACAGACCTCAACAAAAGTTGAGGGCTCCTATCCTACCTCTGTCTCTTACTAGGCAGTTGGTAATTGGGAAAGTCACTTAACCTCTCTGAACACCATCTCTTTGCCTAATTCCTTAAGTCCCAGTTCAGTGTTCACATCCTCTAGGAAGTGTTCCTTGACCTTCACTGCCAAATCTAGTTATATATTTATGCTACAAAACTTAGGTGAAAGCCCTTATGTGATTATATTGTTTAAGAGTCTGCTTCCTTAATTAAGAGTTCCGAACGTTGAGAACCTATTTTTCTTATCTCTGGCCCTAGTGTATCTAGTATACCACACAGTATATCCTAGAGGCACTCAACTAATGAAATAAATAGGCTGTAATCTAAACTGCATCATAGAAACTATATTTCTGCATTTAAAAAAACCTGTAAATTAAAGATACTGCCTGACCTCTTCAAATCCTCTCCTTTCTCAAGATGTCCATGGTGTTAAAGGGGGTGAGAGAAGCTCCTGCACAGATAAAAATAGGGCAGGAATCACAGCAGATACCACCACTAAGTTCCCTACCACTTGCCATTATACTTTCTGGTTTACTCCCTAGTCCTTGACCCTCCAGAAAAAAGAACCAGGACCAGGAAAAGTGCTTTTGGTCCTTTAGGAAATCATCTGTAGAATGCGATGTTTAACACACAACTTACAGATAATGATGTAATAATGTATTTTTAGACTTCTCAGGAGTCCTAATATTCCTCAAAAATAAGACATGAAGCATAATTACATGAAATAGAAATTAAATATATGGAATAGAAAGACTATCCATGGAGAGTCTTTTTTTTTTTTTTTTTTGAGACAGAGTCTGGCACTGTCCCCAAGTTAGAGTGCAGTGGCGTGATCTCGGCTCACTGCAACCTCCATCTCCTGCGTTCAAGCGATTATCCTGCCTCAGCCTCCCGAGTAGCTGAGACTACAGGTGCGTGCCACCACACCCAGCTAATTTTTTTTGGTATTTTAGTAGAGACGGGGTTTCACCATGTTGGCCAGGATGGTCTCGATCTCCTGACCTCGTGATCTGCCTGTCTCGGCCTCCCAAAGTCCTGGGATTACAGGCGTGAGCCACTGTGCCTGGCCATGGAAAGTCTTTAAGTCTCAACCAAGACGTCCACTCGAGAGAGAGAAAGCAGAAAATCTGGGGATGAGGCCCAGCAATCCGTGTTGTAATAAGACCTCCAGGTGATTCAAGCTCCAGTGTGAGAGCTATTGCTCTAATTTACTCATTCATTCATTTTATCATGTTAGGGCTAAGAATAGATACAAAATTTTTAAAAAAAACTATGGAATAAAAAATTAAGGAAATTATAATATATCAACCAAACATTTTTCTGAGAATTAGGAAAGGTTCACCAATAAATCACTTTAGTAATAGCAAACTTTGGCTCAATTCATGGAACACAGACTGAGACCCACTCTAATGTATACATAATTTAAACTAAATGTGGGTTAATGATCCAAACTGGAACAAATCTGTGCCCTCGGGTCTCATTTATATTGTGGTCAACTGATATTATTTGAACCCAAAGTACTTTAATGTAACAGGCACTTCTGTCAATCACAGAACATGGCTAAATTTCACTAGTATGAATGCACTGGCACATCTCTGGATGTAGCCTAGCAGAGATTCTCCACATGTCCATATGATAAAAGCTATCCAAAGACCTTTCTTTTTTTTTTTTTTTTTTTTTGAGATGGAGTCTCACTTTGTTGCCCAGGCTGGAGTGCAGTGGTGCCATCTCCGCTCACTGCAAGCTCCGCCTCCTGGGTTCACGCCATTCTCCTGCCTCAGCCTCCCGAGTAGCTGGGACTATAGGCGCCCGCCACCACGCCTGGCTAATTTTTTGTATTTTTAGTACAGATGGGGTTTCACCGTGTTAGGCAGGATGGTCTCGATCTTCTGACCTCGTGATCTGCCCGCCTCGGCCTCCCAAAGTGCTGGGATTACAGGCGTGAGCCACCGTGCCTGACCCCAAAGATCTTTCTTAAGCTGATAAATGAAACATTTGTAAAAACAATTCTAATGAAGCTATCAATAATTTGGGGGCTATTTAAAAAAATTTTTAGCTCAAAATGAATACATATTCTACTAATGATCCGGTCTTCATTTGTTCTGCCCTCCTAAGTGTGCAATCTGTTCTTGCTGGCAAGATCTTCCCTCTAAGGCTGCACACTTACACATTAAAGGTAGTGACAGGATTTTAAAAAGCTAACACACGTCAATACCGTAGTAGAGTACAGACAAATAGGGGGTGAAAACAGTGGGTAGAGGCCAGACGCAGTGGCTCACGCCTGTAATCCCAGCACTTTAGGAGGCCAAGGCGGGCGGATCGCCTGAGGTCAGGAATTTGAGACCACCCTGGACAACACGGTGAAACCCCGTCGCTGCTAAAAATACAAAAATTAGCCAGGCATGGTGGCGCACGCCTGTAATCCCAGCTACTCAGGAGGCTGAGGCAGGAGAATAGCTTTAACCCGGGAGGCAGAGGTTGCACTGAGCCAAGGCTGTGCCACTGCACTCCATCCAACCTGGGCGACACAGTGAGACTGTGTCTCAAAAGAAGAAAGAAAACTGAAACAAAACACCGGGTGGATAGCAAAGCCTAAAATAGTTCATGGCTACCACAGAGGTGCCCCCTCCCAACAAACAAACAAGGGTGCAGACTTCCATGGAACATAGCTGGCTCACGTGGAAATGTCCCACGGTCATGGTTTGGCTGACACACTCGGAGCTCATTAGCCACTGACTACATTTAGAAGTAAAAATTGCCGCCGGGCGCGGTGGCTCACGCCTGTAATCCCAGCACTTTGGGAGGCCGAGGTGGGCGGATCACGAGGTCAGGAGATCGAGACCATCCTGGCTAACACGGTGAAACCCCGTCTCTACTAAAAATACAAAAAACTAGCCGGGCGTGGTGGCAGCGCCTGTAGTCCCAGCTACTCGGGAGGCTGAGGCAGGAGAATGGCATGAACCCGGGAGGCGGAGCTTGCAGTGAGCTGAGATCCGGCCATTGCACTCCAGCCTGGGCGACAGAGCGAGACTCCGTCTCAAAAAAAAAAAAAAAAAAAGGAAGTAAAAATTGCCTCAATTTTGTCCCAAATTATTAGGAGAAAAATTTCAAGAAAGTACTGACTGCTTTTTTTTTTTTTTTTTGAGACAGAGCCTTGCTCTGTCGCCCAGGCTGGAGTGCAGTGGTGCAATCTTCGCTCACTGAAGCCTCCGCCTCCCAGGTTCAAGCGATTCTCCTGCCTCAACCTCCTAAGTAGTTGTGACTACATGTGCCCGCCACCACGCCCGGCTGATTTTTTTTATTTTTAATAGAGACAGGGTTTCACCATGTTAGCCAGGCTGGTCTCCATCTGCTGATCTTGTGATCTGCCCGCCTCAGCCTCCCAAAGTGCTGGGATCACAGGCGTGAGCCACCGCACCTGGCCATTACTGACCACTTCTTAAGTGGCATATTAGCTTGGTGCAAAAGTAACTGCGGTTTTTGCTTTTTTTTTTTTTTTTTTTAAAGTTACAAATCCTGTTCTGATTTCCCAATATAAAAATGTCAGGAAATTTACTGGACATCTACTATATTCCAGACACTGTTGCAGGCACTGAGGATACAGCATGGAACAAAATAAGGCTGTGCCCTCATCTGTGCTTATATTCTAATGGAAAAAAGCACTACGAAATAATAAATTAATGAATAAATGCCAGCACCTTTTGGGAGAACAAGCCATTTATGGTGGCAGGGAGTGTTTCAGGTGGAGAAGGAGGGTGATAGTGGCTACTTCCTAAAAGAGCAAGGGATGTGAGGGGACAGCCGGGCATCAGGCAGGAAGCATGCAGTAGACAAAGGGAAGGGCAAGCACAAGGTGCAGAGGCTGGTGCAGCTGGGGCAAATATGGGCGAGAGTGGGAGGATGAGGTCAGAGAGGCTGCCACAGGGAAGAAGGGCTTCAAAGCCACTGCTGAGACTTGGGCCTTTACTCCCAGTGAGACGGAAAGCAGAGGAGTGACATGATCCAACTCACAGTTTTAAAGGACCATTCTGGCAGCTTGCTACATGGTACTTTAAAAAAGCAGTTCTAATGAAACTACAAATAATTTCTAGGACAAGAGAATGCAGGGAGACATTATTATTAGTAGTAGTCTATTTACTAACTGATTACTGCTGTAAAACCAGAGGAGAACTAGTGGTTGCAGCAGCAGAGGTGGCAAGAAGTGGTTGGCTTCGAGATCTTTTCTGAAGGTTCTGCTGATAGTTAGGAATTGCGGACAGACTGACTGTGGGTGTTAAGAGAAAGAAGACTCAAACATACCTCCAAATGAAGAATGGAATATTTAGGAATGTGACAAAGAGTATAGGAAGACTGGTTTTCCCAAGGATTGCGGTGTGGGAATTTGGTTTTGGTTATTTTTTCTTCCTTTTCTGGGGTCTTTTTTGGTTTTAGTCATTTTTGAGATGCCCACTACAGATCCTAGTGGAGTCGGCAGCTGGATACAAGGGTCTGGAGTCCACCTCCAAGCTGAAGATAAAAATTTGGAGTCAAAACATTAATAGCATTTCAAACCATGGAATCAGATGAAATCTAGGAATCAGTGTAGATCAAAGAAGGCCAAGGACTGGGGGTGGGGGCACTTTCACATGTACAGGTCAAGAGGAAGAGAAGCAGCACACGATTGTAAAAGGAGCAATGAGCGAAAAGAAGAGCTGAGCGTGACAGGGACCATGCCGTGAAGGGAGTTAACAACTCAGGCAAGAACTGTAGGTGCCCAGAAAGCAAATACTTTTATTTTATAAGTCTAAACTCACGGAAAGGATGGGCTGTTGCTGATCTTTAAGCCTTGCTCAGAAACAACAGAGAACTTCTAAAATGGACATAATGTCTTAAACATGCACTTGTGAGGAAGACAGGGGGCTTTGCTTTAAGAAACAGATGGCAGAGAGCAATATAAGGAATGGAGAGGGAGAGAGAGAGGGAGAGGGAGAGGGAGAGAGAGAGGGAGAGGGGGAGAGAGAGAGAGAGGGGGAGGGGGGAGAGGGAGAGAGAGAGAGAGAGAGAGAGAGAGAGAGAGAGAGATTGACTCACAGACCAGGAAAGACAAATGTAAATTAAAATTATGGAGTGGAAGGTGATGGCAATAGGTTAGTTAATTTGAGAAGGCAAGCATTCAGAGGGCTTATAGGATCTATGTCAAAAAAAAAATTTAACTAATAGATTAGTTAAATCTCTGGACTGGAGTAATAAAGATGACCTGAGTAGGAGAATGAGGTGGAATTCCTGAGGACTACTGTGCAAGGCTTTGTGCCTTCTACTTTTGTGAATATTAACAAAAATGATGCAATCAGGCTCTAAGAAAATGCAACTGGGATTCTGCTCCAAGATGGGCAGCATCACTTCCCCAAGAGATTTACCCAACACTGAAATCAACAAGAAGAGTCACCTTATGCGGTTTCACTGGACCAACAGATGGGAAAAGAAGCACTTACTACAGATTCTGGTACCAAACATAAATAAGGAGGTGAGGGGTGGGGGGATAATTTATGATCAATATAAAACATACTGGAAAACTGCTAAAAAAAGAAATGTATTTAAAGGGGACAATATTGCAAGAATGATTTCTAGTTATATTTAAAGCAGAAACTCCTAATCATAACATAACGCCACTAAGGTCAGAAGCGTGACACCCACCACCACCACCACCACCACCACCATCACAATGCATTCTAAATCACCAGTGCTACCACTGGTGGGGGGAGGGATAACTTTAAAAAATATTTTTTCCCCAAACGTTTATAGTGAACCTATTTACTTATAATCAGAAAAAAAAAAACACCGAAAACCTTAATACTTTAACACGTTTCAAAAGAAAGCAGCACTGATTCATAGGAAATGGGCTAAGTTCACATAACCATGCCTGTTCTATGCCAGTGATGGCCCCTCAACAAATGTCAATTCCCTTCTCTTTCCAGTCTATCAGATTATAAATTGTTGAGTGACTTTCGAGAAGTTGCATCCAATTTGAGAACTCTGATTCAAATCCATTTTTACTTAAACACAGGCATTTTTTGCTTAATATCCTAAAAACCAAGATTAAAAAAAAACTGTCAAAAAAGTTAAAACACTGATTCTGAATGACTGAAAAGAATTTTAACACAATTCCTGTGACACTGCCGAGAACCCTCTAGCCAGCTGACATGCTGAACTTGTCTGCAGAGAGTTTATCCTAGAGAAATTATCCAGTGGTAGGGAAACAATCCCCAAGTGTTTAAAAAACAAAAGTCAACATACATTTTTAAAAAGTCAGTTCTGGCTGGGTGTGGTGGCTCACGCTTGTAATCCCAGAACTTAGGGAGGCCAAAGCAGGTGGATTAATTGAGCCCAGGAGTTCAAGACCAGCCTGGGCAACATGGTCAAACCCCAGTCTCTACCAAAAAAAAAAAAAAAAAACCTTAGCCGGGTGTGGTGGTGCATGCTTGTAGTCCCAGGTACTCAGGAGGCTGAGGTGGGAGGATGGCTTGAGCCCAGGAGATTGCACTACTGCACTCCAGCCTAGGCGACAGAGCAAGACTGTCTCAAAGAAATAATAAAAAGCAGGTTCTAGCCTGTTAGAGGACTTTCATAAATTTTTATTCAGAAAGGCAAAGAAAACATTTTTCAAGTGATTCAGTTATAATTTGGTAAGAAAACAATTCAGTACACCACTGGTTAACAGTGACTGAGATTACACTGGAGAATGAGATCACAAGCAATGTTTACCTGTTATATGTTCAACTTTTCAAAATAAACATGTGTGACTTTTGTAAAAGAATATTAAAGATACTTACACAAAGGAAAAGGAAACAGCTTGGCAGCTTCCCACCACAGGGCCTTTGCACTTGGGGTGCTGCCAAACTGCTTATCAGCCCCTGCCCAACCCCACTTCTCCAGCTACATAGATTTCCTTGTTATACATTTGAACCCCTTAACGTTTCTCAGCATGGTGCTTATTACAACCATACTCATTACTCTGTGTAATTATTTCATAACACCTGCCTTCCCTACTAGCTAAGATACACCCTTTTTTTTTTTTTTTTTTTTTTGAGACAAAGTCTTGCTCTGTTGCCCAGGCTGGAGTGCAGTGGCTCAATCTCGGTTCACTGCAACCCTTGCCTCCCAGGGTCAAGCGATTCTCCTGCCTCAGCCTCCTGAGTAGCTGGGATTACAGGTGCACACCACCACACCCAGCTACTTTTTCTATTTTTAGTAGAGACGGGGTTTCATCATGTTGGTCAGGCTGGTTGTGAACTCCTGCCCTCGTGATCTGCTTGCCTCGGCCTCCCAAAGTGCTGGGATTACAGGCATGAGCCACCGCACCCGGCCTTATTTCCATGTTTTGGCTGAATAATCCTGGTGAGAACATGTGTGTACAAGATACCTGTTTGAGTACCCGCTTTAATTCTTTTGGTGATATACCCAGAAGTAGAATTGCCGGGTCATACGGTAATTCTATGCTAAACTTTTTTTCTTTTAGACGGAGTCTAGCTCTGTCACCCAGGCTGTAGTGCAGTAGCACGATCTCAGTTCACTGCAACCTCTGCCTCCTGGGTTCAAGCGATTCTCCTGCCTCAGCCTCCTGAGTAGCTGGGATTACAGGTGCCGCGCCACCACACTCAGCTAATTTTTGTATTTTTGGTAGAGACGAGGTTTCACCATGTTGGTCAGGCTGGTCTCAAACTCCTGACCTCGTGATTTCCCCACCTAGGCCTCCCAAAGTGCTGGGATTACAGGCGTGAGGCACCACACCCAGCCCCATACACTTTCATATCATTAGAATCCAGCACAAGACCAGACATAGGTTCATTCATATCACATCCCCTTTCTATTCTCAAACGAACTGCTACACATAAGCGGAATCAGTTTTTAGTTCTCCTAAATCTAAAATTACAAAAGGACTTGATATCAAAGAATTCCAAATCAGTCTTTATCAATGACTATTCCAAATCCATCTGCAATCAATAGTGCAATAACTAAGGCTCCATGGAATCCTATGGTATCAATCCCAGCAATTAGGCCAATATAAGAATCCCTGCAAAGCTATCAGAAACATTTGTGATCAATATTCCATCATAACACCATAACATTGCTTGACGGGGCAATTTCTCAGTTGCTAATTTGTTAGAAAACTATCATAAATTCACGTTCATACCTGTAACCTTAAAACTTGCTCCTATAAATATTGCTGTCTCAATTGAGAAGCGAGGTGACTTGTCAGAGTAGTTCAACTGGTGCTAGTATTATGAAAACAGAAAAGCCTTCGGATTTTCATTTCCCTGAATTCACAATTATGCTTCTACCCAGGGCAGAGCCTTTATTTTAAAACTAGAGCGTCATGCTAATTCAAATGCTAATCAGGTATCTAGCACCATCAACTCCATAGCAAAGAATATGTCTCTATACTCGCAAATAATTACAAATGTCCATGATATTATCATTCCTACTTTCCTTCTGTAGCTTTCACAGGGTCAAGCTTGGATGCATTCTGCTTCACCCAATTCAACAGCTTTCCCAAGTCCCCTCAGGTGGTAATGCCCTCACTCAGGCCACCAAGGGAATGGGGTCTGAAGCTGAGCAGTTTACCTACCACCAAGGCAGAATGCTTCACCCACTGCCCTTTCAGAATAAAATGATGGCCACAGACACCATCACTAAGTCTTGAAAAAGACTAAACTTGTTGAGCTAACAGCTCTAAAGCAGACTGCAGTATGGTGGAAAACGGCCCCCAGAGACATTGGCTTCTAACCTCTGGAGCCTGTGAATGTTACCTTATAATGAAAACGGTCTTTGAAGATGTTATAAAAGTTTTTGAGATAAAAGAGATTATCCTAGATTATCTGGGTAAGCCTTAAATGCCACCCAAATGACTTTATAAGAGGCAGAGGGAGATCTGACACCTCACAAAGAACAAAAGGTGAAGCAGACTGGAGTGATGTGGTGAAGGAATGCTGCAGCCCCCAGAGGCTGGAAGAAGCAAAGAGCAGCTTCCCTCCACAGCCCTGCCAATGCCTTGATTTTGGCCCAGTGAAACTGATATTGAACTTCTGGCCTCGAGAACTGTGAGAGAATACCCTTCTGGTTTGTTGTTGTTGGTGGTGGTGTTTTGACACGGAGTCTCACTGTGTTGCCTAGGCTGGAGGCAGAGGTGCGACCTCAGCTCACCGTAACCGCCACCTCCCAGGTTCCAGCAATTTCTTCTGCCTCAGCCTTCTGAGTAGATGGGATTATAGGCACCTGCTGCCACGCCCAGCCGATTTTTGTATTTTTAGTAGAGATGGGGTTTTGCCATGCTGGCCAGGATGGTCTCAAACTCCTGACCTCAAGTGATCTAACCACCTTGGCCTCCCAAAGTGCTGGGTTTACAGGTGTGAGCCACGGCGCTCAGCCCATTTCTGTTGTTTTAAGCCACTAAGTTTATGGAATTTGTTACAGCGACCACAGGAAACTAACAGAGATTACGAAAAACTAAACCAAAGTAGAAATGCTTTACAGTTACCACGCTCCAAAAATATATAAAATTCCAACATGCCACAGGAAAAAAGATTTTAAACAACTTCAAAAACAGTGTATTTAAAACAAGTTTTTAAAGACTGGGCAACAAAGTGAGACCCTCATCTCCACCAAAAAAAAAAAAAAAAAAAAAAAGGTAGCCAGCTGTGCTGGTGCGCAACTTCAGTCCCTGCTACTCAGGAGGCTGAAGGATCATGGGAGTCCAGGAAGTAGAGGCTGCAGTGAGCTATGATCATGCCACTGCACTCCAGCCTGGGTGACAGAGTGAGACTTCACCTTTAAAAATGTAAATAAATAAAAAGTTTAAATCATACAGTATCCTTCAACTGAAGGTATAAAATACAGCTACTGAGTTATACGGATTTTGAAAATAGAGCTAGCCTCTTAATTATGCCTCTGATTGCTCACACACTGTGCTAGGCCAGATAACCATGATCTTCCTGAAAAGCATTATGATTGAACAGTTTTCTATTTATATTAAAACTTACAATAAAAACTGAAACTATTAGAATTTCTCCTTGAGCAAAACATTTTAAGCAGCAAACTACCCACCACTGGTAAGTTTATGATCAGACATTCACAATTCTTAGACTTACTTATTTGGCTACTAATCTACAACCAGACACGTAAGAAACTCCTTATTGCCTTATCACAGAAAATACTGCTTCATTCTTACGTATCACATTCAATATGTATTTACGATGAGGGATTTCATGTAAGAAAGACTCCATGTCTTCATCTTAGTAGATAGTTTAAAACAAAGGTTTTCACTGATGGGGTTGTTGAGGGAAGTCCTCAAAAAAACTTCCAGAAGAAAACAAAAATGCCGGATTCCCCATCTCTCCACATTTGATCCATCTGCTTACCTAGCAGTGCCTAAAAATAAAATCAAGGATGCTTTCTTTGTTACAGTTTTGTCTAGGACCCAAACAGCCATTCACGTTTCCGGAAACAGATGCCACCTAGTGTCAAACGTCTGTAAGTACAGCCTGTACAGGTCACAGTTTCTGTCAGAAGTTACAAGAAATACATCAAAGATTTTTACTGGGCAAGGACAAGTGTTAGGAAAAACTTCCAAAAGGTGGTTCTTGGGCTGGACGTTACAGGCTGCTTTGAGTTTGCCGGCTGGTGGGCTTTGCAGAGGCAGCCCGCACAGGGATTAAGGATGTGGCTCTGCAGTCAAAGCACCTGTCCCACCCTAGCTTCATCCTTACCCCAGCAGCCTGAGCAGGCAAGTTATTTAACCTCACCGATGCCCCATCAGTACAATGAAAAGAGGGCCTCCCTCCTAGGTTTGGCACAAGATTTAAAAGAGCACAAACTGCTAACAAATTAAGGTCTCCCCTTGCAAGTAACTAACGCAAAAGCAAAGCAGGCCAGAAACATTCTATACAAAACTTGAATCAAGTAGAAATTTCCCTTCCATTCCTCCCCACCATAAGTCACACATGGGGGAAAAAAAAAAAAACTCATCACCTCACCCATTTAAAAAAGAACAAATGTGCAAGAGAATAATTATGACACAAGGCTGAGCACCAGTTCTGCTTTCCCTACGGTTCCCAAAGAGAAGGAACTTAACTTCTGGCAACAACACGCATGATTAAAAATCATGCCAAGCTACACCTCCCATCCTAAACATTCAGAGGGATGACAGACTGGACTACAGACTTTCTTACAACACAGTTTAGTTTGTGATGTAGCTGGTCAAACAGATTATTTTCACACCCTATAAAAGAAGATACACACATCACAGTTCTTTAACACACATTCAATACTATCATTCCCATTTTACAAATGAGAACAAAACTTAGAGAATTAGGAAAAAAAGAAAAAATGAAGCCAAGTCCAGATTGAGAGACTGTGTACTCTTAATATCACACAAAAAAGCAACACAGGCCGGGCACGGTGGCTCACACCTGTAATCCCAGCACTTTGAGAGGCTGAGGCAGGCAGATCACGAGGTCAAGAGTTCGAGAACAGCCTCACCAACATTGTGAAACCCCATTTCTACTAAAAATACAAAAGTTAGCCAGGCATGGTGGCGCTTGCCTGTAGTCCCAGCTACTCAGGAGGCTGAGGCAGGAGAACTGCGTGAACCCAGGGGGCAGAGGTTGTGTGGAACCAAGATCGACCCACTGCACTCCAGCTTGGGCAACAGAGCGAGACTCCATCTCAAAAAAAAAAAAAAAAAAAAAAAAGGCAACACAATAATGACCCAAACAAATTATTTATTTTTTTAGACGCTGTCTCATTCTGTCGCCCAGGATGGAGTGCAGTGGCACGATCTCTGCTCACTGCAACCTCCGCCTCCCAGGTTTAAGGAATTCTCTGTCTCAGACTCCCGAGTAGCTGGAATTACAGGTGCCCACCATCATGCCCAGCTAATTTTTGTATTTTTAGTAGAGACAGGGTTTTACCATGTTGGCCAGGTTAGTCTTGAACTCCTGACCACACGATTCACCCGCCTCGGCCTCCCAAAGGGCTGGGATTACAGGCGTGAGTCACCACCACGCCTGGCCCCAAACAAATTTTTAAACACACTTTGCCCAGGCCAGGCATGGTGGTTCACACCAGTAATCTCAGCACTTCAGGAGGCCAAGGTGGGTGAATCACGTGGTCAGTTCAAGACCAGGCTGGCCAAAATGGTGAAACCCTGTCTCCACTAAAGATAGAAAAGTTAGTTGGGTGTGGTGGTGCGTGGCTGTAATCCCAGCCACTCGGGAGGCTGAGGCAGGAGAATTGCATGAACTGGGATCTGGGAGATGGAGGCTGCAGTGAGTTGAGATCACACCACTGCACTCCAGCCTGGGCAACAGAGCGACACTCTGTCTCAAAAAAACAAAAACAAACAAAAAAACACTTTGCCCCCATATTTGAGGAGTAAAACTCTAGAACAAAATAGACAAGGTTCCTGACTGCGTAGAGATCACAGCATACTGTGGGAAGAGACATAAATATGTGATTATCAATCTGGTGCAAGCTGTAAGAAAAACAGGATGTTAGGAGAGAGACTAATATGAGAATGGACTTGAGATGGGATGATCAAGAAAAAATAAATCAAAATTATAAATACAAAAATGAGGCTAGACATGGCAGCTCATCCTATAATCCCAGCACTATGGGAGGCCAAGGCGGGAGGACTGCTTGAGCCCAGGAGATTGAGGCTGCAGTGAGCTGGGATTATGTCACTGCTCTCCAGCATGGGAGGCTACAAGACCCAGACTCAAAAAGAAAACAAAAAACACCTTTTTTGGGTCAAAACCCCTCCTGGTACATACTTATATGCACCAAACAAATATTTCCTCTAAACCCTCCAGGACCCTGAATGACGTCTGGTTTTGTTTCCTTTCCAAGGGGGAGAGAGAAGGAGGGGTTTCCTATGGTGCCACTGGCCCACTGGCTGAAGGATCAAGCCACTTTTTACTTCTCAGTGAGGAAAACTCCAGCTTCCTAAAATCAGATTGGTTTTCTTACTAAAAATATCTATTTCTCCATATGATGCAACATAAGCATTTCCTCAAAAATAAAAATACTCCTCAGAGATCATTAAAATCTATCAGATATTTCAACCCTGTTACACAAATCAGACAGGCAAATAATTCATCGGGCCGACCTAGAATCCACTCAGTTCAACAAATTTATGAAGAACATCCCAGAGCCACCAGGCACTGTTCGTGGTGCTGGAATACTAGTCATTTTCAGAGAACACTAGAGGGCGCGGGAGAGCGTCTACTTTCAGGAAAATCAGTCAGGGCTACTACGTGAGTCAGGGACGAAAACCAAAGGGATGCATGTGGGGAAAACAAAGTTACCTGAGTACAGGGTAGAAAAGTACAGGGTAGAAAAGAAACAGAATGACCCTTCACTGAAGGGGCCTTTTGCGTAAGGCTTGAGAGGCAAGCCCAGTGCCTTTAGAGATCTGCTGATCAGGCATTCCTGTAAAGGTGGCACAAGGTAGAAACAAAGGTGTCAGAACACACGCACTCGGTTTCTACTCGTTCTGGTAACATGCAGGACTCGGGATTCACTAGCTCAGCAACCCTATCAGGTGAGACAAGTATTAGCACTACAACAAGGAAGTTAAAGCTCAGAAACAAATTGCTTTCCTAAACACAAAGTGCTACTAAGTCATAAGGCTAGGTCTAAAACCATCTTTTAAACTGTAGCCTGGGGTTTACTCCAGTGCTTGAGCCACGTGTACCACCTAGAGGTTTATCACCAGCAAATGATCCCTGGATCTAGGTACTATTTTCTTCAGTGTGCTATTAAAACAGACAAACTAAGACAGCTTACAGAGGTGCAACCGGCATTGCAGGAGCCATACAGGCCCTCAATCAAGCTTTGGGCGGGGGCACTGATACCCTAGTCTCTCAATTCTAAAACTCAACTGATTATCTCATAATGACATTTCAAAAAAAGGAGGTAAAACTACAAGAAACACGCATATGAACTAAGTAAGGTAATTAGAGAGATGTCAAAATATGATTAAAATCATTCTTAAGAGAAAATAGGGTGGCATTGAAGTGTAAAAGATGAAGTATTAACATAATTTTGGATTGGAAGTGACCTGAGAGGTTTAGTCGTTTTGTAGACGGAGACTAGGCCCTATCAATGACTTATACAAACAGTGACAGAGCAGAGAATGGTATTGATTCTTATTCCACGGTCCTTCAACTATTCCTAAAATTATACTTCTATATAGCAGTCATCATTTGACATACAGCCCTAAGAAGATGGCCCGGTGTTTAAGTCTGTCTCATTCGGAGACCAGGTAGTCCCAAACCAACCCCATCCACACACATAATGGACCGTCTCCTGCATTTACTTAACATGCAGTATTATAGCCAACAGGGTGATGGAGTGGAGGGAGGACACGTGGTCCCTGTCGTTAAAAGTGTGCGGAAGATTCCATTAGAGTGTTCTAGGGTTGACACAGTCGGGGAACTCCTGCCCACGGAGAAGGATTTTGCCAATGGAGAGAAAGTAAAGCTCATATATGGTACACAGAAACACGAAATAATGGGGCCACGGCGATTTATCTGAAAGGAATTTCTCTGTAAGCCATGGGAAGGGCATTCCGTGGACAGGGAGCTGCTTAGATGTCACACACACAAATCTCTTTTTCACACAACCTGGCCACGAACCCAGGCCCTATAAACCCACAAACTGATACTCAGGTAAAGGAAAACCAGATTCAACCCCCCTTTTAAACAACCCAAGAGAAAAATCACGAAACAACATCCCCCACCCACCAAACTCCCTGCTGAAAGACACGCAGACACCGGGACACTTCCTTCACACGCGTCTCTCCCTCTCAAGAGTCCGCTACCCTCCATCCACATTCCCCAGTACTGCCCCCTGGCATTCGCTGTGAGAATGAAAAGTTCAGCGCATGAGCAATTCAGGGTGTTTGGGACGGCAGATGAAAATACAGGCGCGAGAGCACCTGGAAATGATTATGGATAAAGAATCAAGCCCTACCTTACTCTCTTATTGAAGAAGTATCTACCATATTCCCTTCACTCTCCAGCTCAGTTTTTAACATATAATGATGTTTGTAAATAACATTAAAGTAGATTTACTTTGAGAAACTAATACAAACTATTAAGCTTGACAACTTGGAGATTAATAAATTAACCCATTCATTAAGTGTCTATGAGCATCTACTCTGTACCTGCCCGTGGGCGGATGAGATAACACTAGACTCAAAAGCTCACAAGAAACCACCCCAACGGCTGTGTGTGTGAAGGTTTCACCAGCGAGGCAACATTCTCACGGGGCCTTTCTGAAGGACGAATGTGTACAAGGTGGAGAAAAGGGGTGGAGGGATGCCAGGCAGGGCACGGCCTACAGGGACCACGCATGGGAAGCTACTGGAGACAGAGCTTGGGAGAGGGACCAGAATGTAGAATGTTTAGAGATTACAAAGTAAAAAATGGGCTGGAGTTCCCACACATGCCGGGATTAGAGCGTTTGTGGACTCTAACCTCGGAATATAAGGCGCTCCAAGAGGGACAGGGCCACACCTCTGATTCAAATTGCTAAACCTTCAGATACACAATAAATCTATATCTACAGCAAGCAGCAATTTATGTATTTCAACATGCACAAATTATCTGTGATTATTTCAGGCAAAAATGGTTTCCTCCTCCCTTTTCAAAATATTTGTTTTTACTACTAATTAACAGTATTCTCAATATTAACGTGTTCTCAATATTAAAGACTAAGTGAAAAAAGTTATAGCTGGCAACTGCTTCCTCTGAAAACCCTACACAGCAGAGTTCAGACCTATATGGCCATCCTCGACTACACTTTATATCAAACTGGTTTAAATCGAAAAAGGTCCACATCACAAAGAATCACAGTCAAATTAATTCATCAGCCCTCTATTCTAAGGAAAACTCCCCTCACTCCTGATAAATTTCATTTGGCAAATTCTTAAAAATTAATTCCTAAAGTTCCACCGCTTAATAGATCCTAAGTTACTGCACCAGACCCGGGTTAATAAACCCAAATAGACTGAACTTCTCAGCACCCAACTTGTTTCTATCTTAATCCAGCAAGTTGCATCGAGCTGTCATTGTGAAAACCTGCCTGTTCCTCCTTCCAAGGCGGAGGTGACAACGGTGCACATCATCCGCCGATACGTGGAAGGACAGACAGACACCAGGGAACCAAGGGAGAGCGGATACAGCACAAAGGGGAGGCAGCGGCCGTGGGGCGCCGGGCCACGGCCAGAAGCGCCGTCGGGGAGGAGGGTGGGCTGCAGGACGAGCTCGGGAGGGCTCCGAAATGCGCTTGGGCCAAAACAAAAACAAAAAGTTCAGCGCCGACAGTGGGAGCAGATTGGGCGAGACGGTTCACGGCTGCCCATTGGAGAAAAGGGAAAACAGAGTCCCCCAATCGCGAGCGACGGGGCTGCTCCCCTCGTGCGGCCGCGGGCCCGGCCCCGACGCTGCCCGGCGGCCGCTACCGCTCCCTTCCGGCCGCGGCCACCACTGCAGGCCCCGCGCCGGCCCCGCACCGGCCTGGCCGCAGCCCCGCCCCCCGCGCCCGGCCGCTTGCGCCCGGCCCCGGCCCCACCCGCCTTGGCCCCGGCGGCCCTGCGACCGGCCCCGGCCCGCGGTCCCCCACGTCCCCGCCCGCCCCGTCGCCAAGGCCGCCCCCAGCACACCCTCGCCGGCGCCCGCCCCTCCCCCGACTCACCGCCCGCGCCGCCCCGCTCCTTCTCGGGGCGCGTCCGAGGCCCCGCTGCCCGGCCGCTGCGATGCGGGGCCGCGCCGCCGGGCCCCACGTCCCAGTCCCCCCAGAAAATTAATCACCAAAAATAATTCCAGAGAAAAATGGAAAGTAAAATCCAAGATGGCGGCGCGGACCGCAGCACCGCCTGCTCCCTCCGCTGACGGGAAAAATGAGTCCCCACGGCGGCCAAGCCCCCCGCCCCCAACCGGTCGCCGCCGCCGCCGCGCCCCCCGCGCCCCCGGCCTCGAATCGCCGCGCCCCCGGCGCCGGCTCCCGCGCCCCGCCACCGGGGGTCTCACCTCCGCCTCGCGCACGGCCGCCCGTACGAAAAGCGTCCGCCGGCTTCAGGACTTCGCGTCCCACGTCCGTGCGCCGCGCGGTGCCGCCTCCGGTCCCCGGGCGTCCTCACCTCATCTCTCCGCAGCCCCGCCGCCCGCACCGCCGCCGCGCCGCCGCCCCCGGTGAGCCGCCCGGACCCCGCCCGGGCACGGTGGAAGGATACGAAAAGGAGGCCGCGGCATCGACGGCGGAGGGACACCGTGCCGCGCGAGCGCCACAGTGTGCGCGCGCCTCCCGCCAGGCCTAGCCGCCGCGGCCCTTCCACGGAGCTCTGTGCGGGACGCGGGCACGCGCGGGGAGGGAGTTCCGCGCCGGGCGCTCCCGACGGCGGAGGGACAAAGGGCGATTCAGAGCTAGCCGTCGCCTCCCCTCGTGGCGGAGGGATCCGCGGCCGGCCTGGCGGCGGCTGGTATCCCTCCGCCGTCGCTGCCCTTTAAATCGCGGCTGAGGCGGCGTCGCCCGCGCCCCACGGGCGCCACCTTAGGGTCCCCTGTCGCCTTTACGCGACTGCGTTCCGGTCCCGGTTCCCGCGGGGCCCCGGTGGCTGTCTCGGGCCCTGGGTTATTGCACACCTGCCCCTTCCAGGGATGGTTCTGGAGCCAGCCTCTCGGGCTGCAGACCTGGGGAAGGGGACCCCCTTTGCCCGCCGCGCCTCCCGGTTGCGCCGAGGGAATTGGCCCCAGGCAGGCGAGCGTCTTTGTTGTGGGAATGGGGGTCACTGGCAGCAGATGCACCCTAAGACCATGTGGGCAGGCTGAGCGTTCCTGCGCGGAGCATGCGAGGGAGGAGGAGAGCGGGCGCGCCTCGGCCTGGCCCCCCGCTGGCCCCGCCGCCCCCAACACCCATTGCGCCCCGCGCCACGCTCCGCCCCACTCCGGGTGTGCCCTGCGCGCTGGCCGTGCGACCCCTCCTCGGGGAGCCCGGGCTGGCGGGGAGATCCTGACGGGCCGGGCCCCCTGCGAGCGGGGGAGCTGCGAAGCTTGCCTGGGCATCGATCTTGCAGTTCAGACAACAGAACAACGACGAGCGCACGCCCGACCCCTGCGGGGCTGCCCAGGGCCTCCGCGCATCCTCCTTCTCACGCCTCAGGACAACCCCCGGAGGTGGGAACCATGTGGGTCCTACTTTACACCTAGGGAAACTGAGGCACGTGGAGTTCCCTGACCTCTGTGACAACTAGTCAGGGCTTGAGCCAGAGCCCTCCTCCAGCATTCGGGTGAAAAATGCAGAATAAATCAGGAGGCGGGTGCGGAGGACCTCCAAGAAGTTGAGGTTGGCATAGGCGTGCAGAGGTGCCCGGAACTTGGTGCCGGCAGGTGACCCGAGGAAGCGCAGACCTGGAGGGTGAATTTGAGCGTGTTGGTAAAAGGGGGTGGCTAGGACTTGTATGGAGAGTGGGACCAGTCAGTGTCAAGGCCCTGGGAGGGGAGGGAGGCTGCCCTTGCCATAGAGAGGAGGCAGGCAGGGCGGCAGGGCAGGCAGCTCAGTCAGATGCCAGGAAGAGCCGCAGTCTGCCTTAGTTTTCCCCTGCGGCTCCAGGGCCATCATCCTCCACAAAGGATGATGAATGGAGGCCGTGGACGACCACCTAACACAAGGACTGGGCTAAGTCCAGCTAACACTGACGCAAGCGCCTCCCTTATTTGCCCTTATCCTTGACCTCGACTTTGGCTGGTAAACATGATGCTCCTTACGGCCTTCCACAGAGGGAAACTGAGGCACGGTGACTGCTGGGGGCACATGGCTGACGGAGGCGGAAGCAGGTCTCATCTTCAAAACAGAGCTCCTCCCACTGCCCTCACCTGCACAATCAGCAGCTTCCTCCCTCTGGAGGCCGACTCAGGGTTGGGCGGTGGGCCCCTCTCCTGTCTGCCCTTTCACTAAAAGCAGCGTCATCTGTGGCAGCAGAATCCACTCTGCCACGTTCGTCTTTGCAGACGCAGCTAGCAAATGATTGCTTTGGTGTTCTTGGTTTCTGATTTATCAGAAACTTTCCAAGATTTTCATAGTGCCTGGCTCCAAATACTCAGCTTGCACCCCAGAAACACCGAGACTGCCTTTGCCACGCCCACCACCGAATGCCCACGGGAGGCGAGCTCACTGAGGAAACACCATCTGGCTCTAAGTCTACCTCGGTCTCAGGCCCCAAGTCCAGCTATGCCTGAGCAGCCCTCCAGAGTCCCCAAAACCGATGTCCTCCCCACTCCCACCTTTCCAGAGCCCACCCCAGCATAGAGGTGCTCTCCACATGCCCTTCAGAGTGAATGCCGAATCCTGAGTCCTGTGAAGCCCCCATACTCCCAAGATGCAGGCACTTCCTTGTATTCACTGCCCGATGCCAAGTCAAGTGTTCTGGGCACCTTGCAAGGCTGGGCCCACAGCCTGGCAGGGACACAGATGAGCAAACCCAAGCCCAGCCTGCTCCCAGGCCCCCAGTTCTGTGTCCATTCTTCCCTCAATCCCCCTACGTTGCCAGCTGCTCTTCCAGCCTCAGCTGAGAGGCCCAGGGTAGGCCAGGGCTCCTGGCAGAGCTGAGTTGGGGTTCAGGACCTTGGTGGAGCCGTGCAGGGGGCTTGAGGCCTTTGGGGGTCCCCGCTCAGGGAAGCCAGGGCTAAGCTGGGCTGAGAGCACAGCCCAGGAGAGCCCTCCCTAGGGAGACTCCCACAGGAGAGGCCAGTTGGAGGCTCCTCCTGCCAGCTGGCAGGGGAGGGAGAGCAGGAAGTAGGCGGCCAGGCACCTGCCCAGTCCCTGTGTGACAGGAGCCTTTGGTATTTACACTGGGAGACCTCTAGACACCCCAAAGTGGAAGAGCTGAGCCACAGAGGCTGGGGGGCCTCCCCAGCCTGGCCGGACCGAAAGGGATTAACAGCTCTAAAGAAAGACCGAGTCAGCGGAAGGGGCCTGGCTGGCCCCGGAAGCACCGTGAGGCTGGCCAGGAGTGCCAGCCTAGCCCGGAGCTGGCCTGGGAATGGCACACTTGCCAGGGCACTGACTGAGGCCATGAAGTCTATTTTGGTCTCCCTAGCAGGGCTGGCTCTGGCGTGTCCAGGGGCACTCCAGCCTAGTGCTACCCACCCTGCTATGCTCTCCCACTCCCTTTCCTCGAGTGCCAGGTTCACCCAGTGACAGGATGGCAGGGATTCACTTGCTTTGATCCTGTGCCTACTAGGATGGCCCACAGGTCACGTTGACCCCACAATTCCAGGTTGGAGGCAGGTTGCTTCTCATTGTAAAGTGATGTGTTGTCTTCCGTGCTCCGCAAATGCGTCTGCCCCGGGTCCCCACCCCACGCCGAAGCTAGGACTATGATGGGAGCAGGTGTCTGAAACCAGAGGCAGAGTGGGGCGTACCCAGCTATCCCAGTGGCCCCTCTGGGCGGCTGGCGGGTTTCCTGGTCACATTGCTGAGCACCACTACCCCCGGCACCATTCTTGCCTTCCACCTGCCCCTCCACTGCCACTGTCCTTGAATAGAAGAAACAGCCACTAAAGCTGGGCGTGGTGGTTCATGCCTGTAATCCCAGCACTTTGGGATGCCAAGGCAGGCATATCTCCTGAGCTCAGGAGTTTGAGACCAACCTGGCTGACATGGTGAAACCCGTCTCTACTAAAAATACAAAAATTAACTGGACGTGGTGGCACACACCTGTAATCCCAGCTACTCAGGGGGCTGAGGCAGGAGAATGGCTTGAACCTGGAAGGTGGAAGTTGCAGTGAGCTGAGATCATGCCACTACACTCCAGCCTGGGCGACAGAGTGAGACTCTGTCTCAAAAAAAAAAAAAGAAAAAGAAACAGCCACTGAAAGGTCAAGTGACACACCCGAGACCCCTGGTCAACAGCAGCAAGACTTGACAGCAGCTGCCAACAGAGGTTGGCATGAGTCTGACCTGGGTTTGAATCCCAGCTCTGCAGTTTGCCAGTCATGGAATTTGGGGCAAGTGATGTAGCCTGTCAGCCTACCATTCCCTCACCTGTGAAAAGGTCCATTCCTTGGACCGGCCTTAGTAAGTTCCTCTGTAGCTTTACAATTGTTGATGTGTTTCAGATGCTCAAATTCTCTCTCCAGCCTGGACTTCTCTGAACTTCAGACACCACCATTTCCATGCTTAATAGGCATTTCAGATATAACATGGCTAAACCGGGGGACACACACGAAAGCAAAACCCCCTCCTACCACACCCTTCCACCTCTCAAACAGGTACCCTTCCAGCACTCAAGTCTAGGACATAGTCCCCTCCCCTCCCCTCCCCTCCCCTCCCCTCCCCTCCCCTCCCCTCCCCTCCCCTCCCCTCCCCTCCCCTCCCCTCCCCTCCCCTCCCCTCCCCTCCCCTCCCCTCTTTCTGTCCTTCTTTCCTTCTTTTTTGAGATGGAGTTTCACTCTTCTCACCCAGGTGGGAGTGCAGTGGTGCGATCTCGGCTCACTGCAACCTCCACCTCCCAGGTTAAAGCAATTCTCCTGCCTCAGCCTCCCAAGTAGCTGGGATTACAGGCGTGTGCCACCATGCCTGGCTAACTTTTGTATTTTTAGTGGAGATGGAGTTTTGCCACATTAGCTAGGCTGGTCTCAAACTCCTGACCTCAGGTGATCCACCCGTCTTGGCCTCCCAAAGTGCTGGGATTACAGGCTTGAGCCACCATGCCCGGCCGAGACCTAGTTTTCATTCTTCCTTCATGGCTTCAGGGTTCTTTCTCCTTAGCACACGCGACAGCTCTAGCATTCTGTATCTTTCAGTATTCATCCTAGGGCTGACTATCTCTTTAGACTGTCAGCTTCTCAAGGGCAGGGAGCTTTGTCTCATTCATTGCTGTGTCTCCAGCATCCAGAACCACCCCTGGGGACATGGTGTTTGAGGCTTCCTCTGCTTTCGCTGAAGGGAGGGAGGAAGGAAGAGGGAAAGATACTAATACTAACTTTCCAGGGTTGCTACAAGGATAAAAGGAGGTGCATGGGGCTCTGTAATCACTCCCCAAACTCTGGGGGCTCAATCTTGCTTTGTTGACAAGGCTTCTCCACCACCCACCCCACAAGGTGTGTGGTGTTCCAGCTCATGGGTGCCCTGGGGGTTGTGTGCTCAGCACCCACCTGGGCAGTGGGACAGGCACCAAGAAAATTTCCCTGTCACTGAGGATATCGTTCTTTTGGGGTCCCATTGCACTCCTTTTTATCTCCTCTCCCCCAAATAAAACTCAGCCCTAACCAGCCCTCTCTAGAAGCAAACACAGAGAGGACCAACAGCCGCTGACAAAGGTTGCCTCATGGGCAAGTGGAGCTTTATCTTATTATTATTATTTTTTAATAATTTCTGGCCAGAGGCAGTGTCTCACGTTTGTGATCCCAGCACTTTGAGAGGCTGAGGCAGACAGATCACTTGAGGTCAGGAGTTTGAGACCAGCCTGGCCAACATGGTAAAACCCCGTCTCTACTAAAAATACAAAAAAAATTAGCCGGGCATGGTGGTGTGTGCCTATAATCTGAGATACTCTGGCGGCTGAGGCAGGATAATTGCTTGAACCCGGAAGGCGGAGGTTGCAGTGAACCGAGATCATGCCACTGCACTCCAGCCTGGGTGACGGAGCGAGACTCCATCTCAAAAAAAAAAGAAAAGAAAAAAAAAATCAAAAAATGAGATGTTACAACTGCAGCAGTTTTGATTTACCCCATTATGGGTGATGCCCACTTGGGTCACCCGTAATGTGGTTTAGGGGTGTCCAGGCCTCCCCATCGGCAGGTCACTTGCTTGCCCATTGTAATAAATAAGTTTTCTGTGGAGAGATTCATTGAGGGGATGTGAACATCATTCCTCATCACATCATATATATGTGTGTGTGTGTATATATATACATATCTATCTATCTATATATACATATATACACCTCAGAATGGATTTGTGGGTTCCTAGTTTTGTTCAATTGGTGTCTGTTCCTTCCTCTCTCCTCCTCTTCTTCCATCCTTTCTTTCCTCCTCTTTCTCTATTTCTTTATTTTTCTCTCTTTCCCTCCCACTCTCTTTCTTTATTTCTTCCTTTATAGTTATTTGTGGTAGCTGTATTTATTATAACTGTAAACTGGAAACAACCCGGATGCCAACCACCAAAAGGATGGACAGACACATTGTGGTCTCTCCATATGATAGAATCCTGTTCAGAAATAAAAAGAAACGGACTACTCTTACAAACACCATAGATGAATTTCAAAAACATTACATTGAGACAAAGACGTCAGAAACTATAGAGTAAAAATTGTTGGGTTCCAAACAATGAAGTCGTGGAAGAGAAAATCCCCTAATCTATGGTGATAGAAATCCAAAGAGTCATTAGTCTCTGGGCAGCTGGGATTGCCCATCAGGGGACATGAGAAACTATGGTGAGATGGAAATCTCTGTTTCTGAGGGCTGATTGTCAGGGTGTGTATGTTGTGAAAATTCTCAAACTGTAAATCTAAGTTTTTTTTTTTGAGATAGGGTCTCACTCCGCCACCCAGGCTGGAGTGCAGTGGTGTGATCTCAGCTCCCTGCAACCTCGACCTCTCTGGGCTCAGGTGATCCTCCCACCTCAGCCATCCCACTAGCTGGGACTGCAGGCACTCACCACCACACCTGGCTAATTTTTTTTTTTTTTTGAGACGGTGTCTCACTCTGTTGCCCAGGCTGGAGTGCAGTGGCACGACTTTGGCTCACTGCAACCTCCGCCTCCCAGGTTCAAGTGATCCTTCTGCCTCAGCCCCGCTAGTAGCTGGGATTACAGGTACGTGCCACCATGCCCGGCTCATTTTTTTATTTTTAGTAGAGGTGGGGTTTCGCCATGTTGGCCAGGCTGGTCTCAAACTTCTGACCTCAGATGATCCACCTGCCTCAGCCTTTCAACGTGCTGGGATTACAGGTGTGAGCCACCGCGCCCGGCCACACCCAGCCTAATTTTTTAAAAATTTTTTTGTAGAGATGGGTTTTCACCATGTTATCCAGGTGGGTCTTGAACTCCTGAGCTCAAGCAATCCTCCCGCCTCGGCCTCCCAAAGCTCTGTGATTACAGGCGTGAGCCAAATCTAAATTCTGTGCAAATCACTGCATGCAAATTATGTGCTCAAAGAAGAGGGAAATAATCTGGAAAAATACTACTGCTCAGTGAAAACTTCAGTTTTTCCATGACTTATCTTGACAAGCAAATTTTACAAAATAGTTTTTCCTTGGATGTTTCCCAGACATTGCTTCTGAGAATGACCCAGGTTCATGGTACAGGTTCCAGGTTTAAGGTGCAGATGAGGAACCTGAAGAATCTTGTTCCTTCAACCAGAGCACTGCTGGTGCCAGTTATTGCTACGTGATATTTAAAGGGAGGAGGCGAGCTGGTCATGGTGACTGTAATCCCAGCACTTTGGGAGGCTGAGGCAGGTGGATCACATGAGGTGAGGAGTTTGAGACCAGCCTGGCCAACATGGTGAAACCCTGGCTCTACTAAAACAAAACCAAACAAAAAAACTAGGCGTAGTGGTGTGCGCCTGTAATCCCAGCTACTCAGGAGGCTGAAGCAGGAGAATTGCTTGAATCTGGGAGGCGGTGGTTGCAGCGAGGAGAGATGGCACCATTGGACTCCAGTCTGGGTGACAGAGTAAGACTCGGTCTCAATAAATAAATAAATTAAATAGGGAGGAGGAGAAACTGTTCCTGCTTCTAATAGATGTGCTGGAACCTTCTACCAGCACGCGAGCCTCCCTGCTACAGGCCCCTCCAGTCATCTCCCAGCTGCTGCCTGGTCTGTGCCCATCTGGAAGCCTGCAGCCAATTCTGAGTTGACGTGGGTCTTCTCTGGCCAGGAGATGTGTGGTTTATGTGGAATCAGCATTTTGCTCTGTCTCACAATCACTCCCTTACGTTATGCCTCACAGATACACTTTGGGGTATTGGCTTGTCCCCTGATAAATTCCAAGGGGTGGCATTTCCTGAGCCAAAAGTCCGAATGGTTTTCCTCTAGGGCATGCTGGGTGGCCACGCAGAGAGGGTGACTGGGGGCCTCAGCCCTGCATTCTCAGTGCAGAGGGCTTCCCACGCAGGGGCCACTAGAGACCTAGAAGCTCGCTCGCCATGGGAACTGGGGGACTTAGGCTTTCTCTCCATAGGATGGTCAATGGGTGTCAACTTGACTGGGCCATGGGACACCCAGATCGCTGTGTAAACACGATTTCTGGGCATGTCTGTGAGAGTGTCTCCAGAAGAGATTAGCCTTTGAATCGGGTGGACTGAGTCAAGCAGATGCCCGTCCTCCCAGTGTGGGGGGCCTCATCCGACCCACTGAGGGCCCAAATAGAACACTGGGCCTTCAACATGAATTTGGAGAGGGGAGGGCACAAACATTCAGTCTACAGCAGAAAGGGAGAGGGGAGAGAGTAGAGTTTAATTTTTAAACCCTCCCTGGTAGTGAGAACAATTAATTACAGCAAAGAAGAGAAAGACAAGACTTACATTTCCAAATCTAAACAGGCTGCCGGGGGTTAGGCAGGGGAAGCACTGGACGCGGGGCCCATGCTGGAAAAACACAGTGATTGTGGCCACCCCATCAGGGGTCCTCTGACTCTCGAAACCAGGCCCTTTCTGTGGGGACCAGTTGCTGCTGGGGGCAGGAGAGGCAGAGGTGCCTGGTCCCCGGCCCCTGTTGCACCTTCTGCCTCTTGTGTTTCCTTCTTATTCTTTCTGGGAACAGAGTTTCCAGTGATAAAATATAACTTAAAGGCAAAGGTACTCTGGTAGGAGAGGGACCAGGGCTTGGTTCAGACCTGCATTCTGCAAACAAATTTCTTAATAAAAATAACAGGCCAGGTAAGGTGGCTCACGCTTGTAATCCCAGCACTTTGGGAAACCAAGGCGGGTGGATCACCTGAGGTCAGGAGTTGGTGACCAGCCTGACTAACTAATATGGTGAAACCCCATCTCTACTAAAAATACAAAAATTAGCAGGACATGGTGACGCATGCCTGGAATCCCAGCTACTCGGGAGGCTGAGGCAGGAGAATCACTTGAACCCAGGAGGCGGAGGTTGTGGTGAACCGAGATCGTGCCACTGCACTCCAGCCTGGGCAACAAGAGCAGAACTGTCTCAAAAAAAAAAAAAAAAAAAAAGAAAAAAAGAAAAATAACACCACCACACACCCATGTTCGTATTGTTTTTCACAGTAGCCAAAAGGTACACACAACCCAAGTGCCCATCAGTGGATGGGGGTAAAAAAATACAATACACCCAAAGCATGGAAGAGTATTCAGCCTTAAAAAAGGAGGAAATTCCAACATGTGCTACAATATGGATGCATCTTGAGGACTTTTGGCTGAGTGAAGTGAGCCAGACACAGAGCACGAAACCGTGTGATTGCACCTTACGTGAGGTATGTAGGGTAGTCGTATTCACAGAAACAGAAAGTAGAATGGTGGGTGCCACGGCCTGGGGAGAAGGAAATGGAGAGTTGTTTAATGGAGACAGAGTTTCAATTTTGTAAGATGAAAAGAGTTCTGTGGATAAAATAATGATAACTGTACCTCAGCTATGTGAATGTACTTAATACCACTGAACTGTACCCTTAAAAATGATTGAGGTCAGGCACGGTGGCTCACGCCTGTAATCCCAGCACTTTGGGAGGCAAAGACGGGTGGATCACTTGAGGTTAGGAGTTCTAGACCAGCCTGGCCAACATGGTGAAACCCTTGTCTCTACTAAAAATACAAAAATTAGCCGGGCATGGTGTCGGGCGCCTGTAGTCTCAGCTAGTCGGGAGCCTGAGGCAGGAGAATTGCTTGAACCTGGGGCAGGTGGAGGTTGCAGTGAGCCGAGATCACACCACTGCACTCTAGCCTGGGCAACAAAGTGACACTCCATCTCAAAAAAAAAAAAAAGACTGAGATGACAAATTTTACATTATGTGAATTTTCCCACAGTTAAAAACAAAAAACAACAACAACAAAAACAGCAGCCAGTTCACTGAGTTTCCACCACGTACCATGCACTGGGCAAGGCTCTGATACAGAACATTGTGATCTGTGTTTACAGATGGGGAAACTGAGGCTCGAAGTGACTTACCCAGGGCCACACAGCCTTAGTGGCAGAGCTAGTGCGCTGACTCCTCTGTTGTGTGGCTGAGGTGTGAGAATCCCTCCCATGGTGCTGCACAAGCTGCCAGGGCTGTGACTCCAACCTCCTTTGCAGGAGGACACTCTTAGAATCCCATCTGAGACCTCAATTTTTAGCATATTCTGTCCTCTTGTTGCAGAAGATGGGGTCCTTTTATTTTACTCTTTTGGGGGATGGAGTCTCACTCTGTTGGCCAGGCTGGAGTACAGTGGTGTGACCTCAGCTCACTGCAACCTCTGCCCCCCCACATTCAAGAGATTATTGTATTTCTACAAACACAAAAATGTGTTTTTGTGGAGGTGGGGTTAACTTGGAGGTGAGGTTCTGCCACATTGGCCAGGCTGGTCTCGAACTCCTAGCCTCAGATGATCTGCCCACCTTGGTCTCCCAAAGTGCTGGGATTACAGGCGTGAGCCACCGAGCCCGGCCAGATGAGGTCCTTTTAAATGCCATCCTGGGAGTTTTCTGACCATTGCATTCTTCTGTGAGTTAAGAGTCGGTTGGCCGGGCGCGGTGGCTCACGCCTGTAATCCCAGCAGTTTGGGAGGCCGAGAGGGGAGGATCACGAGGTCAGGAGATCAAGACCATCCTGGCTAACACGGTGAAACCCCGTCTCTACTAAAAATACAAAAAATTAGCTGGGTGCGGTGGCGGGCGCCTGTAGTCCCAGCTACACGGGAGGCTGAGGCAGGAGAATGGCGTGAACCCGGGAGGCGGAGCTTGCAGTGAGCCAAGATTGCGCCACTGCACTCCAGCCTGGGCGACAGAGCAAGACTCCATCTCAAAAAAAAAAAAAAAAAAAAAAAAAAGGAGTCGGCTGCTGAGTCTGAGGTTCAGTCTTTGCCATCAGCTCACTACCACCATCCTCTCCACCATCCTGGTGGCTACTGTTGCCTCCATGCCACTCAGGTACAGGAGTAGCTCAGGCCCGTGCACCCTTCCCACCTGCTTACCTCCTCAACACGTGAGCATCTTAGCATTGTGATGCTACAGTGGGCCAGGGTGATCACCACCTCGCTCCTCAGCAGTGGGCACCCGGTGACCCTCTGGTTGGCAAATGAGCCCTTCTTGAGGGGCTACTTCCTAGGCCCATATCTGATACCAGCTGTCTCAGCCTGGGTCCCCTAGAAGCAGCCCCTGAGAATATGATTTGAGAATGAGTCCTTTATTTGGGAAGTGATCCCAGGAAACACCAATTTGGGAGCAGGTGAGATGGAGAGGGGGAGGAAGCCGTAAGGAAGGGTGCATTCATAATCTGGTCACTTCTGCAGGCAACTATGGCTCAATTCTGCTGGGACCCTCCAGGCAACTGTGAGGATGTGCTTCAGTGTTCTCCAACTGAGGTAAGAGAGCTGGGGTATTGATCCACCACTTCTGCCAGTCATGGGATCAGGGAAGCTCCCTGGGATTGCAGGCTTGTGCAGCCAGGGAGTGCCCTCGAGTTAAGGCACAGGTGCTTACAGCTGGAAGGGTTGGGGGCATGGAGTAGTGGGGCTGAAGGGAAGTGGATGGGTGTTGTCAATATCTGCAATAAAGCAGAAAAACTACTGTTAAACTTCTTTACATTTAGAGCCCTACTCTTCTGAACCCTTCTCAACTCAGTCATTGACATCCATAATTTTTCAATCCATGCTCTTTCTGCCATCATGAATGTTGACAGTACAGCATTTCTCAAGAGTGATTGTTTCAGGCTGGGTTCCCAGGAGGCTGATTCTGAGGCAGAGAACATGCAGGAAGTTGGTTAGAGGCTGCTCTTGGGATCAACGCCTTTGGAAGAGAATGGAATGGAGGCAAGCAGGATTGGGCTGAGGGAGAAGCTGACCTGGGATGCCAGCCCCCACGGGGAGCTCGGAAGAGGAGGTAGCTCTTGCACTTCCATGCCCATCTCTCCTCAGATGCAGGCCACCCTGGGAAGGGAGCGTGTCCTGGGGTGGGCAGCCCGCATCAGCTGAGGCCATCCCTGAAGGGGCCTGCCTGCCAATGGCATCGCAGCAGCTGGCAAATGGGCCTCCCATTCCTAAGGGGAAATGTGACTGGTACAACAGAGCATCTGCCACAGTCCTCCCCTTTACTGCTTGGATCTGCTTCTCCACACCCAGGATGGCCACTCTCTTTCCTGCCTGGGGACCTTCTCTGGCCACAAGGGAGCAGGCACAACCCAGCCATGCTCAGGAGGTGATGCTGCGGGCAGCGGACAGATAACCCATCAACTTCATCTCTGTGGACGACTCCTGGGTGAGTTCCACGTGGTTCCTCAGGCGGTCACTGGCAGGAGAGAGCCCTACTCACCCCCCCGTGGTGAGACCTACTTGTTAGAGCACTTTCTGGAACTTTCTCCTCCCCTGCCTAGTTCCTCACTTCCTGGAATACCTGCTTGCCCCCAAACCCTTGTTTCAGGGTCTGCTTTTGAGGGAACTCCAACCAAGATGGGCCCAGTGGAGATGAAGAGGCTGAAAATAAAGGAGAGTGTGCAGGGAGGAGCAGGGTCCCCGGAGGCCTAGGAGGCTGACGGCATTGGACGTTCAGAGGGAGAGCTGCATTAGGCAGAAGGGGTGATGGTGTTACTTGTGGGGTAAACATGGACACTTCTGGGGGTGGGCTGCAGGAGGACGAGGAATTTGCTTTCTGATTGCATCTGGTTTCTCTGTGAGGAAGGAGGCGAGATTATCACTGAGGGTGAGGGTGGCTGAGGAGATGAACAACTTGAGGAGAGTGGAGAAGGCCTCGATGGAGAAGCAGAGAGCAGCCTAGGAAAATGGAGACGCCCTTCCCAAAGGGTTGGGGGTCAGGGGCCTGGTGGACTGTGAGCTTCTGGAACCATCTGCACCCCCGTAAGACCATCTCCGTCAACACTCAGCATCCCTGTGGAGGGGCTGAATGTACAGTGGGTTGGACTAGACGCCTTTCATGGGGTCTGCCCGATTCACCACTTTTTTGTCTCTACCAACCATGCCCTCAGCCTCCACAGGGGTTATTTCTGGTACAACTCTGCTCCCAAGCCCAGGGGTGGTCATTGGATCCAAGTTTACCTAATCCCTCTCCCAGGGAGAATCTCGTTCTCAATTTCAACTATGCCCCTGTGATGAGCTGGGCCCTGGGGACACAGCAGTGGATAAGAGACAAGACCCCTGTCCTCATGGACCATACAGCCCAAGGTGGGTGAGGGACAATAACCAAATAAACAAAGAATCCAAAGAATTGGGGGTCGAGCATGGTGGCTCACTCCTGTAATCCCAGCCCTTTGGGAGGCTGAAGTGGGTGGATCACTTGAGGTCAGGAGTTCAAGACCAGTCTGGCCAACATGATGAAATCCCATCTCTACTAAAAATACAAAAATTAGCTGGGCATGGTGGTATACACCTGTAATCCCAGCTACTCGGGAGGCTGAGGCAGAATTGCTTGAATCCGGGAGGCGGAGCTTGCAGTGAGCTGAGATCGCGCCACTGCACTCCAGCCTGGGTGACAGAGCGAGACTCTATCTCAAAAACAAAAGCGAAAACAAAAAATAACAAAAGAATTAGGGACTGTGACAAGGAGGATGAGAGAAGTAAGCTGGCTGCCGAGACGGTGAATGGCACCTCCCTTAGATGGAGTAACTGATGTCAGACTCTCCACGCAGATGACATGGAAGCTGAGACCTAACAGGTGAGAAAGACCCAGTCATGCCAAGGACTTGAGTCAAAGTGTCCCAAGCAGAAGGACGAGTAAATGCAGAGGTGAGAAAGAGCTTGGTGTGTTCTCCTGGGGAGTGCCAGGAGACTGCAGGTGCTGGAGCGTGGTGAGCAAGAAATGAAGTTGGGGAAAAGGCAGAAGCTGTAACACGTGGGAGCCTCTCAGTTTTTGCTAAAGACCTTGGATTTTATTCCAAGTATAACAAGAAGCCAGGAGTGACACAGTCCTGTTTTTGGGGTAATGTTTTATTTTTATATAATTCCAAACTTACAGAAAAAAAGACTAGTATGAGAAACTCCCATATACACATTATTCAAATTTGCCAACTATTTACACACTCCCTCTTCGCAGTAGTTACAGAGTTGCTGCAAATACTGGATCATTGCTTTTAGGGGAAGACAGGGTCAGGTTCCTGTGAGCCTCTGGCTACAACATTTTCATCAACTGATCAACACATGACCTTTTTTTAAAAAAAAGTGTGCTTTTGTTTAAAGACCTTATTTATTTATTTATTAATTATTATTATTATTATTATTATTTTAGGCCTAGGGTCCTCAAGGCGGCTAATTTATTGTAATTTCTCCTTTTTTAGTACATGCACAGAAAGCCTGACAGCCAAGTGTACATGAACATGTACACACACACACACACAGAGGCCAATTTCCAGTGAGGGACAGGCTCCACAGAAGAAGCTGATAGGCAGGGGGGATCAAACACTGCTCCCCTGCTCACCGATCTACTTCTCCAAATACAACATCTTAGGTACCTATGATGGCAACGACATCTGCCAACATGTGTCCCTTAGACATCTTGTCCAAACCAGCCAGATGGGCAAAACCAGGAGCCTTGATCTTGCATCGATAAGGGCGGCTGCTGCCATCAGATACTGGGTATACCCCAAACTCTCCCTTGGGAGCCTCAATGGCAGTATATGTGGCTCCTGGAGGAACTTGGTAGCCCTCAGTATACAACTTAAAGTGATGAATCAGTGACTCCATGGAAGTCTTCATCTCTGCTCGCTTAGGTGGAGACACTTTGGCATCATCAACCTTGATCTCCCCAGGAGGCATCTTGTTTAGACACTGTGCGATAATTCTCAGGGACTGGCACATCTCCTCCACCCAGCACAGGTACCTATCATAGCAGTCCCCTCGAGAACCAACAGGAACATCAAAGTCAACCTGGTTGTAAACATCATAGGGCTGGGTCTTCCGGTCCCACTGGATGCCTGAGCCCCGAAGCATCACTCCACTAAAACCATAGTTAAGTGCTGCTTCTGCTGTTACAACCCCAATGTCAATTGTCTGATTTCGCCAGATCCTATTGTTGGTCAGCATCTCCTCCAACTCATCAAGCCAAAGAGAGAAGTTCTTAGAAAACTCATAAATGTCATCCATAAGCCCAAGCAGCATGCATTCAGGCTCCAGACACTTGCTCGTAGAACTCAAACATCTTCTCCCTTTCTTCAAACAGCCAGAAGAAAGGGGTCATGGCCCCAAGATCCAGGGCATGTGTGGTCATAGCCATGATGTGGTTCAACAGCTGTGTGATTTCTCCAAACAGCACTCGGATCCACTGTGCCCGGGGAGGAGGCCGGATGTTTAGCAACTTCTCCACAGCTAGAGAATAGGCCTGTTCATTACACATCATTGACACATAGTCTAGCCGGTCAAAGTGTGGAAGGGCCTGAAGATAGGTCTTGTATTCAATGAGCTTCTCAGTGCCTCGGTGCAGGAGCCCAATGTGAGGATCACACTTCTGCACCATCTCCCCACTCAATTCCATCACTAGTCGCAGGACACCATGCGCTGCTGGGTGTTGGGGCCCAAAGTTCAGGGTCATGTTCTTCACCATTGTGTCCTTTGGAGGGTTCACATCACTCCAAGGTGGAGGCTTCCAGTGGGCTGTTTCTTTGCTTGGGTACATAGCAGCTCCCCCAAACTGCTGTGCCCATTCCACATCTGGCTGCCACTGCCCCACACCTTTTCTGATACAGAGCTGAGGGCTAAAGTGGGCTCGGAGGCAATGACGACCAACATGTCTCAGCAAGAGCGCAGCCATCTTGGGTTCCGTTCTGGACAGAAGTTATTTTTATTATTATTATTATTTTTTGAGACACAGTCACTCTGTCGCCCAGGCTGGAGTGCAGTGGCACCATCTTGATCACTGCAACCCCCATCTCCTGGGTTCAAGTGATTGTCTTGCCTCAGCCTCCTGAGTAGCTGGGATTACAGGTGCGTGCCAAAAAAAAAAAAAAAGCCACCCAGCTAATTTTTGTATTTTTAGTAGAGACAAGGTTTCATTCACTATGTTGGCCAGGCTGATCTTAAACTCCTGACCTCAGGTGATCCACCTGCCTCAGCCTCCCAGAGTGCTGGGATTACAGGTGTGAGCCCCTGTGCCTGGCCTAAATACACCTTATTTAATACATATTGTTGATCCACTGACATTGACCCCACATGGCCGTAGGGGTCAATGAGTGCTAAAACTCATGCCTGAATGAAACTTATCTAATGTGGATATTTTCTCCCAAAGGCACATGTAGCCTTCTTGATCGTGGGAACACTAGACAGCCTCAGCACTGCAGGGGGCCATTTTAAATGGTGAAATCACCAACAAGAAGCACAAAACTGTGAAAAACGTGACACTAAATAGACTGTGAAAAGGACACTTGTTTACGGGTCGGAGGGCTGAAACAGGGAGATGAGTGCTGACTGCTTCACCTCAGCAGGTGACTTTAGTCTCTGGAGACACCAATTTTTCACCACTCTGTGTATGCACTGGCTTTCAAATGCCCACAGAAGGGCCCAAGTATTGATTTTGTTACAAATAAATTTAGCTAGAGGTGAACCCACAAATACAGAATCCAATAATAATGAAGATGATTTGAATCATGTGAGGTTATGTTAGAAACACCCCACCTCTGCACCCCTGAGTACTTCAGTGTATATTTCCAAAATGGTCATTCTCTTACATAGTCACTTTGGTAGTTATCAGAATCTCGAAACTCACCAGCAATACAATACTATAATTTGATACATGCTTTTCCCCCAGTCCAGCAGCCAATCCAAGATCACAGGATGCATTTAGTTGTCATCTTTTAGTGCCTTTGTTTTTTGTGGTCTTGACTTGCAGAATGTCCTTCTGTGTGGGTTATCCGATGTTTCCTTGCGAGTAGATTCAAGTTGTGCATTTGTGGCAAGAATATCCAGGGGTGTTGTCTTCTCAGTGCATAAGGAGAGATGTACTGCTGTTATTTTGCTATTTGTCCTCTATATGCTTCATAGCTTTTCTAGACCTCATGTCCTGCATTACAAGCTTTTTTGTATGTGTTTGGTTATTTTTTTTAATAGCAAAATGTTTCAATTTCTTCTCATTTTCTTCCATGTATATTCTACAGCTATTTTCTTTATGATTACAATGGGCATTACATTTAACATCTGTATTAGTTCGTTCTCACGCTGCTAACAAAGACATACCCAAAACTGGGTAATTTATAAAGGAAAGAGGCTTAATTGACTCACACTTCACTATGGCTGGGAGGCCTCAGGATACTTACAGCCATGGGTGGAAGGGGAAGCAAACATGTCCTTCTTCACATGTCAGCAGCAAGGAGAAGTGCTGAGCAAAAGGGGGAAAGGCCCCTTATAAAACTGTCAGATCTCGTGAGAACTCACTCATTATCATGAGAACAGCAAGTTGGAGGTAACCATCCCCATGGGTGGTTACTTTCTGCCAGGTCCCTCCCATGACAAATGGGGATTGTAGGAACTACAATTCAAGATGATATTTGGGAGGGGACACAGCCAAACTGTATCAACATCCTAAAGTTATAACACTTTGGTTTGAATTTATACCAGGTCAACTTCAGTATCATATAAAAACTCTGCTCTTTTACAGCGCCATCTCTTTTTCTTGTGGTTGTTGATGTCATAAAATTGTATCTTTATACATTCTACGCCTCAAAGCTTAAACTGACAATAATTTTTAAAAAGTTAGTGTCTTAAATTATATAGCAAACAAAATGTGTAGTTACAAACCAGTTACAGTAATACTAGCTTTAGATTAGTTCTTGGTTTAACTAATCAATTAATTCATTATTATACTTTTTATTTTATTTATTAATTTATTTATTTTGAGACAGAGTCTGTCTCACTCTTGTTGCCCAAGCTGGAGAGCAGTGGCCCGATCTTGGCTCATAGAAACCTCTGCCTCCCAGGTTCAAGCGATTCTCCTGCCTTAGCCTCCCGAGTACCTGGGATTACAGGCACCCACCACCATACCTGGCTAATTTTTGTATTTTTAGTAGAGACGGGTTTCACCATGTTGGCCAGGCTGGTCTTGAACTCCTGACCTCAGGTGATCCACCCGCCTTGGCCTCTCAAAATGCTGGAATTATAGGCGTGAGCCACCGCGCCTGGCCTCAAAAGTTTAATTATAATGTGTCTTGGTGTGACTCCCTCTTAAATATTTAATTTGATTTTTTAATTTTTTTTGAGATGGAGTTTTGTTCTGTCACCCAGGCTGGAGTGCAGTGGCACTATCTTGGCTCACTGCAACCTCCACCTACTGGTGATTCTTCTGCCTCAGCCTCCTGAGTAGCTGGGACTGCAGGCACGTGTCTCCACACCTGGCTAATTTTCGTATTTTTAGTAAAGATGGGGTTTCACCACGTTGTCCAAGGTGGGCCTGAACTCCTGACCTCAGATGATGTACCCACCTCAGCCTCCCAAAGTGCTGGGATTACAGGTGTCAGCCGCTGCATCAGGCCAATTGAATTTAATTTTTGAGACAGGGTCTTACTCTGCCACCTAGGCTGGGGTGCACTGGCACAATCATAGCTCACTGTAGCTTCAACCTCCTGGGCTCAAGCAGTCCTCTCACCTCAGCTTCCCAAGTAGCTGGGACTATACGTGTGTGCCATCTACATCTGGCTATTTTTTGTAGAAACAAGGTCTCACTATGTTGCCCAAGCTGGTCTCAAACTCTTCAGCTCAGGTGATTCTTCTTTTGCCTCAGCCTCCCAAAAGCATGAGCCACTACACCCACCTGATTCTTTGGAAACAGACTCGCACTTTACCATCCAGGCTATAGTGCAGTGGCGTTGAGAGGTGGCAACGTGCTAGCAGCCCTCGCTCTCGGCGCCTCCGCGGCCTGGGCGTCCACTCTGGCAGCGCTTGAGGAGTCCTTCAGCCCACCACGACACCGTGGGAGCCCCTCCCTGGGCTGGCCGAGGCCGGAACCGCCTCCCTTTGCTTGCGGGGAGGTGTGGAGGGAGAAGCGCTGGCGGGAATCCGGGCTGCGCTCGGCGCTCCCGGGCCAGCGCGAGTTCCAGCGAGCGCGAGCCCCGCACACGGAGCGGCCGGCCGGGGTCGCCGGCCCAGGGAGTAAGGGGCTTAGCACCCGGGCCAGCAACTGCAGAGGATGCCGGCGGGCCGGCACTGTGCTCGAGTTCTCGCCGGGCCTCAGCTGCCTCCCCGCGGGGCAAGGCTCGGGACCTGCAGCCCGCCATGACCGAGCCCGCCCCCGCCACGGTGGGCTCCCCAGCCACCCGAGCCTCCCCGACGGGCGCCGCCCGCTGCTCCACGGGAACAAGCGCTGAAGAGCGCTGGCGCGACTCGGGACCGGCACACAGCTCCGCTTATAATCCTTCTATAAAATCCACTAGGTGAAGAGAGCTGGGCTTTTAAGTCTGATGGGGAGTTGGGGAACTTTTGTGTCTAGCTAAGGGATTGTAAACGCACCAATCCGCACTCTGTGTCTAGCTCAGGGTTTGTAAATGCACCAATCAGCACGCTGTCAAAATGGACCAATCAGCTCTCTGTAAAATGGGCCAATCAGCTCTCTGTAAAATGGACCAATCAGCACTCTGTAAAATGGACCAATCAGCAGGATGTGGGTGTGGCCAGATAAGGGAATAAAAGCAGGCTGCCAACGCCAGGCGGCAGTGAGTTGCTTGGGTGGTGGGGAGGGGTTTGTTGGTTTTTTTTGGTTTTGTTTTTGCTTTGTAGTGAGTTTTTGTTGCTGTTGATTGTAGCTGCTGCTATGTTTTTGGGTTAAGACTGCGTGTATGAGTCGTGACGCCGCAAAAGTGTGCGGCTTCATTTTTGAAGTCGGCGACAACACGACCCCCTGCTGGGAAGAATGAATAATTCCAGAGGCGCTGCTTTTAAGAGCTGTAACACCAGGGAGGTCTGTAGCTTTACTCTGGTCAGCGAGACCAAGAAGCTCCAGACCCGTCTGAAGGAAGAAACTCCGGACTACCATCTTTAAGAACTGTATCACTCGTTGGAAGGGTCTGTGGCTCCCGTTTTGAAGTCAGCGAGACTAAGAACCCACCAATTCTGGACACAGCAGGATCATAGCTTGCTGTAGCATTGAACTCCTGGGCTCAAGTGATCGTCCTACCTCAGCCTCCCAAGTAACTAACTAGGATTACAGGTATGCACCACAATGCACACTTAATTTTTTGTTTTTTGTTTTCTTAGAGATGGGGTTTTGTCATATTGCCTAGGCTTGTCTCACACTCCTGGGTTCAAGCTGTCCTGCTTTGGCTTGCTAAAGCGCTGGGATTACAGGCATGAGATACTGCATTTGGGTATTTTTGAATTCATCTTACATGAAGTTCGTTCAGCCTGCATGTTTCTTTTCATTTCTGTCATCAAATTTGAGAGGTTTATGGACACTAGTTCTTAAAATATTTTCCCTGCTTACGCTTCTTTCTGTTCTCTGTGATTCCCACAATGCCTGTGTTGGTCTACTTGATGGTATTTCAAGATCTCTTAAGCTCTGTTCATTTTTCTTCAGTGTCTTTTCTGTTCTTTAGATTTGATCATTTCTATTGTGTTCAAGTTCATTGATTCTTCTGCCTGTTTAAATCTGCGTTTGAATTTGCCCTCTAGTTATTTTTTATTTCAGTAGTTTTTCAGTTCTGGAAATTATTTTGGTTTCTTTTAGGTTTTATTTTTGCTCTTATTTCCATTTTGTTCATATATGTTTCTCTTGACTTACTCCATATCCACCTGTAGTTTTCTGAGCGTCTTTAAGACAGTTGCTTTAAAGCCTTTTTCTAGTACACTTGCCAAAATTTTTTCAGGGACAGTTTATTTGTGGTTTTCTTTAACTTTCGAATAGGCTATGTTTTTTGTTTGTGTGCTTTGTGTTTTGAACATCGGACAATTACATTTCATAATTGTAACTCTGGAAATCATGTTCTCCCGCTTATCCAGGGTTTATTGGTTTTTGTTACTTTTGTTTTTTGTTTGTTTGATTGGTGTAGCCTGTGTCAAGAATCAGGCCGGGGTGTAAACTTAAGGTTTTCTCAGGTATCTTCAAACCTTGGATATGTGTGATCACTTACTCATTTTCCTCATGTGCAGTTTAAAAAAAATGTTCTAGGCTAGGCGCGGTGGCTCAGTCCTGTAATTCCAGCACTGTGGGAGGCGGAGGCGGGTGGATCACGAGGTCAAGAGATCAAGACCATCCTGGCCAACATGGTTAAATCCCATTTCTAGTAAAAATACAAAAATAAAATTTGCTGGGCGTGGTGGCGTGAGCCTGTAGTCCCACCTAGTGGGGAGAGACTCACCTAGTGAGACGAGACTGCACCAATGCATTCCAGTCTGGCAATAGAGTGAGACTACATCTAAAGAAAAAGTGTCGAAGAAAAGTTCTAGTGTTTAATGTCTGGCTCCCAAAGGGGAATAAAAAGAAAAATGAAGGTGGGAGGGAGAGAGCATTAGCCCTTTAAATCCCCTGGAAGTTATTTCAGCCAGAGGGGGCGGAGCTTGCAACAACTGGAGGAGATGCAGCAATAGTGGCCCGCGCCTCTGATGAGGAGCACCGCTGTGGGCCAGGCACGGTGGCTCATGCCTGTAATCATAGCACTTTGGAGGGTTGAGGCAGGTGGATCACTTGAGGTCGGGAGTTTGAGACTAACCTGGCCTAAGTGGTGAAACCACATCGCTGATAAAAATTAAAAACTGGCAGGGTATAGTGGTGCACGCCTGTAGGTCCCACCTACTCAGGAGGCTGAGGTAGAATCGCTTGAACCTGGGAGGTGGAGGTTGCAGTGAGCCGAGATCACACCATTGCACTCCAGGTTGGGCGACAGAGTAAGACTGCGTCTCAAAAAGACAAGCACCTCTGAGATCAGAAGCAGCACTCAGCAGTGAGAGCATAGATCTGTGGTAATTGGAGGATAGGACCCTTTTTTGCCCACCCTGGCTTCTGCAAGCTGTGTGCAGGATGCTCCAGAAATATGTGCACAGCTGCATGCCATGGGGGTCAGGGATGGGTAGTAGCCATTGTGCCAAGAACTAAGATGGACTGAAATTAACTGTAATTTACCAGTCCAAGCCTTCACCTTGAAGTCACAAGCCTTTAATAGACTCCAGAGTTCCAAAATAGTTACACCAGACAGATTATGCCATGCAATTGTTGTCTAGGTGGGGACACAGATTCCTGGTGCTTCTTACCATGCCATCTTCCCAGATTCCTCTCTGAATTAGGTGACTTACAATTTTTTTTCCAGTCAGTCTTATTTCATTTTCTTGTGTTTTTTACAGAGCAAAAATTTTGATGAAAACATTTTGATAAGGTCTATTTCATCAATTTTTTCCTTTAGAGACCATGATTTTGGCGTCATAGTTGTATCCTTTTTCTAAGCCGTATCATTTTCTCTTAACGTTTTCTTTTTGCTCTGACGCCCAGGCTGGAGTGCAGTGCTGTGCTCTTGGCTCACTGCAACCCTCCACCTCCTGAGTTCAAGCTATCCTCCTGCCTCAGCCTCTGAGTACCTGGGATTACAGGTGTGTGCCACCATGCCTGGCTAATTTTTGTATTCTTGGAGATGGGGTTTCACCGTGTTGACCAGGCTGGTCTTGAGCTCTTGATCTCAAGTGATCTGCCCACCTTGGCCTCCCAAAGTGTTGAGATTACAGGTGTGGGCCACTGCGCCCAGCCTCTTATGTTTTCTTCTAAGAGTTTCATCGTTTTGCATTTAAATCTGTGCTGCGTATATGGTTAATACTTATATAAAGCTTATGGTATAGATTGAGGATCTTTGTCGTCTTCCTTTTTTTGCATACTGATGTCCGGTTGTTTCAGCACCATCAGTGGAAAAATTATCTTTTTTTTTTTTTTTTTGAGACGGAGTCTCGTTCTGTCACCCAGCTGGAGTGCAGTGGTGCGATCTCAGCTCACTGCAAGCTCCGCCTCCCGGGTTCACACCGTTCTCCTGCCTCAGCCTCCCAAGTAGCTGGTACTGTAGGTGCCTGCCACCACACCTGGCTAATTTTTTGTATTTTTTTAAAATTATTATTTTAGTAGAGACGGAGTTTCACAGTGTTAGCCAGGATGGTCGCTATCTCCTGACCTCGTCATCTGCCTGCCTCGGCCTCCCAAAGTGCTGGGATTACAGGCGTGAGCCACCGTGCCCGGCATAGAATTGTCATGTTAACTATGTGTGCGTGTGTGAGTATCTCAAGTATTCCAAACCATGAACACAGTATGTCTATCTGGTATTTGGGTCTTGTTTGATTTATTTCATCAGCATTTTGTAGTTTGCAGCTTTCAATCCTATATATGCTTTGTTAGATTTAAACCTAAGTATTAAGACTTTTGGGAGCTCTGGGACTGGTTTTGTCATTGTTTTCCATTACTAGTGATCCCTGAGGGAGAGGAAGCAAATGAGATGAGCCCTAACGATTGCCCCATCTTACTGTGTGAAGAGTTTGCAGCCTGCAACACAAAGAAGGAAGAGCTGAGGAGCAGCCCGGCAGCTTTCCTGAAGTGAGGAGATGGAGCTGGACGTCTGGGAGGCCTAGACTGGAGTTCACAGGGCAAAGTTCTAGAAAGAAAAGAGTGCAGGTGGGGGAGAGAAATGGAGATTGCACCCAGAAGATTTAGAGTTGTAGTTAATCTGAGTACCAATCAGTGCATACCTGTGAGGAAAATGCTGAGGCTGGGGAAGGAACCACCCAAAAGGATCAGTGGAAACAATCAGATCAGCTCATGTAGTGCCAGGGATAGTTTTCCTTTGCCAACATCAGAGTGGAAACCTTGTGGGATATTGAGTAAAGTACTCAGAAGGGTTCTGCCTCAGTTGCGGGGAAAATTAGCCCCAGACTAAATGTCACTCTGGTTCTGCCTAACAAAACAAGACCAGAAACAAACTTTTTTCAAAGAATTTAACTGTGTCCCAGAACAAAATTCAAAATAATTTATATGAATACAAAAATGTCACACAAAATAATTTTCAAAACTAGCACAAATGATGTATTGCAGCCATTAAAAAGTACAGGCATGCAAAGAAGCAAGAAACTGGGAGCCATCATGAAGAGAAAATTTCAAATCAGTTGAAACTAGAAATGAGCCAGAAATGACACAGATGACAGTGTGACAGTATTACTAGACAAGGACATTAAAATAGTTATAGGCTAGGCGCCGTGGCTCACACCTGTAATCCCAGCACTTTGGGAGGCCAAGGCGGGTAGATCACAAGATAGAGGTTGAGACCATCCTGGCCAACATGGTGAAACCCCATCTCTACTAAAAATACAGAAATTAGCTGGGGGTGGTGGTGCATGCCTACAGTCCCAGCTACTCAGGAGACTGAGGCAGGAGAATTGCTTGATCCTGGAAGGCAGAGGTGGCAGTGAGCCGAGATCGTGCCACTGCACTCTAGCCTGGCGCCAGCCAGACTGTCTCAAAAAAAAAGTTGTAACTGTATTCCATATGATAAGGAAAGTAAAGGAAAAATTAGGAATGTTAAGTAGAGACACAGAAATGTTCTAAATACCCAAGGTGAATTTCAAGATATTAAAATTAAAATGAGATGAAACATACTGAATAGGAATAAAAGCAGATAAGACGTGGCAGAAGAAAAAGGGAACTAAGATGTCAAAGGAAGTGCTTCAGACAGAAGGAAAATGATGTCAGAAAAGCTGGAAATACGCAAAGGTTAATGCCGATCACTGGAAATGGAAACTACATGGATAAATACACATTTAATTTATTTACACTTAAGTAATTTTTTTACTTTGTAAATTGGCAATTTATAATTGTATACATTTGTGAAGTACAAAGTGATATGATTTATGAATGCAATGTGGAAAAATTAAATCAAGCTAATTAGCATATGCATCACCTCAAATACTTAACTTTTTTTTTGTGGTGAGAACGTTTAATGTTTTGCTCTCAGCAATTTTGAAATGTACAATATTCTATTAAATATATTCACCATGCTGTGTAATAGAACTAAGAAAACCCCATATTCCTCTTCCAAGATTTTGTACACTTCATATCCTCATTCTCCACAGTCCCAGCCTCTGTAACCTGTTTTAGATTCCACATATAAGTGAGAATATGTGGCACTTGTCTTTCCATGTCTAGCTTATTTCACTTAGCATAATGTTCTCCAGTTCTATTCATATTGTCACAAATAACACAATTTCCTTCTTTTGAATGACTGAACAGTATTTCACAGTATATACACACCACATTTTCTTTGTTCATCTGTTGATGGACAGTTAGGGTAATTTTTCTTTTTTTTTTTTTGAAAGAGTTTTGTTCTGTCACTCAGGCTGGAGTGCGGTAGTACAATCTCAGGTCACTGCAACTTCTGCCTCCTGGGTTCAAGCAATTCTCATGCCTTAGCTTCCTCAGTAGCTGGGATTACAGATGTGTGCCACCACACCCAGCTAATTTTTTTGTATTTTAGTGGAGACAAGGTTTCACTATGTTGCTCAGGCTGGTCTCGAACTCCTGAGCTCAGGCAATCTACTCGTCTCGGCCTCCCAGAGTGCTGGGATTACAGGTGTGAGCCACCACGCCAGGCGAGGGTGATTTCATAAACTCTTGAGAATAGTGCTGCAATGAACATGTATGTGCAGATATCCCTTCAATGAACTTTCAGATCATCTGGGTAAATACCCAGAAGGCAGTGGTAGATCAGGTAATTGTTTAAGCAAAAATAAGAATTTGCTGTGGAGTTTATATAAAAGTAAATGCATGACAGTAGCCTAAAGACTGGAAAGAAATGGAAATACACTATTGTAAGTTTTGTTTTGAGACAGTGTCTCACTTGTTGCCCAGGCTGGCACAATCGCAGCTCACTGCAGCTTTGACCGCCCAGGCTCAAGCAATCTTCCTTCCTCAGCCTCCCAAGTAGCTGGGACTACCAGTGTGCACCACCATGCCCCCCTATTTTTGTATTTTTTGTAGAGATGGGGTTTTGCCACGTTGCCCAGTCTGGTCTTGAACTTCTGGGATCAAGCGATCCGTTTGCTTTGGCTTCTCAAAGCACTGGGATTACATGCACATACTAGTCTGTTCTCACACTGCTATCAAGATCTACCTGAGACACTAATATCTAAAGAAAAGAGGTTTAGTTGACTCAGTTCCACAGGCTGTACTGAAAGCATGGCTGGGGAGGCCTCAGGAAATTTACAATCATGGTGGAAGGGCAAATGGGAAGCAAGTATGTCTTCACCTGGCAGGATAGTGAGCAAAGGGTAGTGAGCAAATGGGAAGCAAGCATGTCTTCACATGGCAGCATAGTGAGCAAGCTCAACCTCCTGAGTAGGTGGGACTACAGGCGCATGCCACCACACCCGACTCATTTTTGTATTTTTAATAGAGACGGAGTTCCACCACATTGGTCAGGCTGGTCTCGAGCTCCTGACTTCAGGTGATCCACCTGCCTCAGCCTCCCAAAGTGCTGGGATTACAGGTGTGAGCCACCGCGCGTAGCCTTAATATTGTTAAGATGTCAGTTTTCCCCAAATTTACATATAGATTCAACATAATCTCAACATCATAGTATGCTATTTTGTAAGAAATTGAAAAGCTGATTCTAAAATTCATATGGAAATTCAAAGACCTTGAATAGCCCACACAACTTTCATGAAGGAACAAAGTTGGAGGACTAAAACTACCTTATTTCAAGTCTTAATATAGAGCCCCAGCATTTGAATTTGAAAATACAATCATGGGCTGGATGCAGTGGCTCATGCCTGTAATCCCAGTACTTTGAGAGGCTGAGGTGAGAGGATTGCTTGAGCTCAAGTGTTTGAGACCAGCCTGGACAACATAGACCTCATCTCCACTTAAAAAAAAAATCAAAAACAATCCGAGCATGGTGGTGTGTGCCTGTAGTCCCAGCTACTCAGGAGGCTGAGGCAAGAGGATTGCTTGAGCTTGGAAGGTTGAGGCTGCAGTGAGACATGATCACTCCACTGCACTCCAGCCTAAGTGACAGAGCAAGACCCTGTCTCAAAAAAAAAAAAAACAAACCACTTAGATTAAAACACATTATATAGCTATAAAAAAATTATTTCTTTATATCCTTATTCTATAAGCTATTTCTAGTTTTAAATTTTTTAATTTATTTTTTAAAATTTGAGACAGGGTCTTTCTCTGTCCCAGACTGGAATGCAATGGTGCAGTCATGGCTCACTGTAACCACAAACCGCTGGGTTCAAGCAATCCTGTCACCCCAACCTCCCAAGTAGCTGAGACTACAGGAGTGCACCAACATGCTCAGCTAGTTTTGTTTAATTTTTTATTTTTTATTTTTTTTAGAAATGGGATTTCACTGTGTTGCCCAGACTGTTCTCAAACTCCTGGCCTAAGTGACCCTTCTGCCTTAGCCTCCCAAAGTGCTACAACTACAGGAATGAGCCACTGTGCCTGGCCTTTAAATTTTTTTTTATTACTTTTTAAATTTTTTTGGTCAAAAATTTAGATACAAATACACATTAACCTAGGCCTACAGAGTCAGGATCAATAAAATCACTATTGTCCACTTCCACATCTTGTCCCGCTGGAAGGTCTTCAGAGACAAGAACATGCATGGAGTTGTCATCTCCTATATAACAATGCCTTTTTCTTCCTGGAATTCATCTCCTGTATAACAATGCCATCTTTTTCTGGAATACCTCCTGAAGGATCTGCCTGAAGCTGTTTTACAAGTAGCTTATGATATGGTTTGGCTCTGTGTCCCCACCCAAATCTCATCTCAAATTGTAATCCCCACATGTTGAGGGAGGGACCTGGTGGAAGGTGATTGGATCATAGGGGCAGTTTCCCCTATGCTGTTCTCATGATGGTGAGTGAGTTCTCACGAGATCTGATGGTTTAAAAGCGGCAGTTTCCCCTATGCTTGCTCGCTCTCTCCTGCTGCTATGTAAGATGTGCCTTGCTTCCCTTTTGCCTTCCGCCATGATTGTAGGTTTCCTGAGGCCTCCCCAGCCATGCAGAACTGTGAATCAAACCTCTTTTCTTTATGAATTACCCAGTCTCGGGTAGTATCTTTATAGCAGTATGAAAATGGATTAATGCAACTTTTATATATATATATAATGGATCATACATTAGACCACAAAACAGGCCTTCTATGTACACACACACAGGCATATATATGTATGTGAAGAACAACATTCTAATACAATGATTAATGCTATTGTAAACACATAAACTAGTACCATAGTCATCTATTACCGTTAAATATTATATACTGTATATAATTGTATATGCTATACTTTTTGTTATTTTTATATAGGATCTTACTCTGTTGCCCAGGCTGGAGTGCTGTGATTCATTCACATCTCACTGCAGCCTCAAACTCCTGGGCTCAAGCAATCCTCCTTCCTTAGTCTCTTGAGTAGGTGGGACTACAGGCACATGTCACTACACCCGGCTAATTTTTCTTTCTTTTTTTTTTTTTTTTTTTTGCTGTAGAGATAGAATCTTGCGTTGTTGCCCAGGCTGGTCTTAAACTCCTGGGCTGGTCTTGAACTCCTGTTGATTTGAAATTTTATATCTGGCAACATTATCCTTGAAGAGCAAAGGAGAAATTAAGATATTTCCAGTTAAACGAAAGCCGAGGGAGTTCATGACTAGCAGACCTGCCATATCAAAAATGCTAAAGGAAGTTACAGGCATTGAGTCTGAGACGAAGACATTAGACAGTGAGTTAAAGCCATAAGAATAAACAAAGAACATTGGTAAAGGTAACTACTTAGGTAGACATAACAGCTAGGATTAGTGCATTTTTAATTTGTGACTCCTCTTTTTTTTCTTTTTCTTTTTTTTTTTTTTGAGATGGAGTCTCACTCTGTCACCCAGGCTGGAGTGCAGTGGTGCGATCTTGGCTCACTGCAACCTCTACCTCCCAGGTTCAAGTGATTCTCCTGCCTCAGCCTCCTGAGTAGCTGGGATTACAGGCACGCGCCTCCACACCCAGCTAATTTTTGTATTTTTGGTAGAGACAAGGTTTTACTATGTAGGCCAGGATGGTCTCGATCTCCTGACCTCATGATCTGCCAGCGTCGGTCTCCCAAAGTGCTGGGATTACAGGTGTGAGCCACCGCATTCAGCCTTTTTTTCTTACATGATTTAAGAAAAGTAAGTATGGCCAAGCATGGTGGCTCATGCCTGTAATCCCAGCACTTTGGGAGGCCGAGGTGGGCGGATCACGAGGTCAGGAGATCGAGATCATCCTGGCTAACACGGTGAAACCCCGTCTCTACTAAAAAGTACAAAAAATTAGCCGGATATGGTGGCACATGCCTGTAGTCCCAGCTACTTGGGAGGCTGAGGCAAGAGAATGGCGTGAACCTGGGAGGTGGAGTATGCAATGAGCTGAGATCCCACCACTGCACTCTGGCCTGGGCAACAGCAAGACTCCGTCTCAAAAAAAAGAAAAGCAAGTACATAAAACATAATTACAAATCTAAGGATAAGATGTAATTGTGATAATAACAATTTACATGGGAAGGAATATGAATGTGTGGGAGCAGAGTATGTATATACTTTTGAAACTAAGTTATATTTTTTAAACTAGGTTGTTATAAGTTTAAGATACTAATTGTAATCCTCAAGGTAACCACCAGCAAAATAACTTCTAAAAATTCAGAAAAAGAAGAGAATCAAAATTGTTTTCTACAAAAAAATTAATAAATGCAAAAAAGGCACTAATGGAGGAACTGAAGAACACAAAATAATATGACACAGAAAATAGCTTAATGGAGAAGAAAATCCTTATCAATATTTACTTTAAATATAAACTCTCCAATTAAAAGGTAGAAATTGGCAAGTTGGATTTTAAAAATCATGATCCATCTATATCAGGGATGTTCAGCCTTTTGGTTTCCCTGAGTCACATTGGAAGAAGAAGAATTGACTTGGGCCACACAGAAAATACACTAACACTAATAATAGCTGATGAGCTAAAAAAAAATCACAAAAAAAGCCTCACAATGTTTTAAGAAAGCTTACAAATTTGTGTTGGGCCGCATTCAAGGCTTTCCTGGGCCACATGTGGCCCACAGGCCGTGGGTTGGACAAACTTGATCTAATGCTGTCTTTATTTATTTATGTATTTATTTTGAGACAGAGCCTCGCTCTGTGTCCAGGCTAGAGTCGGTGGTGTCATCTCAGCTCACTGCTGTCTCCGCCTCCCAGGTTCAAGCAATTCTGCTTTAGCCTCCCAAGTAGCTGGGATTACAGGCTCCAACCACCACTACTATATTTTTAGTAGAGACGGGGTTTCACCATGATAGCCAGGCTGGTCTTGAACTCCTGACCTCGAGTGATCCACCTGCCTCAGCCTCCCAAAGTGCTGGAATTACAGGTGTAAGCCACTGCGCTTGGCCTAATGCCATCTTTAAAATATTCACATTATCTTTTTTTTTCTTTTTTCTACTGCCTTCTCAGTTTCTAAGGAGATTCACTTTAGAAACAAAGACACAAAGAGATTGAAAGTAAAAGGATGAAAAAAGATATTCCAGGAAAGTACTAATCAAAGAAGAGCAAAGGTGGTGGTTATGGATAAAATAAACTGTAAGTAAAAAAAAGAAAAAGGCTATCAGAGAAAAGAATAACATTATATAGTCATAAAAATTTCAATCCAGCAAGAAGATACAACAATTATAAACATATATGAACCGCAAGAAGATACAACAATTATATATGAACCTAACAAGAAAAGTCCCAAAATATGAAGCAAAATGGACAGAATTGAAGGGAAAAATAGATATTTCTACAGTAATAGAAATTTTAATTTCTCACTTTTAATAATGGATAGAATGACCAGATAGAAGATCAGTAAAAAAAAAGATAGAGGACTGGCCAGGTGCGGTGGCTCATGCCTGTAATCCCAGGACTTTGGGAGGCCAAGGCGGGTGGATCACCTGAAGTCAGGAGTTCAAGACCAGCCTGGCCAACATGGCAAAACCCCGTCTCTACTAAAAATACAAAAATTAGCTGGGTGTGGTGGCGCACAACAGCTACTCGGGAGGGTGAGGTAGGAGAATCGCTTGAACCCGGCAGGCGGAGGTTGCAGTGAGCTGAGATTAAGCCACTGCACTCCAGCCTGGGTGACAGAGTGAGAGTCTGTCTCAAAAAAAAAAAAAAAAAAGACTTCAATTATGTTCTCAACCAATTAGACCTAACAGACATATAGAGAACTCCAATCAAGAAAAGCGCAATATACATTCTTTTCAAGTAGACATGTAACATTCTTCAAGATAAAACATATGTTAGGCCAAAAAACAGGTCTTACTAAATTTTAAAAGACTGAAGTAATATAAAGTATCTTTTACAACCACAGTGGAATGAAACTAGAATGCAATAACAGAAGGAAAACTAGAAAATTCACAAATATATGGAAATTAAACAATATACTCTTTTTTTTTTTTTTTTTTTTTTTGAGACAGAGTCTCACTCTGTTGCCCAGGCTGGAGTGTGGTGGTGGGATCTCGGCTCACTGCAATCTTCACCTCCCAGGTCGATTTTCCTGCTTCAGCCTCCCGAGTAGCTGAAATTACAGGTGCCTGCCACCACACCTAGCTAATTTTTGTTTTTTTTTTTAGTAGAGACAGTTTCACCATGTTGGCCAGGCTGGTCCCAAACTCCTGACCTCAAGTGATCTGCCTGCCTCGGCCTCCCAAAGTGCTGGGATTACAGGTGTGAGCCACCACACCCTACCAAAACAATACACTCTTAAACAACCAATGAATTGAAGAATAAATCACAACTCAAATGTTGTGATTGGCTTTGTGCCCCCACCCATATCTCACCTTGAGTTGTAAGAATCCCCCCGTGTCAAGGGTGGGATCAGGTGGAGGTAATCAGATCATGGGGGTGGTTTCCCCCATGCTGTTCTTACGATAGTGAGTCTCATGAGATCTCATAGTTTTATAAACATCTAGCATTTCCCCTGCTTATGCTTCTCTCTCCTGCCACCATGTGAAGAAGGATGTGTTTGCTTCCCCTTCCCCCATGATCATAAGTTTCCTGAGATCTCCCCAGCCATGCAGAACTGTGAGTCAATTAAATCTCGTTCCTTTATAAATTATCCAGTCTCAGCCAGTTCTTTTTTTTATTAGACGAAGTCTCACTCTGTTGCCCAAGCTAGAGTGCAATGGTGCGATCTTGGCTCACTGCAACCTCCACTTCCCGGGTTCAAGCGATTCTCCTGCCTCAGCCTCCCGAGTAGCTGGGATTACAGGTACACGCTACCATGCCCAGCTAATTTTTTTGTATTTTTAGTTAAGATGGGGTTTCACTATGTTAGTCAGGCTGGTCTTGAACTCCTGATCTTGTGATCCACCTTCCTTGGCCTCCCAAAATGCTAGGATTACAGGCATGAGCCACCGCACCCAACCTCAGGCAGTTCTTTATAGCAGCATGAGAACAGACTAATACACAAGGGAAGTTAAAAAATATCTTGAGATTAGGCCGGGCGCGGTGGCTCAAGCCTGTAATCCCAGCACTTTGGGAGGCCGAGACGGGCGGATCACGAGGTCAGGAGATCGAGACCATCCTGGCGAACACGGTGAAACCCCGTCTCTACTAAAAAAATACAAAAAACTAGCCGGGCGAGGTGGCGGGCGCCTGTAGTCCCAGCTACACAGGAGGCTGAGGCAGGAGAATGGCGTAAACCCGGGAGGCGGAGCTTGCAGTGAGCTGAGATCCGGCCACTGCGCTCCAGCCCCGGACAGAGCGAGACTCCGTCTCAAAAAAAAAAAAAAAAAAAAAAAAAATCTTGAGATTAAAAAAACAAAAAACCACAGCATATCAAAACTTAAAAGATGCAAAAGCACTGCTAGAAAAGAAATTTATAGTTGTAAATGTCTATATTAAAAAAGAAGAAAGATCTCAAATCAACTACCTAACTGTACGTCTTAAAGAACTAGAAAAAGAAGAGCAAACAAAACCCAAAGCTAGCAGAAGAAAGAATAATAAAAATTAGAGCTGAGATACACAAGATAGAGAATAGAAAAACAGATAAAATCAGTGTGTATTAGGTTGGTTTGAGTGCAGTTGTGTTTACAACTAACTGATCACATGCAGTTACGGATTTCTTTGTTCTTTTTTTTTTTTTTTTTTTGAGATTTTTGGAGTGAGTTTCACTCTTGTTGCCCAGGCTGGAATGCAGTGGCGCGATCCCAGCTCATTGCAACCTCTGCCTCCCAGGTTCAAGCGATTCTCCTGCCTCAGCCTCCTGAGTAGCTGGGATTACAGGCATGCGCCACCACACCCGGCTAATTTTGTTTTTTTTTTTTTTTTTTTGAGATGGAGTCTGGTTCTGTCGCCCAGGCTGGAGTGCAGTGGCGCGATCTTGGCTCACTGCAAGCTCCGCCTCCTGGGTTCACGCCATTCTCCTGCCTCAGCCTCCTGAGTAGCTGGGACTACAGGCCACCACACCTGGCTAATTTTTTGTATTTTTTAGTAGAGACAGGGTTTCACTATGTTAGCCAGGATGGTCTCGATCTCCTGACCTCGTGATCTGCCCGCCTCGGCCTCCCAAAGTGCTGGGATTACAGGCGTGAGCCACCGTGCCTGGCCAATTTTGTATTTTTAGTAGAGATGGGGTTTCTCCATGTTGGTCAGGCTGGTCTCGAACTCCCGACCTCAGGTGATCCACCTACCATGGCCTCCCAAAGTGCTGGGATTACAAGCCACCACGCCCAGGCTCTTTGTTCCTTCTTTACTCCCACTGCTTCACTTGGACTACAAAAAGAAGGAAAGAAAAAAATCAATGTGTATTAGTCAAGGTTCTCCAGAAAACAGAAGCAAAGATAGAAACATACATACATACGTACAGATAGAGACAAAGATAGATGGATGGATAAATACAAACATATATACAGATAGACACATAGGTAGACACATGATAGGCAGGTAGGTAGGTAGGTAGGTAGATAATAGATTGATTATGGGAAATCACTCGCATGATTGTGGAAGCCAAGAAGTTCCAGTGTGCTGTCTGCAAACTGGGGAATGAGGGAAGTGGTGATCTAATTCATTCTGGGTTCAAAGGCCTGAATCAGGGAAGCCAATAGTGTAACTCACTAAGGCCAGAGGCCTGAGAAACTGGAAAGTCCCAGAGACTGAAGGCCTGAGAACCTGGAATTCTGATGTCCAAGGGCAAGAGAAGACAGATGTCCCCGTTCCAGAAGAGTGAATTCACCATTCCTCTGCCTTTTGTTCTATATGTGCCTAAACAAGTTGGCTGGTGTCTGATATGGTTTGGCTGTGTCCCCACCCAAATCTCATCTTGAATTGTAGTTCCCATGATCCCCACATGTTCTGGGAGGGACCATATGGAGATAACTGAATCATGGGGGTGGTTCCCCAGTCCTGTTGTCATCATAGTGAGTTAGTTCTCATGAGACCTGATGGTTTTATAAGGGGCTTCTCCCTTCGCTGGACTCTCATTCTTCTGTTGCTGCCACGTGAAGAAGGATGTGTTTGCTTCCCCTTCCCCATAATGGTAAGTTTCCTGAGGCCTCCCCAGCAATGCTGAACTGTGAGTCAATTAAACTTCTTTGTAAATTATCCAGTCTCAGGTATGTCTTAATTAGCAGTGTAAGAACGGATTAATACAGTGTCTGCCCACATTGCATAAGGACAGATCTTCCTCATTCAGTCCAGTGATTCAGATGCCAACCTCCAGAAACACCCTCACAGACACACCCAGAAATAACACTTTCCCAGCTATCTGGATATCCGTTAACCCGGTCAAGTTGACAGCTAAAATTAACCATTAAATAATGAAACCAAAAGTTGAAAAAAAAATCAACAGAATGGCCAAATCTTTAGCTAAACTAACCAAAAAAAAAAAAAAAAAAAAAAAAAAAACCTCAGATTACTAAAATCAGAAGTGAAAGGACAAACATTGGATGATTCCACTTCTGTCACTCCACTCTATCTAGAATAAGCAAATTTATGAAGACAGAAAGTAGAATTAAAGGTTACCAGGAGCTGGGGGTGGAGGAAGCAGAGCGTTATTGCCTAATGGGTAGAGAGCTTCGTTTAGGATGGTGGAAAAAGTACTGGTTACACAATTAAATACTGTGAATGTATTTAATGCCACTGAATTGTACACTTAAAATGGTAAAAATGGTAAATTTTATCTGATGTATATTTTACCACACTCATAATTTTAAAAAATTACAGTCTGTCTTGCTTAGTGACTCTCTGCCTTGCTGGCTTTGAAGAAACAAGCTGCCCTGTCATGAGCGGCCTATGGAGTGAGCCACGTGGCAAGGAAGTGGGGGCAGCCTCCAGCCTCTAAAAGCCAGTGAGAAGCTGAAGCCCTCGGTCTGCAGTCCTGCAAGGAACTGAATGCTAGCAACACCCATGTGAGCTTAGAAGCAGATCCTTCCCCAGGTGAGCCTCAGAGGAGACTGGAGCCCTTGCTGACCCCTTGATTAAAGTTCTGTGAGACCCTGAATTGGAAGACCCAGCTTAGCCATGCTCGGATTCCTGGCTCCCAGAAACTGAGGTGATAAATCTGGGCTGGTGTTTTGTTTTGTTTTTTTGGTATGGAGTCTCGCTCTGTTGCCCAGGCTGGAGTGCAGTGGCACAATGTCGGTTCACTGCAACCTCCGCCTCCTGGGATCAAGTGATTCTCCTGACTCAGCCTCCTTAGTAGCTGGGGCTACAGGCACGTGCCACCATACCTGGCTAATTTTTTTTTTGTATTTTTACTAGAGACGGGGTTTCACTCTGTTAGCCAGGATGGTCTCAATCTCCTGACCTTGTGATCCGCCTGCCTCAGCCTCTCAAAGTGCTGGGACTACAGGCGTGAGCCACCATGCCCAGCCATAGGCTATTTGTTGAATGACTAAATTTGTGGTAATATTGTTCTGCAGTAGGTAACTAATGCAAGCAGTATTGTACTGTACTATCAGCAAGTTTTCTTTTTCTTTGCTCAATAATATGTCTTGGAAAACTACTAATTTTTGTTTTTTTGTTTGGAGATGGAGTCTGCCTCTGTCACCCAGGCTGGAGTGCAGTGGTGCGATCTCAGCTCACTGCAAGCTCTGCCTCTCGGGTTCACGCCATTCTCCTGCCTCAGCCTCCTGAGTAGCTGGGATAACAGGCGCCTACCACCACGCCTGGCTAATTTTTTTATTTTTAGTAGAAACGGAGTTTTGCCATGTTAGCTAGGCTGGTCTTGAACTCCTGACCTCAGGTGATCCGCCCGCCTCGGCCTCCCAAAGTGCTGGGATTATTGGCGTGAGCCACTGCACCTGGCTGAAAACTACTAATTCTATTACGTGGAGCTCTAGCTCATTCCTCTGAACTGTTGTTCGGTACTTTGTATTAGCACCATTGAAGATGATTTAGAGCTTTAAAATGTTTTGCCATCACAAATAATGGGGCCCATGATGTTCTCCTTAGTGCCTCCATGTGTGCTTCTGTAAGGCAGAAACCAAGATGTGTGATTGCATCTTTAGTCTTATTGTTTTGTTTTGTTTTGTTTTTAATTGAGACGGAGTCTTGTTCTGGCACCCAGGCTGGAGTGCAGTGGTGTGATCTCGGCTCACTGCAAGCTCCACCTCCTGGATTCAAGTGATTCTTGTGCCTCAGCCTCTAGAGTAGCTGGGACTACAGATGCCTGCCACCACGCCCAGCTAATTTTTTGTGTGTTTTTAGTAGAGACAGGTTTCACCATGTTGGATAGGCTGGTCTCAAACTCCTGACCTCAGGTGATCCACCCACCTCAGCCTGCCAAAGTGCTGGGATTACAGGCGTGAGCCACTGCGCCTGGCTGCATCTTTAGTTTTAATGCCACTGCCAATTGCCCTGCAGAGTGAAGCTCCCAAGTGGGGCCTTAGAGCGCCATTTTTCCTGTCCCCGTTGACTGCCTGTCACTGTCACTATCTGATTTCCCCACTGTAACTCCTGGAAGGCAGGAAGCATTTCCTTTGCATCTCTGTGTCCCAGACTCATCCCAGGGCCTGGCCTAGATCCCAAGCTATGCACATCCTTCCTTCTCTGTCCACATCCTCCCCTTTTTTTTGAGACAGGGTCTTCTCTGTCACCCAGGCTAAAGTGCAGTGGTAGGATCATAGCTTATTGCAGCCTCAGCCTGCTGGGCTCAAGCCATCCTCCTGCCTTATCCTTCCGAGGCACTGGGACTACAGGCGTGTGCCACTATGTCTGGCTAGTTTTTATTTTTTGTAGGGATAGCATCTTGCTATGTTGCCCAGGCTGGTCTTGAATTCCTGGACTCGAGCCATCCTCTCTCTTGCCTCCAAAGTGCTAGGATTACAGGCCGAGCCACTGTGCCTATCCACAACTCTTTCTGAACAGCTGGGCTGTGACAGCCCACTAGGAACAGCCTTGTGGCTACAGTGGACTGGATCACAGAGGACCCTGGGCATTGGACAGGCAGCTTAAATGGGCCACCGTTGGAGCCAAGGTTACAGTCAGAGCCCCTTGGGGAAAGCAGAGCCTAAGAGCTTTGGGAGGTAGGTCGTCTGCAGAGAGGAGAACAGAGATGTGCAGAGAGGAGAGGAGCGAAGCACGGCCCCCGGGAGGCCCGGCTCTCATTCTGTCTTTGCAGCAAATCCCCCCATCTTGGGATGGCCTGAGGTTTCTGTTCCTTGTAGCCAAAGGCTCCCTGAGACAACGAGCTGCTCCGTGTTTGTGGCCTTGTTCTCTGAACCTCTCGGATGCTGAGTTGGGGGTCTCCCAGAGATTCAGGAGAAAGGCCAGAGGCTGGGGTGGAGTCTTCCTTCTTCATGCATTTCCATGTATAGGGCCCCAGGAATCTCACATGCTGGGCCTACTCGCTTGGCGCCACCCATATTCTCTCTGCTGACCCGATGTCTTCGTGCCTGCTGCCCTCCTGCTGTGTCCTGTTGAGCGGGCATCTCCACAGTCAGCAAAGCGGGACCAGGCCCCTGCCGTGGGCCCTGGCTCATAAAACACAGTGAGTTTTTCACTCTGAAGGCCGGATTGCCCAGCGGGGCTCATCTTGTGCTTTAAGTCCATTCATTGTGTGCCCAGAGCATGCAGCACTGGTGAAGTCGGGGTTCAGAAGTCAGGTGGACTGGACCCACCCCTTATCTTGTGTGTGATCTTGGGCAAGTCACTTACCTTCCCTGTTCTCTATTTCCTCATCTGAAGGTGGGCGTAAAAATGGTTCCCACTACGTGGGGAGGCGGTGAAACCCTCTACGTGTCCCGTGGGGACCTTCCCTGAGCTTCAGACTCACACCCACTGTCTGCCTGGGATCCAATAGGCATCTCTGCCTTCACAACCAACAGCAGAACTCTTGATTTCTGGCCCACCTTCTCCCCAAATCCTTCTACACCCCGTCATCAAGAGACAGTATAGGCCAGGCACGGTGGCTCACACCTGTAATCCCAGCACTTTGGGAGGCCGAGGCGGGCAGATCACTTGAGGTCGGGAGTTCGAGGCCAGCCTGACCAACATGGTGAAATCCTGTCTCTACTAAAAATACAAAAATTAAGGGGGCATGGTGGCGGGCGTCTGTGGTCCCAGCTACTCAGGAGGCTGAGGCAGGAGAATTGCTTGATTCCAGGAGGCAGAGGTTGCAGTGAGCCGAGATTATGATACTGCACTCCAGCCTGGGTGACAAAGTGAGACTCTGTCTCAAACAAACAAACAAAAAAGGCAGTATAGTCTAGTAGCAGAAGCGTAGAAGCCGGGGTCACCTACTAGCTGTGTGACATGTGTAATGGTGGGTAGGTTCATGAGTTCTCCAGGCTTTAGTTTCCCCTCTAAACTGGGGGTGATGATGCTAATGACATACTGTCTCACAGGGCTGTGGCGAGGATGAAATGAATTCACGTGTGAAGCACTGGGAATAAGGGTTCACTCTTTCCCTCCCCCTCAGAAATGATCCCGCCACCATTCCACTTTCTCAAACCAAAAATGTAGGGGTCACCCCGGCTCCTGCCGTGGGCATGCAGATTGTGCATAAGGAAGCAGTGCACGTCCTGCTGACTCCGCCTCCAAAGCGGTCCCCAGGGCCCTCGCTTTCTGTCCCTGGACACCAGTCCAAGCCAGTCCAAGCCAGTCTCCTCGCCCCATGGATGACTGAGCCAGCCAGGCCCCTCTGTCTGCAGCCGGAGTGACCATGTACTCATGAGATCTAAGGTGAAACTCTTCCTCCCGTCCTCCCTCCCTTCCATTCACTTTTTAACTTCCCGGGTTTTTTGAGACAGAGTCTCACTCTGTCACCCAGGCTGGAGTGCAGCTGTGCGATCTCGGCTCACTGCAACCTCCGCCTCCTGGGTTCAAGAAATTCTCCTGCCTCAGCCTCCCGAGGAGCTGGCATTACAGGCACCTACCTGCCACCACACCCAGCTAATTTTTGTATTTTTAGTAGAGATGGGGTTTTGCCACGTTGGCCAGGCTGATCTCGAACTCCTGACCTCAAATGATCCACCCACCTCGGCCTCCCAAAGTGCTGGGATGACAGCAAGAGCCACCATGCCCGGCCTCTTTTAACTTTTGATGATGGAAATTTCTAAACACACACAAACATGGAGAGAGTGGGAAACAAACCCCCACTTCCATGAACCCATCAGCCATGCTGGATGGACGGCAGCCACCTGTGTCTTGTGGCACGATTCTCTCGCCCCCCTCTCCTGGTGCGGAAGCATTTTAAAGCACATCTCAGACAGCCTATGACTTCAGCCTCAAACAACAGAATAATCTTTTAAACTCTGAACCGGATAACGTGACTCCCTGCGCATTCCTGGGCTCTCCCGCTCCTCCCCCGCCGCTGTCCCCTGGGCCTGGCCTGTCTCTTCCACTCTCCCTGGGGCCCTTCTCTCCTCACACTTGTGGCCTTGGATCTGACCTGGGGGCTCTGCGTTGCTGGCCTCTCTGCCTGGATCTTGCATTTCCCTGATTTTTCATCTGTGTTTTTACTTCAAATGTTTGGATTTTGTTTCCTGCTCGCAGTGGGAGACCATCGGAGAGAGCCGTGCAGGGGAGTGTTAGGAGCTGAGTTGTGTTTTTAAAATCCCTTCGGCCTGCTGTGTGGAGGATGAGTAGGGCTGGGGCGGGGAGCAAGAAGACCATCACAGAATTCAACAGCAGTCGCACAGAGTCCATGTTCTAAAGTACCGGCTCATGTCCCATGTCAGCCACTGCGCTGGATCTTGAAGCAAAGCTGTAGATATGGAAATGGTGGCTGAGTGTGGTCGTGGCTTGTCCCAGCTGAACAAACTGGTGGGTTCTGGGACCGAGGCCCCGGGGGCTGCCTGTGAGTTCACTGCATTCTCCCTGAACTCATGGATTCCTTCTGGTGGGAGACAGTTACAGGCACAAATGACCTAATGCCACCTAGAACAATTCGTCCCACAGTGGGAGCCGAGCCCCCCGGCCTGGAACAATCGAGGAGGGCCAGAGTTCTCTGGTGTGGGGTAACAGCAAGACTCCCTGGTGTCAGGGGAGCAGGCTAAGGGGTTTCTACCTGCAAACATGGAGTGGCAGGCGCAGGGGGCCGGAGGCTGGGATGGTGTCTCTGGCCAAGGTCAGCACCAACGCTGGTGAAAAAGGCTGGGAGGGGCGGGGTGCAGTGGCTCACACCTGTAATCCCAGCATTTTTGGAGGCTGAGGGGGGCAAATCACCTTGAGATCAGGAATTCCAGATCAGTCTGGCCAACATGGTGAAACCCCGTCTCTACTAAAATACAAAAACTTAGCTGGGCGTGGTGGTGGGCGCCTGTAATCCCAGCTACTCAGGAGGCTGAGAATCGCTTAAACCCTCGAGGCAGAGGTTGCAGTGAGCCGAGATGGCACCATTGCACTCCAGGCTGGGCAACAAGAATGAAACTCTGTCTTAAAATACAAAAAACAAAAAACAAGAAGGCTGGGAGGGAGCCTTGCCCGCCAGGGGGCGCCCTTGGACTTCCTCTATCAAGAGATGCAGCTCTGCCCCAGGAGAAACTGGCTGGCTCGGGGCCATGCCCTGTTGTCCCACAGCTTTGGAGGAGCCTCTGCTCCCCGCGGCCGTGGTGTGCTCCTGAGCCACGCTCAACAGTTGCAGACAGAGCAGGCAGACCCATTGCGAATGCTGTGCTGCCACTTGCTTGGTGGATGACCTTGGCCAAGCAACTTGGCCTTTCTGTGCCTCAGTTTCCTCACTGTGAAGGGAAGAGAGCTCCTTTTGGGGCCAAGTCCCGAATCGGACTCACTTCTATTTGGCCTACTGGCATCTTCTGTGTGGACTCTCACCCATCAGTTAGGGGCTTTGTACCTCCTGTGTGTCAGTGCTGCACTAGGCCCCGGATGAGCCACTGCCCCTGCTGCAGGAGCAGAAAGCCTGACGGGGGTGCTCTGAGCTCTCTGAGCACCCCTCACCTTCATTGTGTTCCTCACAAGGCGGGTCTCACCCACCGCACTGGGGGCTCCTGGGCCACGTCATCTCTGAATCCCCAGTGGGTTGGCAAACAGTAGGTGCTCACTGGGCGCCTGATAAACTGAGTTGAATGGGACTTTGTGTAGGCCAGGATGGCACCTGGCTTACCTAGCAGTCTGGTGTCCTCCAAGGCAGGGAGGAGACAGCCTGGGGCCTCTGGATTTGGGCCGGTCTGCGATGGGGGCGCCTCAAGCTCTGCTTGGCTGGGGCCTACCACAGGGAGCTGCACTGGGCCCGCAGTGCTGGGCAGAGGAGCCTGGAGCTTTGGGCAGGGACAGGTGTGGTCAGATTTGTGTTTTGAGGGGTCCCTTGCTGCAGGGTGGAGGAAGGATGAGCCAGGCTGTCTGGGAGCAGAGTGGGCAGGCAGTTGGTGGTAGGGTCCGAGGACAGGCAGTAGCTGGGGTCAGGACATGGGGAGCAGCCGGAGTACTGGAACCTTTAGGATGGCCAGTTGGACTCAGGAGGAAGCACAGGTTTCTAAATCTGTTAGCCCACATGGGGATGCCATTAGGTACAAGGAGGAACCCTGGGGCCAAACACTCCTGGGGGCTGATGCTGAGCTCAGCCTTGGATGCTGAGTTTGAGGCACCTGTGGTCCAGGAGGAACGCCATCCAAGAGAGAACAATGGCAGGGGGTTTGGAATAGGAGCCCCAAGGATGGAGGGGGAAGAGTGTGACCAACGCTCTCAGAGGATAAAAGAATTTGGAGGCTGGGTGTGGTGGCTCATGCCTGGAATCCCACGGGAGGCCAAGGAGAGTGGATCACTTGAGATCAGGAGTTTGAGAGCAGCCTGGCCAACATGGCAAATCCTCTGTCTACTAAAAATACAAAAATTAGCCAGGCATGGTGGCGTGCGCCTATAATTCCAGCTATGTGGAAGGCTGAAGCAGGAAAATTGTTTGAACCCGAGGTGGAGGCTGCACCAAGCTGAGATTGTGTCACTGCACTCCAGCCTGGGTGACAGAGCGAGATTCTGTCAAAAAAACATATTGGGGGCGCTGGCTGGGGTAGGAGGACTGGCTGATCCCTGTGGTCTATCCCCTGGATGTAGGGGTGCCAGGCAGAGGCCCTTAGTCACAAGCTGAAGGCCAGCACTGCAGGTTACTCCTCATCCTATCTCCCCAGAAAGGAACGAGGTACCCACAGTCTATGAGAACACCCCCCGAGCCACAGCTCACACAGGTCCAGGGTTCTGGCTCTCCCAGGGGAGGCTCAATGAGCCAAGGTGGAGAGCTGACGCTTAGCAGGCTGGTCCTGGCCTGGGCCACTGGGGTGAAGTCAGGCAGAGGAAAGGGCGTCCTCCACAGCTCCGATTATTTGTGGTGGGCAGAGCTGCCCATTCCAGGCAGCAGGTGTCTTGTCAGATTCAAGGACAATGCTGCGAGCTGGCTTAGAGCTCAGGATGGCAAGGGAGACAAGCCAGGTGCTGGAACCAGCCACCTTCCCAACCAGGGCCAGTGCCTGTAATCAAGCATGCAGATGCAACTCCGACGTGTGATGGCCAGGAAAGGCTCAGGCTCTGTGGAGTGTGGCTGTCAGTCCAGAAGGCCTGACTCAGGCAGTGGAGGCTGGGAGAGGGGAAGGGGCCAGCAGGATGCGATAGTGAGAAAGAAAAGGCTGGGGAAGCTGGGCTGCAGAGAGGGAGAAGACAGGACGGAGGGACGGGGGGTAGTTTCTGACCTGTTCTCCCCACTCCGTATTTCTCCAGCCTCGGCTTTGAAGTTATTTCAAATGGTTTGGGAGTTACTGTCTTAGCTTTTTATCACAGGCCTTTTGACATCCTTTTTGGAGGAGGTGAATTTAAATAAGAAGCTGGACACCCAAACCTAGCCCAGGGAGATCTCGGTGAGGGGGAGACTGGAGATTTCAGACAAAGATCAGCTCTGCCTCAGCGCCAGGTGGTTGAGAAGCCACAGCCAACTCCACAGCCCTTTTTGGGTGGGGCCCCATGCCACCATGTTTAGAGCAGATGCTGCTCTGTCTCTCCCCATTTCCCAGAGGAAGAAGCTGAGCTCCAGAACATTCCATAGCTTGCTCCAGGTCTCAACAGCTGCAGACCTGGCCTGAGAACATGGCTTTACAAGATGCCGTGGCTATGTGTGGCCCATCAGCTCTTGCTGCCTTGGGCAGGTGGGCAGATGAAGGACCAAAGGCCAAGCTCAGGCTGGGCAGGTGGTAGAGGAACCTAGTTAGACAAAGAGCTGGGACTCTAGGACCAGGGCTCAATCCTGACTCTGGGCCTCTGGGGGTGACTGCTGTGCCTCAGTGGCCCCATCTTCAAAATGGAGATTGTGATGATCTCCTGGGGCTGAGGCAATGCAGTGATCACACATGTGCAGCAGGTCACACACACGCAACGGGTACACTCACGCAGGTCACACACAGCGGGGTACACTCACACAGCGGGTCACACACAGTGGGTTACACATAGCGGGTTACACACAGCGGGTTACACTCACACAGCACAGGGACAGGGCAGGAATGTAACAAGCCCAGAGCAAGTGCTGGCTGGCTGTTCAGGATGGGAGCTGGAATCCGGAGGAATTGGTCTGACAAGGAGCAGGTTCTGGGGTCGAATCCCAGGCCTGGCCCTGGGGTCCTGGGGCAAGGGACCTGGGCTATTCAGAACTAGCAATAATGACCCCACCTCATGAGCAGGGTGGGATCAGATTCTGTTCTGCTCTGGTTCAGGCCGAGCTGACCACACCATGGGGGTGATGTGCTGAATTTAGCTCCTTCACCCCTAAAGCTGGCTCCAGGAGGCTCACTGAACAGGTCAGAAAAAGGATTCAAGATGCTGGCTGTGGCCTCTTCTGGGGCCCAGGAGCCTCCCAGCAAGCACCAGGGCGGGCGTGGGTACCAGGGAGAAGCCCGAGACAGTGGTAACGACAGTCAACCTCCAGGGTGTGGAGCGATGTTGCACATTCACAAAACCAAACCCTGCTACGCGCATGGCAGAAAGGCAGGCGCCCCGAGGAGCAGGATGTACCCACATGACTGTGGAGCAGTCAGTACTTTAATTCAGGTCAGGCTCCGACACCTGGGGGCACAGGGCCCTGCCCGCCCCACCCTGAGGTGGAACCCCCAGCTGCTCCTGGGCACAGCATCATTTACAAAAATAAATATGAAAAAAGCAGCAACTCTTTAGTGATCATGGAATTAATCTGACAGCAATTAAATGTGTTTAAGCATCTGGCATATCTCCTAAATTGCACCAAAGGAATTTGGAAGCACTTGGTTTGGTCTCAAAGGCAAAAGGAAAGGACAAGGAAGGGGCTCGGCCTCCCGCCGGGTCCCACCCCCTCACATTTCTGAGTCCGCATACATCCCATTGATTAAGTAGTCCACCTGGGTGTAGTCCTTCTTCTTATAGCTCTCATAGGCCTGCAGGGCAAACAAAACCAAGACTGTGATGAAAAGGGTCACCCCGAGTAACAGCACCACCAGGAGGATAGTTTTGTCCACCACGGCCTGGGTGAGGGGCGCGGTGGTGACCACCAGGTACTGGCCTTGGGTGCTGGGCTGGCACGAGTCCGTGGCTAGCATCTTAGGGCCCCCTGAGCTCCTGGGTGTTGGCCCAGTGGAATCAGTACCTGGCGTGACCTCAGTCGCTGCCTGCTCTGGTGCCTGGGGTGTGCCTGGCCCAGCGGCCCTCTGGGTGTATGGCGTGGGGCTTGGCTGTGTCGTGGGGGACGTGGCCTCCACCTCAGGGATTGGGCTGGTGTGAGGCACTGGCACTGGGCTGGCAGTTGGTTCCTGGGCTTGTGCCTTGGTGGTGGTCACCACTGTGAGGGTGGGGGTGGGCTCTGGGGTTGTGTTAACCACAGGCTGGTCCACTGACACCTGGCTAATGGGACCTTGTGCTTGGGGACGCGTAGGGGCTGCAGGGCTTGCCGTAGTGTCACCAGGCATGTGCTTGGAAGGACTTCGCCGAGTGCTCATGGGGCTGCTCGTGTTTGTTGTGGTCGCCACAGTCTGAGCATGTGTGGCCAACGTGGCCGGGGTTGCTGTTCTTGGCACCGTGCTGCTATTTGGCATTTGTGTGAGGGCTGTGCTGAGAGATGGATGCCCAGTGGCGGTAGTGGATGGGGTCCACCTTGTGGATGTAGGCGTGGTGGGTGCGAGTGTCGTAGGAGCACTGGAGGCTGCAGTCGTGGGAGCGCTGGAGGCTGCAGTCGTACTGGAGGCTGCAGTCGTGGGAGCATTGGAGGCCGCACCATCAGCTGCACCTCCTGAAGTTGCTGGTTCACTCACGTCTGTCCTGCTTGTGTCCTCTGTTGTGACTTCCGTAGAGTTGAGGTGGGCTGCCGAAGTCCCTTTGGTCAACGTGACAGGAGAAGTTGCTGCCATGGTTATATCCTCAGACGTTTTATTATCAACTGTTTCCACAGATGCATTCCTCTTGACTAATCCATTCCACATTTTGTTAGGGACAAAGTTGCCTTAAAGTCAAAAAAAGGAGAAAAAGAGAGACAATCATGTTCAATCTTGCTCAGGGAGATTGCTCAGGGATCGGCCTCCACCCAGCCCTGTGGGGCCCCCTCCTCAGCTTGGCCAGAGTCAGGGGAGGTGATGTGCAAACATGCTTCCTCCCCATCTCTCTTCCCACTGTTGCCATGCAGCTCATTGAAAAAGCCCTTGTCAATCTGATTTTAAAACTCCTTTGCCCTCTATGAACACCCCTGCCCACTGAAGCCTTCAGACTTTCACTATTTGATCCAGTTCCCAAAACATCAGAGTAAAAGTCTCACACAACAGGTGTGATTCACCATTAAAAGCCCACTGAACACACACCCAGGTTTACAAAGCAGATAAACTGCACAGATATTCACATCACGAAAGAACGCTTGGCTTTGTGAAAGCATTCGCTGCAGGAATTCTTCTGAATGGCACAGAGTGGGAACGCAGCGAAAGATCTGATGTATGAAGGAACCAAGTCCCCAGTGAAGATTCAATTTAGAGATAACATCAAATCTTGCAGGCCAAGCAAGCAAACCTTTCAGGGCTCAGCTGCCTGGTCCTGCTGGGGGCTCTTTGCCCACCATGGCCCTGGAGAAGGAAGGTTGGCCTGACAACCCTTCCTTGCCCGGCACCTGGGAGGGCTGGGGTTCCTGATGCATTGGCCTGGGTTTGCAGACGCTGCTTTCCTGGGTTCAGCATCCACCAGTCACACAGCTTTCTCACTTACGTGGATCATTGGATGCCGCATGGCTTTCCGATAAGGACAAGGAAAAAATCCAAATGAGCACAAGAGCTGTCCACATCTTGCGGGTGAGCTGGGAGCAAGGCTGTGCGATCCCTGAGGCTCCCAGCCAGCCAGCTCCTCAGGCTGCTAATGGTTCTCTCCTGCTTGGCCAAGGGATCTGTGGTCAAGAAAGCACGCTGGTCAGAAGGTGTCTGGCCAGCAACGCACAGCCTTGCCTGAGAGCATCTGCTGTGGAGGGCTCTGGCAGGGTCCAAGGTGCAGACTGAGCCAAGTGCTGAGACCAGGGCCTGGTGCCCAGAAAGACCTCAGCCATGGTGTAACGATCTGCCCTGTGCTTTGCATCTGATCACTTCTTGACCCGATTTCACTATGAATCTCAACCTGAAAAAGTTCCCATTCTCCTATCCTAGAGTTCAGAGTTTAAAGGAGCAGGAGAGAGGACTAAGACTTGGCCGTGTTCATAGGGTGAAGGCCTTCTCATCACCAAGACTGGTCGTCTTCCTCCTCAGCTTCTCCTATGGTCTGCAGAGTAGAAATCAAGCCTAACGCACCCCATGTGCACCCTGTGACAGGTGACTGTGCCTTTCACATGGGAGATACTACTTAGCCATCTATCCATCCATCCATTCACCCATCCACCTGCCTGCCCACCCACCCATCCATCCATCCATCCACCCACTACTCTATCCATCTACTCATCTGTCCATCCATCCATCCATCCATCCATCCACCCACCCACCCACCCATCCATCCACCCATCCACCCACTCATCCATTCATCCATCCACCCACTCATCCATCCATCCACCCACTCATCCATCCATCCATCCATCCATCCATCCATCCATCCATCCATCCACTATTCTATCCATCTACTCATCTGTCCATCCATAAGTCCGTCCATCCATCCATCCACCCATGCATCTGTCCATCTACCCACTCATCCATCCACCCACCCACCCACCCACTATTCTATCCATCTACTCATCTGTCCATCCATTCATCCATCCATCCATCCACCCACCCATCCACCCACCCACCCATCCATCCACCCACCCATCCACCCACCCATCCATCCACCCATCCACCCATCCATCCATCCATCCATCCATCCATCCACCCACCCACCCACCCACCCATCCATCCCCCTACTCATCCATCCATCCATCCACTATTTTATCTATCTACTCATCTGTCCATCCGTGTCTGTCCATCCATCCATCCATCCACCCACCCACCCATCCATCTACCTACTCATCCATCCATCCATCCACTGTTTTATCTATCTACTCATCTGTCCATCCATGTCTATTTATCCATCCATTCATCCACCCACCCACCCACTCATCCACCCATCCACCCACCCACTATATCCTATCTACTCATCTGTCCATCCATCCACCCACCCACCCATCCATCCACCCACCCATCCATCCACCTACTCATCCATCCATCCATCCACTATTCTATCCATCTACTCATCTGTCCATAAGTCCATCCATCCATCCATTCATCCACCCACTCATCCATCCATCCATCCACTCACTATTCTGTCCATCTACTCGGCTGTCCATAAGTCCATCCATCCATCCATCCATCCATCCACCCACCCACCCACCTATCCATCCATCCATCCATCCATCCATCCACCCACCCACGCACCCACCCATCCATCCATCCATTCATCCATCCACCCACCCATCCAGTATTCTATCCATCTACTCATATGTCCATCCATCCACCCACTCATCTACCCATCCACCCACCCACTATATCCTATCTACTCATCTGTCCATCCATCCACCCACCCACCCACCCATCCATCCACCCACTCATCCATCCCCCACTATTCTATCCATCTACTCATCTGTCCATCCATCCATCCATCCACCCACCCATCTGTCCAGCCACCCATTCATCCATCCACCCAGCCACCCATCCATCCACCCACTCATGCATCCATACATCCACCCACTATTCCATCCATTTACTCATCTGTCCATCCATAAGTCCATCCATCCATCCACCCACTCATCCATCCATCCATGCACCCACTATTCTATCCATCTACTCATCGGTCCATCCATAAGTTCATTTATCCATCCATCCATCCACCCACCCACCCATCCATCCATTTATCCACTATTCATCTACTCATCTGTCCATCCATCCATCTATCCATCCATCCACTTTTCCATCCATCTACTCATCTGTCCATCTACCCACCCACCCATCCATCCACTCACCCGTCCGTCCACCCATCCACCCACCCGTCTGTCCATCCACCCACCCACCCATCCACCCACCCACTCATCCACCCATCCATCCACCCACCCATCCTTTCATCCAATATTTACTGAGTGCTTACTCATGTGCCAGGCAGTACACTTAAGACAAAAAGGTGAAAAACACAAAACCTCTTCAGGGACCTACAGTCCATGGGAGACACAGAAAAGAGGTCATTGCAGGCTGGCACAAGCATTGTGCAGGGTGTGACTCAGTGCTGGGAAGCAGGGAGGAGACAGCATGTGGGCAGGCCTTGAAGAGTGAGGGAGGCTGTTCCTCTGGGCAGAAGCCCCAAGGATGGCTGGGCCCCAGAGGACACAGTTCAGCCAGTGGTGGTGTGGTCGGCATGCCAAGGAAGGTTTCCTGGGAAAGCGACGCCTGGGCTGCATTCTGAAAGCTGGGTGGGGGTGGGCAGGCAGGTGGAAAGGGAGCAGCAGATGACAACAGCAGGGTCAGAGGCAAGGGAGAGCGTGGTTAGATGGGGATTAGTCTGGAGAGCGCGAGGAGGCCCCAGGAGCCATGTGGCAGTTTAGATTTCACAGTAGGGGAATGGGAGTCCCTGCAGGGCCTTAGACAAGATCAGGAAGGTGCTTTTAGCAAGAGGGGAGGCAGGGGCAGCCAGTGAGGGGCAGCAATCCAGGCACCTGACACAGAGGCTGTCTCAATGAATGAAGGTGTGAGTGAATGAGTGACTTCCCCACTTCAGAGACTGCAGTGGTCCCCACAGCCGGCCCAAGTCGCTATAAAGCAAAGCCCTCTCCTTCATTCTAATGCTCCACAGAAGTGATGTGGAAGCTTTAGCACCTTTTTATTTTTTTGAGATAGGTCTTGCTCTGCTGCCCAGGCTGGAGTGCAGTGGCACGATCGTACCTCACTACAGTTTTGACCTCCCAGGCTCAAATGATCCTGCTACCTCAGCTGGAGTCACAGGTGCACACCACCACACCTGGCTATTTTTTTGTGTGTGTGTGGAGATAGGGTTCTTTCTATGTTGCCGAGGGTGGTCTCCAGCTCCTCAGCTGAAGCAATCTTCCTGCCTTGGCCTCCAAAGTGTTGGGATTACAGGCATGAGCTACTGTGCTCGGCCCTTAACGTATTATAAAAAAGTTATTTGGTTTGGTTGATTTGTTTTGTTAGATAAAATAATGAAAACAATCACAAGAAAACCAGCACTTAGCAGCCCATAGCAAAGTGGGGCCCCAGCTGCATAGCTGTATGCGGACTGGGCCTTTGGGGTGCTGGGTGAGCTGCCCATTGGTTATTGAGGGATGAAGGCGCCACTGACTGCATGACTGGCAGGAGCAGCCTTTTAGCTCTTTCAGCATTCACTGTCGTTCCCTTGAGGAAGCTACTGCAATAGGGGCAACAGACTATGCAAGGGGACTGAGAGACCAGCAGAACACACACAGGCCAACAGCACTGCCTGCGTTCCAATCCCAGCTCCCAAGCTCACTAACCAAGTGACATGTGCAGCCACAGGACCTGTGAGCCTCGGTGAGCTGCATGGGAGTGACGTGGGATCACGCGGACAAGGACCCAGCAGGGTACCTGGCTTAGCCAGCAGCCCACCCAAGAAGCACTTCCAGCTACGCAAAAGCAGCCACTGTGCAACAAGAAGCCCCTGGGTGGCTTTCTGCCTCCTGTAATCCACATGGACGGCTGTCAAGTTGCCCCGGGGCTGGAAAAAGCCCTTAGAGCACACACCCTTCTAGAAGGCTGCTGTATTCCATGAGACTTCCGGTCTCCTTCCGAGAGTCACTCACTTTTCCCTAGCTTCAAATGGTGCTTTCTCTTCAAAATGGTCTGTAAGGGCTCCTGATGTGTTAGGGGTTTAGAAAAATTACTTGGCCTTACAAACCACAGATCTAGAGTGCAAAAAGCATTCTTTGTTCTGACAGAAAAAAAGTGCGGCCACGGGGGATGGGGAGAGAAGAAACTAACCAGTATCACGCTGGGCAGAACTGAAACTGGAAGGTTTCGGGCACAAAGAACTCACAATCCTCCATGGGCCAAGGCAGTGCAGCTGGGCTTTTGATAAATATGAGTATTTAAACGGCGCTCTCGGGTCAGTAACATCTACCAAATGCCTTTAAAATGCTACCACCCCGGGCTCCAGATGTTCCCCAGGCCTGAGCCCAGGATTTGAAGTCCTCTGGGTGAGTTAAAGGCGAGATGATGTGGCAGGGGCTTCTTATGGGTGAAGAGGGTCTCGGCTCCTGAATGTACCCCAGCCCCAGGTCTTCTGCTGCCCCCTCACTACAAACCTCTAGGGCAGGGCTCAGCACACTTTCCCTATAGAAGACAGGACGGCAAATATTTGGGACTCTGTGGGCCATTCAGTCTGTGTCTTAGCTACTCAATTCTGCCGTTCCGGTACAGAGGCAGCCCTGGAATAGATGTGAATGGTGGGTACGGTTGTGTCCCAATAAAACTTTATACAAACAGGCAGCAGGTGGGATTCGGCCACAGTTTGCTAGCCCCTGCCTTGGCACTTCAGCCGGCTTCAGGGACTGTGCTCCAGCTACAGCAGGGAAGATCAGACTCAAATGTACTGAATGAACCTCCTCCTCCTTGTCCAGTTCCTTGCCTTGGAACAGACAAGGACCTTCTCCTTCCTGGGAGGGGACAGCCTCTCATCATCATCTGCTAAGAGGCGCCCTCCAGCACCCTGGATCAGTGAGACACAGCCTCCCTGCAGCACAGAGGAGGCTTCTGTGAGTGCCCACAGCATCACCAAGGTCAGGGAGAACCTCTTGAGGTAACTTGCATTTCTATCACAAAGCCGAAGAGGGTTGCAGGGGATCGCGTGATCCCCATCCTGTCCATGGGCCACCACCCCAGTCCACTCAGAAGACAAGGCCTCCCTGTCAGGAGCAATGACTCATGGATGTAATCCCAGCACCCTGAGAGGCCGAGGCAGGTGGGTGGACTGAGCTCACGAGTTAGAGACCGCCTGGGCAACATGGTGAAACCCCATCTCTACAAAAAATACAGACAGTGGCCAGGCATGGTGGTGTGCATCTGTAGTCCCAGCTACTCCAGAGTCTAAGGTGGGAGGATGGCTTGAACCTGGGAGGCAGAGGTTGCAGTAAGCCAAGATTGCACCACTGCTCTCCAGCCTGGAACACAGAACCAAAACCTTGTCTCAAAAAAAAAAAAAAAAAAAAGGAGGCAGGGCTTGTGACAGTTAAAGGCCACAGACTGGGCCTTCCTTGGTTACTATAAGGCTTGGCTGTCTTTCCTTTTCCCTTGACCCTCTGGTGACCCTGCAAAGCTCCCTCTGGGCTCACTGTCCCATCACCCAACAGGCAGGCCCAGCCTGCAGGGCCAGGACACTCACCAGAGGCCGCTGCTAAGGGCATGCTCCCAGCCTGGGCCATCTTCCTCCTTGGAGAGCTGCGGGCTTGGCACTGTGTCGCTGGGTGAGGTCTGGCTTTGCAGGGGGTGAAAGCCACGTGGTGGGGCACTCCCGGGCCATGCCATCCTTTGTGGCACATGTGAGACGAAGGCAGACTCTCCACTCTGGTAACAGATGCATCTAGAGTTTGAAAGAAAGTCCACATTCCTTAGGAAAAGCATGAGGGAAAATTCCAGTGAGGAGGGAGGCACAGAAAGAGCAGCATTCAAGAGATCATTCATTCCACTGGGACAACAACATGGATCAAAGCTTTCAATTCAAAACCTCCGTTGCGGGCCGGGCGCGGTGGCTCACGCCTGCAATCCCAGCACTTTGGGAGGCCGAGGCAGGTGGATCACGAGGTCAGCAGTTTCAGACCAGCCTGATAACATTGTGAAACCCCATCTGCACTAAAAATACAAAAAAATTAGCTGGGCGTGGTGGCGGGCACCTGTAATCCCAGCGACTTGGGAGGCTGAGGCAGGAGAATCACTTGAAACCAGAAGGCAGAGGTTGCAGTGAGCCGAGATTGCACCACTGCCTTCTAGCCTGGGCAATAAGAGCAAAACTCCGTCTCAAAAAAAAAAAAAAAAACTCCCGATGCAGCAACTTCTACTGCAGTTTCTTCTAAGGAAGCACTCAGATGTCCAAAGATGATCTACAAAGATATTTCTCACAACATTATTTAGAAAGTAAAAAAGTGGAATAGTTCTGTCAAGTATGGCCCCATTCATATATAAAATACTATGGCAACTGTTAAAAATACACAACTCTCTACTTATTGACATGCGAAGATATATAGCACGCATCAATAAACGAACAAGGCAGGTTACACAGCAGCGTGTGGACCATGATCCTATTTTTGTTAAAAAAGACACTTATTCAAGGGTCTGGAAAGATTTGCACTAGAATGTTAATGATTATCCCTGGAGAATGGATTCACCTGTGATTTTCATTCTCTACTTCATTTCTTTCTTTTTTTTTTTTAACAAGCATGTATCACTTTTGGAAAACATTTCTGAAAACCTCCAAGGAAAGAAACCAGCATATTTTCTTCAAGTCCTTCAAGCTGCTAAGCAGAAAGGCACAGAGTTACCCACCTGATACAGTTTCACACACTGATTTCCATAATTCAGAGAGACTACATGATCTACGTACCAGGAGGGACATTTTCCTAGGAGCTAACCAAAACTTTAGAGGAATCCAGGAGTACAGCCATAATGCAAAGATGTTAACCAGCACAAATGTTTTTCTCATTGATGAATATTTAATGCGAACTCAGGAGATTACAGAAACAGCTCATCACCTCTTATCACGGGTAGGTTATCAGTAGGTGGTGATATCAAGGACCACCGTGGGCCTGCTCCCAATACAGATGCCCACGTGTGCACACACAGCCACACACACATGCACTTAGTCATACACGCTTGTGTGTGCACAGCTGCACGCGTGTCCGTCTGCACATGCACACGTGCCAACACACGTGCACTCACACATGCACACACATATATGCAAAATCACACACACAAAGGTGATAGCACACACACGGAGCATGTCCACAAGGCTATCTCAGGACACTCCACGGGTTTCTCAGGAAACTTCTGCTGGACACCATCACCACTTATTCCCTCCCAGCCGGTGGGGCTGGTGGTCACTTCCACAGAAACAGGAATTGGCCACTGTGTAGTCAAGAACAGGCCTTTGTTGTCCTATGACTTCATCCCTCTGCTGTGGTCCTGCCTCTACTTTCCAACAGAATATTCTAAATGTCAAGATCTCATGCAGGGACCTGCGGTCATCTTTATAAGTTGACTCATGATGGACAAGCCATTAACAACATTTAAAATAACTGTTTCCCCTGCAAGGGCTTCAAGCCAAAATTAGGGTGTGGGTCTCGGGACCCCACCCAGTTATTCTCATTATTATCTGGTACAGGGAGACTGGGTAGATCAGGGTCTCAGACCATAATAGATGGGAAAAAAGAGACCCCAGGGGCAGGAGGGGAATGAGCAAGAGAGAATTAAATTTGTATTAAGCTGGAGACCAGGACGGACAGAAAGACGGAAGGTTAGGCTGGCACTGGGAGTTCCCTTGTTCAGGGGTCAGCTCCCCATAGGATCTACAAGGAAGGGTGCAACAGGATACCCCTTGAGCCAGGTGACACTCCATGAGAAAGGCACCCCCAGACCGTGCCCCTGGGCGTCAACCTCGCTAACCTTTTCTGGTGCGTGACCTTGAGATGGGCCTCCCAATGCATCTTGTCTGAATTCTTGTGTTCTCAACCTTGGCTTGTTACATGTAGGGCACTTCATGCAAGTTACACAAAACTGGACTCCAGACATGGTGCTGCATGCCTGTAATCCCAGACACTCAGGAGGCTGAGGTGGGAGGATTGTAAGCCCAGAAGTTTGAGTTCAGCCTGGACAACATCGTGAGACCCCATCTCTTTAAAAAAAAAAGGAAATAAATAACTTAATTCTTTTTTTCTGGCATAGAGATGTTCCAAAGACCCAACACAAGTAAATCCTGAAGCTTGGTAAAGGACTACAGCTGTTACCCTTACATTCTATCAGGCTATTAAGACTCACTCAGCAGCAACACGGCCAAGTCCCCACACCAAGTTAGGCAAGTTACAGATACCAAGGAGTAGGAACTGCAAGAACAAATACAGGGCAAACTGCAGGTACCTAATCCTGACACGTCACCTGGCTGAACTTTGGTTGCAGAAGCCCAAGGAACACAGACTTATGGCTTTGTGTATATAGACATTGTCCTGTAGTCCAAAGGATGTGACTCTGTGGCAGACGGAAACCTGGAACATTGGATATTTATTATATTACATTAAATACGTTGCTTGCTTCCAGGTTCCTGGAAGTTTTGGTATCACAGCTAAATGCTAGGGCCTAGTTTTTGCTAAGAACGTGGGTATCTCTGACGTTCCTTTGTCCATTAGGCAGATCCACTGTATAAATGGAAAAATTTGTATTTTAAATCTTTTCCTTGCTGATTTTATTGAACTGTTAGAGATTTTCCTGGGGCGAGGGATAACTGCAAGTTGTTAAAGTCAGATTTCTAAGTACGATGATTATTTCTGGTGGCAAACCATGCGTGTGGAGGCCGATTCCTCCTATCAGCCTAACGATTAAGTCAACATGCTAAGCAGTCACACGGGGGCTACTAAGTGACTCGCAAGGGGGAAGCAGGCAGGGAGACAGATGGGCAGGGGAGGGAAGTTGGGGGGTGCACAACCTCCACCCAGGTAGAGAGAGCGTCTGGGAGATAGGTCTGGGTCACTCAACTCTAAGAGCAACACTTCTTGGGGTTCAGTCCCGTCCTGGGCTTGCCAGGGAAAGACCCCAGGGCAAATTCGCCCCCGCTATGAGAGTGTCCCCATTCTGCTCCCAAAATGGGACAAGCGGGCCTCTTCTCCAGTCTGGGACCCCCTTCAGCTCTCCTCCTCCTCCTCCTGCCTCTTGGGCCCCCAGCCATGCTCGGCTCCCAGTTGACTCCCTCCGTACCCGCACTGCTCAGCGTCTTGCACTCTGTGCGTGCCCCATCCGCGGCTCCTCCTGTCCCGTTCCTCCTGCATCTCTCAGCCCCTCACTCTCCCCCTGCCCCTCGTGCCACCACCCAACCCTCCTCCTGCCCCCCCACCTCTGTCTCTCAGTCCCAAGCCGGTCAGGGAGCCCTGACAGCAGCTTCCCGGACGGCAGTGCGAGCCCCTTACCCGGGCGCAGCAGGCCCGCAGCGGCCCGGCGGCCCTAGGACAGTAGGACGGAGCCCGCGGCCCGGCGCGGGGACGTGGCCGGCAGCGCAACCTAGGCAGCTCCGGGCAGCGCGCCCTGCTTGGGCCCCGCCCAAACGCCGGAAATGACGTCATGGAGGGCGTGGTCGGGGCGGGGGACAGCTGCGACGGGGCCTGTGGCGACCAGAGGCGAGCCGGAAGTAGGGGGGTTATCTGCTCTCAGGCCCCGCCTCCCTGGGGCCGGCTCGGGCCATGTCTCGCGCGCTGCCAGAAGGAGCTATTTTGAGCAGGTCTGTGGCGGAAGTGGGTGTTCTCGGGGCTCGGCTGCCCAGCTGTGCCCGCTGCCGCCTTGGGGTCCCAGGGTGCCCGGGTTGGGCTGGGTGAGCTCAGAAGCACCTTGGCGGCGGCCCAGCCTGAAGAGGCGACCTCGAAACGCCTCGTGAGACCTTTCACGGGCACACGCCCTTCGCGTTCCTCCGCTTACTCCCACGTTTCTTCAGCCCCTGGCGGGGCGCTGGGGTGCCCTGTAGTTAAAGTGGGGGTGGCAGCGAGCGTTTCTGTGCACCTGCAGCGTGCCACGCCCGTTCTAAGCACTTTGCCTACAGGGCCAGTGGCTTAACTCTGCAGTAGCACAGTGAAGAACTTCGCCCCATTTTACAGACGTGGAAACAGGCTCATCAAGTGCTCTGTAATTGTAAAACCTGGAATAAAAAGGAGCAAAACGCAGTGTAGAGGCAAGTGTGTGGGACTTGACTTTGGTTAGAAATAGGCTTTGCAGACCGGGCTTGGTGGCTCTTGCCTGTAATCCTAGCACTTTGGGAGGCCGAGACGGGCGGATTACCTGAGCTCAGAAGTTCGAGACTAGCCTGGGCAACATGATGAAACCCCGTGTCTACTAAAATACAAAAAATTAGCCGGGCGTGGCGGCGTACGCCTATAGCCCCAGCTACTCGGGAGGCTGAGGCAGGATAATTGCTTGAATCCGGAAGGAAGTGGAGGTTTCAGCTCACGAAGGAAGGAAGTAAGGAAAAAGAAATAGACTTTGCAAGTTAGTAGTTCTGTGACTGAATTCCAGTGTATGTAAGACCCTCAGGCATTCCTCTGGTCCAAACCAAAACCTGTCTGCGAAGGATGATTTCACAGGAGCAAACCAAGACTTTATTTCCAGTTTTATAACCTGCCTTGGGGTCTTGGACTAGGAAGCTAACAGACACAGAAAGCTGAGATTGTGCAGACAGGATCAACCATCCACTCCGAGCTCTGGGAGCACCTGAAATGCGATTTGATGTCACCACCACCGTCCACAGTTCAGTCACAGTTCATGTGTGGAACTTAACCTGCACAGACGTGAGTTTGCTGAGACCCAAGGCCGGTTGGATCATGTGAAGATCAGATCCTTTTGCTATGTATTTGCTTTAATTTTTCTAACTAGTTCAGATCTAACATGAAGTACAGTATTGAGGCTCACTCCGAAACAAAATATTCAATCGGCAGCCAGATTTTAGTTCTATGCTCACGCCTGTAATCCTAGCATTTTGGGAGGTCAAGGCGGGTGGATCACCTGAAGTCAGGCTGACCAATACGGTGAAACCCGTCTCTACTAAAAATATAAAAATTAGCCAGGCGTGGTGGTGTGGGCCTGTAGTCCCAGCTACTCGGGAGGCTGAGACAGGAGAATTGCCTGAACCTGGGAGGGGGTGGCTGCAGTGAGCCGAGATCGCACCACTGCACTCCAGCCTGGGCGACAGAGTGAGACTCCTTCTAAAAAAAAAAAAAAAAGACTGACTCTCTGTGTTTTCATTTCCTCTTTGGCAACATAGGGACAATTTTTACTGCTGGGGCTGAAATTACAAAGATAAGACACAGCTCCTCCTTTTCTCTAGAGCAGCTGGGCAGCTGGCCCTCCATCTGCTGTGGTTTTTTTTTTGAGACAAGAATCTTGCTCTGTCACCCAGGCTGGAGTGCAGTGGTGCAATCTCGGCTCACTGCAAGCTCCGCCTCCCGGGTTCATGTCATTCTCCTGCCTCAGCCTCCCGAGTAGCTGGGACTACAGGCACCTGCCACCACTCCGGGCTAATTTTTTGTACTTTTTAGTAGAGACGGGGTTTCACCGTGTTGGCCAGGACGGTCTTGATCTCCTGACCTCGTGATCTGCCCGCCTTGGCCTCCCAAAGTGCTGGGATTACAAATGTGAGCCACCGCGCCTGGCCCATCTGCTTTCTTAAATAAAGTTCTATTGGAACAGAGTCATGCCTCTTCATTAGGTTTTGTCTAATACCTAATGGCTGCATAGGTGGCTGCTTTTTTGACTAGGACACAGTCGACTAGTTGTAGAGACTATATGGCCCACAAGTCCTAAAATATTTACTGTCTGGCCCTTTACAGAATATATCTGCTGATCTCCAGTCTAGAGTGTTACTGATGGGTTTCTGACAACAGAAATATCTGGCTGAGATGGTCCAACATACCAGGAAACCCATTCTCTCCTATGGGAAAGTCATATTCTCTGATAGCATCTTTGGGGTCACCTGAAACCTAGTGTCCATTGAAGGCACAGCTCTGGGAACTGCATAACTCTTCTGTGGAGTGTTAGGGCGAGTAAAGCCAGGCAGAGCAGCTGCTTCTGAGGGCTGTGGATAACATAGAGAACGTTATACTTACATCCTGTACCTTTTGTCTCCGGGCACTGATCATTTCAGGAGCTTTCTGTGCAGAAATAGCTGAATAAATTCGGAGCTTGGTCCTCTTTGTTGTTGAATTTACAATGTTATTTGAATGTAAGACCTTGCTAGATGCGACATTTGAAAGTTAGGACTCTGGAATGACACTGCCTGGCTTCAGATCCTGGCTCCTTCATTTTTTTGCCGAATGACAACAAACAAGAGGCTTAGGCTCTGTGCCTCAGTTTCGTCGTCATAGTCAATTCTGGTTTTGGCAGCAGTTATGTTGAATAAAGGCACCCAGTACATGGATTTGGCAAATACTGCTCCTTGGAAACCACAGCTCCTAGGGAAGATATAGGGTTAGGTTCCTGTGAGCCTCTTGATTACATTTTTATCAACAGATCGATACACATTACTTTGTTTTTGTGTGTGTGTTTCTATTTAAAGATGTCTTATTTAGGCCAGACACAGTGGTTTATGCCTATAATCTCAGCACTTTGGGAGGCCGAGGCGGGTGGATCACCTGAGGTCAGGAGTTCGAGACCAGCCTGGCCAACATGGTGGAACCCCATCTCCACTAAAAATACAAAAATTAGCTGGACGTGGTGGCACGTGCCTACAGTCCCAGCTACTGGGGAGGCTGAGGCAGGAGAATCACTTGAACCCCGGAGATGGAGGCTACAGAGAGCCAAGATAGTGCCATTGTACTGCAGCCTGGGCAACAGAGTAAGACTCCATCTCAAAACAAAACAGAAACAAACAAAAAGAAGCCTTATTTAATGTCTATTATTGACTCATTAATTAACATTGAAAATGAAATGAGAATAATACAGGGTAGTCACAGGAGAATTAAATTCCAGGCAGCAGTTTTACATGACTAGAGACTATCATCTGCTAAGACCCTGAAAACCCAAGATGTGAACCAAGCTGGCTAAGACTGACTGGACCCAACATGGTGCTGGGCTTGACCTAGGCTTCCCTTCGGACCTCATTGTGGGCTCATTAATATACTAAACACACAACCACCAGCACCATGACAGTTTCAGGAACACTCAGATTTGGCACAAAAATGGGTGACACCTCTGCTCCAAGAAATCTGTACGTTTTCCCAGGAATTTTTATGAATATTCCACCTCTTTGTTAAAGAAACCCATAAAGATAGAAACCCCAAACCATTGCTCGACTCTCTCTTGAGTAGGCCCGCATTCCTCTTTCTTGAGTATGTACTTTTCACCTTGTAATAAGTTTCTGTACTTTCACTATTTTCTGACTCATCTTTGAATTCCTTTTCGTAATGAGGTAAAGAGCCTGGGGTTAAAGTCCCCCCTGCGTTTGGGCACCTCCCCAGCCCACTGGTATCAAACCCACAGACAACAGCATATAACTCATGCCTGAATGAAGTACCTCTAACATGTATTTTCTCCCTAAAACAGACCTTTTGCACTGAGGAACACTAGATAACACTTCAACACTATGTGTGTGGGCCATTTAAAAATGCAAAACCACCACCAAAAAAAAGCAAAAAATTACAAAAATGTGGCACTAAACAGACCAAGAAATGAACCCTTGTTTACAGGTGAGCAGAAATGAGGGCAGAGAGAGCATCCTTGCTGGGTCTTAGCCAGGGACTCCAGCACATGGCGACTCGGATTTTCCCCACTCCAGGCACATGGCATGTACAGGCTCATGACCTCAGAAGCGCTGCAAGTATTGATTTGTGTGTGTGTGTTTGCCGGAGGCAGGGGGGTGCGGCACTGGGGTTCCACATAAATTTTACCGACTAAGTGAATTTGCAAATGTGAAATCTATGACTCACGAGAACTGTATGCTGAAATAGAGGAGTAATAGGTCCTGCCTCATCAGATGCTTATGGGAATTCAATGATATATAAGTGTGTGTAAATTGCTTATAATGGGGCATGACACAGAGAGGACTGAGTAAATATTAGCCACTGTTTTTTGTGTGTTTTGTTTTTTAGATGGAGTCTTGTCCTGTCGCCCAGACTGGTGTGCAGTGGCGCGATCTTGGTTCACTGCAACCTCCACCCCCTGGGTTCAAGTAATTCTCTTGCCTCAGCCTCCCTAGTAGCTGAGATTACAGGTGTGCACTACCACACCCGGCTAATTTTTGTATTTTTAGTAGAGATGGGGTCTCGCCATGTTAGCCAAGCTGGTCTCAAACTCCTGACTTCAGATGGTCTGCCTACTTTGGCCTCCCAAAGTGCTGGGATTACAGGCATGAGCCACCGCACCTGGACCCGTTGTTACTATTACTGATTACAAAAGAGCAGGACTCTGGTGTTTGGAAGAGGATTCTCTAGAGTTTGGAACGACTTGAAGTCCCTGAGTCCCAAACCATTCCGAACCCCTCCATGGTGCCACCTTTGTCACACCAGGCAGAAGCCCTTCCCTTTTCACCGGAAACTCCCTCTGGAAGGAGCTGTTCTCTGTCATTAAAGGGAGTTCCCACTCAGGAGGAAGCCAGTACTCCCTTTCATGCTCCACCCTTTATTGTCATTATTTGAAAATAGAAGGTTTATTTTTATGTTCTGAACACAAAACTAAGAATATTACAATTATGAGAATTTTGAGAATAAAAGTGAATCATTGATGGGGATAGGAGTGAAATTAAATATGCGTTATTGGACTGAGCCTCCTGACATGCCTCTTATAATGTTCAGAAGTATTGATTTGGTTTTTAGGTATTCACCGTGGATGGCCGGGGAAAAATCTTCAGGATTATGAAACGAGGCTGCTACGGACTTACTCTGAGTTTTTTTTATTTCGATTTTTTTAAAGCATGTTAATTTCTTTTTTTTTTTTTTTTTTTTTTTTTTTTTTGAGACGGAGTCTCGCTGTCACCCAGGCTGGAGTGCAGTGGCCGGATCTCAGCTCACTGCAAGCTCCGCCTCCCGGGTTCACGCGATTCTCCGGCCTCAGCCTCCCGAGTAGCTGGGACTACAGGCGTCCGCCACCTCGCCCAGCTACTTTTTTGTATTTCTTAATAGAGACGGGGTTTCACCGTGTTAGCCAGGATGGTCTCGATCTCCTGACCTCGTGATCCGCCCGTCTCGGCCTCCCAAAGTGCTGGGATTACAGGCTTGAGCCACCGCGCCCGGCCTAAAGCATGTTAATTTCAATAAATTGTTACTTAATTTAGTTCACATGTATTTTATATGGCTTAAGGAGTTTTTATTGAGGATTAGTATATGTACAGAAAAGTGCATATATACGTTTACAGCTTGATGAATTTTCACAAATTGAACCCCCTTGTGGAATGAACACTCAGTAACAGTGGCACCAGCGTCCCGGGGGTTCCCTTCAACCCCACTTCCAGGCCCAAAATGAAAATGCCAAGTATCTGTGAAGACTCAGAGCAACCTGAACTCCCATAGAGTTGCTAGTGGGAATGGAAAATGGTACAACCACTTTGGAAAACAGTTTGGCAGTTAAACATACGTATATATATGACCCAGCAGTCCCACTCAGGTATTTACTCTAGGGAAATGAAAACATACGTCCACACGAATATCTGTAGGAAGCGTTTATAGCAGCTGTATTCGTAATTGCCAAAACTGATAAAGGAAAAGCTTGTTCTACTCAGAACACTTCTGACATCCATGTGTAGGTTTTCTTTTTTTTTTCAAGACAGGATCTTTCTCTCGTCACTCAGGCTGGACTGTGGTGGCACAATTATGGCTCAGTGCAGCCTTGATGTCCAAGGCTCACACCATCCTCCCACCTCAGCCTCCCAAGTAGCTGGGACTATGGGTGTGCACTATCCCCAGCTAATGGTTTTTTTAAAATTTTTGGTAGAGACAGAGGTCTCACTACATTGCCCAGGCTAGTCTCGAACTCCTGGCCTTAAGCAGTCCTCCCTCCTTGACCTCCCAAAGTGCTAGGATTATAGGTGTGGGCCACTGTGCCCAGCCCAATGTGTGGGTTTTCCACACTGCACTCCAGCCTGGGGGACAAAGCAAGACTCCGTCTCAAAAAAAGAAAAAAGGTAAAAGTCAAAAATGGAAAAATAGATTATGGGTTATGATGGTAGTTAACATGTGTGTGCATGCACATGTGGAATTGAACACTTAAAATAGGTGCATTTTATTCTATGTTAATTATACCCCCAATAAAGTTGATTTTTTTTTTTTAGATGGAATTTTGCTCTTGTGGCCCAGGCTGGAATGGAGGGGTACGATCTCGGCTTACTGCAACCTCCGCCTCCCAGGTTCAAGCAGTTCTCCTGCCTCAGCCTCCCAAGTAGCTGGGATTACAGGCACCTGCCACCATGCCCAGGCACCTGCCACCACGCCCAGGTAAATTTTTTTTTTTTTTTTGAGACAGAGTCTCACTCTCGCCCAGGCTGGAGTGCAGTGGTGTGATCTTGGCTCACTGCAAGCTCTGCCTCCCGGGTTCACACCATTCTCCTGCCTCAGCCTCCCAAGTAGCTAGGACTACAGGCACCCACCACCACGCCCGGCTAATTTTTTGTATTTTTAGTAAAGACAGGGTTTCACTGTGTTAGCCAGGATGGTCTCGGTCTTCTCACCTCGTGATCTGCCCACCTTGGCCTCCCAAAGTGCTGGGATTACAGGTGTGAGCCACCGCGCCCAACCATGCCCAGGTAATTTTCTGTATTTTTAGTAGAGACGGGTTTTTGCCATGTTGGCCTGGCTGGTCTTGAACTCCTGACCTCAGCTGATCCACTCGCCTCGGCCTCCCAATGTGCTGGGATTATGGGTGTGAGCCACTGGGCCTGGTCAAAGTTGATTCTTTAGAAAGCAATATTAGAAATAAAGAAGGTTGGCCAGGCATGGTGGCTCACGCCTGTAATCCCAGCACTTTGGGACGTCAAGGTAGGGGCATCATGAAGTCAGGCGATCAAGACCATCCTGGCCAACGTGGTGAAACCCTGTCTCTCTAAAAATGACAAAAATTAGCTGGGCATGGTGGCGTGCACCTGTAGTCCCTGCCACTTGTGAGGCTGAGGCAGGAGAATCTCTTGAACCCAGGAGGTGGCAATTACAGTGAGCTGAGATCGCGCCACTGCACTCCAGCCTGGCAACAGAGGAAGACTCTGTCTCAAAAAAAAAAAAAAGAAAAAAAGAAAAGAAAAGAAATAAAGAGAGTCACTTCATAACAGAGTCTCGCTCTGTTGCCCAGGCTGGAGTCCAGTGGCACGATCTCGGCTCACTGTGACCTCCACCTCCCGGATTCAAGCAATTCTCCTACCTCAGCCTCCCAAAGTGCTAGGACTAGAGGCATGAGCCCCCGCGCCTGGCCGAAAAAGAGTGTTTTAAAATAGAAAACTGTTTTTTAGGAGAAATGCTCTTTAGCAACAACAACAACAAAAACCCCAACTTAATCCCAATACACATTAAAAGAGTATATAGAATGCAATCACTGAGGTATAAACCTTCCTATCCATTCCTTATTAAATTATTGCCAGAGGTTCGGGTCAGTCCACTCAAAAGGACTGCAAATAAGTGGGAAAATTGTTCTTTGAGAAGAAGGTATATGATTTGATACTGCTTTGCCTAGAGAAGAAAAAGAAACAAACCTGTAGAGTGTTGCAGAACCTGAATGGTTTTTCAAGAATTATGTTGATCAACTTTCTGTGTAGAGTAGTAAATAAACAAGTGTCACCGATTTGAACAATAGTGTATTTGGGAAATAAAGGGCTGCTTCCTGTCTTTTGAGATCTTCATGGCAACCACAAACCCTATCTTGTCATCTGTGTTCCAGCATGCCTGGGCACATTCGACCAATTCTAAACACTAAACGTAACTCCAGCACTCGAGTGAAACTGTCCCAAGGTGCGTCATAGTGAATCCTAACCAGGACCCCGGTGGGAAATGCTGCACACTTCCCTCCCTTTAGATTTATGATGTCACTTAAGTTTCCCAGTAGCACTTATGATGTCATTGATCACCCCTCCCCACCCCCAATCTCTTTCACAATTTTGTCTTCCGTGGGTCACGTATGTTTTGGAGATGTCCGTCTTTCCCAAGAGCTGGTGTTGAATTTCCACCCAGTGTTTCCAGGATGGCAACACTGTGTGTGTGTGTGTGAAGTGCTAGGGAAAGTCTTTTCATGCCTTGAAAAATACACACAGGCCGGGCGCGGTGGCTCAAGCCTGTAATCCCAGCACTTTGGGAGGCCAAGACGGGCGGATCACGAGGTCAGGAGATCGAGACCATCCTGGCTAACACGGTGAAACCCCGTCTCTACTAAAAAAATACAAAAAACTAGCCGGGCGAGGTGGTGGGCGCTTGTAGTCCCAGCTACTCGGGAGGCTGAGGCAGGAGAATGGCGTGAACCCAGGAGGCGGAGCCTGCAGTGAGCTGAGATCCGGCCACTGCACTCCAGCCTGGGCGACAGAGCGAGACTCCATCTCAAAAAAAAAAAAAGAAAAAAAAAAGAAAAATACACACAGAAGTATTTCTCTTCCTGAGTTTCAAGGAGACTCTGCCTTCAAGAGACCACTCCCGGCTGGGCGTGGTGGCTCACACCTATAATCCCAGAACTTTGAGAGGCCGAGGTGGGTGGATCACTGGAGGTCAGGAGTTCAAGACCAGCCTGACCAACATGGTGAAACCCCTTCTCTACGAAAAATACAAAAATTAGTTGGGCATGGTGGCACACGCCTGTAATCTCAGCTACTCAGGAGGCTGAGGCAGGAGAATCTCTTGAACCTGGGTAGAGGTTGCAGTGAGCCAAGATCGTGCCATTGCACTCTAGCCCGGGCAGCAAGAGTGAAACTCCGTCTCAAAAAAAAAAAAGAGACCACTCCTGGGCACTGCCTTCTACCAGCTTCCCCATCTAACTGACTGTGTCGGACCACTGTCTTCCCTCCATGCCTGAGGTTGTCAGTGGGGTGCTCCAGCCTTCATGTGCACCCTGTGACTTCCTTCATCCTAGTCCTGCTGACCCTTGTGGTTTCTCCTGCTCCAAGGCCATGCTCGGGACCCTGTCATCAGTCCTGGGGACAGGCTCCATCTTAGAGGGAATCCACCTGGCTCCCGCTCCTGAGCGATCTTCCAGCTATCCCGTCTCCAGACTCCCACCGCACCTGCTCCTGGGTTGCAGCCACACCCAACAAGTAAGTCACTCTCTTGCCAATAGAGTGTCTTCCACGTCCTTGTCCTTCCCACACGCCCCTTGGCAGCCCCACCCCGCTGGATGAATCCCGCTGCCCACCTTCATGCCTGCCCCTGGGTGGGTGCTGAAGGAGACCCGTGGCTTTTTCCCACAACCAGGCCTTCTGTGCTGCCAGAAACCCCACGCTCACCTGGCTGGGCGCTCACACCCAGCCCCTCCACCATTTTCAAACCCACCTCATTCTCTTTCAGCAGGTGTTGCCTCTTTCTTCAAAGAGAAAACAGCAGCCCTGTCATGGGAACTCCCTTAACTCCCTCGCTGCCTGCACCAGGCCTGAAGAAACACACGCCCATCCTTTTCTCCTCCCTTCAGTAAGTAGCATTGGAAGAGGTGTTCTCACCAGTGAAATATCTCCTCACCTGCGATGCGGGTTCTGTCCCCCACAATCTCCTGGGGAACTTTTTCCCACTGATTGGCTACTGCCTCTCCAGGACATCCCACCTCTCTCTACTGGAATCTTCCTTTTTTTTTTTTTTTTTTTCTTTTGAGACGCCACCACGCCCAGCTAATATTTTGTATTTTTAGTAGAGATGAGGTTTCGTCATATTGGCCAGGCTGGTCTCAAACTGCTGACCTCAGCCTTGGCCTCCCAAAGTGCTGGGATTACAGGTGTGAGCCACTGTGCCCAGCCTTATTTTATTTTTTTAGAGACAGGGTCCCACTCCGTCACCCAGGCTGAAGTGCAGTGGCACAATAATGGCTTACTAGGCTTACTACAGCCTCAACCTCCTAGGCTCAAGTGATCCTCCCACCTCAGTACCACCATGCCTGGCTGATTTTTAATTTTTATTTTCAGCAAAGATGAGGTCTTCCTATGTTACTTAGGCTGGTCTTGAACTCCTGGGCTCAAGTGATCTGCCCACCTCTGCTTCCCAAAATGCTGGGATTACAGGCCTGAGCCACTGCACCCAGCCGCTCTCTTTATAGTCTTAACCTTATTATTTTCTTCTTTTGATTTTTTTGGTTTATTTGTCATTCTTTTCTGACTTCTTGAGATGGACGTTTATCCCATTCCATTCACTTTTCTTTTTTTTTTTTTTTTTTTTTTTTTTTTGAGACGGAGTCTTGCTCTGTCGCCCAGGCTAGAGTGCAGTGGCGGGATCTCGGCTCACTGCAAGCTCCGCCTCCCAGGTTCACGCCATTCTCCTGGCTCAGCCTCCCGAGTAGCCGGGACTACAGGCACCTGCCACCACTCCGGGCTAATTTTTTGTACTTTTTAGTAGAGACGGGGTTTCACCATGTTAGCCAGGATGGTCTCGATCTCCTGACCTCGTGATCCGCCCGTCTCGGCCTCCCAAAGTGCTGGAATTACAGGCTTGAGCCACCGCGCCCGGCCCCATTCACTTTTTTTTTATTTTTTTGAGATGGAGTCTCGCTCTGCCTCCCAGGCTGGGGTGCAGTGGCACGATTGCGGCTCATTGCAACCTCTGCCTCCTGGGTTCCAGTGATTCTCTCGCCTCAGTTTCCCCAGTAGCTGGGATTACAGGTGTGCACCACCACGCCTGGATAATTTTTTGTATTTTTAGTAGATATGGGGTTTCACCTTGTTGGCCAGGCTGGTCTTGAACTCCTAACCTCAAGTGATCCACCCACGTTGGCCTCCCATTAACTTTCAATCCTCCCCCACTCCTTAAGGTATGCACGTAAGAGTATACTTTTCCTCTACAAACTGTTCAGCTGCACCCCACAGTTTTGGGGTAGAGTATTCTCATTATTTTTCAGTTCAAAATATTTCTAAATTCCTAACTGAATTCATCTCTGATCCATTTGTTATTTCAAAGTGTATATTAAAATTTCCAGATATATGGGGCTTTTCTAGCTTTTTGTTTTCAATTTCTAGGTTAGCTGTACTTATGGTCAGAAAACACGGTCTGTGTTATTTTACTCCTGTGAAATTTGTTGAAACTGCTTTATGGACCAACATATGGTCACTTTATATAAATGTTCTGAGTATGCCTGAAAAAAGTGTGTGTTCTGCAGGGTTCTAGATGTGTAAATCAAGTCAAGTTTGTTAATTATGTTGTTCAAATCTTCTACATCCTTACTGATTTTTTTTTTGTCTACTTGTTTTATCAGTTACTGAAAGTGAAGTGTTCAAATCTTCTGCTTGGTTATGGATTTTCTATTTATCCTTGATGTTCTGTCAATTTTTGCTTTACTTATGCCTTATCTACAGTACATAGCCCATGCAGCCAGTTTGCTGAAAGTTAGACTTGCAGGAAGCCAGATTACTACATCCAATAACAATCGAGGAAGCTAAACAATAACTTTTTTTTTTTTTTTTTTTTTTTTTGAGATGGAGTTTCGCAATTTTGCCCAGGCTGGAGTAAAGTGGTGTGAATCTCAGCTCACTGCAACCTCTGTCCCCCTGGGTTCAAGGGATCCTCCTGCCTCAGCCTCCCAAGTAGCTGGGATTATAGGCATGCACCACCATGCCCAGCTAATGTTTGTATTTTTAGTAGAGATGAGGTTTCGCCATGTTAACCAGGCTAACTCCTGACCTCCCAAATCCTCCCTCCTCCCTGATCCACCCACGTTAGCCTCCCAAAGCGCTAGGATTACAGGCATGAGCCACCACACCTGGCCAAAACAATAACTTCTATCATAACCAGCCCACTACTGCCAGAACTTGATTAATAACTAACAGCTTCCCTAGTTTTTGTCCCTGCTTCCAACTTAAGACCAACCAGGGAAAGCCAAAGATGCACCCATAGTCAACCACATAGTACCCCCTATCTCTAGTTAGCCCACCTTCAGCCCCTTGCCAATAGGGTAGACTTGGAGCCTTCCTTTTGCCCACTATAAAGCTTTTCCACTCCTTTGCCTATCTTTGAATCTCTCTCTCTCTCTTTTTTTTTTTTTTTTTTTTTGAGCCAAGGTCTCACTCTGTTGCCCAGATTGGAGTGCAGGGGTGCGATCATGGTTCACAGTGTGATCAAACTCCTGGGCTCAAGCAATCCTCCTACCTCTGCAAGCAATCCATTTCCAACACTGTATGTCCTGTCCATACAAAAAATAAAAATAAAAAATTAGCTGGCATGGTGGCATGCGCCTGAATCCCAGCTACTCAGGGGCTTAGGTGGGAGGATCTCTTGAACCCAGGAGGTTGCGACCGGCCCTGGCAACATAGTGAGACCCCCATCTCTACTGAAAAAAAGTAGCCAAGCACGGTGGTATGTGCCTGTACTCCCAGCTACTCAGAAGGCTGAGGCAGGAGGATCACTTCAGCCTTGGAGACAGAGGCTGCAGTGAGCCATGATCGTGTCACTGCACTGCAGCCTGGGCGACGGAGCGAGACCTTATCTATCTTATTATCCATAAGATAATAATAAGGAAACCAAGGTGTGGAGTACACAGGAACTCTCTGTACTATCTTTGCGCATTTTCTGTAAGTATGAAACCATTCTAAAATTAAAAGTTTATTTTAAAATGCAGTTAGATAAAATGAAAAAATATGTGGAAACATTGGAAAGGAGGTAGTAAAATCATCCTTTGTTGTAATCAATATGACTAAATAGCTAGAAAACTCGAGATAAAAACTATAAAACAACTTCTTTTAAAAAAAGACTTACCTTGGCCAGGCCAGGTACAGTGGCTCATGCCTGTAATCTTAGCACTTTGGGAGGCCAAGGCAGGAGGATCACTTGAGGCTAGGAGTTCCAGACCAGGCAACACAGGGAGACTCCATCTCTACAAACAATTTTTTAAAATTGCCACATATGGTGGTGCATGCCTGTAGTCCCAGCTACTTGGGAGATTGAGGCAGGAGGATTGCTTGAGCCCAGAAGGTTGAGGCTACAGTGAGCTGTGATCGTGCTACTACACTCCAGCCGGGGCAACAGAAAGAGACCCTGTCTTAAAAAAAAAAAAAAAAAAAAGACCTAGCATACAGAGCTGGTTTTCTTTTTTTTCTTTTTTCTTTTTGGAGACGGAGTCTCGCTCTGTCACCCAGGCTGGAGTGCAGTGGTGGCCGATCTTGACTCACTACAAGGTCCGCCTCCCGGGTTCACCATTCTGCCTCAGCCTCTTGAGTAGCTGGGACTACAGGCACCTGCCACCGTGCCTGGCTAATTTTTTGTATTTTTAGTAGAGATGGAGTTTCATCATGTTAGCCAGGATGGTCTCAATCTCCAGACCTTGTGATCTGCCCGCCTCGGCCTCCCAAAGGCATGAGCCACCGCACCCGGCCATACAGAACTAGTTTTCTACGTATCCCATAAAAAGAACCAGGGCTTTTCTGAGAACTGATTGAGGCTGTCTAGGGCAGCAAAAATGTATATTGGAGCTTCTTATGGTCACAGAAAGTAGGAAAGAAAAAGAAAAGACAGGGGCATGTTAAAATGGCATAGGAGGCCAGGCATGGTGGCTCACGCCTGTAATCCCAGCACTCTGGGAGGCTGAGGCAGGCGGATCACCTGAGGTCAGGAGTTTGAGACCAGCCTGGCCAACATGGTAAAACCCCATCTTTACTAAAAATACAAAAAGTAGCCGGGCATGGTGGTGTGTGCCTATAATCCGAGCGACCTTGGAAGCTGAGGCGGGAAAAATCACTTGAACCTGGAAGGCGGAGGTTGCACGAGCCAAAGTCACGCCACTGCACTCCAACCTGGGTGACGGAGCGAGACTCAGTCTCAAAAAAAAAAGCATAGGAGCCAAATTTCAAGGCTCGTAACGACCAAGGTTGGAACAACTGAGTAACAAAATAATGATATTATTCGATTGCAACCCAAAGAATAAAACCAATATCCACGAACCCATATTGGTGTAAACAACTGAAACAAAATGAATAAATGAGGAAAAAGCAAATGAATAAAGGTCGAAGGAATGAGAGAAACAGAATACTACCATTAGAACTCCACAGTAATAATTGCTATAAGCGAGATCCATAGATGAATGCTAAACTTAGTGAGTGGAAGTTAAAGCAGAAACAGGATATTTGCATAGTCTCAAAGTATTTCCCCTCAGACATTTAGTAATTAAAAAGGGAAAAATAGTAATTTTCTAGTGGAGAATCCTGGCAGACAGCATCTTAACGAAATGCTCAAGGTTAGGGTCTCCAGTGATATAAACTGACATTGCAAACCAAGGCTGTGGCACCCTCTCCAATAATGCATGACCCCAATCTCATCACAAAAAACTTCAGGCAAACCCAAACTCAGGGCATTCTACAAAACAACTGGCCAGTATTTTTCTAAAGTATGAAAAACTGAAAGTCAGGAAAGACAAAGAAAGACTGAGGAACTGTCACAGATTGGAAGACACCAAAGAGAAACAACAACTAAATATAATGTAGGATTCTGGATTGAACACTGGAAGAGAAAAGGGGATCAGTGGAAGAACTGGTGAGATCTGAACAGCTTCTGCACTTTAGTTAATAGCATTGTGCCCAGGTTGATTCTTAGATTTGACAATTGTTCTATAGTTATGTAAGATGTTAACATAAGGAGAAACTGGGTTAACATAAGGGGGAAACAGGAACTCTCTGTACTATTTTTGCAAATCTTCTGTAAGTCAAAATTATCTCAAAATAGAAAGTTAAAAAAAAACACACACACACAAAAGAATGGCCACACAAAAGAAACAGCCAATTAGGAAATATGACAAATGAAAAATATTCATTAACAAACATCCAGAAAACATGCAGAATATCTAGGAATATATTTTATAAGAAATAGCAAGATATCATGAAAAAAAACTGCAAAATCCTGTTGATGCATTGAAAAGGACTTGAATACATGAAAAGCTATATTGTGCTCTTGGATAGGAAGACCTATGACTGTAAGAGTCTCAATCTTTCCGAAGTTTTTTTTTTTTTTTTTTTTGGATGGAGTCTCGCTCTGTATTTCAGGCTGAAATACAGTGGTGCGATCTCTGCTCATTGCAACCTCCACCTCCCGGGTTCAAGCGATTCTCCTGCCTCAGCCTCCCAAGTAGCTGGGATTATAGGCACACACTACCATACCCAGCTGATTTTTGTATTTTTAGTAGAAATGGAGTTTCACCATGTTGGCCAGGCTGGTCTCGAACTCCCAATCTCAAGTCATCCGCCTGCCTTGGCCTCGCAAAGTGTAGGGATTACAGGTGTGAGCCACTGCGCCCGGCCCCTTCCTAAATTAATGTAAAACTTCAGTATTTTTCAACCAAAATCTAATAGGGCTTTTTCTGCAAGGGGAACTTGATAAAATGATTCTAAATTTTATCTGGAAGAATACAAATAGGAGACAGGCCAGAAAAATTCTAAGCAGCAGCACAATTTTAACGTTAAAATGGATTATGATAGATGGCCATAATGATGTAGATGCCAGCAGTCAGATCAGTAGCATGGAATACAGACAGGTCAAAGTGTCCATGGGATTTTAGTAAATGATAAAAAATGGCTTTTTAGGCCAGGCATGGTGGCTGACGCCTGTAATCCCAGCACTTTGGGAGGCCAAGGTGGGAGGATCGCTTGAACCCATGTGTTTGAGATCAGCCTGGGCAACATAGTGAGACCTCTGTCTTTACAAAAAAAAAAAAAAAAAAAAAAATTAGCCAGTTGTTTTGACTCACACTTCAGTCCCAACTACTCAGAAGGCTGAGTCGGGGGATTGCTTGATCCCAGGTGTTTGAGGCTGCAGTGAGCTATGATCACTCCATTGTACTCCAGCCTGGGTGACAGAGTGAGGCCCTATCTCTAAAATAAATAAATTAAATTAAATTAAATATTATCTCTGCATATGTACCTAGAAAGAAAAAAGCCTGAAAATAAATAAAAATGTTAATAGCGGTGAGATTTTAGCTGTGAAATTATATATGCTTTTTGTTCTTTGGCCTTCTATTTTCAAACTTTTCTGCAATAAGCATGTATTAATTTTATAATCAGAATACAAATAAATTCCAAGCCAGGTGTGGTGGCTCACACCTGTAATCCCTCCACTTTGGGAGGCTGAGGCAGGAGGATTGCTTGAAGCTAGGGGTTCAAGACCAGCCTGGGCAACAACGTGAGAACCCAGTCTCCACAAAAAAAAAAAAGAAATAAAAAATTAGCTAGGCATAGTCGGCGTGTGTCTGTAGCCCCAGCTACTCAGGAGGCTGAGGTAGGAGGATCATTTGGGCATAGGAGATCGAGGCTGCAATGAGCTATGATTATGTCACCGCACTCCAGACTGGGCAACAGAGTGAGACTCTATCTCTAAGGAGAGATAGGTAGCTAGATAGATGGATAGATAGGTAGATGGATAGATACATTCCATTATCTTAATTAAAACCATAAGCACTGGCTTCTGTTTCTCCAACTTTCAGCCTCACCTTCAGCAACCTTACTCAAAGGAACACGGCTGCCCCAGGCCATTTGCACATTTCCTGGACACTTCCTCAGTTCTAGCCCAGCTTATTGAGCTTATTGGGGCTGGCAAGGGGTGAGTGGGTGAGAATCCTGATTGCATCTCCTCTGCCCACAACTTATGCACTGCTGAGGGTCCTAAGCCACTAAGGAGAGTGTAGGCCAGGCCAACAGCGGAATTCTGCCCAGAGCTTTTCTTCCAAGGAGATCCGGCAAAACTGACGGGCGTGGTTGGGGAGGGTAGGACATCCCTCAGAGTGTCCATCATCAGCCCCCACCCTGGCTGAGGGAGGTGAGAGGGAGTTAATGTGAACTCTGTTGACCCTACATAGGTGGCTTCAGCAGCAGTCTGTGTAGAACACTGTGAGCAGAGCCCCAGGTGCAAATCTCTGCTCCTGGCTCTGCAGCTGACACAGACTGTGGCCCCAGGCCAGGCGCTTCACCTCTCTGAGCCTCAGCTTCACAGAATGGGATGATAACAGAGCTACCTGCTGGGGTGCCTGGGTGCCCAGTGGCTGGGACAGATCTGCAGATGTTCAGGCTCTGATGTTGGCCAAGGGACAGTGTGCCCGCCTGTAAAAATTGCAGGCAGACCAGGAAGACTCAGTCCTGAGAAGGGGTCCCGGTCCTGAGAAGCTCCCAGGCTGGTGGGGACTCTGGGAAACAGTCATACAGGGAAGTGCTCAGCAGAGGCGGAAACCCGGAGGTGCTCAGCAGAGGCAGAAACCCGGAGGACGGGCTGAGCAGAGCCTCACGGGGCACTGACTCTCAGCTGGGTGGAGAGGCAGGCCAAAGTATTCAGGGCACAGGGAATGGCACTGCGAAGCACAGCGGCGCGAGGGTGACAGCAGGCCCAGGGAGGGCTCAGCGGGAGGAAAGCTGGGCTGGGTTAAACCAGGAACAGGAGGAGGTGCGAATGCAGTCACCGGAGGCGGGTCCGATGAAGAGGCCTCGAAGTCTGCCCCAGTCAGGACTTGACTTTGCACACAATCTGCCAACTTGGGTAGGAGAAGTTTTTTTTTTGTTTTTTTTTTTTTGTTTGTTTGTTTGTTTTTTTGAGACGGAGTCTCACTCTGTCACCCAGGCTGGAGTGCAGTGGCCGGATCTCGGCTCACTGTAAGCTCCGCCTCCTGGGTTCACGCCATTCTCCTGCCTCCGCCTCACGAGTAGCTGGGACTACAGGCACCCGCCACCTCGCCCAGCTAGTTTTTTGTATTTTATTTTTTAGTGGAGACGGGGTTTCACCGTGTTAGGCAGGATGGTCTCCATCTCCTGACCTCGTGATCCGCCCATCTCGGCCTCCCAGAGTGCTGGGATTACAGGCGTGAGCCACCGCGCCCGGCCTGGTAGGAGAAGTTATTCCCACGCAGCAGTGCCAGGCTTGGAAGAGGACTCACCCAGGTGGTAATGAGGCCCCTCCTTGGAGCACAGGCCAGGAAGCAGCATCCCTGGCCACCACTGCTAACCCAGCCTGGGGCCCTCTGTGTCCAGTAATATTTCATATTTGCTACCTGGTCAACTTACTTAATTCCCAGCACAGCCAAGCTAGGGAGCTACCATTATTCCTGCTGGCACAGGTTAGAAAACTGAGGTCTCCGCTGGGTGCGGTGACTCATGCCAGTAATCCCAGCACTTTGGGAGGCTGAGGCAGGAGAATCCAGGAGTTCGAGACCAGCCTGGGCCACATGGCGAAACCCCATCTCTACAAAAAAAAATACAAAAATTAGCCGGCTGTGGTGGCACGTACCTGAGGTCCCAGCTACCCAGGAGGCTGAGCTGGGAGGATCACGTGAATCTGGGAGGCAGCAGTGAGCCAAGATCGTGCCACAGCACTACAGTCTCGGTCACAGAGCACGACCCTGTCTCAAAACAAAACAAAACAAAACAAAAAGAAAAAAAACAGATTTCCAAGGGTTCAACAACCCGCCCAAGGCCATGCAGTGAGCAGGAAGAAGGGTGGAACCGTCCAGTGATCTCGGAGCCCACGTTCTTTCCCTTCATCTTAACAGCATCCAGTGTGTGCAGCTGCCGCTCCCCTGCCTTGGCCACATCCATCTTCCACGCCCTCCCACGCAGCCCCCCCCCGCTCCCCCCCCCGCCCCACGCTGTCACCCGTTTTTACAGCAGAGTTGTTTCTTCGCTGCTTCTTGGCCCGGGACGGATACTGAGCGCCGGGGAGAGCCCGGTCGGGCGGGCCACTGCTGCCCCCTCGTGGCCACACGTCTTACCGCAGGCGGCCCGTGGTGTCCGGGTCACTCTGGTCAGCCTCTTCCACCTAGAACGGCTGCGTGGGGAGCAGTAATAACGAGGTTCTCAGCTCCACGCCCTGCTCGCTTAGGAACCTCGGTCAAGTCACCTGCTTTCGCCTCAGTTTTCCCTTCTGTCTAATGGGCATACATTAAGACCTCGAAGGGCTATTAGGAGGACTTAATGGGCGAGTAGGGGCTCAGGGGTGCGCCTGGGGAACCTAGAAATGGGGCTTGTGAGAGCTCACGCGGCAGCTTCTGGCTCAGCGAGGGCAGCGAGGGGTACTGTGATCTGTCCCTTTCTTTTTATGGTGAAAACAAAGTCCGGGTGCAAAGTCCACTGCAGAGTTTGTTGCCTGTGGAGTGAGGGCTCCGGCATCAAAGGCACTGCGTGCCCTGTCCACTGCTCCCGAGGCCGCCGCCCACTGCGATCTTTGCTCCAGCGGCCATGGGGTTTTTTGGGAATTACCAACATGTAGGGGGAAACCTGCGATCCTGGCCTGCAGAGGGAGGGGAGGACCCCTTTTCCAGGCTCCCCCAGACACTGAGCTCTCAGCTTCACCGGCTGCACCCCGTGGGGTCTTCTTTGCCAGCTTTGGCGAGGGTCTCTTCCTCACTGTGCCAACGCCCCAGCATGTGATCTCTGGGCTCAGTGCCAGGCCCAGCTATCCTGCTGGCCGTAGGAAGCCAGAAAAGCCGCTGCCCACTCCCGCCAGAGCTTAGGGGCTGCTGTTACCTCTAGGACTCCACCAGGGAGCAGGAGGGGCCTTCCTGGGGCTGGTGCAGATCTAAGACCTCCCACGCGGCCGGGCGCGGTGGCTCACGCCTGTAATCCCAGCGCTTTGGGAGGCCGAGGCGGGCGGATCACAAGGTCAGGAGATCGAGACCACGGTGAAACCCCGTCTCTACTAAAAATACAAAAAATTAGCCGGGCGCGGTGGCGGGCGCCTGTAGTCCCAGCTACTCAGGAGGCTGAGGCAGGAGAATGGCGTGAACCCGGGAGGCGGAGCTTGCAGTGAGCCGAGATCGCGCCACTGCGCTCCAGCCTGGGCAACAGCGTGAGACTCCGTCTCAAAAAAAAAAAAAAAAAAAAAAAAAAAAAAAAAAGACCTCCCACGCTTGCCCTGAGCCAGAGCCCTGAGACCCACACCCTCCTCTGCCACCTCGGGAAAAAGCCTCTGGTCCTAGGCACCTTTGATGACTTCCTTTCCCAACGGTGCTGCGGAAGATGCCTACACTAGGAACTGGCGGGGATGGAGCTGTGTCCTGCAGGAAGGGCGGGGTGACAGCCAGCCAGTGTCTGAGCTCCGGGAATGGCAGAGAGGAAGCTGCACAATATTCCCCGGGTCAGAGCCCCCTTAGGGGCATCCCCCGTCCGGGTCTTGCCCCTGCAGCCTCTCTTCCTGAAAGTCCCTATCCCCTTCCACACTCCACCAGCCAGCTGCCCCTGGTCCCAGACCTGGGCGTCCCAAGTCCACGCACACCCCTGCCTCCCCTCGGAGTCCCCACCACAGCTTGTGAATGGGCACAGTGGGCAGAGCCTGGAGGCCTGACCCTGCTGTGAAGCTGGAGGGAAGGGGCATGTGGAAGGGCAGTGCCGGATGCAGGGGACATCTTGGGAACTGGAGGGGCTTGGGTGGAGGCTTCTGGGAGAGGAGTAGCAGCTCAGGGGAGGCTGGAAGTGGCTCAAGGGGACAAGGGAGGGGCCCAGCGTGCTGAAGGCTGCAGAATTAGAAGACAGATGCAGCGGGGAATGGCCTTAGCAGGAGGTGAGGGCGGGAGGCAGCCAGTGTAGATGGCGGGCTGGAGTGCTCAGTGTAGATGGGGGCATAGAGTGCTCAGGGGACCCTGAGGAAGGGCTGAAGGGGAATGGCCAGTCTTTTTTTCTTTTTTCTTTTTTTTTTTTTTTGAGACAGAGTCTTGTCGCCCAGGCTGGAGTACAGTGGTGCAATCTCAGCTCACTGTAGCCTCCAGGTCACGGGTTCAAGCGATTCTCCTGCCTCAGCCTCCTGAGTAGCTGGGATTACAGGCGCCCACCACCACACCTGGCTGATTTTTGTACTTTTAGTAGAGATGGGGTTTCACTACGTTTTGCCAGGCTGGTCTTGAACTCCTAACCTCAAGTGATCTGCCGACCTCAGCCTCCCAAAGTGCTGGGATTACAGGCACGAGTCATTGAGCTCCTCCTTTTTTTGTGTGTTTGTTTTTTGAGATGGAGTCTCGTTCTGTTGCCAGGTTGGAGTGAAGTGGCACGATCTCAACTCACTGCAACCTCTGTCTACCAGGTTCAAGCGATTCTCCTGCCTCTGCCTCCTAAGTAGGTAACTGGGACTACAGGTGTGTGCCACCACGCCCAGTTAATTTTTTTTTTTTTTTTTGAGACGGAGTCTCGCTCTGTCGCCCAGGCTGGAGTGCAGTGGCCGGATCTCAGCTCACTGCAAGCTCCGCCTCCCAGGTTCACGCCATTCTCCCGCCTCAGCCTCCCGAGTAGCTGGGACTACAGGCGCCCGCCACTTCGCCCGGCTAGTTTTTTGTATTTTTTAGTGGAGACGGGGTTTCACCGTGTTAGCCAGGATGGTCTCGATCTCCTGACCTTGTGATCCACCCGTCTCGGCCTCCCAAAGTGCTGGGATTACAGGCTTGAGCCACCGCGCCCGGCCAATTTTTTTTTTTTTAAAGTAGATATGGGGTTTCACCATGTTGGCCAGGATGGTCTTGATCTCTTGACCTCGTGATCTGCCTGCCTCGGCTTCCCAAAGGGCTGGGATTACAGGTGTGAGCCACCGTGCCCGGCCAGGCCTTTGTTTTTAGGAAGGGAGAATCCCGCGGCGTTTACAAGCCGAGGAGGTGGAACTGGCTGAGGATGAGTGAGCTGGAGGGCTCTGTGCAGGGGTGAGGGCCTGGAGGAGGACAAGGGAGGGGATTAGCCTGGGTTCAGATCCCAGCCTGGCCACTTCCTTGCTGCATGACCCTGGGCAGGGCCACCCCTGTTCTGGCCCTTGCTGTCTCTCGAGCCGGTATGGAGGAATCAGGGGTGTTAAGGTGGGACGTTCTGCCTCCATTTTGTTTCAAGTACTGAAGCCCTCAGACAGTAAAATAGGTGCCCCTGCCCAGGGCTCCAAGCTTTAGGGGGCCCACCTCTGTCCAGCCTGTCCAGACCCCATGTGTCCCAAGGGATGTGTCCACAGCACCTAACGCCCTTTTAGGCTTTGCACCAGGTACTTGGACCCCAAATTCCCTGACCAAACTGCACAGAGGCCATACGGGTGCCTCCCTCAGACCCACCCACGGGCAGACCTCGCCCTTGGTGGGGGCCAGGGGAGGTCCACAGGCCAGGCTCCTCTGTCACCATGCTCCAGCACAGCACCTGAAGCAGTCCAGAAAGTTCTACATGGAGCCGCCTTCCAGCTGTTCTGAGGTGTATCTGTCCAGCCAGGAAGATAGGACGCTCTATTCCATCACTTGTTGGCTGATCTACACATTTTTTTTTTTTTCTTTACAGTGACTGTCCATAATTTCATTTCATTTTAATTAATTAAATTATTAATTTTTTATTTTTTTGAGACTGAGTTTCGCTCTTACTTTTGCCCAGGCTGGAGTGCAATGACACGATCTTAGCTCACTGCAACCTCTGCCTCCTGGGTTCAAGTGATTCTCCTGCCTTAGCCTCCCTAGTAGCTGGGATTACAGATGTGCACCACCATGCCCGGCTAATTTTTTTGTATTTTTAGTAGAGACAGGGTTACACCATGTTGGCCAGGCTGGTCTCAAACTCCTGGCCTCAAGTGATCCGCCTACCTTGGCCTCCCAAAATGTTGGGATTACAGATGTGAGCCGTCCCTGCCGGAGCCACTGCACTCAGCCTCATAATTTTATTATCTAGGTTCAAAATTTGTTAAGGTTTTGCTACCTTTGCCAGAAATGTAAATATTGAAGGTACATTGGGCTGAGTGCAGTGGCTCAGGCGTGTAGTCCCAGCTACTTTGGGAGGCTGAGGCAGGAGGACTGCTTGAGCCCAGGAGGTCGAGGCTGCAGTGAGCTGTGATTGTGCCACTGCACTCCAGCCTGGGCAACACAGCAAGACCCTGTCTCTAAAAAATAAAAAATGAATAAAAATAAACATGAAGTTGCCAACAGCGTGATGCTTTCCATGAGCGTTCAGAAGAGATCTCCTAAGAACATTCTCCCACAGAAACGGAATCATTTGTCACACCTGCAAAATACTAACAATTCTTAATAGCATCAGAGCTATTTTTTAAGCAGGACATGATTAATCAGCCTATGTCTTTTATCTCTTTTTGCCTGGAAAAATCCCTCTACTTTTTTGTAAATGGCATTGATGTGCTGAGGCATGGTTTAAGACTTGTGAGTGGGGCCAGGCACAGTGGCTCACGCCTGTAATCCCAGCACTTTGGGAGGACAAGGCAGGCAGATCACTTGAGGTCAGGAGTTCAAGACCAGCCTGGCCAACATGGTGAAATCTCATCTCTACTAGAAATATTTAAAAAAAAAAAAAATTCAGCTGGGCGTGGTGGTGCCACCTGCAGTCCCAGCTACTCGGGAGGCGAGGCAGGAGGATCACTTGAACCCAGAAGGCAGACGTTGCAGTGAGCTAAGATGGTGCCACTGGACTCCAGCCCTGGTGACAGAGCAAGACTCCATCTCAAAAAAAAAAAAAAAAAAAAAGACTTGTAAGTGGCAAAAGTGGCAAGCCTGGTCCCGGGGCCTGCTCTGTGCTCCTGTCCTGGGTTCCTCCTGTGCTTGTGGGGTGGGGGCCTGTGGAAGGAAACCTGGCTCCACCAGCCCCAGAGTGACCAACTTGCTCCTGTTTGCTCCAGATTTTCACAGTTTTATTCCTGAAAATGCCCCCTCGGTTCTAGGTAAACCAGGATGGTCAGTTGCCCTAGTTAGCCCACCATCCACCTTGAGAATCTAACAGAGGAGTGGGTGACGTGAGAAAGAGAGAAAGGCTTGGGGACTTGTCTCTCCCTTGTTCATCTCAGGCCTGGCAAGAAAGGACATGTGTCCCCTGGATATGGGGGGTTTGGGGGCATGACATACATGTCTGGTGTTTGCTCTGATCAAAGGCAAGGCTGTGGCTGTAGCTGCCTGGTGGGCCAAGGCGCTGGACAGGTGACCTGGCTGGAGCAAGCTGCCCTTCCCTGATGATTAGGCAAAAGTGTGTTCCCGGGGACCAGATGCTTCTGAGCAATGTCCAAGGTGCCCACAAGAGCCTGTGAGGGATGACTCAGCACTGGGAATCCATAAACCCACAAGGCCCCAGAGCCAGGTCATGGGGTGCTGGGCCTCCTGGGGTGGCCTTTCCTGTTCCCTCTGTTCCTCCTTGAGGAGCGGAGGCAGCTGAGGTGGGAGGAGCGCGTGCAGAAGGAGAGAAGCAGCTGGCCTGGCCTCCCTCCATGGTGGCTTCCCTGCTGCAACTTCCCAAAGCGGCAGCTTTAAATAAACTTAAATTATTGATTGATTGATTGATTGAGATAGGATCTTGCTCTGTTGCCCAAGCTGGACTGCAGTGATGTGATCGCAGCTCACTGCAGCCTCAACCTCCTGGGCTCGAATGATCCTCTTGCCTCGGCCTCCCGATTAGCTGGAACCACAAGCTTGCACCACCAGGCCTGGCTAACTTTTGTATTTTTTGCAGAGACAGGGTCTTGCCATGTTGGTCTTGAACTCCTAGACTGGCCTTGAACTCCTGTGTTCAAGCAGTCCTCCCACTTCAGCCTCCCGAGTAGCCGGGACTGCAGGTGCGCGTCACCACACTGGACTAACTTTCGTAGTTTTTGTAGAGACAAGGTCTTGCTGTGTTGACAAGGCTAGCCTCAAACTCGTGGGCTCAAGCGATCTTCCTGCCTTGGCCTCCCAAAGTGCTGGGATTACAGGTGTGGACCACCGCACCTGGTTGAGAATTTTGATCATTAAACTGGAACTAGAGCTGCAGCTCCTGGACTGAGTCCACTCTTGGGACTAGAAGGGACCCAAGGGCTCCATTGCACCTAAGAGTGACTGGAGAGGGAGGGTAGCTGCCCAGCTTTTCATCCAGGTGCAGGGAAAGGTGCTTCCTGCCCCAGCCCTAAGGGGTCCTGCGTGTCCCTGAGCTCATGTCACAGTGCCTGGCCCTCAGTAAATGCCAGATACAGGTCTCCTTCAAGTCGTGAACAACTAGTCCATGCTCGGTCCAGGGGGCAAGTTTCCAGGTTTGTCCCACTGGTCTCGGTAGCCACAGGCCACAGGCTGGTCCCCACACTCCACCCACCTTCTCCGCCCACTTCTGGGCACCATTCTCTCCCACTTCTCCTCACCGACCTCTGAACTTCGAGGTCTCCAAGCCTGAGCCCTTGAACCTCTTTCTTCAGTTGCTTCTCTGGGATCATGGCCTTAAATACTGAAGATTCCACATTGCCATGGCCAGGCCAGACCTTTCCCTGGACTGTAGACCCGGCTTACTCCAGTCCTTTTTGAGGAGTCTTAACAGAATCTCCATGGGATGAGTTCAGGCTAAGGAGCCACATCCCACCCCCTTCCGTGCCCTAGACTGTTCCTCCTGGGGCCTCTCCCCTTCCGCTCCCTCACCGCGTGTAACCCCAGTGAGCAGCAGCCCCACCTTCCGGAGGCTCAGGCCAAATGCGCTGACGTCATCCTGGACTCCCCCTTCTCTCAGCCTGGACATTGCTCTCCACACCCATTCTGCCCTCACAGAGACCCAGAATCCAGTCACTTCTCACTGTCTCTGCTGCTGCCATCCTGGTCACCATCATTTTGAACTTGGCCATTGCAGTGGCTTCTCCACTGGCCTCCTAGGTTTCTTTCTCGCCCCTTCCATCTACAGTATTTCCCACACCACAGCAGAGAGATACTGAGAACAGAAATCAGCCGGGGCAGGGGCCCACACCACAGCAGAGAGATACTGAAAACAGAAATCAGCCGGGGCAGGGGCCCACACCACAGCAGAGAGATACTGAAAACAGAAATCAGCCGGGGCAGGGGCCCACACCACAGCAGAGAGATACTGAAAACAGAAATCAGCCGGGGCAGGGGCCCACACCACAGCAGAGAGATACTGAAAACAGAAATCAGCCGGGGCAGTGGCCCACACCACAGCAGAGAGATACTGAAAACAGAAATCAGCTGGTGCAGTGGCTCACCCTGTAATCCCAGCACTTTGGGAGGCCAGGGCGGGTGATCACTTGAGGCCGGGAGTTCCAGACCAGCCTGGCCAACATGGCGAAACCCCGTCTCTACTAAAAATACAAAGGTGGGCGTGGTGGCAGGTGCCTGTAATCCCAGCTGCTCGGGAGGCTGAGGCATAAGAATCACTTGAACCTGGGAGGCAGAAGTTGCAGTGAGTTGAGATAGCACTGTACTCCAGCCTGAACAACAGAGACCCTGTCTCAAAAATAAAATAAAATAAAATAAAATAAAAATAAAATAAAAATAAAATAAAATAAAATAAAATATAAAATAACACGCTCCCCTGTTCCTGGCTCTCTGAGGGTTCCCCATCTCACTCCAAGGAGAGCTGGCTTTGCTGCTCTCTGATGGTGGCTCTCTGCACTCCAGCCCCTCCAGCCCTCGCTGCACCTCAGGCCCTTTGTACTGGCCTCCCCCGGGGCTGCAAGGCTTGTTCCCTCCCTTCCTTCAGTCCCTCCCTCTCCTTCCTAGTGCAGCCTTCCTCATCCTCAACCCTCCTACCCTGCTTTGTCTTCTAAGGCTGGCATCACCCTCTCCCCTCTGGAGCATGGGTGGGTAAACATTTCTGTAAAGGGTCAGATAGGAAATATTTTCAGCTTCACAGGCCACACAGTCTCCACTACAGCTACTAAATTTGTCATCATAGTGTAAAAAACAGTCAGAAACGTGGCCAGGCACGGTGGCTCATGCCTGTAATCCCAGCACTTTGGGAGGCCGAGGTGAGTGGATCACAAGGTGAGGAGTTCAAGACCAGCCTGACCAAGATAGTGAAACCCTGCCTCCACTAAAAATACAAAACAATTAGCCAGGCGTGGTGGCAGGCGCCTGTAATCCCAGCTACTCAGGAGGCTGAGGCAGAGAATTGCTTGAACCCGGAAGGCGGAGGTTGCAGTGAGCTGTGATCATGCCACTCTACTCCAGCCTGGGCGACAGAGCAAGACTCCATCCCAAAAACAACAACAACAACAACAACAACAACAAACAAAACAGTCAGAAATGCTACCGTGGGTGATATAGTCTGGATATATTTCCCCCCAAATCTTATGTTGAAATGTAATCACCTACGTTGGAGGTGGGGCCTGGTGGGAGGTGTTTGGGTCATGAGGGAAGATCCCTTGTGGCTTGGTCCTGTCCCCAGGATAGTGAGTTTTCACAAGATCTGGTTGTTTCACCCCAAGGCCTCCTCAGAAGCTGAGCAGATGCTGGTGCCATGCTTGTATAGCCTGTGGAACCATGAGCCAAATAAACCTCTTTTCTTTAGAAATTACCCAGTCTCAGCCGGGCACGGTGGCTCATGCCTGTAATTCCAGCACTTTGGGAGGCCAAGGTGGGCAGATCACGAGGTCAGGAGATCGAGACCATCCTGGCTAACACGGTGAAACCCAGTCTGTACTAAAAATACAAAAAATTAGCCGGGCGTGGTGGCAGGCACCTGTAGTCCAGCTACTCAGGAGGCTGAGGCAGGAGAATGGTGTGAACCCGGGAGGTGGAGCTTGCAGTGAGCAGAGATTGCACCACTGCACCCCAGCCTGGGTGACAGAGCAAGACTCTGTCTCAAAAAAAAAAAAAAGAAAAGAAATTACCCAGTCTCAGGTATTCCTTTATAGCCACATAAGAATGGCCTAACACATAAAATTGGTACCAGGAGTGGGGCATTGCTATTCAGATACCTGAGAATGTGGGAGCGACTTGGTACTGGGGAACAGCCAGAGGTTGGAAGAGTTTGGAGGGCTCAGAAAAAGGCAAGAAGACGAGGGGAAGTTGGAAACCTCTTAGAGACTGGTTAAATGATTGTGACCAAAATGCTGATAGTGATGTGAACAAGTGAAGGCCAGGGTGATGAGTCTTAGATTGAAAAGAGGAACTTATTGGGAACTGGAGCAAAGGTCACTTTCGTTATGCCTTAGCAAATAATTTGGCTGTATTATTTTCATGCCCTAGGGATCTGTTGAAGTTTGAACATAAGAGGGATGACCCAGGACATCTGGGGGAAGACATTTCTTCCCTTCCTTCCCTCCCCTCTCCTCCCCTCCCCTCTCCTCCCTCCCTCCCTCCCTTCCTTTCTCCTCTCCCTTCCCTTCCCTCCCCTCCCCTCCCCTTCCCTTTCCCTGAGTCTCGCTCTGTCGCCAGGCTGGAGTGCAGTGGCATGATCTGGGCTCACTGCAACCTCTGCCTCCCAGGTTCAAGCGATTCTTCTGCCTCAGCCTCCCAAGTAGCTGGGACTACAGGTGTGTGCCACCACACCAAGCTAATTTTTTTGTATTTTTAGTAGAGATGGGGTGTCACCATGTTGACTAGGATGGTCTTTATCTCCTGACCTCATGATCCACCCACCTCAGCCTCCCAAAGTGCTGGGATTACAGGCGTGAGCCACCAAGTATGGCCAGAAATTTCTAAGCAGCAAAGCATTCAAGATGTGGCCTGGCTGCTTTGAACTCCCTATGCTCAAATGCAGGATCAAATAAATGAATTAAAGTTAGAAGTTATATTTAAACGTAAAGCAGAACATAAAAGTTTGAAAAATTTGCAGCCTGGCCATGTGACAAAGAAAGAAAAAGCTTTTTCAGGAGAGGAGCTCAAGCAGGCAGTGGAGTAACCACTTGCTAGAGGATTTGCATAACTAAAAGGGAACCAAGTGCTAATAATTGAGACAATAGGAAATACTTCTCAAAGGCAAAAAGGCCTCAAAGGCATTTCATAGATCTTCCACAACCCTCCCATCGCAGGCCCAGAGGACAAGGAGGAAAGAGTGGTTTCATCGTCCAGGCCCAAGGCCCTGCTGCTCTGCACAGCCTCAGGACACTCCTCCCTGCCTGCATCTAGACTGTTCCAGCTCCAGCCTTGGCTCAAAGGGCCCTAGTCACAGCTCAGGCTGCTGCTTCAGAGGGTTCAAGCCATACACCTTGGCAGCTACCATGTGGTATTAAGCCTGTAGGTGTGCAGAGTGCAAGAGTGAAGGAGGCTTGACAGCATCCACCTAGATTTCAGAGGATGTATGAGAAAGCCTGGGAGCCCAGGAAGAAGGCTGCTGCAGGGGCAGAACCCTCACATTGGAGAGGAAATGTGGGGTTGGAGGCCCCACACAGAGTCCCCACTGGGGCAATGCCTAGTGGAGCTACGGGAAGGGCGCTGCCACCATCCAGAATGGTAGATCACCAGCAGCTTGCACCCTGCACCTGAAAAAGCTGCAGGCCCTCGTCTCCAATCTGTAAGAGCAGCCATGGGGACTGAATCCTGCAAAGCCACAGGAACAGAGCTGCCCATGGCCTTGGGAGCCCGCCCCTTGCACCAGTGTGCCCTGGCTGTGGGACATGGAGTTTAAGGAGATTATTTGGGAGCTTCAAGATTGAATGATTGCTCTGCTGGGTTTTGAACTTGCTTGGGGCCTATAGCCCCTTTCTTTTGACTGATTTCTCTGTTTTGGAACAGGAATGTTTACCTAATGCCTATGCCCCATTGTATCTCAGGAGTAAATAACTTGTTTTCATTTTTACAGGCTCATAGGTGAAAGGAACTCATCTTCAGATGAGACGTTGGACTTGGACTTTGGATTGGGACTTTCGAGTTAATGCTGGAATGAGTTAAGACTTTGGGGGGCTACTGGGAAGGCATGACTATATTTTGCAATGTGAGAAGAACATGAGGTCTAGGGGGCCAGGGGTGGAATTCCCAAACCTCATGTTGAACTGTAATTCCCAATGTTGGTGGTGAGGTCTGGTGGGAGGTTTGGGTCATAGGGGCAGATCGCTGTGGCTTGGTGCTGTCCTTGCACTAGTGAGTTCTCATGAGATCTGCTCATTTAAAAGTGTGCGCACCTCCCTGCTCTCTCTCTCTCTCTCGCTCCTGCTTTTGCTGTGTGATGCACCTGCTCTGGCTTTGCCTTCCATAATGAGTAAAAGCTCCCTGAAGCCTTCCCAGAAACCAAGCAGATGCTGGCATCATGCTTGTACAGCCTGCAGAACCATGAGCCAGTTACCTGCTTTCTTTATAAAAACTACCCAGTCTCAGGTATTTGTTTATTTATTTATCTTGAGACAGGGTTTCTCTCTTGTCTCCCAGGCTGGAGTGCAGTGGCACAATCTCGGCTCACTACAACCTCCTTCTCCTGGGCTCAGGTGATTCTCCTGCCTCAGCCTCCTGAGTAGCTGGGACTACAGGCACATGCCACCACACCCGCTAATTTTTGTATTTTTAGTAGAGATGGGGGTTTCACTATGTTGGCCAGGCTGGTCTCGAACTCACAACCTCAGGTGATCCACCCACCTTGGCCTCTCCAAGTGCTGGGATTACAGGCTTGAGCCACCGCACCTGACCTCTGCTTTTCTTTTCTTTTTTTTTTTTTTTTTTTGAGACGGAGTCTCGCTCTGTCGCCCAGGCTGGAGTGCACTGGCCGGATCTCAGCTCACTGCAAGCTCCGCCTCCCGGGTTTACGCCATTCTCCTGCCTCAGCCTCCCGAGTAGCTGGGACTACAGGCGCCCGCCACCTCGCCCGGCTAAGTTTTTGTATTTTTTTTAGTAGAGACGGGGTTTCACCGTGTCAGCCAGGATGGTCTCGATCTCCTGACCTCGTGATCCGCCCGTCTCGGCCTCCCAAAGTGCTGGGATTACAGGCTTGAGCCACCGCGCCCGGCCTGCTTTTCTTTTCTAAGGACCATTTGTCCTTGGCAGGGTCCACCTGGATAATCCACGATGAGCTCCTTATGTCAAGATCTTTAACTTAATGACACCTGGGAAGACCCTTTTCCTAACTTGGTTAACATTCACAGGTCCCAGGGATTGGGATGTGGATACATCTTTTTGAAGGCTACTGTTCAATCCACTGTAGGTGTCTTTAAAGCACTTAAAAATGAGAATGAAACCTGAATGTCAACTCCTTCATCTGCAGTGAAAAAATAAGACTGCTCAGTGGACCAGACTACTTGGCAGTTTTACTTTTCACTGCAGATTATTTTTCACTACACATGTGGGCCTGCCCAGGGAATTCTCTCCCAGGAGGCAAGTTACGTGACAAGCCAAATGATCAGGAGGGTCAAACAAACAGCTGCAGAAACAGGGATGGATGATGACTGTCAGAAGGAGGAAAGTGGAGGGTGACAGCAGAGGTAAGGCCTGGCTCCTTCGTCCTCACTCCCTCTCTTGAATCCATGTTAATCACAATTTACATGAATGCAGTGCTTTACGAGTAAGGTATATGGAGAAACCCTGTCTCTACTAAAAATAAAAAATTAGCCGGGCGTGGTAACACGTGCCTGTAATCCCAGCTACTTGGGAGGCTGAGGCAGGAGAATTGCTTGAACCTGGGAGGCGGATGTTGCAGTGAGCCAAGATCTCATCATTGCACTCCAGCCTGGGCAACAAGAACAAAACTCCATCTCAAAAAAAAAAAAAAGGTAAGTTATAATGGCTCATGCTTATAATCCCAACACTTTGGGAGGCCAGGCCAGGAGGATGGCTTGATCCTAGGAGTTCGAGACCAGCCTGGGCAACACAGTGATACCGCAGCTGCCCCCCTCATCTCTATAAAAAATTTAAAAAAATTTTTTTTTAAGTGCTAGAATTATAGGCTTTTTTTAAAGTGGTAGGATTTTAGGCCGGGGGGTGGCTCACACCTATAATCCTAGCACTTTGGGAGGCGAGGAAGGTAGACTGCTTAAGTCCAGGAGTTCACGACCAACCTGGGCAACATAGTGAAACCCCATCTCTACAAAAATATTAGCCGGGGGCCGGGCGCGGTGGCTCAAGCCTGTAATCCCAGCACTTTGGGAGGCCGAGACGGGCGGATCACTAGGTCAGGAGATCGAGACCATCCTGGCGAACACGGTGAAACCCCGTCTCTACTAAAAAATACAAAAAACTAGCCGGGCGAGGCGGCGGGCGCCTGTAGTCCCAGCTACTCGGGAGGCTGAGGCAGGAGAATGGCGTAAACCCGGGGGGCGGAGCTTGCAGTGAGCTGAGATCCGGCCACTGCACTCCAGCCCGGGCGACAGAGCGAGACTCCGTCTCAAAAAAAAAAAAAAAAAAAAAAAAATATTAGCCGGGTGTACTGGCACACGCCTGTAGTCCCAGCTACTTGGGAGACTGAAGCGTGAGGATCACCTAAGTCCAGGGAGGTTGAGGCTGCAGTGAGCCAAGAGTGTACCACTGCACTCCAGCCTGGGTGACAGAGTGAAACCTTGTCTCAAAAGAAAAAATTATTCAGGTGTGGTGGTGCATGCCTGTAGTTCCAGCTACTTGGGAAGCTGTGGTAGGATGATCACTAGAGCCTGGGAGGTTAAGGCTGTAGTGAGCTGTGATCACTCCACTGCACTTCAGCCTGGGTGAGACAGCTAGACATTGTCTGAAAATAAATGAAAAATAAAAGTAAGGTATAAAGAGTATTTTTCGAAGTCTTATTGGAGGTTCACATCAGCACTGAGAGATAAGAAATAAAGGCCGGGCGCGGTGGCTCAAGCCTGTAATCCCAGCACTTTGGGAGGCCGAGACGGGCGGATCACGAGGTCAGGAGATCGAGACCATCCTGGCTAACACAATGAAACCCCGTCTCCACTAAAAATACAAAAAAATTAGCCGGGCGTGGTGGCGGTGCCTGTAGTCCCAGCTACTCGGGAGGCTGAGGCAGGAGAATGGCGGGAACCCGGGAGGCGGAGCTTGCAGTGAGCCGAGATCGCGCCACTGCACTCCAGCCTGGGCGACAGAGCAAGACTCCGCCTCAAAAAAAAAAAAAAAAAAAAAGAAATAAAGCAGATACCATGATTCTCACATTTCGAATGCAGAAACTGAGGCCCAGACAGGTGAATCCAACCTCTGTCCTTCACACCCGAGCTGGCTCATAGAAACCATGGCCTGTTACCAACCAAGCCATCCAGAGCCCAGCACTGTGGGCCGATGGCAGCCTTCCCTCGTCTGCTCCTGGGGCAGGTTGCTGGGAGGCATTGCCTGTTTTGGGGAGAGGCCTGCAGGGGCCTGAGGAATGAACCTGGCAGTGGGCACTCCCACTGGGGCCTCCTCCGGCGCTGCCCTCAGGAAGATTCTGTGGCTCTGAAAGCCCCAGGGGCACCTCTGACCACAGCAGGCAGTCCTGCAGGTTCAGGGGGGGCTCTTGTGCCCAGTGTAACTTCACAGAGCCAGCATGTTCCAGCCTGGGAGGGAAACCAAAAGGCACTTTGCCCAAGCGTCACAGGGCTGAAACAGCATCCTCTGATGGGCCCCTGTCCCCGGAAGCAACGAGACTGGACAGGTGCTGAGCCCCTGTTACTTCATTGGGATGGACTTGGATCTGAGGAATGAACTGAGAGTGAACATTTCCAAATTTGAGGCCTAAGAAAAGTTTGGTGGCCTGATGAGCTGTGACAGGCAACTGTCTGAGGAAGTGGAGGCTCAGCACATCCTCCGGTTACTTATTACGTCACTGAAGGGTCTAAAAATGACTGTCCTTGGGGTGTTGGAATCCTGCAGAATAAAATAGTGATGACTTTTTTTTTTTGAGATGGAGTCTCGGTCTGTCGCCCAGGCTGGAGTGCAGTGGCGCAATCTTGGCTCACTGCAAGCTCTGCCTCCCGGGTTCACACCATTCTCCTGCCTCAACCTCCCGAGTAGCTGGGATTACAGGCACCCACCACCACGCCCGGCTAATTTTTTTTGTATTTTTAGGAGAGACAGGGTTTCACCATGTTGCCCAGGCTGCTCTTGAACTCCTGACCTTGTGATCCGCCCTCCTTGGTCCCCAAAGTGCTGGGATTATAAGCGTGAGCCACCGCGCCCGGCCCACAGTCCCATTCCTCTCTGGGAGTCTTTGGTGGCCCCTTCATCGTGCTTTTTTTTTTTTTTTTTTTTTAAGTATTCTTGATACATTTTCTATGTAATCATTTCAATAACTGACTGTCCAGTAGAGTCTTTAGTTTTTCTGTATCCCTTCCCAAATTTAGAAACCTGACTGGAACTTTGGGCCAGTTGTAATGTGTCCTCTATGACAGGCCATCCTGGGCCCCTTTCCCTTCGTTCCTGAGCAGACCCCATCCACTTGGGTCCAAGAGGCCCTCTCTCCTGGCTGCTACCATTGTACCCACCTGCTGGCCAGGCCCCCACAGGGGCCTCTTTCCTCCTGACAGTCTCATCCCCACTCAGCAGCCAGAGTGCCTTCTTTATCAATGTAGATCGGATCCTTTCACTGCATTTGTTCATCCAACACACATTTACTGAGCACCTACTGTGTGCTAGGCCCTGGTACAGGCACAGGAAACACATAGGGAATAAAGCTACACCCTGCTCTCCTGGAGCTTCCGTGTTAGTGGAGGGAAGAAAGATACGTAAACGTGTAATGAGTCAGGTGATGATGAGTGCAAAGGAGAAAAGTAAAGCAGAGAAATGGACTAGAAAGTGCCGGCAAGAGTGGGTGGTGGGGGTGGGGGTGTGGTTTGCAATTTTCAACAGGGGTCGTCAGGCCTGGCTGAGGAGGTGAAGAGGTAAGAAAATGAGCCATGTGGCTAAGTGGGGCGAAAGAGTTGGAGCAGAAAAGGTGGGAGGATCACCAGGCATGATGGCCCCTGTCTGCAGTCCTAACTGCTAGAGCCAGGCACGGCGGCTCAGCACTTTGGGAGGCCGAGGCAGGTGGATCATCCGAGGTCAGGAGTTCAAGACCAGCCAGACCAACATGGTGAAACCCCATCTCTACTAAAAATACAAAAATAATCTGGGCACGGTGGCACATGCCTGTAATCCCAGCTACGTGGGAGGCTGAGGCAGGAGAATTGCTTGAGCCTGGGAGGCAGAGGTTGCAGTGAGCCGAGATTGCCCCACTGCACTCCATCCTGGGCAACAGAGTGAGATCCCATCTAAAAACCAAACGAAACGAAACAGCAAAAGCTAACTACTCCAGAGGCTGAGGCAGGAGGATCGCTTGAACCCAGGAGTTTGAGGTTGCAGTGAGTTACGATCACACCACTGCACTTCAGCCTGGGTGACAGAGCGAGACCCTGTCTCAAAAAGAAAAAAAAAAGAGTCGCAGCGGAGAACAGCAAGCGTAAAGGCCCTGAGGCAGGAGTGCGCCTGGTGTGTTTTAGAACCCACAGAGACGCCACTGTGGCTGGAGCAGGGTGAGATGTGGGAAGGGAGAGTGGCCAAGGAAGCTGAGAGGTCAAGGAAGAAGTGTGGTCAGAGCAGGTCCTGCAGGTGCCCGAGGCCTTTGCTTCTATCCTGATGGCAGCCCTCATGAGCCCTGGAGCTTCCCTGGCTGCAGTGAGGTCAGGCAGAAGGGGGTGGAGGCTGCAAGTGGGGATGCATTGATGGGTGACAGGTGGCAGCAGTAGAAGTGTGAGAAGAGCTGGGAGCCTGGGTCTGTTTTGAAAATAGAGCCCCAGGCTGTGGTGGTAGAGCTGGACACAGGGTGCAAGAAGGGAAAATATTTTTGTTGCTTAAATCCTAGCCTGGCTTCCCATTGTTCGTAGGGTACATTCTCCATTCCTCTTCCCTGCCTGAGGTCTGACATGTGCCGGCCCCAGCTGGTATCTCCTGCACCTTCCAGCACCAGCTCCAGCTCATGGCCCGATGTGGTTCCTCCCCCGAATCCAGCGACCACACTGCCCTCTGCCCCAGCGCCTCCTCCACTGATGTCTGCTCTTCCTGAACTGCCCTCCCGCCGGACGGCTGCTCCTTAGTAGCAGCTCAAGTGTCCTTCCTTCCCTAAGCCAGAGTTTCCCCAGACACTGCCGCACAACACCCTTCATTTTTCATGGCATTCTTCATGGTCTGTCAATGGGGCTTTTGTTTTAACTTTCTGTCTTCTTGTTTTTGTGGGTCTCCCTTCCTAGAATATAAACCCCATGAGGGCAGAGGCGTTCAGCCTGATGCCAGCCTGGCAAAGTTGTCACAAATCTGGAGGAATGCACCCATTCACGGGCACCCAGTTCTGTGAGGTATTGCAAGCCCTCTCTGAACCTGCAAGGTGGCCATTGCTATCCCCACTTTACAAGGGAGGAACGAGTACCCGGGGAGGTTCTATTTAGATCCGCCAAGGGCACAGTCGTTCTAGAAAGTAGCAGACCGGGAGTTCGAACTTCGGCTTGCTGGTTCCAGAGCCCCTTCTGTGCCCCTTCCAGGCTGTGCCTGGGTGAGATTCTTCCTGGAGGGTTCAGGGGCTGAGCTGACACCGGTGGGCTCTTAAGAGGCCCTGGTCTGCTTGTTGAAGGACTCCAAGGTGGCGTCTGGGAGCCTGGCAGGACTTTCTCCCTGTCAGCCTAGAGGCATTTTTAGAGGAGTGTGTCTGTTCCGCAATCTTCGTGTCTCATAATTCATAACTAAGGTAGAGGGTACACATTTAGTTTAAAGTAAAACCTCAAACCCCCCTCCACTCCAGCCGGACAGCTTCATGTACTTCTCTCCCTTCCCTCCTCTGCCCTCCACAGGTGAGAGCAAGTGTCCGGGGCTGCCCCGTGGGGCCCCAGGCTTCCCGCCCTGAAACTGCCTCGCTGTGTGCCCTTGGGCAACACCGCCCCGTGCCTCAGTTTCCCCACTCATAAAGGCTCCACAGGTGACACACCTGGCTCCGGGCCCCGATCAGCCGCCGGGCCCCGCGGGACGGAAACCCCGCGCCCCAGCCCCGCGCCGAGCCTCCCGGAGGCACCCCCAGGGAAGGGCGGGGAGCGCGGGGAGGGGCCGCGGGGACCTGGGCCGCTGGGGCCGCCTGGCTGCCGGCCGGCTCCGGGGGGCGCCCGCGGGAGGGCGCGGCCGGCGCGGGGGGCGCGGGCGGCGGCGGCGGCGGGGGGCGGAGACGCGGCGCGGCTTCCGCTCCCGCGCGCCCAGCTCCCTCCTCCCCGTCGTCCTGGTCCGCGGCGCCCGAGGGGGGGAGGCGGAGGCGCCGGGAGCCGCGCGAGGAGCCGCCGCCGCCGCCGCGCCATGGAGCCGGAGTGAGCGCGGCGCGGGCCTGTCCGGCCGCCGGACAACATGGAGGCAGCGCCGCCCGGGCCGCCGTGGCCGCTGCTGTTGCTGCTGCTGGCGCTGTGCGGCTGCCCGGCCCCCGCCGCGGGTAGGTGGGCTCGGGCCGGCCGGGGGCCGCGGGCTGCTCGGACAATGGCCCCGGCGGCCCCGCGGCCAAGTGCGCCGGCGCCGCCGCCGCCTCGGAAGCGACTTGGCGTGTTGGGGGCGAGTTGGGGCGCGTGCCTGGGACCCCCCTGCCGTCCCCGGCGTCCCCGCCGCGCGCGGGCCCTTTGTCTCCCCGCCCGGGCCCTCCCCGGGGACGCCGCGTCCCGGGACAGCCAGGAGAGCGTGCGGGCGGCGCCCGCTCCGCCAGGTGCGGCGCGGGCGGGTCCTCACCTGCCCGCGCCCGCGGTTAGCCGGGAGCCGAGCCCGTGCTGGGCCCGTGTGGCCCGGGCCGGGCACCGAGCGGGGAATTGGGGCACGGAGGCGGGCCTGGCCCAGGGAGCCGGTTCGCTAGCCTGTTTCCAGCGGCCGCGCGGCCGGCCCGCGTGCTCCGAGGACGGGCTGAAGTTGCAGCGAGAAAGTTCTGAGCCCGGGCGCGGGGCGGCCTGGCCGGTGGCGCTGCGCCTGTGAGCCGCGTGGCTGTGGGTTTCCAAGCGGACTGACACCTGCCAGGTGCTCGGGCGACCCGAATGCCCCGTGTGGCCGCCGGGGCCCCAGATGTTGTCCCTCCCTGGGTCGGCTACACGGGGGTGACGTGGTCCCAGAGCGCGGGACAGTGGGGCAGGCGGGCTCGTGCCTCAGTTGTACACGCCCGTGGGGAGAGGTAGGGCCGGGGAACTTTCTCTCCAACTTTTGGTGTTTCCCAAGGGGTGGAGTTGAGGTCAGGAGGACTCAGGAAACTTAAGCAGTTGTGAAACGCTACACATGTTCTTTTAATTTGGAGATTGCCATGTGGTTTTTCAAGCAAGCCTCTTGCTACCTAAATCATTCTCTTCGGATGTGCGTGTTTTGTTTTTCTGGAGTATGACCGGCCAAGTGGCACGGCCGGCCCCAAGTGCCTGTGCACGCCCGGGCTCCTGTTTTGTTTGTGGCAGTTTAGCGGGGAGGACCTCGGGCCCCTTTGTCTGGGCCTCCTTAAGGCAAACAGCTGTCTCCCTGAATATTTCCAGTGTGGATGGTGCAGGGGGGTAGCCCTGTAGCCAGATCCCCCGGGCTGCAGCCTCTGCCTGGAGGTGTAGGGGGCAGCGGGGAACAGGAGGAGCCTGGCATTTGTTTCACGTCCTGCTGCCTCTGACCCAAGCCTAGAGATTCTATGGACAGTTTCACCCCAAATCTGCCTCTTTCCGGAGCGTGTTTACATTTTGGGGCCTTGTCTGGAGCTAGCAAAACAAGGTGAAGACAAAACAGCGACAATATCTGGGGAGTACAGGCCAGCGCCGCTGCTTTTTCCGGAAATGCCTGGGTCAAGGAGGCAAAAGGGTTTTTGGGGAAGCCGTGTGTTTTAAAGAGGGGGTTTCTAAGAGGACCACGTTGCCTTTCACCTCATTGCAGTTTTGGGTTTTGTGCACATTTTGGGGTGATGTTGCTGGAGTCAAATGCCTGTCGTCCATGTGGTTCGAGCCCCTAAGGAGAAAGAATTACAGCTGTGGAGTTCAGTTGTGTGTGAGGCAAAAATAGAGTTGATTATTTTAACATTAGGCAGCAAGGCCTGGGAGCCCCGGCGAATGTGGTGATCCAGTCCTAAAATGGAAGGAAAGGGAGGAATCTTTCTGCAGAACGGTTTCGATGTTATGTCCCTGGTTTTCTGTGTGAGATGCATGCCTCGGTCCCCAGCAAAGCCAGTAAGTTGGCGGCTAATTATTTTTCCTGATTGCTTCCTGTTGCAATTGGAAGCTGTGAACCCACGGAAATGGCTTTGTTCTAGTGGTCCCAGTGCTGAGAATTTCCCCAGCTCCCAAGCCCTAGGCCTCTCTCCTCGGGGCCCAAGTGCTTGTTCCAAGGCCGGCCTGTCCAGGCACCGTCTCTCCCCCTGGAGGTTCCTCCTGTAGATGCCCAAGGCCAAGGCCGGGCCCTCTGGGAGACCCAGCAGGGCTGAGTGGGGTTAACCAAGTGCTGTGTGGAGCACCCTGAGAGAGTCCCCTCCAAAGCAGGGCCCTGTGTGTTTAACTACCCTCTTCAGTTCCAAGAAATTCCCCGTGAACCCGATCCAGCATTTGTTCGGCACTTTTCTGGGGAGATCCACCTCGCGCTTCCTGTCGTTTTTGGAACCCGTTTAATTTCAGCCCTGCTGTGTCACTGCTCAGGCATTTAGTAGAACTCACACACAGGGGTGGGAGGTGCAGGCAGGCGAGGCCTCTGAGGTGCTTTCTGCCTTGCAGTGATGGGTTGCAGGACAGAGGGGGTTTTGGGGTCAGACCCACCTGGGTTCACATGCTCAGTAGCTGTTTGACTTCGGGCACCATACCTAGTTTCTGTCGTCTCGCCCCGCTCCTCTCCCAGCCTGTGGAGAGCCCTGAGTGCCCTGTGTGAGACCTTTAGTCCCATCCCTGGCCCAGGTGGGGGACTGGCAGCAGCAGAGCTGCAGTGAGCGCAGTTGTGTGTCAGAGTCCTTGATCTTTCTGGCCTCGGCCAGTCTAGAGGCTGTTATTACAATAGTCTGTGTGACCTTGGACGTCCAGTCCACTGACCAACTCACTCACTCCCTGCTGCAGCCCTCGGGGGCAGGAGTAGTTAGCACTGTGGACAGAGCCCCTGCGCCCCGGGCCTGATTCCAGCCTGGGATCTGGCTGCAATCTGTGCTGGGAAGCTTGGGAAGCTGACGCTACCTTTGTGTGCCTCAGTTTTCTCACCTGTAAAATGGGGATAGAATCTTTCCTACCATGAATTCAGTGAGTTAACGTGCACCTGGCCCGGTAAAATGCTGTTGCTGTTTGGCTTTGGTGTCTGCTACCATGTGAAGTGCTGGGGTTGAGTGCGATAGAATGGCAGATAAGGCCCCGCCCCTGCAGGCAGGGCTTCCTATGTAGAGGGGAGGACAGGGGAAGAAGCTATGCAGAGGTGGGCCCAAGGGTGCTCCTTCACTCTCGGGGTGGCCTGTGAGAGGTCCTTAGAGGCCAGATCATGCTGTGGAGTCTGGTTGTGAGCCACAAGGCAGCGGAAGCTTCTGGAAGGCTTTAGGCAGGAATTGCAGGAAATGCAAGCTAAAGCCAGATCTTTCTTAGGTGAAAGGTGTTGAGTTGATTTTGTTTTAAATTGAGGGAAACTTACATAATATAAAATATTAAAGTATACGAGGCAGGCATTTAGTACATTCACAATGTTTACAACCGTCACTTCTATCAAGTTATAAGAGATTTTCATCACCCCAAAATAAAACTCATACCCGTTACACAGTGACTTCCCATTCCCTCACCAGTCTGCTTTCTGCCTCTATGGCTCTGCCTGTTCTGGGCATTTTGTATGAAGGTAATCTTATAATGCGTCTTTTGTCTTTCCTTGGTTACTGTAACGTTTTCAGGAGGCACCCAAGTAGTACCACCTATGGGTGTTTCAGCCTTTTTTTTTTTTTTGAAATGGAGTCTTGCTCTGTTGCCCAGGCTGAAGTGCGGTGGTGCAATCTCGGCTCATTGCAACTTCTGCCTCCAGGGTTTAAGCGATTCTCCTGCCTCATCGTCCTGAGTAGCTTGCATTACAGGTGCCCGCCACCACGCCCGGCTAATTTTTGTATTTTTAGTAGAGACGGGGGTTTCACCATGTTGACCGGGCTGGTCTTGAACTCCTGACCTCAAATGAGCTGCCAGCCTCGACCTCCCAAAGTGCTGGGATTACAGGTGTGAGCCACCGTGCCTGGCCTGTTTCAGCCCTTTTTATGGCTGAATAATATTCCACTGTGTGGAGGGACCACATTAAATTTGTCAGTTTATCCACTGATTGGATTGATCTTGCTTGGTTGCGTCTCCCAGCCAGCACGAGCAGGGCTCATGCATCCTGCATCCTGCTGGAGGTGGCCAGTGGGAGGATCTGGCCTGAGACTCTCCTGCCAAGGTTCAGGAATGAGCCAGGTGATGGGGACAAGTTGGGGAGTCGGTGCTGGCATCTCAGAGGAGGGGCCTGAGCCCTGAGAGGAGTGCTGGGCGGGCAGAGTGAGGGCCAAGTTCAGGTTACAGAAGCCATGAGACAGCCGGACATTTGTGGTTTGGGAGGCCTTGGAGACACTTAATGTGCTCTCCAAACGGGGAGTTCATTGGGGAGGCCCTGGCGGGAGCCGGGGCTGCATCCAGCTCCTCGGCTTGGTGGCTTCGTTCACTTATTTGTTCAGGAAGCAGCAGGGTATGGGCTCTGTGCCAGGCCGCCCTGGAGGGCTGTCCTGGGGGCAGCGAGGTCCAAGTGTGATGGGCGGAGGCAGCTGTGGCTTGCTACGAGCCAGCCCCAGGGGACCCACCGGCTGGCTCCGGCTGCTCTCTGCATTCTCTTCAGCTCTGGAGAGCCATGTGCCGGCCCTCAGCCTCAGTTTCCTCATCTGCAAAATTGGGATGATGGTGTCCATCTTGCCCGTGCTGGGGTGAGGGAGCTGGGGGCCAAAAGCTCCTGCCCTGGGGCATCCAGCTGTCCTTTGAAGAGTACCCTGAGGGTGTGACTGAGAGCCAGTCCCTAGCACCCTTGTCCAGATGGGGACCAGGAGGTGGGTGAAGATATTTGGGGTCTGAGCTCTGTGCTGGTTGCCCCCAAGGGGGCCCGGAGTCCTGAGTTAGGAGCAGAGCTGGATGCTGGTCCTATCCCTTCCTGCCCCACCTGGGTAAGTGGGGGCTGCCTTCCTGGATTGGGGGTTGGGGGACTCCCTGCGCCCCTAAGCCATGCAGAGGCATGTGCAGATGGGCTGCTCTTAGGCACATGGGTGGCGCTCCGTGGTCCCTGCCCATTCCCAAGCCCTGTGTGGTGGTCCCTGTGTTCCAGGTCCAGTCTCTGGTTTCCAGTTTGTCCTGGTTCGCCTGTCGCCTTGTAGGGGGCGGTTGACACTTTGCTGGCCTGGCTCGTGTTCCAGAGCCCGTGGCTACTGGGTGACTGTGCCTCTTGCTCTCAGAGTAGCAGGAGCCTTATTTTCTTTTTTTTTTTTTTTTTTTTTTTTTTTTTTGAGACGGGGTCTCGCTCTGTCACCCAGGCTGGAGTGCGGTGGCCGGACCTCTGCTCACTGCAAGCTCCGCCTCCTGGGTTTACGCCATTCTCCTGCCTCAGCCTCCCGAGTAGCTGGGACTACAGGCGCTCGCCACCTCGCCCGGCTAGTTTTTTGTATTTTTTTTTTAGTAGAGACGGGGTTTCACCGTGTTAGCCAGGATGGTCTCGATCTCCTGACCTCGTGATCCGCCCGTCTCGGCCTCCCAAAGTGCTGGGATTACAGGCTTGAGCCACCGCGCCCGGCCAGGAGCCTTATTTTCTGACTGAGCCTGATGGGCCGGAGGTTCTGCCACAGGGACACTGTTCTGTGTCCCTCATGCTTGGGGTCTCCTGCTGTGGACCCCCGGGAGGTTGGCTTGGGGGTGCGGGGATTGTGCTTTCTGGGTATTTTCTTATTTGCTCTATTGGAGTGTATTTAATTTTATATATATGTGTGTGTGTGTGTGTGTGTGTGTATATATAAAACATCTGCTTTTAGTTTGCCTTAATGTAATTTTTTTTTGAGATTTAAATTGTTTTTGTTTTTGTTTTTGTTTTTTTTTTTGAGTCTTGCTCTGTTGCCCAGGCTGGAGTGCAGGGATACAGTTACCGCCCACTGCTGTCTCTACCTCCTGGGCTGAAGCGATCCTCTCATGTCAGCCCCCAAATAGTTGGGGCCACAGGTGTGCACCACCATGCCCAGCCAATTTTGTTAATTTTTTGCAGAGACAGGGTTTCACTATGTTGCCCAGGCTGGTCTTGCACTCCTGGGCTTAAGCGATCCACCTGCCTCAGCCTCCCAAAGTTCTGGGATTGCAGGTATGAGCCACTGCGCCCAGCCTCAATGTCATTGTTCTTGTGGTTAAACTGAGGCGAAGGTTCACTCAAGGAGGAAAGTGGTTTTTAGCCTTTCTGGGGGCTCAAGGTCCCCTTCAAGGATGTGATAACGGCTCCTCTCCTGAGAAGGTGCCTGGCGGGGGTGGCACAAGCTCCACTCCACCCCATTGCAAGAATCCAGGGCCCTGCAGGGCTCAGAGCCCTCTCCGTGCCTCCCTGGGGGGCCCTGGGGGGCACTCACCTTCTGAGGGCCTCGGTTTCCTTTTTCTGTAAAATGGAACCAGCTATTTCCAATCTCCATGGCCTCTTCCAGCACAGGGTTTCACATTTTTCTTCCTTCAGGATCCTGAGGCCTCTGGACCGCTAGGAATTGGGGGTGCCCCCAGAAGAGGTGCTGCTTCTGTGCCCTCCCTCACCCTGCAGTGCCCGGCTCCTTCTCTTTTTTTTTTTTTTTGAGACAGGAGTCTCACGCCCAGGCTAGAGTACAGTGGCACAATGCCGGCTCACTGCCACCTCTGCCTCCCTGGTTCAAGCGATTCTTGTGCCTCCGTAGCTGGGACTACAGACATCCGCTACCACACCTAGCTAATTTTTGTATTTTTAGTAGATACAGGATTTTGCCACGTTAGCCAGGCTGGTCTCGAACTCCTGACCTCAAGTGATCTGCCTGCCTCGGCCTTCCAAAGTGCTGGGATTACAGGCATGAGCCACTGTGCCCAGCCTGCCTGGGTAATTTTTAAAAATTTGTCGTTGAGATGGGCGTCTTGCTTTGCTGCCCAGGCTGGTCTTGAACTCCTGGGATCAAGCGATCCTCCCACCTCGGCCTCCCAAAGTGTTGGGATTACAGGCATGAGCCGCTGTGCCCAGCTGTTTTATTATTACGATTTAATTTTATTTTTTCTTACTATTGCCCAGGCTGGCCTCCAACTCCTGGGTTCAAAGGCTCTTCCCACCTCAGCCTCCTGAGTAGCTGGGACTGCAGGCATGTGCCACCACACCCTACTTTGTACTTTTACTTTTCTATCTTTGCTGTTGTTAAAAGCCAAGTGCCATTTTGTAGTACACAGGTGCACTTTACAGCATTTACCTGATGGAGGCGTTTTTCCAGCCTTCATTGCTGTTACAAGGCATGCTTGCTCGTGTGTCTCTGCATGTGTATAAGTGTTTTTATAGGATACATTCCTAGTCAAAGAGTGTCCATTTCTGTTTTTAAAGATATTGAGGCCGGGCACGGTGGCTTACCCAGGTAATCCCAGCACTTTGGGAGGTTGAGGCAGGAGGATCACTTGAGTCCAGGAGTTCGAGATCAGCCTGGGCAACACTGGGAGACCCCATCTCTACAAAAAATTTTAAAAATTAGCTGGGTATGATTGCATACTCCTGTAGTCACAGCTACTTGAAAGGCTGAGGTGGGAAAATCTCTTGAGCTCAGGAGGTCAAGGCTGCAGTAAGCCATGGTCATGGCACTGTAACAGATTTAGCCTGGGCAACAGAGCGAGACCCTCTCTCAAATACATACATACATACATAAATATATAACTCCTACAAGGCTGTGCCAGTTCATACCTGCAAGCATCTATGAGAACACACACTTTCCTATATCCTCTCTGATGCTAGCAATTACAAGATTTTGGATTTTGGGGTTTTTTTTCGGTTGCAATTTGGTTAAAAATTATAACACCTTTTGATTTGCACAACCCTCATTTCTGGTTTATTGGTATTTACTTTTCTGCAAATTGCCTACACTTATCCTTGGCCCATTTTTCTGTTGTTTGTCTTTTTCTTTTCTTTGTTTTTTTTTTTTTTTTTTTTTTTTTTTTTTTTTTTGAGACAGAGTCTCGCTCTGTCCTCAATGGAGTGCAATGGTGCGATCGCCATCTCGGCTCACTGCAACCTCCGCCTCTTGGGTTCCAGCTGTTCTCCTGGCTCAGCCTCCCAAGTAGCTGGGACTACAGGCATGCACCACCACGCCTGGCTAATTTTTGTATTTTTAGTAGAGACAGGGTTTCACCATGTTTGCCAGGCTGGTCTCGAACTCCTGACCTCAAGTGGCCTGCCCACTTCCGCCTCCCAAAGTGCTGGGATTACAGACATAAGCCACCATGCTGACCTGTTTGTCTTTTTCTTATTGATTTGTGGGATGTCTTTATTTGGTGTGGACTTTAATTCTTTGTTCTGTTTGTTTCAGGTTTCACTGCTGGTCTGTAGCTAGTCCTTCATCCTTGTTTCTGGTGGTACATTATCATAAAGTCATTAAGAAGCTTCATGTAATCAGAACTCTATCTTTTCCCTATGGCTTTTTTCCTATCCCTTGTTCCTCCACCTCCAGATTACAAATATATTCTCCATTATTTTCTTCCAGGAGTGTTACTGTTTTGTGTTTTACATTCAGATATTATTCTGTCCGGGGTTTTTTTTTTTTTTTTTTTGGTATATGGTATGAGGTAGGGGTCTGGCCAGTAAATAGGGAGTTGTCCAATACCTTGTTGGGATGGTCCATCTTGTTCATTCGTTGTAAATGCTGCTTTTTTACATGTAGTGTCCACAGATACCTGGGTCCTGATTCCAGACCCTTCACTGTGCCCCATGGCCTGTGGGTATCTTTCTGTACCAGAACGCTGCTGTCTCCATCTCTGAAGCATCAGACCATATTTTGAGATCAGTTGTGTAGATTCCCACCTCATTGTCCTTTTCAAAAGTCATGTTGGCTCTTCTTGCACGTTTATGCTTTTGTGGTGAACTTCAGAGCCATCTTATCACTTTCCACCCTTTGATCCCTTGATCTGGGGACAGTAAATGGTGATATCCAGCAGGTGTCAGAGGGCTGGATTTTAAGTGGCCTCTGATGAGCTGGCAGTATCAGACTGTGGAAGTGAATTCATCTGCCCAGTGCAGTGGAGCCGGCCTTGACATTTGTGGGTTTTGCTGACATTTGTGGAAGGCTCTGGAGGTGCCCTTTGTGCTGACTTGCCCGAGCCACTCCTGGTGCCCAGCTCACTCCAGTGTCTGCTCAGGAAAGAAACGCTAATGCACACTAATTTTAGCATTAGCCCAAGGGCAAATATAATTACTGAGTTAATTATCACTCCCCTCCCCTTGTTCATCCCAGAGCAAAATGTGGGCACCTTTCATTTCTTCCCTGGGATGTACCCCTCTATTAGTCCAGATGGGGAGGCGGTACCTGCCTGGCAAAGCTCTCAGGAAATTGCTCAACGGGGCATTAATAGCTATGTGAGCACGTGGCCCGGGCTGGAACACACCAGCCCAGGTGCTGGGTGCCTTCCAGGTTCTGGCCACCTTGAGTTCTGCTCCAGGAAGGAGCAGGTTGTCTCCTCTAGGGGACCTGAAGCTTAACGTCCTCATTGTACGAGGTAGTTTTGGAGCAAGACATATTTTGGGGCTTGCTTCTGTGGGTAAAGACCATTTCTCCAAACTTTCCGCCAGAGCGAACTTGCTTCCCAAAAGGAGTCTGGATCTGGGTGCTGCCCTGGCCTCCTCCTCACTTCAGCTGGAGCCTCTGAGCTGACGTCCACGCCTCTTCCTTCTCAGCACTGTAGACACAGGCCCCAGCTCTGTCCCTTGCCCAGTGGAAGGCCTGTCCCCTGCCCTTCCCTCCACTCAGACCCCCTGGGCTCTGAGGCTTCACCTGCAGGCCCTGCAGTGCATATTCAGTGAAAGGCCAGATTCAGAGCCGATGACATCAGCTTTTACTTGGTCTCCTTGCTTTCTGGAACCTCCCATTTGCGCATTTATCTTATGCTCTGGTCAGATTAATTTTTCTCCAAGTAGTTTTCATCATGTCCTTCCATTTCTCAGATAGTCGTGCCCATTCTCCAGTGTCTGAAGTTGGAACTTTTTGGCCTGGCAAGCCGTGCTGCCTTGAGCAGGCCTGCCCATCTTCTGCCCCTGTTGTGGGCACTTCTCTTGCCAGATCCGTCTGGAACCTTCCATGGTCCACCCAGCCTGGGAGGGCCTTGAGGACAAGGGGCTGTCTTCGTCTGTGCCCTTCTGCCTCTAGTGTGATGTCTGGTAGATGATCAGTAACTGTTCTGAGGCTGCCCAAGGCCTCATCTGTCCAGGGAGCAGATCTTACCCATCCTTACCTCCTCTGGCTTGAATTCTGCTGGAGCATGAGCTCCCTCTGCCATCCCCAAATCTAGCCTAGGTTGTAGAACACCTGTCTGGCTATGTGACAGAAAGCTTCTGGGCCAAGCGTGAGGACCCCCATGCTCCTGCAGTAAGAGCCCATATTTCTGGGGTGTGGGAAACCCAGTGCACCCCAAAGGGACTTGACTGTGAAGTCCTGGGTCCACGTGGTACCCACCAGCCTCCTATGGCCCAGACTCCTTGAGATGCCACAGCAGGGGCTTGGGCATTTGCAGCCTTCACTTGGCATTCTTACCATTTTCAGAAAACTTTATATAAACATTTTTAATCATGCAAAAAAGGAATTATGGAATAATGTTTATATTAAAAAGTTTTGGTGGTTTTGATTTATTTATTTATTGAGATGGAGTCTTGCTCTTTCTCCCAGGCTTGAGTGCAGTAGCACAATCTCGACTCACTGGAACCTCCGCCTCCTGGGTTCAAGAGATTCTCCTGCCTCAGCTTCCTGAGTAGCTGGAATTACAGGCGCCCGCCGCCATGCCCAGCTAATTTTTGTATTTTTAGTGGAGATAGAGTTTCACCATGTTGGCCAGGCTGGTCTCGAACTCCTGACTCAGGTGATCCACCTGCCTCAGCCTCCCAAAGTGCTGGGATTACAGACGTGAGCCACCACGCCTGGCTTGGTGATTTTTTTTTTTTTTTTTTTTTTTTGAGACGGAGTCTTGCCCTGTTACCCAGGTTGGAGTGCAGTGGCTGGATCTCAGCTCACTGCAAGCTCCGCCTCCCAGGTTTATGCCATTCTCCTGTCTCAGTCTCCCGAGTAGCTAGGACTACAGGCGCCTGCCACCTCGCCCAGCTAGGTTTTTGTATTTTTTAGTAGAGACAGGGTTTCACCGGGTTAGCCAGGATGGTCTCGATCTCCTGACCTCGTGATCCGCCCGTCTCGGCCTCCCAAAGTGCTGGGATTATAGGCTTGAGCCACCGCGCCCGGCCGGCTTGGTGATTTTTAAATTTATTTTGAGATAGAGTCTCACTCTGTTGCCCAGGCTGAAGTGCAGTGGTGCCATCACAGCCTACTGCAGCCTCTACCTCCCCTGGGTTCATATGATTCTCTCGCCTTAGCCTCCTGAGTAGCTGGTACTACAGGCACACACCACCATGCCCAGGTAATTTTTTAAAAAAACTTTTTTTTTATAGAAATGGGGTCCCTCCGTGTTCCCCAGGCTCATTTGGAACTCCTGGGCTCACGTGATCCTCAAGCTTCCCAAAGTGCTGGGATTATAGGCGTGAGCCACCGTGCCTGGCTACTTTGGTACTTTTGAGTTAAAACTAGAGAGTAGGTGACTGAGTGATATTTTTAATGCGTTCTCAAGAATTTGAACATGAAGAGAGTGTCACCCTCCCAGGTTGTGCCCCTGGGAGTTTGTGCACTTGTGACCTGGTCACTGCTCAGGGGGCCCAGGGAGTTTGCTGCAGTGCTGGAGAACTCCTGGGCCTGGACGGTGCCTCCCTGCAGCCACCTGCTCCCTTGGGACACTCATTCATTTGCTGTGGCCACTGCCACCCACAGTCCTTGCCTCGTCGACTCCACTGCAGCTCTGGTCACAAAGAGCGAGTGGTCAGGGACTCCTGACCTGCCATGCGGGGTGCCGTGGGCTTGTGGTGGCTGTGGTGCCATCCTCTGTGTCTGCCTCTTTTCGAGCACGGAGTTCTCCCTCTTGGGAGGGCTGAGCTGCTGGAGCTCTAGTCCTGCTACAGAGCAGTCCCCAAGTGCAGCGTTGCCTGTCCCTGTGGAGCAGGTGACTACCTGGCTGCAGGCAGAACAGCAGACCATGACTCCGGTAGTGGTCTGTGACAGCGTATCACCCTGTGGGACAGACCCCCGGGACTTAGTGGGGTGGGATAGTGAGAGCTGTGTCCACAGGGGAGGCTCAGAGACTGTGTGCCCAGTGTGGTCCTGTGTGCTGACCCAGCTGGGCTCTGCCCTGTATGGTCCCCAGGGTGCCCGGCGTGTGCCCCGATGGCCTGGGGCAGAACTCCAGAGTGCCACAGCTGGCTGAGGGCTCATGGATTCTCACCCACCTGCAGCGCCTCAGGAGAAACCTGGACAGTGAACAGCTTGAGGTGTGCAAAGGATGGCTCACAATGGGAGGGAGGGACGAGAGGCGCTTTCCATCTCTGTGGCCACCAGTTTTAATTAAAAAAAAAAAATTTCCATCTGCTTCGCAGTTTTATACTCTTAAGGAAATGACGTTTATTAAGCCACAGCCCCTTCTGCTCATCGTCCAGCCGTGCTTGCCGGCAGAGCAGGAGCTGGTGGGATTCCGCCTGCTCAACACCGGGAGGTGCCACTTGGCTTCTCAGTATCGAAGGCCCTTCTTGGACCCAGTACACCTTCACGGCCCTGTGGGCTGTGGGTTCCTGGGTTGGGCATGACCGCCTTGGAGGGTGATGAGATATCTCCTCCAGGATCCATGCAGGTCTGGCATGCCACTGGGTGCTAGGTGCCGGGCTCCGGTCGGCCTCCTTGCTCTGCTTTTCTTTGAGGGTCGAAGGAGCCCTGCTCAGAGACTACCAGGTGAGCTCTGGGGGTCCCTCTGGGCTCCTGTGCCCTGCACAGCCCGGTTCTGACCACAGACCTCCTCCGTCAGGGTAGACTGCAGCCCAGGGCGGGATACCACCACGCCTGTCACCCCCTACCCCTTGGTCCCTGACCAAGGCCCCTCCGGGTACTTACCCAGTGATCTGATCTCACCACGGTCAGGCATTAGGGCCTCTCCCGGAGGGCTGGGGTCCAACGGGATGATGTGTTTTAGGTGGGAAACAGGTTCAGGGATGTCCCCAGCCTCACTGGCTGTTGTTGGCAGAGCAGGATGAAAGGCAGATGGGAATGCAGAATTGGGTCACGCCCTGACCCCTGTAATCCATGAGGCCCTTGAGCAAGAGGGACCCACTCAAAGTGCCCCCCACGCGCTCAGTTGAAATGCCCCCTCTTGCTTTGTGTTGGTGTGAAGAGGATGGTTGGGTCCTGTTCTGGGCTTGGCTGCCCGTAGTACCTAAGGCCAGCTTGGTCACCAAGGCATGCTGGAAGGTCACTGCAGGTGGCACAGGTGACTTGGGTGTGCTGGGCAGCGGCCACTATGCAACGCTGGCCTCCAAGCGGAAGCTGCTGTTTCGGACACCCGAGGTATTCCCAGCCTCCTTCCCTTACCCCGAGGTCTGCTGGAGTAGCTGAGGGGGCCGCAGCGAGCTGCAGGGTCGGGGCCCTGGGGGTTGCGCGTCTGCGAAGCCTCCAGAGAAGCCCATGCAGGCCCCCCTTACCCGTTCCCACCTGACCTGCTGTTCTGTCCCACTTCTAGCTCTGCGGTCTTGGACAAGCATGTTAACTGCTCCGGGGCTCAGTTTCCCCATCTGTAATAGGGAGTGATCTTTATGCTCCCCCAGGCTTGTCCTGAGGCTGCAGAGAGGCGGTGTCGGAAAGTACCTGGCTCAGGGCCTGGCTCAGCGACGGTTAGCTGTTAGGGTTACCATCGCATCGCAATTGCTGCTCCATGGTGAGGACCCCCTGGGGACTGTGGACTTGCTCAGCTTGGCTGAAAGGCTGCTTGGCTGAAACCATCTCGGCTCTGCATAGCGTGGCCTGTGGGTTGCGCTCTTGACGGTGTGGAGCCTGTTCAGTCGGTACCGAGTGTGCGTCCTTGCCTAGCCGGCCTCGGCATTTATTTTGTAGCTGGAGCCCTGGTGGGATGGGGTTGGGTGGGCTCTGGGGGTCTGGGGAAACAGGTGCAGGTGCCCCTCCCCTGGGGGCCTCTGCCTTGTCAGAAGTATGGCTGGGGGCTGACCATCTATTTGAAGGTGTCGCCAGAGCAGTCCCCGCCTCTCCTTTTCAGAGGACATTGTTGAGGGGACCCTGCCTTCTGCATCTGGGCTGACTGCTTCCTTTGTGGGGGGCTCCTCCCGGCTGACCAGCAGCCCTTTCTGGCCCCCTGCATCAGCGCCTCCCCAGTCAGCTTCACTGTGGAAGGCAGGGCCAGCCTGGGCACCAGGTTCTTCCCCTTCTGCCTGAGGTCCCTGCCCGCCTGGCTTCCCTCGCCCTGGTCGTGGATGGTCAGTGCCTTTGCCCCGCTCTGCCGACCAGGCCCTGTGCATAGTTGGCGCTCCGTGGTTACTGAGAGATATGCTCTCCAGTCCGTGGGCCAGACGGGGCCTCTGAAGTGGAGGGCGGGGGGCACCCTGTCTCCTACAGTCTGCTGTGGCTCCCCATCACCTCTGGGATGACAGCAGACCCCGCGAAGCTCCTGGCCCTCCAGCTGTGAGCCCAGGTGGGATGACCCGGCTGCACGAGCGTTAGGCCTGGCTGTGTAGGAGACACGTGTCTCCACACTGGAGCCCTTGCAGCGCACGGGAAGCCTGCAAGGTCCTCCTGGTAGGGGAGGGTCCGCGGGGAGGCATGGAGTCTCGCTCCTAGGTTGCTGTGTGGCTTCAGCACTCTGTACATCCATGCTCCTGTCCTGCAGATGTCAACACCCGGTTGAGGAGAACGTGGACTTTGCTCAGTGTTGTGCAGGGATGGTGGGGCCAGGCTGGAGCCCACGTGTCCTACCCTCGCCCTGGCCAAGGTGGGGGTTATCTGCCCTGGCCAAGCTGTGCTGCCCATCCCTGCCTGCCCCACCAGGTGGGGGCCTGGGGTGGGATCCCACCATGAGCAGGAGAGGCTTGTTGACTCACTGGCCTCCCAGGCTCCCCCTCCAAAGCCAAGTCCTCTCCAGGACAGTTCTTGCTCCCTGAGAAAGGGCAATGTGGGTACTGGGCGGAAGCGAGCCCCTCTTGGTTCCATTTCCTCATCGTCCTGGAGACAGAGGGCTTGTCCTGGAGCACAGGACCGGGATTGTGCTGAGGTCCTGTGAGGCCACAGTCCTGAGGGGACCCAGTGAAGGCCAGGGGGGGACAAGCATCCCTCCAGGTATGGGGAAGGTCACCCCAGCGCCTCCGCAGATCTGACCCAGTGGCTCTGGCTCCTGTGCTTGACCCTTTTTGCAAAGATATCCAGGGGTCTTTCAGTTGCCCCTGCTTAGGCAGCATGAAAACAATTTAACTCTTGGCCGAAAGAACCTGGGCGTTGATCTCCCCTGTCACTGATCACCGAAGTGTGACTTTGCATTGGTTTCTTGGTCCCCTTGTGCCCAGTCTCCCCATCTGTAAAATGGGGTGACAGTAGTTCCACCTCCTATGAGGACTGAGTGAAGTCAGGAACCAGAAGCAGCTCCCACACGAGACTCAGAAAGTGTGACAGGCATGGAGGGTACGGACCCATGAAGCTAGGCCCGGCGCGTTCGGAAAAAGAGGGAGCTTCCCTCCAGGTTTCCCCCGGACGGAATCTGTTTCATCCTGGGCACCTGCCTGCAGAGCCCCTTGCGTGCTGTCAGTCCACAATGAATGCCTGGTGGAAGAGTTCACCCAGGGCCTGCAAAACCGTGGTGCTCAGCTTCTCTAAGTTCCTGTTAACTTCCAGACCCGACTCTTCAACTTGATTCCAAGGCAATCAGAGCTGATCGTCAACACTGGACTTTGCAGGTAGCTCCCAAAACCACATGCATATTTACAACTAAGAAGTGCCAGTTCCTCAAAGAATGTTAGCCTCTGAGATACATCAAGAGACCAGGAGGCAAGGGGTTAAAGGCAAACCGTGGCATTCCCCAAATCTGTCTAGTTCCCTGGCATGGGACGGTGTCATGGAGCCCGAGGTGGCGTCTTTTGTTTGGCTGCTGATGGTGGCCTTTGGGCCTTGGCATCCACCTTGCTGCAATTTTCCAGGAACAGTAGATCATTTGAAAGCAGAGCTGCCACGTTTTGCTCAATAAAGGGATTTTGTAGAGTGATGATAAATTTGGCATGTCTTTATTATTATTATTTTTTTCAACACTTAAGGAAAATAAAAGCTGGTACAAAGGTATGTTTGTTTCTGAAATGTGTTTCCTTCCCCAGATGTTCTTTTCTGCCAATTCCAAAATGCATTCTGAGCTCAGTCCTCCAGTTTCCTCTCTGTGGGGAAGAACAATGAGATCTTTGTAACCACACAGGGGAAACGGCCGCTTCCCTCTGCAGTGGGCATGGAGGAGGGGCTGGGACGTCCCACCTCCTCCCACCTCGATGGAAACCACGAGTCTGTGCCAGCCCAGCGGATTGTCGGGGGTTCGGCAGCCTCCTTTCCCATGGTGGTAATTTGCAGGGTCAAGGCTCCAGGGCACCACAGTCTGCACCTCTGTCCCTGGATCCTTGAGTTTGCCGTGTGGCCTTGCAGTGAATGTTTCCATCTGCATGGCATTTATGGTCTCTGGGGCTTGGTGCTGTCTTCATTACCTGGAGTTGAACTCGCCCTTTTCCTTTTCTGTCTGCCTTTCTTGCATCAAATGCTGTTCCCCACCCAAAGGGTAGCCCAGTCTGCAGGACGTGGTGCAGAGGTAGAGTTGGTGGCTTCACGAGAGTCCAGCAGGGCACAGACCTTCCTTGGCTGCTCCGTCTGTCGCTTTGTGACTTGAGACTGCATGGGTGGGGTACCTGAGGGATCCGTGAGCCCCCCCTTCCCACACGTGTGGGTGCACACACAACACATGCACAGTACTTTAGAAGTATCACCTTAGTTGGATTTGAAGGACAGCCAAGAGACCTGTATAAAGCTTGTAGTTAGGGTCGAGGGTCGTTTCAATACTGGCCTGAATTAAGAGCAGTCTCCATGGGGTTGCTTTCTGTGGGGTATGTGTTTAATGAAAATCCTTGTTTTTAAATAAATGTATCCTGCTTTAGAACACCCATGATATAAAATCTAGACTTCATAGATAAAAATAGCTAACATTTGTTGTGTATCACAGTGTGCCAGGCGGGCTCTAAGAGATGTTTATTTCTTTAATCCTTCCAGCTGCCCTGTGGGCCATCCCTCCCCTAGTTTTATAGACGAAGAAACTGAGGCTGGGAGAGGTCAATTAACTTGCTTGGTTTCATGCAGGCAAAACTAGGAATCGGCAGACGGTGGTTCCAGTGCCTGCCTCTTAATTGCTACTTCAATTACAAGTGTTTTCTTCCATCAATAAAAGAAATCAGCGAGTAGCCTCCCATGGGTTTCAGTAAGTGCAAGCCCTCCGTGTCATCCCAGACCTCAGCGTGCCCATTTAATGGGTGAGGGCACTGAGGCCTGGAGGGGATGGTGACTTCAGAGCCACTCTCCTGGGCTCTGCCATTCCTCTTGCCTCCCATGTGAACCTGAGTGGCCACATGACCCTGGGAGAGAGCTACTCAACTGTCCCAAGGAGAGGGTGATGACTGCTGACCTCCCACCGGCCATCAGCCCCCCACTGACTGACACCCCTGAGTCAGTCTCCACCCTGGACTGTTTCTCTCACTATTTGCTATGGCCTTGGGCCACTTCCGGGGGCTTGGCAAGGCAGGAGGCGTGGAACCAAGATGGTATGTAATCAGAATGCTATATTTTGTTGAAAATAAGAATGTTAGTAACGGGCTGGTTTCTGGCAGGTCAAACTGGGACTCTGAAATACATATTTTTCTCTGCTCTGCCCTAAACCTTCTAATTAGTGAAAACGCACATTTGCAGACATCAATCAAATGTCATATTCCCTAGCAGCTTGTCCTGGGCTCACTGAGCTGGTCACATTCCACAGTTGCTAACTCAGGACTTGAAGAGTATGTGTGCACGTGTGTGTGCGTGCGTGTGTTTGTGAGAGAGACACATGCCTTCTGGGGAGCCCTGGTGGCCTGTTTCCTTCCCTCCCAGGCCCCTGAGCTTCTGCTCCCCACCCCGCCCCCAGCCCCTTGTCAGCATGTGCACAGCCACTGCAATGAGATACAGACGTTCGCCCAATTAAAACACAGTTAGTGGAGGATCCATGGCTTTTGGGAAAAAGTGCTTTCTGTCAGGAGGATCTCTGCTGGGCAGTATTCCGTAGCTAGACCCCAGCTCCGGTCAACAATGGACTCCATTAACAGCCTGGGTTTTGGAACAGGTGATTTACTTCTGGTAACTGGCTCTGGTGCACGGATGTTCCCTCCTCTTGCTGGAATCTCTGCCCGACCCAGACAGTGCTTGTGAACCAGCCCTGGTGGGCTCCATGGGATTCTGGGTCTGGGAGGCGAGGACTTGCCTGGGGTCATTCTTGTTCTGCAGGGCACTAGCCGTGCTGGCTGCATGAAGCCGTATCACAGGGACCCGTGGGTCCTTTATATCTGATCATTTGTCATTTGTATCTGGGGTGGTTAGTTGCAAACAATTCCGCAGTAGCCAAATCAAGAAAGTCACTGGTTCTCACAGGAGCACAACTGGTGTGGGGCGAGCCCGGGGGTGTGGCCCAGGCAAGCCCTTCACCTGGTGCGCATTAGCCTTCTTATCCGGGAATGGGGGGAGGCGGTCTGGGCCCAGGGAGGGGACCATGCAGAGCTGGGGATCTCCATCGGTCCAGGATTCAGGGCGCCTCCAACCATTCCCTGCCCAGCGACTCCTCTTCAGTTTTACTTTGGTGTTTTCCATTTCACTTCTGCCTCTAGGCCAGTGTTTTTCAAAATATGTTTCCTGAGTGGAAACAAAAAAAATGTTCTGTGATCAGGTGCAGCTGGGAAATCCTAGGGGAGAGAAAGTGAACTAGGCTTCCTCACTGCAGGACTTCTCAGAGCCTTTAAAATGGTAATTATGCTCCAGGCCTTGTCCCCCTCTACCTAGGCATCCTTTACTGGTTGGGAAGAGAGGGCAGGTTATGGGTGAGTCCGGGTAAGCGGAGTTGTGCCTAAGCTGATACCTGACGTCACCAACACTGTTCTGTCACCTTGCTTTGGTGTGACTTCTTCACAGTTGTCACATCTGGGCCATTTGGAGGGAAGTAGCAAGCCCTTTGCTTATCTCCCAGGACTTTCCAGAGTAGCCAGGCAGAGCCTTGGGCCAGTTCCCTTGTGGGGCCAGGCCCTGCCCAGGAGCACAGGCAGGAGGACAGCTGCCTCCCCGCCTGACCCAGGGCCTTGGTGTCGGGGCCATCGCCCCCAGCTCTGCGGTGGAGCAGCAGGGACCTGCCTGGCCCATCTCTCCATTGAGTGAAGACCAGGAGGCGCCTGTTCTGTTCTGTGTGCTCAGAGGTGTCTGAAACCAGCTACCTCGTTTTCTTTTTATCTTTTGCAAGTGATTTCTTATTTCCTGCTCCACCCCCAAACGTGCCCTCTGTATGTTTCCTGTTCACCTGCTTCCCTGACCTTTGAAATGTGGTCCCTGCTCGGGAAACTTGCCTGGACCTCCGTTAATTATGGTTTTCCTCCAGGCTGTATGTGTGTGTGTGTTTGAGTGTGGAAGTGTGTGCGTTAGGATTAGAGAGAATTCGATGGGGGGCCAGGGGCCAACAGGAATGGGGGTGGCTGAGCTGAGAGGCCGAGGGCAGGTTTGAGGTTGCATTGGGAGTCCAGGCTGGTGAGTGTGAGGTGGCAGATGTGAGGTATGTGTGGCGAGTGGGGTGCTGTCTGGGTGACTGGGCTGGGAGAGGGCAGGTGGGGGCCAAGCTGGAGGAAGTGGTGTTATTCTGCAGCACCTGATGTACATAGACCTTGGGGGTGCAGCTCCAGGCTTTCTCTGTCCCCATCCACCCCTGAAGGCCCCACTGTCCCGCCTTCTGCAGCCAGCCTTCCTTTTGTCTGCCCCTGAGCTCCTCCGCTCTTGTGGTCGTAAGAAAAGCTTTTTATAATCCAAGTTGGTTTGGGAAGAGGCAAACTGTCCTTTCCCAACAGTCATATGCCAACCCTGGCCACATCTATTCTGGATTTGAAGCAAAAGATGGTATTTATTCATTATTGTCATGCAAATGTCAGTAGCTTACTCGCCGTTGATGGAGACAGCACCTGGAATGGGAGGGATGGTCCACTGCCAGCACTGGAGGTGCTCAACCTGAGCACCCGGGCCTTGCTCTGCAGACAGCCCTGCTCTGCGCCAGGCCCTGCTCTGCACCAGGTTCCACTGGGTGGCATCAGCCATGCCTGCCCTGAGGAGGTGAGGTGCAGGCTCTCTCCAGTGAAGGTGCAGAGGCAGCGTAAGCTGGCGGGCTCACGGAGGACGTGGGCTTCACCTGGATACCGGAGGCCAGGTCACATTCAGCCAAGTATTCATCAGCTGGGTGTGGAGACCAGGGAGGGTTTTTAGGGGGTGGGAACGGCTAGAGGCAAGGAGGTGGTCAAGGTGGGGTCTACCGGAGACTTGGTCTACTCTTGTGGGGTGGGGTTCATGTAGAGAGAGCCCTTGGGGGCTGAGATAGGAGAGACCTCCTGGCTTAGCGGGTCCTTGGGTGGATGGATGGACAGATGGAGGGATGTTGGGGGAATTGGTGGGATATAGATAGTTGAGCCAAGGTGGAAATGGGGGAGCAGAGCTATTCCTGGGGTGCATGAAGATGTCAGCAAGTATCCCACTCCAGCTTGAGTTTGCAGAGCTTCCTATAAAAGGCAGAACATGTGCTTGGTTAAAGGAAACCCAAGATTTTATTATTGTTGTCAATGTCAAGTCCCTCATTTTGAATCTTTACACAACTGCAGAATTGTGTCACCGACTTGGGTAAAAGCCCAAGGAAAAACATGAAATTGTGTTGCCAAAACTGCGGTCGTCGTAGCTGCATGAGGGTTTCAGTGGCCACCTCCACCCCAGTAGGAGAGACGCGTAGATGTTGAACGCGCTGTGAGCTGCGTGCAGAGGATTGAAACGTGGGTGTGGGGATAGGCCCTAGCTTCATGGAACTGTCTACATAAAAGCGAGTCTGGGTGTTTCCTGTTTCTTCTACCTTAAGAAATTTCCACGAGAAGCTAAGGTATGATTTTGCCAAGAATGTTGTTAATGGCCCAGCAGTGAATATTTTCAGCCACTTGTAGACACCTGGACTTTATTCTTGGCAAACAGGTATATGCTACTTGGACTTGGAGAGACTGAACTTGGCTGTGCTCAGAATGGAGGAGACCGGCTCACTTGTGCTTTTGACAGTCACGCAGATTTCTCCCTGGTCCCCATCATTTTTAGCCAGATCAGTGCTTTTTCAAACATTTCCTCTTGAAGGGGAGATGGGACATTCTGGCTCAGGGATGGAGAGGCTTCCAGGCAGCCTTCAACATTGTCCCTGCCCCACCCTAAGTATCTCTGAAGTTTTATGTTTTATCATAAAGTCTGTGAGAATGTTGCAGACTCTGTTATAGTCATGCTGGTTTTATTTTTTAAAATATGGTTTGAATTTTATCTAAAGTACGTGGATTATATCTGAGAACGAATGTGCAAGGCCTGTATGCAAAACATAATACAGCTTTACAGAAGGACGTTAGAGAGGACTGCAGTAGATGTTCACGGATAGGAAGACAGGAGCTGGAGATGGCAGTTGCCCCCAGATTCAGTGCAGGGGCCGGCAGTGCGCTCTTCTCCCTATTCTTTCCTCCCGCCACACTGCACAAATGTTGGTGTCTGGCATTTAAAGAAGCAGGCCAGGGGCGGTAGGTCACACCTATAATCCCAGCACTTTGGGAGGCCAAGGCGGGTGGATCACTTGAAGTCAGGAGTTCGAGACCAGCCTGGCCAACGCGGTGAAACCCTGTCTCTACTAAAAATACAAAAATTAGCCGGGCATGGTAGCGGGCGCCTGTAATCCCAGCTACTTGAGAAGCTGAGGCAGGGGAATCCCTTGGACCCGGGAGGCAGAGATTGCAGTGAGCCTGGATCGTGCCACTGTACTCCAGCCTGGGCAACAGAGTAAGACTCCATCTCAAATACATACATACATACATACATACATACATACATACATACCAAATAAAGAAGCAGAGTGTCGAGAGGGGGTTGCTATGTAGAGGTGTCGGGGGTGATTGGCACCCAGCATCCGGAAGCAGGGTGGGGTAGGGTGCAGAGGTGACTGACAGCAGAGGCTACTGGAGCAGATGGGAAGCTGGTTATGGAGCCAATAAGTAAATTGATTGAGCAAATAAGTAAACGTATGGACAGTAACACAAGCCAGGCTTTGCACTTCGGGGAAGGTGCTTACAAACGCGGACTAGACAGTACCCAGACACTGTCTGGCTGAGACTGTGGGTACTGCCACACACACCTGCACAGAAATAGAGAAATAGTCACAGATGCATGTGTGTATAAAAGTGTAGTAGGCTGGGCACGGCGGCTCGTGCCTATAATCCCAGCACTTTGGGAGGCCGAGATGGGTGGATCACTTGAGGTTAGGAGTTTGAGACCAGCCTGTCTAACAAGGCGAAACTCCATCTCTACTAAACATACAGAAATTAGCCGGTTGTGGGGGCACAAACCTGTAATCCCAGCTACTTGGGAGGCTGAGGATCACTTGAACCTGGGAGGTGGAGGTTGCAGTGAGTCGAAATTGCACCATTTTACACCAGCCTGGGTGACAGAGTGAGACTCTGTCTGAAAAAATATAAAATAAAAGTGTGAGTATACATACACGCGTACAGTTGGTTCTTGTTATTCTTGCAAGTTATGCTCTATAAAGTCACTGTGAACCCTGAATTATTGAATACTGAACCATTGCTCCTAGGGGAATCCTAGGGCTAGGCTCCTGTTAGCCTCGGGTCACAGCGTTTTTGCCAACTGATCAATACGTGACCTTGTCTTTTTTTTTTTTGAGATGGAGTCTTGCTCTGTCACCCGGGCTGGAGTGCAGTGGCTGGATCTCTCAGCTCACTGCAAGCTCCGCCTCCCGGGTTCACGCCATTCTCCTGCCTCAGCCTCCCAAGTAGCTGGGACTACAGGCGCTCGCCACCGCACCCAGCTAGTTTTTTATATGTTTTAGTAGAGACGGGGTTTCACCGTGTTAGCCAGGATGGTCTCGATCTCCTGACCTCGTGATCCGCCCGTCTCGGCCTCTCAAAGTGCTGGGATTACAGGCTTGAGCCACCGCGCCCGGCCGTTTTTTTGTTTGTTTGTTTGTTTGTTTTTAAAGACAGTGTCTTGCTCTGTCACCCCAGGCTGGAATGCAGTGGTACAATCATGGGTCACTGCAACCTTGACCTCCTGGGCTCAGGCCATTTTCCTACCTCAGCCTCCCGAGTAGCTGGGACCACAGGCATGCACCACCACGCCTGTCTTATTTAAAAAAATATACAGTCAAGGTCTTGCCGTGTTGCCCAGGCTGGTCTCAAACTCCTGACCTCAAGTGATCCTCCTACCTCGGCCTCCCAAAGTGTTGGGATTACAGGCATGAGCCATCGCACTCAGCCTGTAACCTTGTGTTATGTGTGTTTCTGTTTAAAGACACCTTAGGCTGAGGGCAGTGGCTCATGCTTGTAATCCCAGCACTTTGGGAGGCTGAGGTGGGAAGATCACTTGAGCCCTGGAGGTTGAGGCTGCAGTGAGCCAAGGTCACACCACTGGACTCTAAAGCCTGGGTGGCAGAGTGAGACCCTGTCTCTAAAAAGCCCTTTATTTACTGTATATTGTTGATTCATTAACAGTGAATTCATGGCCAACTACGCGGTAGCTCATACCTGAATAAAGCCTCTAACGCATATTCTCTTTGTAAGGCATGGGGCAGCCTCATGCACCTAGGAGCACTACACAGCACTTCAGCATATGTACAGGGGACATTTTACACAGCAAAATTGCCCACAAAAAGCACAATGATGTGCAAAGCATGGCACTAGTGAGACCGAGGGAAGGACACTTGCTTACATCTCGACAGTCGGAGCAAGAAGATGGGGCGTTGTGGCCTTGGTTGACCTCAGTTTGGAACATGTGGTGGTGACTCAGTTTTTTCACACTCTGCAAGTCTGTGAATGATTGCAGAAGTACTGCGAGGTTTGATTTGGGAGATATAAATAAATGTTAGCGAGTAGGCGAGCTCAAGTGTGGAATCTGGGAAGGAGGACTGTACATGTATTTCCTACCTCCTTCAGCAAAGAGGCCTAGAAGCAGTGACCCCAAGTAGCAGTGAGTGCACCAGCACCCAGGTCTGGGTTTCTGAATACCATTCTCCACCCAGAGGAGCCAGAGCTTGTCCACGAAGAAGCTGGTTCTAGGGCTGGGGCAAGGAGAGGTACAAGCTGAGCGTGCGGCATCTTATTGTGTAAGAAAGCAAAGAAGTTCTGGAGGACTGGTGGGGACCTCTAGGACACAAGAGCTAGCTTAGAGGGGCGCTCACTGTCCAAGTCTAGGAATATTTGAACATCAAAATGTTTTGTATATGCCTTAGCGACCAACCCACATTTAAAACAAACTCCTGAATGAGGGCTGTAACTGTAGTTCCAAGTCATTCGTTTTTGTAGCTTGTAATAGCCCATAATGTTACTATACTATACATTTACATTTACCTTTTTTTTTTAATATATTTTATTTTTTGAGATAGAGTTTTGCTTTTGTCACCCAGGTTGGAGTGCAGTGGCAGAATCAGCTCACTGCAACCTCTGCTTCCTGGTTTCAAGCTATTTTCCTGCCTCAGCCTCCCAAGAAGCTGGGATTACAGTTATGTGCCACCATGTCTGGCTAATTTTTGTATTTTTAGAAGAGACAGGGTTTCATCATGTTGGCCAGGCTGGTCTCGAACTCCTGACGTCAGGTGATCCGCCTGCTTGGCCTCCCAAAGTGCTGGGATTACAGTTGTGAGCCGCTGCACCCGAGCTGCATTTACCTGTTTTTAATTGTGGTAAAATACATATAACACTTATCGTTGTAACTATTTGTAAGTGTGAAGTTCAGTGGCATTAAGAACATTCATGTTGCTGGTAACCACTGCCACCATCCATCTCCCACCACAATTTAATAAATGATTGAAACCAGACTTTCTTGACCACAAACAATAGTGCAGCAGCAGCATCATAGATTTCTCTGTCCTGCTGGCTGAGCTGTGGCATCCTTCCTTTTTTATATTGTAAAAACTGTAAATAAAATGCCATAGAAACGCCAGCATTGAACTTTGTGGAACTTGGGGAGCTGACCGTCTAATGTGTCGGGGGTATAACAGGCCCGGGCAGCCCAGGGGTTTCTGAAGGAGACGAATCGGGAGGGCTTTGCTTCCCCGGGCATCAGGGCAGATTGCAAAGCCTTGTTTTCGGCACGTCATGCCGACGTGGGGTGGACAGTTAGACCAAGAGGAGCCCGGAAGCAGACCCAGGCGTACCTGGAGCTTTGGCATCTGGCAGAACTCCCGTCCCTGGGGTTGGGGTGTGAGGAGGTGTGCAGGGTAGTAGCGTGAATCACCGCTTTGAGGAGCTGACGCTAGAAGGTGCCCAGAGCTGTGTTAGGTGTCAGAGAAGTTGTTTGTGAGGCACTGTGAGTAGAATTAAGTAATTTGAGTGCATAATTGCATCTTCGGGTCAGGCCTGGGCATGCTCAACATTCTCCAAGTCATGTTTGTTTTTCGATGCTCCAGCTCTTCCTCCTCCGGGAAGCCTGCCCAGTCTACCAACAGCCAGGTCTACCCACAGTCAGCTCTTCCTCCTCTTGGAAGCCTGCCCACTCTAACCACAGCCAGTTCTTCCCTTCTAGGAAGCCTGTCTGGTCCACCCACAGCCAGGTCTTCCTCCTCCAGGAAGCCTGCCTGGTCCACCCACAGCCAGGTCTTCCTCCTCCAGGAAGCCTGCCTGGTCCACCCACAGCCAGGTCTTCCTCTTCTTGGAAGCCTGCCCACTCTAACCACAGCCAGTTCTTCCCCTGTCTAGGAAGCCTGTCTGGTTCGCCCACAGCCAGGTCTTCCTCCTCCAGGAAGCCTGCCCACTCTAACCACAGCCAGTTCTTCCCGTCTAGGAAGCCTGCCTAGTTCACCCACAGCTGTGTCTTCTTCCTCTAGGAAGCCTGCCTGGTCCACCCACAGCCAGGTCTTCCTCCTCCAGGAAGCCTGCCTGGTTCACCCACAGCCAGGTGTTCCCATAGTCAACTCCTCCTCCTCTCGGAAGCCTGCCCACTCCACCCACAGCCAGATCTTCCCTGTCTAGGAAGCCTCCCTACTCCACCTACAGCCAGGTCTTCTTCCTCCAGGAAGCCTGCCTGGGCCACCCGCAGTCAGCTGATCCATCCCCAGACTCCAGGCATTACCTGTCCATGCATTCAAACCGCCTTTTCTTCTTGGGTGGTTTTGTGTGTGCGAGTGTGCGTGTGTGTGTATATCTATCCTGCCCAACTAACCTGTGGGCTCCTTCACTCTGGAGCCCTGATGTCTTCTGTTTCTCGGTCTCTCCCATCGTGCTGGCACTGGACGTAGGATCATTCCTGACTGATTAATCTCTAGCTTGTGTCCAGGCTGCAGCTTGCTCCGATGAGCAGTTGGAGGCCCAGTGTCATGCTTGGTGAATATAAATAAGGCATGGACTGAAAATGTTGCTTATTTTGGTATAGTAGCAAAGGATTGGGTTACCTTGAATTGAGTCTTGTTTGGTGTAACCATGTAAATAAACAGTGTAAAATATAGGCTATTGGAATGGAAGCCCAGACATCTGTTACGAATTCTATATATAAATATTGGATATGCTTACATGGGTTAAAATGAGATTGCTGGCACTTGGGTTTTCAAACTCCTGATTCTGCTCTGGTGGGGACTGATCACGGGTCCTGGTACTCAAGGCAGGAGGGGCCACGAGCTGGCCTTTCTCTGACACTGACTTGCCAGAAGTGGGCATTCCTGGGAGTGGCAGATATGCACCCACTAGATAGACTTGAATCACCCCCTCACATTCTCCTAATAGTGCCAAGAACCCACAGCAGAGCGCGGGGTATACCGAGTTTGTGCTGAGCAGGGCTGCCTGAATCCGGGGTTGAAGAAGGTGTTCTACGCCCAATTAAACCAACTGGGAATCCAGGCAAAAGAAGACGCTCCCAAGGGAAGCCAGCCTGCCCAGTGTGCATGGTGCCTTTTAAACAAATTATCTGCATTTCCATTGGGATAAAGTTCACATAACAACAGTACTCGCTGGATTTTTTTTTTTTTTGAGACAGAGTCTCACTCTGTTGCCCAGGCTGGAGTATAGTGATGGGATGTTGGCTCACTGTAACCTCCGCCTCCTGGGTTCAAGCGATTCTCCTGCCTCCGTCTCTCAAGTAGCTGGGATTACAGGGATGCACCTGCCACCATGCCTGGCTAATTTTTTTTTTTTTTTTGGAAACAGAGTTGTGGTCTGTCGCCTAGGCTGGAGTGCAGTGGCGCAATCTCAGCTCACTGCAACCTCTGTTTCCCGGGTTCAAGGGATTCTCTTGCCTTAGCCTCCGGCGTGGCTGGGATTACAGGCGCCCTCCACCATGCCCAGCTAATTTTTGTATTTTTAGTAGAGATGAAGTTTCACCGTGTTGGCCAGGCTGGTCTCAAACTCCTGACCTCGTGATCCGCCCACCTCAGCCTCCCAAAGTACTGGGATTACAGGCGTGAGCCACTGCACCTGGTCATAATATTCCTTTTTATGCATCATTCCTTTTTATGGTCTCTCTGACCTCCGTCAGGTGGTGAATAGACTACGTTTCATTTATGCTTTCATCAGTTATGGACATTTGAGCTGTTCCCATGTCTGGCTATGTGAGCACTGCTGTTAACATGCGTGTACCTGTATGTGTACATACATGAGTAGAGGGGTTCAGTTCTTTTGGGTACATATGTAGGAGTGGAATTACTGGTCATAGGATCATTCTATGTGTAACTTTTTGAGGCACTACCAGGCTGTTTTCCACAGCAGCCAGAGGTGTCTTTAAAAGCAGTTGTCAGCTGGGCTCAGTGGCTCACACCTGTAATCCCAGCACTTTGGGAGGCCAAGGCGGGTGGATCGCCTGAGGTCAGGAGTTCGAGACCAGCCTGGCCAACATGGCAAAATCCCGTCTCTACTAAAAATACAAAATTAGCTGGGTATGGTGGCACATGCCTGTAATCCCAGCTACTCAGGAGGCTGAGACGGGAGAATCGCTTGAAACTGGGAGGCCGAGGTTGCAATGAGCCGAGATTGCGCCATCACACTCCAGCCTGGGCGACAAGAGTGAAACTCCGTCTCAAAATAAAAAGAAACTAAAGGGAATGATCACTTCCTGCTTCATGAATGAGGAAACTGAGGCTCTGGGAGATGGGAAATCCTGCCCGGAATCTCACAGCTGGAGGCCAGGCCGGGCTTTGAATCCAGGCACCTGAGTCAGAGTCAATGGTGTGTGCTTTGTGTTGGAGCTGGCTGGGGGCTGGATGAGGGCAACATTTAATTAGTGAAAACCACTACCCACTACCCGCCCCCCGCCCCCCCCCCCCCGGCTGTTACCTCTTGAGCACTTTTCTATTTAGCATCCTGTTTAAGCCTCGCACTCTCTGATGTGGAGGTGCGGTAATTATCCCCATTTCACAGACAGGATGTTGAGGTCGGAGGGGTTGAGGGATTCTCGTGGGCCAGGTCTCAGCCAGGCTTGCTAACCCTGGAGTCTGCCATCTGCTCTGAAGCGGTCACTGTGAGCTGGAGAGCTGACCTGGCCCTTTTGCCCTTGTGATGTACGGTCCTGAAAAAAATATTTGCACAAATAGCTTCATAGGAGCATACATGGAATTTGGAATTTAAAAATACATTAAAAAGTATGTATTTACCAGTATTACCAATATATTAGCCAGAGACTCGTCTCCCTAATGAGGCCACCTTTCCTTTTTCAATCTTCATCTCCGCTGGCATTTTCTCATAACTGTCATTCATTCTAGTAGAAATCATGGTTCACGGTTACGCTGTGTGTGTGGTTTTTGGTTTTGACACGTCGAACATTTTTGAGGTTACCGCAGTCATTTTCTTACTACTTTAATTGGTGCCACCTTTCCATGGAGACAATAGTCTAGTTACCCCTGCTGCTGGAGATCGTTCAGTTTTTTTTTTTTTTTTTTTGCTGTTACAAATAAGGCCTCAGCAAATATTGTGACTAAGACTTTTTCCTTCTTTCTGGTGTTTCTTGGGACAGACTCCTGCAGGGGTGATCCCTGGGGAGAGGGCGTAATTATTTTATGTTCATGATGCAACAGTTCCCACCGTGTTTTCTGAAAGGTTTGTTTTGCAGTCTGAGCTGGCAGACGACTTTCTGTTTTTTATGGTGATCTGGTGGGTCCTGGAGTGTGATGGTGGCCGGGCGGGCTGCTTCAGCCGTCAGCCTGTCTGTCCCCCACCCACACCCAGAACTGAGGCTCCAAGGTGCAGCCTCAGGTGTCTGCTGCAGCCTGTGCATCCGTCATCGCCCCAGGTCTGTTGCCTTCCTTTCTCCTCCTCCTGGAATTACAATGCCCAGAGCTCAGGCTAGAGGTCAGCAGGTCATCACTGGATGGAATGACCTGGAGCAGGCCGAGGCACTTTTCTGATGGTATCTGGGGGCTGTGTAGCTGTGACCCCTGATCTGCAGGGGGCTGTGAAATGAGAGCCTTTGGCCACATGGGCACATCATGTGGGAAGGAGCCCAGAGGACCAGCACCTGCCATGACCCCCCCACGCTCTGCTCCAGTGTGCTCCCACCCCGGGACCTTTGCCCAGGCCTGCCGGCTCCTTCTCTCCTAGCAAGGCCTGCCCTGACTGTCTCATGTAGCATGCAACTGCCCGACCCACTTGACCCTGCACTGTTGCCCTGATCCGCAGCATTTATGATGTAACATTAGTAAGGTGTCCTTATTGGCTATGTTTATTGCTTGTTTATTACCACCCACAGGAATACGGAGCCATTCAGGCCCGTGTCTTGGGTGCCTGGGTGGGCCAGCTGGTGCTGGGCGCTCGCCTGCTGGAGGAGTGAGTGCCCGTGGCCAGCCAGCCCCTCCTGCTGCCTGGGCTGCATCTCTTCCTTAGTGTGCTGCTTTTACAGGCTTCTCTCCTGAACTGTCCTCTTCGCTTTTTTTTTTTTTCTTTTAAGCTTTAAAAGAAGTTTTTGTAGAGATGTGGTCTTGCTATGTTGCCCAGGCTGGTCTTGAACTCCTGGCCTGAGATGATCCTCTCTCCTCAGCCAGTGCTGGGATTATAGGTGTGAGCTACCGAGCCAGCTGCTCTGCTCTTCTCTCTCCCTCCCATCGGGTTCTGCTCCTGCCATGTTCTCCCCTCTCCCCACCAAAGGCTGGGTTTTCTTTGTCTGGGTTTCTTTCCTCTTTGGAGAAGAGGGGGCTGTAGGGCCTTGGCATGGGGCCCCTCAGAGGATGCCCCCATCACCCAGAGCTCCACAGGCCCTGGTGGGCAGGAGCAGGAGCAGAAGAGGAGGTGCCATCTCTGCCTTCTGGGGAAGGGCAGGGGCCACCCACACAGAGCCCTCCTACTTGCTGTGGACCCTGGGGCCACTGCCAGGTCCTTCCAAAGGAAAGCCGGCTCCCCAGGTGGTGGGAGAGCGATGTGGGTTCCTCTTAAACTTAGAAATTGAGTGTGTGGTTGTTTCTAAGTGTCTTAGAAGCCAAAGCGGCTCCTGGAAGGAGCCTGCCTGCCACGACGGGCCTCGCCCTGGCTGTGCCCACAGATGTCCCCGGGGCCTGCCGCTGCTGCCCGGCTCTCCCGGCCTCCCCCAGTGTGGGTTGGGAAAAGCACAGGAAATTAAAAAACACCTCCATCTCTGGCCTTTGAAGAATGCACCTGAACAGCCGAGAGTGTAAACTGTGGTGAAATGTGGTCTTTCCAGTTTGGGGAGAAGCAGGGCAGAGCTAGGGCTTTTGTACCCAGGGTTTCCTGCCTCCCTCCCCTGGGCTGGCCAGGGCTCCCCGCTGGGACCTCCAGCTGTAGTGGGGAAAGGTTTACTGGGTTGCTGGGCACTGTGGACTACCCCTAAGGGCAGGTATGCCTGCCTTTACCCAGGTTCCCCTCCTGCCTGGAAGACACAGCCCATGGGAGGCCTTGTCTGTGGGATCCTCCAGCGTCAGACACACTGGGACCAGTGTCTGCCTGGTGAGGGACAGGCCTGGCAGGCCCGGTCCCCCACCTACTTGAACACCCGCGGTGGTGGGGGCTCGCCGCCTCCCGAGACAGTCTGTGTCATTGTTGTCCAAGGAAGCTGATTTAGAGTAAAGTTCCGTGTCTAGTCCCACTCTGTGCCTGTGTTAGCAGGGGACTCTCCAGCCGGAGCTGGGTTCACCCTGGTAGGGGGACTTCATGGGGCCTGGGCGACAGCACTGTGTGTGTGTGTTTGTGTGTCTGGGTGTGTGTGTGTCTGAGGAGGTGGACCAGTTTCTCAAAAGGCCTGTGACCCCAAGAACCGTGGAATTTCAGCCTGGGCGGATCCACCTTCATTGGTGAGTGGGGACAAGCTGGGGGCCCTTGCCACAGGGGCAGCCAGGGCATGGGGCACAGTTGACCTCATTCACAAAATGGGAGTCTCAGTCATCCCTGCCCCAGCGGCCAGGATGATGAGCGGGGAACACACCGTGTGGGGGCCACCTGGCCTGGGTGTGCTGTGGGTGTCCTTGTTGGTGATGGTTCCACCCGCTTGTGCCACCAATGCCCTCTGGGTCTCACACACAACTGTCTTCCCTGCGAAGGCCCCTCCTGCCCCCAGGCCTCAGTGCTGCTTCCGGTCTCTGAAGGCCCCAGGCGCTTCCGCATCCTGGGTGTGATTCCCGTGCGCCTGCGGACCCCCTTGAGGCTGGCATCTCATCCTTCGGTGCACCTGTTGGCCAGACCTCTGGTAGCAGGTGCTCACTCCCCAGAATGTGCCAGGGCCTGGGGGCAGGGACCTGGGCTCTTCCCTTGCAGCCTCACCGAGTGGAGGGAACTCAGTGTCTTGGAGTTGGGGTGCCAGCAGGCTGGGTGGCGCAGGGGAAATGCAGACAGACCCCTCAGCTGGTGTCCCAGAGCAGCTGCCTTCCCCCGCCCGAGGGATGTTGCCCGCAGCCCAGTCAGGGGTGGGGCCTGGGGGCCCTGCCTGTGAGCTGCAGAATTGTCGCCTTTGACCCTGGGTTTTCTTCGTTATCTGTTTGGACCTGTTTGGGGAAGGGAGGGGGTGAGATTTGGAGATAAATGCCTTAGCTGTGGCCATCTCCTCTTGTGAGAGGTCAGAATGTCCAGTTCCGCTGCAGTTTTAACATCCCATTTTTTGATTTTGTTTTCTTTTTCCTTTTTTTTTTTTTTTTTTTTTTGAGATGGAGTCTCGCTTTGTCACCCAGGCTGGAGTGTGCAATGGGATGATCTGATCTCAGCTCACTGCAACCTCCGCCTCTCAGGTTCAAGCGATTCTCCTGCCTCAGCCTCCCGAGTAGCTGGGATTACAGTTGTGAGCCACCATGCCTGGCTAATTTTTGTATTTTTAGTAGAGGCAAGGTTTCGCCGTGTTGGCCAGGCTGGTCTCGAACTCCTGGCCTTAAGTGATCCGCCCGTCTTGGCCTCCCAGAGTGCTGGGATTACAGGTGTGAGCCACTGCGCCCGGCCCAGAACTCTTTAATTCCCAACTGAAACCTTCCCCCTTAAGCAGGTCCCCAGTCCTCCTCCCCCAGTCCCTGGTCCCACCATTCTACTTTCTGTCTCAATGAATTTGCCTACCATAAGTACCTCATATAAACTGAATCATAAAGTACTTGTGTTTTGTATCTGGCTTATTTCACTTAGCATAACATTCTTAAGTTCCACCCATGTTGTAGCATGTGTCAGAATCTCCTTTTTTATTTATTTATTTTTTTTTCAGACAGAGTCTTGCTCTGTCACCCAGGCTGGAGTTCAATGGCGCGATATCGGTTCACTGCAAAATCTGCCTCCCGGGTCCAAGCAATTCTCCTGCCTCAGCCTCTTTAGTAGCTGGGACTACAGGTGCGTGCCACCATGCCTGGTAATTTTTGTATTTTTTGTAGAGACGGGGTTTCACCATCTTGGCCAGGCTGGTCTTGAATTCCTGACCTCGGGTGATCCACCCGCCTTGGCCTCCCAAAGTGCTGGAATCACAGGTGTGAGCCACTGCGCCTGGCCAGAATCTTTTTCCTATTTAGGACTGAATAATACCCCATTGTGTGGATGGAGCACATTTTGTCTCATCATTCATCCCGCAGTTGATACGTGGGTTGCTTCCATGTTTGGTTTTGTTTTGTTGTTGTTGTTTTTTTTTTGAGACAGCGTCTCGCTGAGTCGCCCCAGCTGGAATGCAGTGGCACAATCTTGGCTCACTGCAACCTCTGCCTCCCGGGTTCAAGCGATTCTCCTGCCTCAGACTCGCAACTAGCTGGGATTACAGGTGCCCGTCACTACGCCCGGCTAATTTTTGTATTTTTAGTAGAGACGGGGTTTCACCATGTTGGCCAGGCTGGTCTCGAATTCCTGACCTCAGGTGATCCACACTCCTCAGCCTCCCAAAGTGCTGGGATTACAGGCACGAGCCATCACGCCCAGCCGCCTCCATGTTTTAGCTGTTGGGAGGGATGCTGCCGTGATCCAATGTGTATGCATATCTGATCGTGTCCCTGTTTTCAGTTCTTTTGGGTATATACCCTGAAGTGGAATTGCTGGGTCCTGTGGTAATTCTATGTTTAAGTTTTTGGGTAGCTGCCATGCTGTTTTCCATAGTAGCTGCACCATTTTACATGTTTCCAGTGGTGCACAAGGGTTCCAGTTGCTCCACATCCTCACCAGCGCTTGGTGTTTTGTGTTTGGATAGTAGCCGTCCTCATTGGTGCAAGGCGGTATCTTATTGTAGTGTTGATTTGCATTTCCCTGGTGATGAAGGGTATGTTAAGCCTGTTTTGATGTGTTTATTAGCCATTTATATGTCGTCTTTGGAGAAACGTCTGTTCAAGTTGTTTGCCCATTTTTGAGTTGGGTTGGTTGTTTTCTCATTGTTGAGTTTTAGGAGTTCTCTATATTTCATGGATATTAATCTCTTAGTAGATCTATGATGTGGAAATATTTTCTCTCATTCTGTGGGGTTGCCTTTTTACTCTCTCGACAGTGTCTTTTGATGCACAGAATCTTTAACTTCCATGAAGTCCCATTTGTCTTTATTTGTTGCCTTTGCCTTCCCGTTGTGTGGCTTTCACCATGTCCCTCATTGCCACGAAGAACTGTAGACCTAAGGTTATGACAGCACGGGTGGGGTGGCGGAGTCTCTGCTGTCATTTTCCTGGCCTCAGGTCCTCTGTGTGTCCTCCCATCCATCGGAGAATATCCCCTGGGAACAGGAGGGGCCAGGATTTGAGCCAGTGCTTGTCTTGGCAGGGAGGCCCGTGCTTGGAACTATCTATCGCACTGCCCTGGGGTCTCCTGGGCCATACTCTGGTCCTTTGTGCTCCCGGGTGCCCTCATAGAGGCTGCAAATCTTTCCCCTGCTGAAATGAAACCAACTGAACTAGCTACAGGATTCAGTTCCGTGACTGTCATTGCCTGAGTTGAGTTTGTTTTGGCTTTCTCTTTCTTGATGAAGATGGGAATGTGGGGTTGGCCGGGCTCCCCTATCTGCACGGGAGGGCCCAGGGATCTGCAGTTTTCACGAGGAATGTCAGCTGTTTTGAGCCAAGGCTTCAGAGGTTTTTTGGAGGTGTTTGTGGCCAGCCCAGCCTAGCCCTGCTGGTAGCAGACACAGACTGATGGAGCTCCCTGGAGGCCCTTACCTCCTCGTGTCCACTCCTCATGTGGCTTTTTAGTCCCTCTGAGTCTGTGTTGGGGGTTGCTGGACCCTCCTGGGGTCTGAGGTGTCTGGTGGGGTGATGGTCTCAAGACCTCTCCTGATTCTCATTCAGCCTGTTGTGGGAATAAGACGCTTGGCTGTGAGATGAGGCCTCTTGCATAGGCAGAAGGGGCTGAGGGCTGGGGTGCAGAGGGAGGTGATGGAGCCAGCCCAGCCGCAGGCAGATCAGGAATGCTTGGGGTGGGCTGGTGGAGGGAAGTGTAGGTGAGGCCAGGGGCCAAGGCCTTGGAGGCCAGGCTAGGGAGTCTGACCTTGTTCTGCATGGCACTGGCACAGGGAGCTGTGAAAGGTGTCTGAGCCAAGGGGTGGCATTCCAGAATGACCCTTTAAATGTGTTCATTGTAGGAATGTCTAGAAGCAGGGTGGGAGAAATATGGAATACGGGGTGGATGGGAAGCAGAGGCCATAGGCCAAAGAAAGGGGCCTGAGCTTGGACAGTGGTCAAAGACTTATAAGGGAATCTGGAGGCTCTTTCTGGCCTGGGCTTTGAACCCCTCAAAAAGTGTGGCACTGTGGCTGGGTCTATAGCAGGCAGCATGGCCAGGGCTGTGCCTTCATGTCCCCATCCTCTGTGTCAGGCCAACAAAGGGGATGTGGCTTCTCTCTAGAACAGGACAGGGCCCCAGCAGCCTCTGGAGGACGACGTGGGAGGTGGTGGGTGTGGCAGGAAGGGTCACCCGTACCTGGGGGAACAGACGTAGCAGGTGGTAAACAAACAGTTGCTAGGCTGGGCGCGGTGGCTCATGCCTGTAATCCCAGCACTTTGGGAGGCCGAGGCGGGCAGATCACGAGGTCAGGAGATTGAGACCATCCTGGCTAACACAGTGAAACCCCGTCTCTACTAAAAATACAAAAAATTAGCCGGGCGCAGTGGCGGGTGCCTGTAGTCCCTGCTACGCAGGAGGCTGAGGCAGGAGAATGGCGTGAACCCGGGAGGCGGAGCTTGCCGTGAGCAGAGATCACGCCACTGCACTCCAGCCTGGGTGACAGAGCGAGACTCCGTCTCAAAAAAAAAAAAAAAAACCAGTTGCTGTCACTGAGTGCGGTAAGAAGGCTGTTTGCTGTGCTGCAGGAGCCTCTGAATGGTGTGGGCCGGGGCCGCCCAGGCAACTTCCTGAGAGCGCCTTGGGGGTGGGAGGAAGGAACTGGAGGTCTTGGGCATGAGTGGGGCAGTGCCAGGAGTGCTCTGGGCATAGTGCTGCATCCCAGGGCTGTGTGTCCTGCTGGCTTAGCCAGTGGCCCTCACGGTTTGCTTCTGCCCCACAGCCTCGCCACTCCTGCTATTTGCCAACCGCCGGGACGTACGGCTGGTGGACGCTGGCGGAGTCAAGCTGGAGTCCACCATTGTGGTCAGTGGCCTGGAGGATGCGGCCGCAGTGGACTTCCAGTTCTCCAAGGGAGCCGTGTACTGGACAGATGTGAGCGAGGAGGCCATCAAGCAGACCTACCTGAACCAGACGGGGGCCGCCGTGCAGAATGTGGTCATCTCCGGCCTGGTCTCGCCCGATGGCCTTGCCTGCGACTGGGTGGGCAAGAAGCTGTACTGGACGGACTCAGAGACCAACCGCATCGAGGTCGCCAACCTCAATGGCACATCCCGGAAGGTCCTCTTCTGGCAGGACCTTGACCAGCCGAGGGCCATCGCCTTGGATCCCGCTCACGGGTAAACCCTGCCGCGACTCTGCCTGGGTCCAGGGGGCGGGGAGCGTCACCGTTTCTCTCTCGAATTTATGTGAGCCCAAGTTATTTTTCAGAAAAAAGATGTGAATCTTAAAACGAGTTCGTGGGGGATGCTTTGGCTCATGCTTGTAATCCCAGCACTCTGGCAGGCCAAGGCGGGTAGATCACTTGAGTCCAGGAGTTCAAGACCAGACTGGGCAACGTGGTGAGACCCCATTTCTAAAAAAAAAAAAAAATCGGGTGTGATGGTGTGCACCTGTAATCCCAACTCCTTGGGAGGCTGAGGTAGGAGGATCATTTGAGCCTGGGAGATCGAGGCTACAGTGAACTGTGATCCCACCACTGCACTCCAGCCTGGGCGACAAAGGAGACCCTGTCTCAAAAAAAAAAAAAGAACTCAGCTTTCAGGATTTGTTATGGTTGAGAGAATTACTTCCCCTTGAGATTCCATAGTTATGTTTCTTTTATTTTTTTGTGAGACAGAATCTCGCTCTGTCACCCTTGTTGGAGTGCAGTGGTGTGATCTCGGCTCACTGCAAGCTCCGTCTCCCAGGTTCATGCCATTCTCCTGCCTCAGCCTCCCTAGAAGCTGGGGCTACAGGTGCCCACCACCATGCCCGACTAATTTTTTGTATTTTTAGTAGAGACGGGGTTTCACCGTGTTAGCCAGGATGGTCTCGACCTCCTGACCTCATGATCTGCCCTCCTCAGCCTCCCAAAGTGCTGGGATTGCAGGCGTGAGCCACCGCGCCCGGCCTTTTTTTTTTTTTTTTTTTAATTGAGATGGAGTCTTGCTCTTGTTGCCCAGGCTGGTGTGCAGTGACATAATCTCGGCTCACTGCAACCTCCGCCTCCCGGGTTCAAGTGATTCTCCTGCCTCAGCCTCCCAAGTAGCTGGGATTACAGGCGCCCACCACCATGCCCAGGTAATTTTTGTATTTTTGGTAGAGATGGGGTTTCACCAGGATGGCCAGGCTGGTCTCGAACTCCTCACCCCAGGTGATCCACCCACCTTGGCCTCCCAAAGTGCTGGGATTACAGGCGTGAGCCACCATGCCTGGTTCATAGTTACGTTCCTTTTTAAAACTTGCATGTCTGATGGGGTTGGCTGTGGGTCTGAATGGTTAAACGCATCTTTGCTGTGTGTATGGTGGGTGGCCTGGGAAGTGCAGACTCTCAGGCAGGTGGAATCTGCGCCTTCTCCTGGCTTTCTAACTGCATTGGCTGAAAAAGTGCAGCTCCTCATCTGGAAGCAGAACCTGGGTCTGTTTTGGAAGCTGCCCTGTGTCCTCCTCAGCTCCTTGTCTGGCTGAGTTCACCTGGGCCTTTGAAGGCTCAGGGCCTGGCCATGATCCCAGGTGGGGAGACGGTGGGTGGCAGGAAAGCGAAGAACCTCCTTGGAGTCGAAGTCCGGGGTGGAGAGTTTAAGGGGAGGTGGCCCAGCTCCAGTGGCCAGCTAGGCCAGGTCACCCCAGACTCCCGAGCAGAGGGAACAGTTTGCTTGGACGCCCGTTGTCCCTCCTTCGTCCCTCCTCTTGCAGCCTGGGAGTGACTCTGGGGGCTGTACACACACCCTTACCTGGGCTGTGCTGAGCCCTGGCCCTTGCTGACCTGTCAGGTTCTGTGCTGAGTTCGTGTGAGAACTGGTTGGCAGAGGTCTCTGACTAGAACACAGGAGCCTTTTCCCCCCATTCCCAGGCTCAGTTGGAAGCCCTTTGCCTGTTAGTTCATACAGTGTCACCACAGTCTCCCAGCCTGGACCTCACCGGATGAGGGACCGGCCTAGATCTTCTTTGCGCAATGGCGCGATCTCGACTCACTGCAACCTCCACCTCCCAGGTTCAACGATTCTCCTGCCTCAGCCTCCTGAGTAGCTGTTATTACAGGCATGCACTACCACACCTGGCTAGTTTTTGTATTTTTAGTAGAGACAGGGTTTCGCCAGGCTGGTTTCAAACTCCTAATCTCAAGTGATCCACCAGCCTCGGCCTCCCAAAGTGCTGGGATTGCAGGTGTGAGCCACTGCACCCGGCCTGACCTAGATCTTCTAGATTAGAAAGTCTCAGGACTGGGCAGCCACGCATCCAGGCCTGCCACAGGAGCCCACCCGCCCTCCTCCCTGAAGTCAGGGCTCTGGGAGCCCTTCCCTTTTCCGTGCCCTGTGGGACAGTGTCCAAACTCTGGAGTAGGACCGAAGACCCCTGGGCTCTAGTCCTGAGGCCACCAACTTGCTGTTGCCCTTCGCAGTGACCTCCCCCTGACTCCCATGGCGCTGGCTGCAGGAGCCGGGCAGGAGGGGCTGGTTGCCATACCCTGCAGATGCCCTTCCTCTGGGCCTGCCCAGGGTAGTGGGAATGAGAGTATCCTCACCAAGGCTGGGGTTTGGGAGCTGGGGAAGCAGAGTGCCATGGTGGCCAAGTTCACCTCTTTGCTCTGTGTGGTGACTTAAGAAGCCATTGACTGGCTTCTGGCAAGCACGGGAAGGGCTGGAGCCTTTCAGAGCCCAATAGGTTTGTGTGAGCCAGGTGTGTGTGTCTGAGCAACTGAGTGTGGGAGTGGGAGGATGTGAGCCTGTGTGTGTGTGTGTGTGTGTGTATGTGTGCACGCACGCACACATGTGCGTGCATACGTGTGAGCCTGTGTGCGTGCGTGTGCACACGTGTGTGAGCGGGTATTTGTATGCTTGTCTGTGTGAGTGCGCGCGCGTGATTATGCATGCGCGTGTATGTGCCTGTGTGAGCGAGTATGTGCGCGAGTGTCTGCCTCTGAACCAGTCTGTGTGTAAGTACGGGGTACCAGCAGGGGTGGGATGCGGTGGAATTTATGGCCAAAGTATTTTGAGTCCCTGAGGTCAGGCCAGAGCAGCCTCGTGCCCCCACCACCTGAGAAGTGCCCCTAGCCTCCCAGGGGTGCTGTGCTGGGCAACCGCTTATCCCTGGGGCCCCTCTTATGCCCTCGCTGCCCTCCGAGTGGGCTGGCCACCTGCAGCTGCCCGGAGCCAGCTGACTTCCAGGGCGGCCTCTGTTCCGCCTGGTGAACTGTCGCCCTCTCAGCCCTCTCCCCCTGCACTGTGGCTCCAGGAGCTGTGGGGTTACTGACCTTCTTTTTGGAAGGGTCAGCTGGTGTAGCAGTCTCTCTGGCTTGGAGGGGGCATCAGCAGTGGTGGGAGAGGCCAAAGATAGCAGCCTGCTGGAAGCCCTCTCCCGGGGCCGGCCTGCGGTTGCTCACCAGCGGCTGCCGCGGCCATTGTGTCACTGGAACCTATGCTCCTCCCATCCTTGCGTTCCCTCCCAGTGTGGGTCACTGCAGCTCCCTCACCTCCCAACCAGGCATCCACCCACATTTGTGAACCCTTGTGCGCTGGTCCTGCTCCCCATGCAGCAGGTATAGCTCCATCTCTGACCCTTTCAGTGGATGGGAGGAGACGGTAAATGAATAGTATTTGAGAGGGATGTGTGTGTGGGGGGATAAAGCCGTGCCCGGGTGCTGTGGCGAGGGGCTTCTCTCGGAGCTCAGGTGCTGGGCTCTTGGTGACTTTTGAGCCGAGACTGGAAGCAGCCGTCTGGCTACTCGAAGCAGCCGTCAGGCTATCTGGGAGCGGCGCCCTCCAGGCAGAGGAATCAGCCAGTGCAAACCCTGGGCTGGTTTGGGGCGGGGCCTGTTTGAGGGGCTGTAGCAGAATGTAGGGGAACAGGGCCCAAGGTGTGAGGAGAGGACACATCAGGTCTCGAGCAGAGGAGGTGCCAGGTCTGACTCGTGCTGGAGGGCATCCCCTGGTGGCTGGAGCGAGAGTGAGCTGTGGTGTGGGTGGCATGGGGGCAGGAGCCCTGTCCACAGTTATTACCGGGATCCTGGCGACAGAAAGCAGCAGTGGGGACACCTCACTTGTGGGGGTAAGGTGTGGTGAGATTCGGGATCTGTTCTGAAGAGAAAGACAACTGGATTTGCTGGCACTCTGCATGTGGGTTCGATAGAAAGATGAGACAAGGGCCGGGCGCAGTGGCTTAAGCCTGTAATCCCAGCACTTTGGGAGGCCGAGACGGGCGGATCACGAGGTCAGGAGATCGAGACCATCCTGGCTAACACGGTGAAACCCTGTCTCTACTAAAAAAATACAAAAAAACTAGCCGGGCGAGGTGGCGGGCGCCTGTAGTCCCAGCTACTCGGGAGGCTGAGGCAGGAGAATGGCGTAAACCCGGGAGGCAGAGCTTGCAGTGAGCTGAGATCCAGCCACTGCACTCCAGCCTGGGCGACAGAGTGAGACTCTGTCTCAAAAAAAAAAAAAGATGAGACAAGGATGGCACGGTGCCACTCTGTGCCTCAGTATCCCTGTCTGTACGTCATGTGGAAAACACCAAGAACAGTTTGTGAGTTCAACAAATGTTAGCTGTCGTTACAGTAAAAATGCCTTTTCCTCAACACCAGAAGTCCAGTCTCCATGCCTGAATGGTTTTCTCTGTTTACTTCCTTACGGCTTTTGCCATGTTGGTTGGGAGGTGCTCAGTTGGGAGGTGCTAGGTGCTCTTTTGGGAGGTGCATGATGCTCAGTTGGAGGTGCTACGTGCTCGGTTGGAAGGTAATTGGCACTTGGTTGGGAGGTGCTTGACACTTGGTTGGAAGTTGTTGGTGTCCAGTTGAGAGGTGCTAGGTGCTTGGTTGGGAGGTATTAGATTGGGAGGTGCTTGGCACTTGGTTGGGAGGTACTTGGTGCTTGCTTGGGAGATGCTAGGCCCTTGGTTAGGAGCAGTCTTTCCCGTGCTCAGATTTGAGCTGACTTTGCCTGCATCATCTTTGGGAGCCAGCTGTCCCTGTTTGGCTCTGGCTTTTCTTAACCATTTGAAATGAAATGATGCATTTACTAAAGTGCTTGCCTCTAAATTCTCTTCCAGAAGCCCTCCCCAGGATCACACCTGTGGCTGTTCACTCCCACCCCTGCCCCTGGGGCAGAGTTGACCTTAGTGTTGGTTCCTGGGCCTCTCCCCACACCCTCCCTTTGCTCCAGTCATTTGAATGAGAGAGTGAAAACAGTGGCGTGCCAGCTCCCACTCATCAGATCCAGTGATGCTGATGACACCAGCCATGGTCCTACCCTGAGGTGCTGACTGTCCCTTTAGGCTCCACGTCACTGGATGGGGAGAGGGAGAGGATTCCAGCCTGTCACAGCGCCCGTGGGCAGCAACCCCCACTCCGCTCACCAAATACTGACGTGAATAGCGGTCCACAGGCAGAAGTGTGGGCACTGAGTCCCGGGGCAGGACCACTGTCCTGAGACTGGGGGTTTTGTCCTCTGTCCTGGCCACAGGCACCAGGTTGCAGGAGCATTTTGGCCTTCCTCCCGGCCCTGCTAGAGCCCCCATCATCTCCTGTGCCCTCCTGCAGTGCTGTCCCTCAGCAGGATCCTTCCTCAGAGGAGGTGGTTCCTGCCCCGGCCATCATCAGGAAGGGAGTCTCTGGGTCCGGGCGTCCACCTCAGTGTGCACGTGGCCAAAAGGATCAAGAGCCCTGCAACCAGGAGGGCCCATCCTGAGACTCGACTTGGTTGCAGTTTCAGCAACGCAAGTGGCCCTGCGCAGACGTCAAGGCAGGGTTGGGGGAAGGCACGTCCCTCCCAGTGCTAGGGTGCCCACATGGGTGGCAGAGTGGGCTCTGGGGATGACCCTCTGGCCCCTGAGGATCTGGGGCCAGAAAGACACTGGCTTAGCATGGGAGGAGGCCCCGGCCTGTACCAGCCTGACAAGGGGCCACAGTGACCCCCGGGTCTCAAATTAAAGCCAGGGTGAAACCCAACCCCCTCTTTAAAATGCAAAATGGCACTTCCCTAAAATAACACACAACCACAACCGCAGCTGGCTCGGCACGAAGGCCATGCTGCAGCGCTTTTCTTCGGAAGTCGATTTTCCTCCGTGGAATTTGGCTGGGCTTGTGGTAGCATTTGAGACTCTGCAAGAGCATGTCCACGCCAACCAGTCTCTGGTCACCGACTGACTCGCCAATTCCCCATTTAAGGAAACCAGCAGGCCTCTGTTATGAAACTCGGGGAAGGAATGTGAATTATGCTCCATGCGGAGGCCCCTGCTCCTGCACGTTTTCCAGCTTTTTCCATGGGCCACGGTGGGGCGTTTGGGGGAAGGCCTGTGTGGATCCCCTCCAACTCCAGACTGATGCCCCTGACACCTTCTTAGGAGGTGGCAGGGGTTCTGGGCTCTGTCTGGGCTCCTAGGGGTCGGGGACGGGCAGGTAAAGCAAGGCGTCTACCCCAGGCACGCGGGAGGCTTCGCTGGGCTGGCTGCCAGCACCTTGGAGTCCCAGGCTGCCAGGAAAAGTTCACCCACACCCAGGCTTTGCTGGCGAAGGGTGAGTCATATGATGGTCCGGCTCAGGCCCTCAGCAGACACCAAGTGTGTTCCCAGAGCTGCCGCTCAGCGCCTGTAACCTGGGACAGGCCAGCCTTTTAGGGACTCAGTTTTCTCATCTGTCTAATGGGAAGAGCAATTCCCAGCTTCCCTGTGTCGGCTGGGTTCTCACTAGATGCACAGGGGACAGCAGCTTGAGAGGGACTGTCTGGAGAGCTGTTCCATGTGATACCCCTCTTATCCTGTCCCCATGGAGAGGGGCTTGGTGATGGCAGCTGGGCGCGGTCACCCTCTGCAGGGAGGATGGTACGTTTGGTTCGAGGCTCCTGTGCCCTCATTCTTATTGATCTTGTCACAAGAGCCCCTCTGGAAGGTGGAGATGGTGCTTGCTCGGGAATAACACTGCTCAGGGAAGCAAGGCCCCGTGGTGCACCTGAGGCTCCTGAGGCCGCAGAGTGCCATGGTGGGGGAGGAGGTGGCTGTGTGTCTGTCATTTGCCTCTTCTGCTGGATGGAGACCCCCAGAGGGCAAAGCAGGGCTTGTTCTCCCTGTGTCCCGGGGTCACTCATGCCCGGCTTGGCCGAGCTGGCTGTTTTAAATCAGTTGCTAAGGCCAAGAGGAATGGGGTTTGCCGCCCACCCCAGGAAGAAGGGAGCAAGGGAGTCAGCACCATTTTACATGGACCAAGAGTGGGAGGAGGCTCCTCAGAGGACATTCTGGGCACTGTCTCCTTTCTCTGCTGAGAAGGGTGGACAAAACACAATAGGTCTGCCAGCTCTTGTGTCCTGTGGCTCGTCCCAGCTGGCTGGGATGGGAACTGAGTCCTCCAAGCTGGTGTGGTTCCCCTCTGGTCTCCGCTGAGAGCCACTCCCAGCCTCTGGGCACATACCCTGTGGTCACCTCCAAACAGGGCACACTGGGCAGTGGTAGGGGTGGGAACTGCCATCCCAGACTTGGTGTAGGGCACATTGTCTCTGCTCACTTTGTCCTGGTTCATTGGCCAGAGATCAAGTAAGGGCGCCCTGAGGACGTGCTTGTTTCTCATGGATGGGTGATGCTTGTCTCTTGGGAACGTGGAGAAGCAAAGTCACATTGCCCATAGACCTATCCAGGAACAGCTGCAGCTGCAGGTTCAGGCTCCATGGGTTTTATTCTTTTATTCTTTTTTTTTTTTTTTTTTTTTTTAGGCAGAGTCTTACTCTGTCATCCAGGCTGGGGTGCAGTGGTGCAGTCGCAGCTCACTGCAGCCTAGACCTCCCAGGGCTCAAGGGATCCTCCCATGTCAGCCTCCCAAGTAGCTGGGATTTTAAGTGTGTGCCACCATGCCCAGCTAATTTTTTTTAATTTTTATTTTTTGTAGAGACGGAATTTTGCCATGTTGCCCAGGGTGGCTCAAGTGACCCCCCCACCTCAGCCTCCCAAAGTACTGGAATTACAGGTGCGAGCCACCATGCCTGGCCATGTTTACTTGTTTTTAAATAGACTTAATTTTTTCAAACAGTTGTAGGTTCACAGCAAAATTGATGAGCAGCAGGTACTGAGTTCCTATATATCCCTGTCCTCACACCCACACAGTCTCCCCAACTGTCAGCATCCTATGCAGGGTGGTACATTTGTTACAACTGATGAAAGCCGGCTGACGCACCATCACCCAAAATCCATGTTTACACGAGGGTTCGCCCTTGGTTTGTACATTCTTGGTTTAGACAGATGAGTAAGGACATGCACCCACCATTCCATGTCACACAAGATAGTTCCACTGCCCTGATTTTCTGTGCTCCACTCATTCATCCCTCTCCTCTCCAACTCCTGGCAACTACCTGATGCTTTACTCTCTCTGTGTATTTGCTTTTTCCAGAGTGTCATAGAGTTGGACTCATACAGACTGGCTCTTTCACCTACTAATATGCATTTAAGTTTCCTCCATGTCTTTTCATGGCTTGATAGATCATTTCTTTTCTTTCTTTCTTTTTTTTTTTTTTTTTTTTTGAGACGGAGTCTCGCTCTGTCGCCAAGGCTGGAGTGCAGTGGTGCGATCTCTGCTCACTGCAACCTTCCCCTCCCGGGTTCAGATGATTCTCCTGCCTCAGCCTCCTGAGTAGCTGGGACTACAGGCGCGTGCGACCACGCCTGGTTAATTTTTTGTATTTTTAGTAAAGACGAGGTTTTACTGTGTTAGCCAGGATGGTCTTAATCTCCCAACCTCGTGATCCGCCTGCCTTGGCCTCTCAAAGTGCTGGGATTACAGGCGTGAGTCACCGCGCCCGGCCGATAGCTCTTTTCTTTTTAGCACTAAATAATCTTCCATCCTGCATGTTTTGAATTGCCTTTTAGAGATTCATTTACAGCATTTTCATGGTAGCAAAAAAATCAGAAATAACCCAAATTTATTTTAAAAAGTCACAGCATAGTACACTATGCAATCATCAAAAGAACAAGGAATCTTTCTATTTGCGAGAAGAGAAGGTGCCCAGAATTTACTGTTAACTGAGAACAAGTTGGAAATAGTATATTTTGATTGCCCAACTTAAGGCAGGAATACATGAAACCCTATCTGTTGGTTATTTCTGGTGGGTGAGATTTTAGGGCAAGTCACTGTCTATTGTTTCATGTCTCCATCTGTGTAGACAAAAACAAAAAAACAGATCTGTGTTAGCTGCTTCTCCTCTTGCCCTGCCCCCATCACAGGTACATGTACTGGACAGATTGGGGCGAGACGCCCCGGATCGAGCGGGCGGGGATGGACGGCAGCACCCGGAAAATCATTGTGGACTCGGACATTTACTGGCCCAATGGACTGACCATTGACCTAGAGGAGCAGAAGCTCTACTGGGCCGATGCCAAGCTCAGCTTCATCCACCGTGCCAATCTAGATGGCTCGTTCCGGTAGGTACCTGTGCAGTCCTGGGGCATCCCCTTCCCCTTTGTCCCCAGGGCTTTTGAATGGGTTTCTTCTTAACTCAGGCCTACAGACTCTTCTCTGAAACTCTGGGAACCTGAGACATGCAGGACTTCTCAGAACTTGGAACAGCATCAGGGTCTGGGTGGCACTTGCCCCCAGCCCTTGAATATTTCTATAGCAGGTGTGGCATGTTCATTCTAAGTAGGACAGAAAAGACCATCTGTAGGCCACACCTATGCACAGTTTTTAACTTTTTTTTAAACTTTGTTTTTTTGAGACAGAGTCTCACTCTTTCACCCAGGCTGGAGTGCAATGGCATAGTCTCAGCTCACTGCAGCCTCTACCCCCCAGGCTCAAGCGATCCTCCCACCTTGGCCTCCCGAGTAGCTGGGACTACAGGAGTGCGCCACCACACCTGGCAAATTTTTGTATTTGTGGTAGAGACGGTGTCTCACATGTTGCTCAGGCTGGTCTCCTAAGCTTAAGGGACCCTCCCTCTCAGCTCCCAGGGTGCTGGGATTACAGGCGTGAGCCATCGTGCTGGCTCATGCACCAAATGAGCATCAAAAGCTTTCCATCTTCAGAGCGTTTTGGATTTTGGAATTGTTGGGGAGGGCTTGTGGCCCAGCAGGGTTATGAACAGTAACCCTGTCACACGCACCACCCCCACCCTGGCCCCACCCCAGCTCAGGCATTTGAGGGCAGCAGCTGGAGCTGTCTTAGTTATTGCTGCATTCCTCAGTCTCACCAGGGGGCCATCCACATGGTCAGGGCTCAATAAAATGGGCCAAGAATGAGTAGGAAGGGTTTTCCCCTTGTTGGGTAATTGCTTTTAGAGCCTTCTGGTCAGTGTAGCTTCACAGCCCTGCACTTAATTACCTCTTAGACAAACATCCCGTGTGTGTACAGGTGAAAGGCAGTTTCTTCACTGACCAAGTACTGCCTGCTGCTGGCCCTGTGTGCCAGGTGTCAGCGATCCTCCTGGGACGGCAGATCCCATTCCTGCCCTAGTGGAGCTCCTGGCCCAGGCTGGGATGTGGCAGGTATCCATGCAGAGAGCAGTAGTGACTGCATGGGAGGACTCTGGCTGGATTTCTGCAAACACAGGCCAACACCCACATGAACAGACTTGAGGGCCTGGGCAGCTTTGCACCACGTTCGCCAGGCTTCGTGTGTTAGTTATCCATTGCTGTGTAACAAAACAGCCCACAACTTAACAGCCTGAAACAGCAAGCAGGTTTTTTATGGGGAGGGGGTCAGCAATGAGGAGTGGATTAGCTGGGTGGTTCTGGCTCAGGGTGTGACCGGAGAGTACACTCAAGCTCCTGACTGGGGCCTCAGTCATCTGAAGGTTCGAGTGAGGCCGGGACATCCACTTCCAAGCTCATTCTCAGGGCAAGAGGCCTCAATTTCTCCTGTTCCTCTTATGCTGAGCCACACATCTCTTTTGGGCTGGTTTGAAAATATCCTGTTGTCCCTGGAAGTGCAGATGGGTGGGTCTGGTTTGAGATTTGGAAATGTGGTTACCCTGTAGACTGTGGTTCTTGGGAGCTGAGTGATCTTACAGTTATGAAGGGTGGATGAGAGGATAGAAAGGCTGCAGCTGGGAGTGCCCTGGTCAAAGGATGGTAACAGTGAGGGTGATGGCAGTTGAAATATGCTAATGGTGGTGGCAGCGACAAACCCTTCCGTAGCACTTACTGTTTTCCAGGGACATTTATCAGCTCATTTAATGTTCACACCAACTCTATGAAATGTTTGCTATTATGTTTTATTTTTATTTATATTTTTATTGTTTTGAGGCAGGGTCTCGCTTTGTCCCCCTGGCTAGAGTGCATTGACACAATCATGGTTCACTGCAGCCTTGACCTCTTTTTTTATTCGTTTGTTTTTGTTGTTGTTGTTGTTTTTTCTTTTTGAGATGGAGCCTTGCTCTGTCCCCCAGGCTGGAGTGCAGTGGCACCATCTCAGCTCACTGCAACCTCCACCTCCCAGGTTCCAGCGATTCTTCTGCCTCAACCTCCCAAGTAGCTGGGATTACAGGTGCCCACCACCACGTCCGGGAAATTTTTGTATTTTTTTAGTAGGGACGAGATTTCACCACGTTGGCCAGGCTGGTCTTGAACTCCTGATCACAAGTGATCGCCCACCTCAGCCTCCCAAAGTGCTGGGATTACAGGTGTGAGCCACCACACCCAGACACAGCCTTGACTTCTTGGGCTCAAGTGGTCCTCCCACCTCAGCCTCCCAAGTAGCTGAGACCACAGGCATGTACCACCATGCCTGGCTAATTTTTTTGTTTTTTTTTTTTGTAGAGATGGGGTTTCACCATGTTGCCCCGGCTGGTCTCAAACTCCTGAGCTCAAGCCATGTTTCCACCTTGGCCTCTCAAAGCACTGGGTTTACAGTTGTGAGCCACTGTGCCCAGCCTGTGTTTGCTATTATGATCCCCTGTGCACAGAAAGGCATGTGAATTTGCCCAAAGCCACATAGCTAGTCCTAGCCAGGGTTGGAACGTAGAGTCTGTAGCCCCAGGGTCTGGTCCGTTCTTAGCCTCTCTCCTACCTGCCTCCCCGCGGGATTCTTCTGCCTCTGCAGCGGCCATCGCTCTTCATGATGCACCTGCGGCAATTCACGTGGAAGCATCGCATGTGGGGGGACGAGCTCTGGAGCCACACAGACCTGTGCAGGCCCCTTTATCTGTGACTGTGGCAAGGACTGAGGCTGACCTTCCCTCAGTGCTTCTGGCTGAGGCAGAGCGTGGCGCAGGGAGCAACCGGGAGTGATGGGCCTCTGGCTTCTCTCATTGAAAAATGTCAACATGGCTGGGCACAATGGCTCACACCTATAATCCCAGTGCTTTGGAAGGCTGAGGTGAGAGGATCATTTGAGCCCAGGGGTTCGAGACCAACCTGGCAACAAAGCGAGACCCCATCTACTAAAAATAAAAATTGGGCCGGGCACGGCGGCTCACGCTTGAAATCCCAACACTTTGAGAGGCCGAGGTGGGTGGATCACCTGAGGTCAGGAGTTTGAGACAAGCCTGGCCAACATGGTGAAACCTCATCTCTACTAAAAATACAAAAATTAGCTGGGCATGGTGGCGGGCACCTGTAATCCCAGCTACTTGGGAGGCTGAGGCAGGAGAACTGCTTGAACCCAGGAGACAAAGGTTGCAGTGAGCTGAGGTCATGCCATTGCACTCTAGTCTGGGTGACAAGAGCAAAACTCCATCTCAAAAACAAAAACAAAAACAGAAAAATTTAAATTAAAACAATTAAAATTAAGACCGGGCACGGTGGCTCACACCTGTAATCCCAGCACTTTGGGAAGCCGAGGTGGGTGGATCACGAGGTCAGGAGTTCCAGACCATCCTGGGTAACATGGTGAAACCCTGTCTCTACTAAAAATACAAAAAAATTACCCAGGCATGGTGGTGGGCGCCTGTAGTCCCAGCTACTCAGGAGGCTGAGGCAGGAGAATGGCATGAACCCGGGAGGCAGAGCTTGCAGTGAGCTGAGATTGTGCCACTGCACTCTGGCCTAGGTGACAGCGAGACTCCGTCTCAAAAAAAAAAAAAAATTAAAATTAAAAAATTAGCTGGCTGTGGTGGTGGTCCAGCTACTCAGGAGGCTGAGGCAGGAGGATTGATTGAGCTTAGGAGATCGAGGCTGCAGTGAGCCATGATCACGCCACTGCACTCCAGCCTGGGTGACAGAGCAAGACCCTGTCTCAGAAAACAAACAAAAAAGGCGACATTGTAGAAAACAGTTTTGGTGATTCCTTAGGATATAAACATTGATTTACGTATGACCCAGCAATTCCACTCCTAGCTGTATACTCTAAGAATCGGAAACAGGTATTCACACAAAATGTGAATGGACAGGAATGTGCACAACAGCCGAAGGTGGAAATGGCACAACACAGATTGTGTTCTGTCTGTACACTGGAATACGGTTCACCCCGAAACGGGATGAAGCCCTGACATGCTACAGCACGGATGAACCTTGAAAACATGGTGCTGAGTCAAAGAAGCTAGACATCAAAGGCTGCGTATTGTGATTCGGTTTATGTGAGATGTTTAGAATGTGTGTCGTTAAATCCATCAAAAGTGTTTGCCAGGGCTGAGGGCGGGGACTAGGGAGTGACTGCTGATGGGTTTGGGGTTTTCCTGTGGGGCAATTGAAGTGCTTCGGAACTAGATAGAAGTGGAGGCTGCACATCCTTGTGAACGTGCTAGGTAACACTAATTATTCACTTTCAAGTGGTAAATTTAGGCCAGGCGCAGTGGCTCTCACCTGTAATCCCAGCACTTTGAGAGGCCAAGGCGGGTGGATCGCCTGAGCTCAGGAGTTCAAGATAAGCCTGGGCAACATGGTGAAACCCTATCTCTACAAAAAAAATACCCCCAAAAAATGAGCTGGTCATGGTGGTGCACGCCTGTGATCCCAGCTACTCTGGAGGCTGAGGTGGGAGAATCACTTGAACCTGGGAGGCAGAGGTTGCAGTGAGCTGAGATCACACCACTGCGCTCCAACCTGGGTGGCAGAGTGAGACCCCATCTCAAAAAAACAAAACAAAACAAAGAAGTAAATAAATAAAAATGTAAATGTTATGTCCTGTGAATTTTACTTCAATAATAATTTTCTTAAAAAACAGCATCAACAAAAATGAACAGAAGGCAGTGGATCTGCAGAGCCCATAGCTCCCATCTTCCTTGTGCTGCTTCATGAGTGTCACCCTCTCCTGGCAGCTGTGCTGAGGGCTGGGGACGTGGTGGGGACCCTCTGCCCCCAGGCGCACCCTCAGGGAGCCTGTCACTGGGTGAGGGTCATTAAGCAAATAAAACTACAACATTACTGACCATGTCACATTACGATCCTGTTCCCAGTGCCCATAATCTCATTACACCCGAGTCCTCATTTGCTAGGCACCGTAAGCACCTAGAAAAGAGTAGCTGTTTCTTGTGTTGATGCCAAGTTTAATTTACTCTGAAAGTATAAATTATGAGCATTGTAAGAAGGAGCGAGTGCACGTGGCCTGATTTGTATTCAGAAGTTAAAGCCTTGGGCAGAAGAGCTGTCCTTTCCACCAGGTGTGGCTTCCTCCTTTCTCCCCTGGGGGAGACTTTGCCACTTGACCTGGGGCACCCCCTGTGTCACTGTCACAGACTGGGTTTGGGACGTGCCCTGTGCACTCCGGGAGAAACGTACAATGGCACCAACTCCTGGGGCTCTTGACCTGGCCTCACTTGTCTGGTGGAAAGTAAATGAGAGGCCTGGTGCGGTGGCGTAGGCCTGTAATCCCTGCACTTTGAGAGGCTGAGGCGGGTGGATCACCTGAGGTCAGGAGTTCAAGACCAGCCTTGCCAACATAATGAAACCCTTTCTCTACTAAAAGTACAAAAATCAGCCAGTCGTGGTGGTGGGCATCTGTAATCCCAGCTACTCGGGAGGCTGAGGCAGGAGAATTGCTTGAACCTGGAAGGCGGAGGTTGTAGTGAGCTGAGATTGCATCACTGCACTCTAGCCTAGGCAACAGACTGAGACTCCGTCTCAAAAAAAAAAAAAAAAAAGTAATTGGGTCAGCAGCAGTGACTGTCGGGGGACCCTCATGATGGCTCCCCTACCCCGCCTCCCTGACTGCAGGCAGAAGGTGGTGGAGGGCAGCCTGACACACCCCTTCGCCCTGACGCTCTCCGGGGACACTCTGTACTGGACGGACTGGCAGACCCGCTCCATCCATGCCTGCAACAAGCGCACTGGGGGGAAGAGGAAAGAGATCCTGAGCGCCCTCTACTCACCCATGGACATTCAGGTGCTGAGCCAGGAGCGGCAGCCTTTCTGTGAGTGCCGGCTGGGCCGCGGGGGCTGGGGCATGGGGGGGGTGGGGGGGTGGGGGCATGGGGGGTGAGGTGTGGTGGGGTGGGAGCGTGGTGAGGTGGAGGTGGGGGCTTGGTGGGGGGTGAGGGCGGGGGGGTGTGAAGGCGTGGGGGGGCCGGGGCAGGAGGGTGGGGGGGTGGGAGAGTAAGTGGGGTGGGGGACAGGTGGCCCCTCCCTGCAGAAACCCATGCCCTGGGGGGCACCCTCTCTAAAGGGGTGCCTGCTGCAGTGAAGGGAGATGTGTGCAGAGTATGTGGCTGGCTGGGGGGCACGGGCCTGCAGAGGGCCCCTGTGCAGAGCTTGTGGGGGCTGTTTCAGGTTCAGCAGTGGCAAGGGGATTCCCAAGGAAGCTTGCCTTGTTTTCAAGGCCCAGAAGTTGTGTGTGTGTGTGTGTGTGTGTGTGTATGGATATTAAAAAAATATATATATCTATGTATGTGTATTTTTTTTTTTTTTTTGAGACGGAGTCTCGCTCTGTCACCCAGGCTGGAGTGCAGTAGTACAATCTTGGCTCACTGCAAGCTCCGCTTCCCGGGTTCACACCATTTTCCTGCCTCAGCCTCCTGAGTAGCTGGAACTATAGGCGCCCGCCACCGCGCCCAGCTAATTTTTTGTATTTTTAGTAGAGACGGGGTTTCACCGTGTTAGCCAGGATGGTCTCAATCTCCTGACCTCGTGATCCGCCCGCCTTGGCCTCCCAAAGTGCTGGGATTACAGGCGTGAGCCACCGTGCCCGGCCACGTGTATGTATTTTTAATAGAGATGAGGTTTTGCCATGTTGCCCAGGCTTGTCTCAAACTCCTGGGCTCCAGTGGTCCTCACACCTTGACCTCCCAAAGTGCTGGGGTCACAGGTATGAGCCACCATGCTTGGCCATGCAAGTTGCATATTTATCAATGAATAACCTGCTCAGAATCAGCAGTTCTCAGCCTGGGGGCCACGCAGGGTTGTGACAGAGGTCCCTGATGGTGAAATTCACCAGCTTCTGTGACAGTGGGGCTGTGGCTCTGGGGACAGTGACCCACCCCCACAGGGACCAGGGATGGAGATTTCTGGTGAAGCCATTATGGAAGGTTTGGACTTTGAATTGAAAGGTGGGGCCTAGGGGTGGCAGCTGTTCCCAGAGCAGGACAGAGGAGGGTGGGGCTCTCTGGAGCTGTTTCCTGGTGAGAAAGTCATGGGCACAAAACCCTTCTACACTTGGGGCAGCATGAGGGAGGGAGAGGTTCATTTTGGTGAGTTTGTTGTTCCAGTTATATCCATATTATGGGGCTGATACACCCCAGCTTTCCCCTGGTTTGAATGAAGTGCTGGAAGCATTTATTGAGTTCCCTTCAATTGCTGTTGGTCATAGAGGGCTTGGGAGAGTGACAAGCTTGGCCATCCCAGCAAGAGGGACAGTGTTCCTGTGGAAGCTGCTGCGTCCACACATAGCACAAAGACAAGACAAGCCTTTTGCCCAGGAGCCCACTCTTTCTGGGGTTTCCGTCACTACCACACGGGCAGGTCCTGACCCCTGCCGTTGGAGTGTGGGGGGCACCCTTTGCAGAGGGGTGTCCTTTCAGGGCCCTGAGAAGCTAGGGAGGGTTTTCTAGTCATAGGAGCTTGTGGGAGGGAGCAGGTAGGGAGGATGCCACTCCACGGGCAGGTCATGTCTGGGTGTGAGGGTGGCCAGGAAGGTCACGGCTGGTTTTGGGGAAATTGCAGGCCGTCTGGCCGGGCTGAGGGCCCGATGTGGAGGGGGCCAGCGATGAGGCAGGAGGTGGAATGGTGCCCGCGGGGAGGTCCCTGATGCCACTTGAGGCTGGCATTTGGGCAGAGGGACACTGGGGGCTGTCATGGGGGACGAGGAGGCAGGATGAGACTCATTCAGAAACAAGTGGCGGTCTTCTTCTGGAACCTTCTCTCACTCTGTCCTGGTTTTCCCAGTCCACACTCGCTGTGAGGAGGACAATGGCGGCTGCTCCCACCTGTGCCTGCTGTCCCCAAGGGAGCCTTTCTACACATGTGCCTGTCCCACGGGTGTGCAGCTGCAGGACAACGGCAGGACGTGTAAGGCAGGTGAGCCGGCGGGACGGGACGGGACGGGACGGGACGGGGCGGGTGGGGCGAGGCCTGGCGGGAATGGGCTGCGGCCAGTTGTCCCAGAAGGAACCTTGGCAAACCCGTTCAAAATGATCCACTCGGCGGGTGTGGTGATTCAAATCTGTGGTCCCAGCTACTCGGGACTCTGAGTTGGGAGGATCGCTTGAGCCCAGGAGGTCAATCCTGTTTTATTTTTTTTTTGCCCCAGATATTTTCCCAGTTTTTCACTCTCCGCCTTGGTCCTCAGGCGCTTGGTGCTTCCTCGTACTGTGCTGCAGTGGGGCATGGCTCTTCTCCTCTGGGTCACTGGCTGAGGATCTTTCTTTCCAGGTGTCAGTTCGGGGCGGGCCCTTCGGGAAGTCACACAGGTTGAGGATGCAGCTTGCCTTCGGGGATGCTTCTGGGCCTGGGGTAGCCGGTCTGGCCTCTGGGACTGACCCTGGGGCCTGGCAAGCAAGGGGGTAACGAGAGGTGTCAGGAAAGCGCCATCCCTGGTACCAGTCCTCCCCATTTCTGTAGCGTGATGGGGCCCAGCTTGCAGAAGGTGGGGGACAGGGTCTGCTTCCTGTAACAGTGTCCCACTCAGGAGGGCAAGGGGCTTCCAAGTGGGCTGGCTTCCACACTCAGGGAGAGTCCTAAGGGGCAGAGTCTCAGTGTGGGGCCCCCTAGAAGGACTCTCCTGGTATCCAGTGGGTGGAGAAATCTCCTTGCTCCCACTGCTGTCTGAGCACATGGGGGTCCTGACTCTAGGGACAGTTTCCTGGTCCCTCTGCCCTCCCCGGCTAGGGTCTGTACTTGTGTGCAGCGGCCGGGGTGTGTGTGTGGTTGCGGTGCCCGTGGCGCATGGGTCTTTTCTCTGCTCCCTGGCAGGGGTCCTGCTCTTGGTGAGGACTTTCCAGGTTCGTATTTGTCTTTCTCTTTCTGAGAGCAGAGCATCTTTAATGAAGACATGGCTGTTTCTTAAAAGGGTCTGTCCTCTGTGCCGGCTACTGCAGGGGATGGTTGGAGAGTCTCCCCCACCGAGCATCTTGTTTCCCAAGTGGGGAGAAGGAGAATTTGAGAAATGGGGACTTGGGCGGCCTAGTCCTCATGGCTCTGGACAGCACCCCAGTCATTCATCTGCTTGCTCATTCATTCATTCATCCATCCATTTGCTCGTTCAGCAGGCATTTGTCAAGCACTTGCCGTGTGCCAGCATTGCTCCGAGGCACTGGGGACCCCGCGGTGCAGACAGAATCCTGGGCCTCTGGTGCTCACACTCGGGGTTCTGGGGCTGGGTGAGTGGGGAGATGGCACAAGCGAGTCCACGAGGGAGTCGGTGCATTAGAAAGGGTGAGTGTCTTGGACACCCACTCCTCCATCACCTCTGGGGCCCTTCACTGTTTACCGTTTACCTCGGCCTCAAAGGCAATGTTGAGAGAGAAACTGGACCCAGGGAAGGAGTCCAGATGAGCTGCCTCGTGAGTGACCTGGCGACACCAGGAGTTTGGACCAAGCAGATTAAGGGTGGATTAAAGACCCTTGAGTGGGAGGAGGTTTGACCAGGTTGGATGAGCCCCTTGTTTACAGAGGAGGCTAGGGCAAGTCACTGGCCTGGGGTCACCCACAGCAGGTGGCATAGTAGGTTCAAGCAGGTGGGGTCTGGCTCCCAGAGGCATGAGTTTGCTACTGCTCCATACCTGGGCCCTGGTGGAGCAAGGCCTTGCTCTCCCTCACAGACTGCACCAGGACCCTGCCTGCTCCCTGAAGGAGGGGGTGCCTCGGCTGCATAAGCCTCAGCAGAGAAGGATGCTTGGCCGACTGGCTGCCCGGGAACTTTGGCCTTCCCAGAGTTTGTTTTCTCTCCTTCCTGTCTGTCTGTTGGTGAGAAGAGGCTGAACTCAGTGCTGGAGCTGGACCCTGCGTTCTGCAATGTCGGTCGAAGTCCTGGTGGAAAGGGAAAGAATGAGGACATATGGGCTCATGACGGCAGAGAGCGGCCACCACAGTCAGGGCCAGGGGACGGAGCGGAGAGAGAATCACCGGAACACGGCACAGGTTTAGAACAGGCAGCTCGGGCCAGGCGCAGTGGCTCACACCTGTAATCCCAACAATTTGGGAGTCCGAGGCAGGTGGGTCATTTGAGGTCAAGAGTTCAAGACCAGCCTGGCCAACATGGTGAAACCCCATCTCTACTAAAAATACAAAAATTAGCTAGGCAGTAGTGGCACAGGCCTGTGATCGCAGCTACTTGGGAGACTAAGGCAGGAGTGAACCCGGGAGGCGGAGCTTGCAGTGAGCCGAGATCACACCACTGCACTCCAGCCTGGGCGACAGAGTCTCAAAAAAAAACAAAAACAAAAAAGGCAGCTCATCCTGTCCAATCTGGAAAAGGTGGAAGGTGGCACATATACATTCCCCAATATCCACAAATATTCCAGAAAATATCCGAGAAGAAAGCAGTTAATGAGTTGGGCCTGTTCCCCTGCCCCGAGGTGCACGTGTGGTGGGGGCTGTGTCAGGAAGCAAGCCGGCACACAAATGGACATAGTCAGGACAGACCTGGGTCAGGTATGGGACACAGCAGGGGCTGAGTTGGAGACTCCTATACTGGGGCCGTGGCCGCCTGAACCGGCAGGCCAGGAGTTTCTCCCTGGAGGCCTGAGATCTGAAGGACTAAAAGAGGGAAAGGCGAGAAGGAACAGCATTTGCGGCGGCTCTGAGGCAGGAGCGTGTTGGTGTCGGGACTGACTTCCCGGGCTGTGCGACCTATGTAGTCACATGAGGTGAGCTCTGTTGTTGACCTGAAATTCCTACCTTTTGAGTAAGGGGCTCTCTGCACTCCCATTTTGCAGCAGTCCCCACAGATTCTGTAACGGGCCCTGCGCTGTGTGTTTGCGAAGCTGAGGGGAGTTCTGGAGGTGGTCTCTTACTCTCTCGGTGTGTCTGTCTCCACATCTTATCTTCTGTTGCTTTTTTGTTCCCTGGCCCTTCCTGCATTTTTTTTGTATGTGACTGTGTGCCTGTGTGATTGAACCATAAGGCTTCCTGCTATTTATTTCACTTTATGCATTGCAGAAGCGTTTGTGATTGCAGGAGGTAAATATGTATCAAAGACATGAGTTTTAGTGCCTGAAGGATATCTTTTTTTTTTTTTTTTTGAGACGGAGTCTTGTTTTGTCACCCAGGTTGGAGTGCAGTGGCTCACAGTAGCTTCCACCTCCCAGGTTCAAGTGATTCTCCTGCCTCAGCCTCCCAAGCAGCTGGGATTACAGGCGCCCACCACCATGCCTGGCTAATTTTTGTATGTTTAGTAGAGACAGGGTTTCACCGCGTTGGCTAGGCTGGTCTCGAACTCCTAACCTCAGGTGATCTGCCTACCTTAGCCTCCCGAAGTTCTAGGATCACAGGCAGGAGCCGCTGTGCCTGGCCTATGCCTGAATTATATCTTGATTTTTTTTTTTTTGAGGCGGAGTCTCGCTCTGTCTCCCAGGCTGGAGTGCAGTGGTGCGATCTCGGCTCACTGCAAGCTCCGCCTCCTGGGTTCACTCCATTCTCTTGCCTCAGCCTCCTGAGTAGCTGGGACTACAGGCACCCGCCACCATGCCCGGCTAATTTTTTTTGTATTTTAGTAGAGCCGGGGTTTCACCGCGTTAGCCAGGATGGTCTCGATCTCCTGACCTCGTGATCCACCCGCCTTGGCCTCCCAAAGTGCTGGGATTACAGGCGTGAGCCACCGCGCCTGGCCTGTCTGAATGATATCTTATCAAGACATGTCTTTTAACCGTCCTCCTGCTATGGGGCATGTCTGTTCTCTTTGTGTTTTTGCCATTTCTGAGTCTCGCTGCTGTGGGTTGGGGGTGGGCAGGTGAGAGCTGGCTTGGGGTCTGGCCACTGGAGTTAGAGGGCGCAGGGCCTGGTGTGTGTTGCCACCATCGATTGGTGATGTCTGCCTAAATGCTGTGTTGCATCTGTTGGGAATATCTGCCCTGGAGAGCAATGGACATGTAGGAAGCAGGTGTGGTCACCATCTCTGCTCTCGGGGTGTCAAAGCAAGGCTGGGTGTGGACATTTGTCCAAGGAATGGGGAAGGGACACAGCCCCCACAGCAAGCAGATTGTGCAGTCGTGCCTGTCAGGTGCCTTGCCCCAACAGTGGAAGGGTCATTCGAGGTCAGGAGTTCAAGACCAGTCTGGCCAACATGGTGGCCAACATGGTGAAACCCCGTCTCTACTAAAAATACAAAACTTAGTTGGGCGGCAGTGGTGCACCTGTAATCACAGCTTTGTGGGAGACTGAGGCAAGAGAACATGTTGCCCAGGGAGCTTTTGTTAAGGGTCCCTGTGTGGCTCCCTCATGCGTCAGAGTTCCAGGAACTCTGATGGGCCCTGATAAAACCCCAGACTCATGGCTCAGTGAAGTTGCACAGCTGGACAAGCTTGGAGACCCCCAAATAACTTGCCCAGGCTACCCTGGCTTGCAAAGGGCCACTGCTCATCAAGGGGTGGACGGTGCCATGCCGGATGCCTGGCATGCAGTGGGTGCCCAGTGTCCAGCTGCCTTGTCCACTGTCCATGCTCTTATCACCGTCATGTTGTCACCATGACCAGCGTCTTAGGTGCTGTGGCTGGTGCCAGGCCCGTGAGAGCTGGGGCAGGTTCGCTCAGGGTCCAGGTTTGCCTGCATCGTCCCAGAATCCTCTCACACCCGGGGGAGTGGGCTGTCATTGGGAGCTGGTAAAGGGGTGTTGCTTTCTTTCCCAACCAGAAGAGGCAGGGGCCATAGACTTAGGTGGAGCCCCTGGCTCTTTGCTGGCTCCCAGGATTCTGACAGCTGGGCCTTCTGAGCCCTGGGGACTGGCTGCCCGTGGCTGAGCCCTTCAAGGGCATTGCACTCCTTCTGCGAATGTCACATCCTGTCTCCGTGTCCAGACCCAGAGCAGCCCTGGGGAGTCCTCAGGGCTCATTTTCCAGCAAGGGGTGGGTGGGGTGGGTTGGGACAGGCCCTGTGGTGATTAGAGGAGGGTGCCTGCGCTCACAGCGGGTGGTTGGGTTACCCAGAGGAGGAGGGCCCTGCAGGCTGGCAGGGGGCCTGTTGGCTCTGGCCCCAGCCCTGGGCTCTGTGGCGTGGAGCTGACACCACAGACACCTGTGGGGCTGGACCGCTGGATTAGCAGAAAGCCCTGTGCTTCCTGTTGGAAGCTTTCCCATTCCAGAGCCATCAGGGCTGCGAGGGCTGAGCACGCAGCTCCACGCTCCCTGGAGACTCAGCCGTCAGGGGGCACCTTTCTCTGGTCTTGTGGGAACTGTTTTTGCCCCCAGCCGTGAGAGGCACTTTTACACATAACTCAGTTGGAGTGTGAGTGGCATGCAGGAGAAAACCATTTTGTGTCATTTAGACGCCCTGCTTGGGTGGGACTCTGGGCTGGGAACATCCACATGCAGCCAGTGCAGGGACTGTTTTACTCTGAGCCTGAATCTTGCTGCTTTGGTTCCAGATGCTGTGTATAGAGTGTTCTGTCAAAGGGAGAAAAAAGCTCCTCGATGACACAGAAAGATGCAACCGGGAGTCTGGTTTTGCATGAGGATGTGAGCGTTTCAGTTCACTGTTTTTGTAAGCACGGTTCCCCAGCCTGACCTCAGGGCTGCCTGGAGATGGGCCCCACCCGCTTCCCGTTAATTAACTGGCTGGTGCTGGGTGTGGATTCTGGCTTCTCCGTCTCCCTGCCCTGGATCCTTTTGAAGCTGAAGTGTTCCAGGGGCAGCTGGTGTGGAAAAGGGGAGATAGAGTTTTCTAGAGGTTTTAAAGTTGAGAAGAAACCTAAACTCTTCTCAGAAGCGTTTTAAGGGTTTGTCACCAAGGTGGCTCTCTGCAAATTTGAGATGGTTTTAGAAGATCTTTCCATATTTCTTAATCCAGAGGGAGATGGGGATGGGTGAGAAATGGCTTTGTCCTTAAGGAAGTCATGTTCTGGTTGGAGGACAGGCACAGCCTGGCATTGAAGTTGGTGAGTCAGAGACGGACCTGTGAGCGGGGCCAGAATGGGGCATGGGCTTCAGACTTCACAAAGCAGACCACGCACGTGGCATCCTGGGGCTTTAGTATCCAAATGTCCTGTCCTCCGGGTTTTATTCCTTGCCATAAAATATCACATTAAAGGAAAGTGTTTTGTTAAAAGACCACAGTCCTGTCACCTGAGTACAGTCGCTGTTCTCCTTTCCTCTGTGGCTTTCCAGGCTGCAGGCACCTGTTGGTGTTGTGGCTGTGCACCCGGCAGGCATGAATTAGCTGTGCAGCGTGGCTGCTGACGGGACACCTCGCCTCGACCGAAAACCACCTGGAGATAGCAGCTGCTCACCCAGGGGCAATGTGAAGAAAACGTGAAATTCTGTTGCTTGTTGCAGCTGACGGCACGGCTCTGAGGTCCCAGTGGGCAGAGGCCTCATGCAGGGCACCTCGCCAGCCAGGACGTCAGAGCTGGCCGGAAGGAGCGGTGCCTGTGGAGGGCTGCCAGTGCCCAGGGAGCCTTCCGAAGTGTCACGTTGAGCAATGAAATTCAGAGTCGGGCAGAGGAGGCCCTGGGGTCACACGGGGATCTCCTCCTGGCTATAGGTTGGTGAGGTCCAGTGTCCGGGGGTGAAGGATAGAGGCCCCGTGGTGAGGGCTCCAGAGCTGGCCCTGGGCTAGCGGAAATGCGAGTAATGAAGGAGGCTGTGCTGGTGGGCCTTGTGCCTCTTCCAGAGGGAGGCATTGGGAGTGATGTTTAGGCCGAGAGGAGTCAGGATGGAGGACATGACTTGGTTTGTAGTTGGGAGCCGGCCAAGGACTGGGTTGAGGAAATGCAGTGTCAGGCAGACCCGGGACTGTGGTGGTGAGGAGGTGCGGCCTCAGGCAGACCCGGGACCGTGGTGGCGAGGAGGTGTGGTGTCAGGCAAACCCGGGACTGTGGTGGGGAGGAATTGCAGTGTCAGGCAGACCCAGGACTGTGGTGGCGAGGAGGTGCGGCGTCAGGCAGACCCAGGACCGTGGTGGAGGAGGTGTGGTGTCAGGCAGACCCGGGACCGTGGTGGCGAGGAGGTGCGGCCTCAGGCAGACCCGGGACCGTGGTGGCGAGGAGGTGCGGCGTCAGGCAGACCCGGGACCGTGGTGGCGAGGAGGTGCGGCGTCAGGCAGATGCAGGACTGTGGTGGAGGAGCTGTGGTGTCAGGCAGACCCGGGACTGTGGTGGGGAGGAATTGCAGTGTCAGGCAGACCCGGGACCGTGGTGGCGAGGAGGTGCGGTGTCAGGCAGACCCAGGACCGTGGTGGAGGAGGTGTGGTGTCAGGCAGACCCGGGACCGTGGTGGCGAGGAGGTGCGGCCTCAGGCAGACCCGGGACCGTGGTGGCGAGGAGGTGCGGCGTCAGGCAGATGCAGGACTGTGGTGGAGGAGCTGTGGTGTCAGGCAGACCCGGGACTGTGGTGGGGAGGAATTGCAGTGTCAGGCAGACCCGGGACCGTGGTGGCGAGGAGGTGTGGCGTCAGGCAGACGCGGGAACGTGGTGGCGAGGAGGTGTGGCGTCAGGCAGACGCGGGACCGTGGTGGTGAGGAGGTGCGGCGTCAGGCAGACCCGGGACCGTGGTGGCAAGGAGGTGTGGCATCAGGCAGATGCGGGACTGTGGTGGGGAGGAATTGCAGTGTCAGGCAGACCCGGGACTGTGGTGGTGAGGAGGTGCGGCGTCAGGCAGACCCGGGACCGGGGTGGCGAGGAGGTGCAGTGTCAGGCAGACCCGGGATTGTGGTGGCGAGGAGGTGTGGCGTCAGGCAGACCCGGGACTGTGGTGGCGAGGAGGTGTGGCGTCAGGCAGACGCAGGACTGTGGTGGCGAGGAGGTGTGGCGTCAGGCAGACCCGGGACTGTGGTGGCGAGGAGGTGTGGTGTCAGACCCGGGACTGTGGTGGAGGAGGTGTGGCGTCAGGCAGACCCGGGACTGTGGTGGGGAGGAATTGCAGTGTCAGGCAGACCCAGGACTCTGGCGGCGAGGAGGTGCGGTGTCAGGCACACCCGGGACTGTGGTGGCGAGGAGGTGCGGTGTCAGGCAGACCCGGGACTGTGGTGGCGAGGAGGTGCGGTGTCAGGCACACCCGGGACTGTGGTGGCGAGGAGGTGCGGCGTCAGGCAGACCCGGGACTGTGGTGGAGGAGGTGCAGTGTCAGGCAGACCCGGGACTGTGGTGGAGGAGGTGTGGTGTCAGGCAGACCCGGGACTGTGGTGGCGAGGAGGTGCGGTGTCAGGCACACCCGGGACTGTGGTGGCGAGGAGGTGCGGCGTCAGGCAGACCCGGGACTGTGGTGGAGGAGGTGCAGTGTCAGGCAGACCCGGGACTGTGGTGGAGGAGGTGTGGTGTCAGGCAGACCCAGGACTGTGGTGGCGAGGAGGTGCGGTGTCAGGCACACCCGGGACTGTGGTGGCGAGGAGGTGCGGTGTCAGGCAGACCCGGGACTGTGGTGGAGGAGGTGCAGTGTCAGGCAGACCCGGGACTGTGGTGGAGGAGGTGCGGCGTCAGGCAGACCCGGGACTGTGGTGGTGAGGAGGTGCGGTGTCAGGCACACCCGGGACTGTGGTGGCGAGGAGGTGTGGTGTCAGGCAGACCCGGGACTGTGGTGGGGAGGAGGTGTGGTGTCAGGCAGACCCGGGACTGTGGTGGGGAGGAATTGCAGTGTCAGGCAGACCCAGGACTCTGGCGGCGAGGAGGTGCGGTGTCAGGCAGACCCGGGACTGTGGTGGCGAGGAGGTGCGGTGTCAGGCAGACCCGGGACTGTGGTGGCGAGGAGGTGCGGTGTCAGGCACACCCGGGACTGTGGTGGCGAGGAGGTGCGGTGTCAGGCAGACCCGGGACTGTGGTGGAGGAGGTGTGGCGTCAGGCAGACCCGGGACTGTGGTGGTGAGGAGGTGCGGTGTCAGGCACACCCGGGACTGTGGTGGCGAGGAGGTGTGGTGTCAGGCAGACCCGGGACTGTGGTGGAGGAGGTGCGGTGTCAGGCAGACCCAGGACTCTGGCGGCGAGGAGGTGCGGTGTCAGGCACACCCGGGACTGTGGTGGCGAGGAGGTGCGGCGTCAGGCAGACCCGGGACTGTGGTGGAGGAGGTGCAGTGTCAGGCAGACCCGGGACTGTGGTGGAGGAGGTGTGGTGTCAGGCAGACCCGGGACTGTGGTGGCGAGGAGGTGCGGTGTCAGGCACACCCGGGACTGTGGTGGCGAGGAGGTGCGGTGTCAGGCAGACCCGGGACTGTGGTGGAGGAGGTGCAGTGTCAGGCAGACCCGGGACTGTGGTGGAGGAGGTGCGGCGTCAGGCAGACCCGGGACTTTGGTGGTGAGGAGGTGCGGTGTCAGGCACACCCGGGACTGTGGTGGCGAGGAGGTGTGGTGTCAGGCAGACCCGGGACTGTGGTGGGGAGGAGGTGTGGTGTCAGGCAGACCCGGGACTGTGGTGGGGAGGAATTGCAGTGTCAGGCAGACCCAGGACTCTGGCGGCGAGGAGGTGCGGTGTCAGGCAGACCCGGGACTGTGGTGGCGAGGAGGTGCGGTGTCAGGCAGACCCGGGACTGTGGTGGCGAGGAGGTGCGGTGTCAGGCACACCCGGGACTGTGGTGGCGAGGAGGTGCGGTGTCAGGCAGACCCGGGACTGTGGTGGAGGAGGTGTGGCGTCAGGCAGACCCGGGACTGTGGTGGTGAGGAGGTGCGGTGTCAGGCACACCCGGGACTGTGGTGGCGAGGAGGTGTGGTGTCAGGCAGACCCGGGACTGTGGTGGAGGAGGTGCGGTGTCAGGCAGACCCAGGACTCTGGCGGCGAGGAGGTGCGGTGTCAGGCACACCCGGGACTGTGGTGGCGAGGAGGTGTGGTGTCAGGCAGACCCGGGACTGTGGTGGAGGAGGTGCGGTGTCAGGCAGACCCGGGACTTGGAGCACCTAGTTCCACTTGCGGGCCAGCTTTCTATTTTTTGTCATCGTATTGGGACCTTAGGAAGGTGACAGCCTCTCTGAGCTTCAGTTTCTCCATTGGTAGAAAGGGGGTGATTATACTCCCCCATCCATGGGGTTTGGAGGAAGGCTGTGTGGGTCGTGCTGAGCAGCGCAATGATGCAGGCCGTCTGGGTCAGTGCCGAGGGAGCGAGTCCTCCTTCGGAGGTTGTAATCAGAAGTCGCCTCCAAGGCTGGGTGCTGCCAGGGGAGCTGAGGAGGGGTGAAGGGGCAATGGGGAGAACGGCTTACACGGCTGGCAGGCAACCTGGGGAGGACAGAGTGGGGTGTGCTGGGCGCTCCAGGCATGTGGCTCCCTTTCCTGTGGGGCGAAGGCCAGCATGGGGGCAGGGCCTGGCCGTGTCAGAAACACTCAGACTCTTATGACACATCCAGAGTCCCCGGCCCCACCCCAAACCACCCAGCCCACGAGAAGGAACGGGGTGGTCAGGCGGGGCCAGATCTGCGAGTTCCCCAGGGAGGGCCGTGTGTGGCAGGTTGTGGGGGGCAGCGCTGGCACGGCCGGAAACATCTCGGGGTTTGAAGCCAGAGCCTCAGGTGAGACTCGAGGGTCCCCAGGACTCCCTCCAGGGTGTCTGACCATTTATCTTTCATGGAGTTACAGGCAAAGACATTTCTGTGATGTCTTGAATTCTGCTTTTTCCTGATTTTGAGTAAATGAAAGCCACCCGGGTGGGGGGAGTCGGGTGCCTTCCCCAAGGAAGGGGCTGAGAGGGTGGTCACGCCGGGACCCCAAGGGACGGGGAGCAGCGTTCCCAGGGGCACACAGGCAGCCTCCAAGAGGTGAGGATGCGTGGGGGGGGGGGGTCCCTGCACTGCTGTGTGCCTTCAGGGCAGCACTGTTTGCGTGGCCTCTGAGCTGCAGGGTGACCGCTGGCCCTGGGCTGTCTGTGTCCTGGCTCCCTCGCCCCTCCTGAAGTGACCCCCATGAGACAGGGCAGGTATGTCCTGCGAGCAGCCCTCTGCCACCCAGCGTGGCTGGGGCTCTGTGGGACCACGGCGGCTGCGATTCTGCTCTCTGCAGCTCAGAGTTACTCTCCTCCCTGGCAGTGGAGTGCAGAGCCTGGGCCTCCCGGCCTCCCCACCCCCTCCACACAGCCCCGGGACCGAGGCAGCAGCTGGCTTCGGTTTCTGCCATGTTTTTCCAATTATGTGGAATGAGCTAAAAACAGCAGGAGTGGGGCCTTATTTGGGAGTTGCCACCACCGTCCTTGGAAGCTGCTGTCCCTCACGGCCACCCCTCTAGCCCCATCCTCTGTGGAACGTGACCCTGTTGCTTTGACTTTCGTCGCCCGCACATGCCTCCTGCTTGGGGGCCTTTGGGCAGTGGGCTTAGCGGCGTGCGCCCTGCCACTCGGACCACACATGCCCAGGCCGGCGGCTCTCGGGGCCGTGTCCAGAGGGTGGCCAGGCAGGGCTCCCGGCAGCGCCCAGATGAGGCTGGGGTGCGGCTTGGGGATTTGCGGGCCGCCGGCCACAGCTCACCCAGACAGAGTTTTAACAGATGTTCGTCTGTCAGAGACAGGAAACAAAAAGAAGTCGGGGATGGAGTGGGGGCGGCGGGAGGAACAGAGGGGGCCACTGTGGAGTCTGACAGGCAGACTGACAGCTGGAGCCGACGGCAAAGCCCCTCACGTCCATCCGTCTGTCCGGGCGGATTAGCCCAGGGAGCAGGGCCTGCTCAGCTCGGGGCCGAATAACGGGCGTTTGTTCCCAGAGTCTGGCTGTCCTGTCACTTATCAGGGAAGTAGGTCAAAGGGAAAAAAGAAAGGAGGTCCTGAGGGGCCGAGTCTGCCGCTGCCGGGCAGTGATTGGCGTTGACTTTGCAAACAGAAGGCAGCTGCTGTTCTCAGCCATGGACCGTGAATTTTTAATAGCAAGAAAATCAGCTCGCACGGTTCAGGAAGTTGTGGAAGAAGCCTGAGTGCTAACTTTATTTTTTTAATTGAGGTATAACTTGCAGGCAATAAAACGCACACATTTTAACGTGTACATTTGGATTAACTTTGACAGCTGCGTATGTCTGCATGACTGCTACCCGGTCCAGACGAGAACATTTCCGCCACTGGGAAAGCTCCCGGTGCCCCTTTGCTGTCCTCAACCCCCGCCCCCTCCACCACTCTCCTGACTTCTATCACTGTGGATTAGCGTTGCCTGTTCCAGAACTAAATGGAAATAGAACCATGCAGCTGTGCTCTTCTGCTTTTTGGCCTGAATACTCACTTTCAGGGCTGATGCAAGAGGAGAGGGGCGCACTATATTCCTAGAGAACGCTGTCACTGTGGGGCGGGGGCACAGGTGAATGGCACCTCTTGGGTGGGTGAACTCTGTGGGCGCCCTTTCCACAGGCTCAGAGTTAGACTGTGGTCACTCCGGCCACTGGTTTTGTACCCTGCAGCCTCTTCCGTGTCCCCCTTGTGACTGCAGCATAAGCCCAGCTCTGTGCTGACCCCAGACCACCTCCGCAGCTCCAGCAGCTTCCCTTTATCTTCAGAGGCGAGTTTTGTGCTTGCAGGGTGCAGGCCCTGGTGGGACCCCCATGTTGCACAGACAAAGCCCCTGTGTGGCTGTGGGCACTCCTTGCCCTTTCTGCATTTGGTGATGACTCCTTGTTTGGTTTCACTGACCGTGCCCTGTGCCTCTGCTCTCCCTGCCTAGTTTCGTGTGCCCTGAGGTCAGTGATAGAAGACACAGCCCCGGGCCCCAGGTATGCTGAGCTGACACCTCGGCCACCACTCACCTGCAGAGAGACACTAGAAGTCTCTGACTCCCTTCCCGGCTCCCACTCTGTTTTTCTACGTTTTACTGCCTATTGCAATGGAAATGCACGGTTTGCCTCTCCCTGCGCACATCCGAGTGTGGACCTCCCTGCCCCTGCTTGTGCTGTGCCCGCCACCCGGAGCACCCTTCCCCTGCCCCCTGCCACAGCACCCCTCCATCCAGACCCCGCTCCTGCACATGGCTCCTCTGCCCACGCCCAGCCCTCTGAGAGTGTGGCAGGTGCACTCCCTAGAGCAGAGCTGGCTTCTTCCTCTTCCTGTGTCCCACGAGACCAACACCAGGACCCAGGAAACAGGCTGGAAGAGTTCAGTAACACCTTCAAGAGTGTTTGAGGTTCTTTGGTCTTTAGTGGAGCTGGCAATGACTTTCTCGACTTTGTCAAGAGAAGCCCCCCGTCTCCAATGGGGGCCAACTCTGGGGACGTGATCGAATGGAAATCAGAACGTCTGAGTTCCAGCCTCAGCCCTCTGCTGTGTGGCTGTGAAATGCAGGCCCCGTGTGCCTTGCTGAACTGGGAGTGTCGGAAAGGACGGTGTCTGGGAAAGGATTTATAAATTGTAGAGCGCCCTGCACTTGTGTTAGATGGGGCCGCGTGGACTACTGATAGTCAGCTGTCTTCCATCACTCGGGGCAGTGGTATTGTCACATGGTTCCGTTCTAATCCGTTATTTTGGCCACTACCACTGAGGCGGAGTGGGTGACGGAAGTAATGTTTCTTGGGGACTAGTGCAGCTGTCATGGTCCTGAGTTCTATACCTGGGCACGCCTCCTGTGTGAGGGGTCATTCGTGGCCGGCCCTGCTTCTTTTTTTTTTTTTTTTTTTTTTTTTTGAGATAGAGTCTTACTCTGTCACCCAGGCTGGGGTGCAGCGGCGTGATCTTGGCTCACTGCAACCTCTGCCTCCTGAGCTCAAGCGATTCTCCTGCCTTAGCGTCCTGAGTAGCTGGGACTATAGGTGTGTGCCATCACGCCCGGCTAATTTTTTCTATTTTTAGTACAGACAGGGTTTCACCGTATTAGCCAGGATGGTCTCAATCTCCTGACCATCTTGTGATCCACCCACCTTGGCCTCCCAAAGTGCTGGGATTACAGGCGTGAGTCACCATGCCTGGCCAGCCCTACTTCTTAAATGGGCCTGAGGCACGCAGTGCTGAGAGCTCGCTGAGGTCTATGGAGGAAGGGCACAGATGGGATCTGGGCTTGGGCATCCTGGCCGGTCCCCAAGGCCGCCTCCACAGAGTTTCCAGGTACAGTGGGGTGGCCTTGCAGAGGGGCGCAGCTGTGCTTCAGGCCGGAGCCAGCTGCAGGGGCCACAGACAGGGTGTCATTGGCAGTACAAGTGACCCCTGCTGTTCATTGAACACCTACTGTGTGCCTGGGTTCAGAAAGGCACCCTGTGCTGGCTTTTAAAGAGTAGAGCCGCCTGCCTAAAGGGGGGAATGTGGCTTTCTTTTTCATTTAAGTCACCAACTGTTTTATACATCCACGCCCCTAAATTCTTCAGTTTTAGGCAAAGATGAGAGGGCTGCCCAGGCTTCATTTGCCCAACGATGCCACATTTCGCTTGTGAGGCTGTGTTCCCTCACCAGGGTGCCCAGCAAGGGGCTGCAAGTGTTTAATAACACAGGGAGGGCTGGCGTGGTCACTCACGCCTGTAATCCCAGCACTTTGGGAGGCTGAGGTGGGTGGATCACCTGAGGTCAGGAGTTCGAGACCAGCCTGGCCGACATGGTGAAATCCCGTCCCTACTAAAAATACAAAAATTAGCTGGGTGTGGTAGCAGGCGCCTGTAGTCCCAACTACTCAGGAGGCTGAGGCAGGAGAATTGTTTGAATCTGAGAGGCCGAGGTTGCAGTGAGCCAAGATCACACCACTATACTCCAGCCTGGGCGGCAGAGCAAGACTCTCTCTCAAAAACACCACCACCACCCACAAGGAGGGTCTGTGTCCTGGAGCCTGGCCTCGGGCATATCCCACTTCGCTGGGGCCTGGCCTCGGGCATATCCCACCTCGCTGGGTCCTGGCCTCGGGCATGTCCCACCTCGCTGGGGCCCATTTCCCCTTGAGTCTGACATGTGCGAAGCAGGTCACGTTGCTCACTCAGGGTCATTCAGTGACAAGATGGGGCTGGGAGCCAGAGTCAGGTCTGTCTGCGGAGGGAGCAGACACACAGCCCGTCGGATGGCACTGCCTGCCTGGGAGTGGCCACGCAGCTGTGGGCCTGAGGTTGTGGTGGGGCGTGGAGGCAGAGGCAGGCAGTGGGGGGCCACAGGAGGTGCTGGCTGGCACCAGGGGATGGGGAGGAGGGGACCCACCTGCAGGCCCCTTCCCAAGGCCATCTCTGACTTGGTGCTCTGGCTGCCCTGACCCCAGGCAGAGCAGCGACTTCCCTGTTTTAGAGCTGAGCAGATGGAGCCCCTGACTGCAGGCCAGGGTGTCTGCCGGCTGCTCCTGGTGGGCCACAGCCTCTCCGCGCTCGCTGGAAGACCCCAGGCACCATGCAGGTGACAGCAGCCGGCCTCAGGTTCCAGCAGAGCCAGCATCGGGCCCAGCCACTTCCCTTGTGCTCTGTCAAAAGTGACCCTGTGGTCACTTGGCGCAGGTTCCCGGGTCAAGGTGCTGGGCTGTGGTCGCAGCATTTGCCCCACCCCTTACCCCTGGGGGCAGTGGAGAAACTTAATCAATTGCTAAAAAACAAAAATAATCTGGCCTCCTGCCAGCTGGAAAGCCACTGCGGCCAGGCTGTTTATGGCCTTGGGATCTGCAGAGTGGACAGTGGCCTGCACTGTGACCCTGTTCACCCCACGTGCCCCAGGCCTGGGAGATGGCTAAAGCCCTCTGCCTCCCATAAGGGCCCCTGAGAAGGAGGCCCTGGAGCTGGGAGCAGAGCTGGGGTTGGGCATCCGGGCAGCAGAGGCTGATTCTTAGCTTTCCCCGGATCTCAGTTTTCTGCCGCCTGTGTGAGAAGAAGCTGGGAGAACAGAGCCGTCCTGGGGTGGTGCCGGCTGTGGCGGCAGGCCTGCGGTGGGAGCCTCCGGGGGGCACTGGACCTTTCCTGGGTGGCCTGTGGCCTGGGAGCTGCACTTGGTTTGGTGCAGGAAGGTTGTGTCATCCACTCTGTCTGCAGGGATGGCTGGGGCCCTGCGGCTGGGTGATGAGGTGGGATGGAGGTGTCCGGGGCTGCCCTGCCTCCTTTTGCCAAAATAACAAAAATTATCTTGTTTGTTGTGAAAAAAAAACTATTTTCCCACATTGGGGCGTGGAGGGTATTAACTGTGCTGACCTTCTGAGTTCCTGCACACTGGGGACCTGTTGGCAGGGTCTCCTTCTGGCTCTGGCAGGGGTGGCTCAGGCCACTGGATGACCATGTGCTGGCCAGATAGTTCCTGGGGCTGCAGGTGGCTTATTTCGCCCCATCCCACTCATATCCTGTCGTTCTTCCCGTCAATCAGCACAGACCCTGGATCTCAGACCCTGGAAACCGAATGAGCCTGGGGTGTCAGTACCCACACCCCGAGGCAATTCGGTGGCGGGGTAGGTGGCTCGTTCCCCCACGTTGCTCCAGGAAGAGGGCCTGGTCCCCAGCATCCCGACCCATCTCCCTTGGAGACGGAGAGCCTCTAAAGATAAACCCATTCACCCGTGTTTCAGAGGCTTTTTTCTTTCCTCGTATGAAATAACATTTATACATTCACTGTAGCAAGGAAAACATTATAATAAATAGTGAAGAAAATAGATATTACCCATAATTTTGCCACCCAGAGTTAGCTGTGTCTGTGTGTCTTGTGCACTTTTTTTCTGTTTACGTATCAAAATCGACTTTTAAGGTCAGATGCAGTGGCTCACGCCTGTAATCCCAGCACTTTGGGAGGCTGGAGGCGGGGTGTGGATCACTCAAGGTTGGGAGTTCAAGACCAACCTGGCCAACATGGCAAAACTCCATCTCTACTAAAAATAAAAAATTAGCCAGGTGTGGTAGTGGGTGCCTGTAATCCCAGCTACTCAGGAGGCTGAAGCAGGAGAATCGCTTGAACCCAGGAGGCAGAGGTTGCAGTGAGCCAAGATCACGCCACTGCACTCCAGCCTGGCAACAGAGCGAGACTCTGTCTCAAAAAAAAAAAAAAAAAAAAAAAATTAATTAATTAATTAATAAAATAAATATATGAATTGAGTTTTAGGAGATTCATTCAAACTGTGTGTAATGTGTCTGATATTTTTTCATTTGTCGTTCATGCAAATTCCTACCTCATTCATTAACTCTTCTCCAGAGCATGCTGTTTTGTGCCTGTGTCATCACCCATCACGTTGAATACCCTTGTTTAGATAAAATAAGTAAATTTTATTCAAAAATATTTGGGGACGTTTTGGTTGTCTCCAGGTTCTTGGCCTTGAGTCTTGCTGTCCTAATGCAGCCATGGTGGTGTCTGGATGCATGAACCTCCATGCGTCCCAACTGCCGCTTCCGCCTGTGTTCTTAGAGAGGAAATGCTGGGGTCAGCGGCTCCCAGGCTCCTAGCCAGGAAGCCTGCGGTGCTTTACAGCCCTTCTGGAAGCGGGAGATGCCCCCACTTAAATGTCCAACAAGCCTTTCCACCTCACCAGCAACTCTGGGCGGCTCCCTTCTATTTGCAGATGACTGAGAAGTTACCGTTTTCCACGTTTACTGACTGCTCTTTTTCCCGTTAATTTGTGTTTATAGTCTTTGCTCATTTATTGCTCAGGTTTTGGTGTTGTCCCTATTGACTTGTATGCCTTTTAATTTTTTAAGCAACCTTAATAGACTTCATTGTTTTAGAGCGCTTTTAAGTGTACAGAAAAATCAAGGGACAAGTACAGAGAGTTCCTTCCTCCCGCTCTCCTCTTCCCCTTTTCCCCACCTGCCCTCCTTCCCCCATTGTAATTTTCTTTCTGATATTATAAAAGTCACACATGGTTGGGCGTGGTGGCTCACGCCTGTAATCCTAGCACACTGGGAGGCAGAGGCAGGCAGATCACCTGAGGTCAGGAGTTCGAGACCAGCCTGGCCAACATGGTGAAACCCCGCCTCTACTAAAACTACAAAAAATTAGCCAGGTGTGGTGGCGGGCACCTGTAATCCCAGCTGCTCAGGAGGCTGAGGCAGGAGAATTGCTTGAACCTGGGAGGCAGAGCTTGCAGTGAGCCGAGATCGCGCCACTGCACTCCAAACTGGGCAATAAGAGTGAAGCTCCATCTCAAAAACAAAGTCACACACGCTTCTTGAGTGAGGGTCATTTGGCCGAGGGGCCAGTTGGAACAGGCTGTGAGCTCGGAATGCTTTTTACATATTTACATGGTTGAGAAGAAAATCGGGAGAATAATGTTTTGGGACATGGGGAAATGACACGAAATTCGCTTTTCAGTGTCCATAAATGAAGTTTTGTTTGCTCCCAGCTGTGTTGACTGAGGCAGACTGCCTTCCCACAGCTGCGGCAGAGCTGAGGAGGCGGGAAGGAGACCGTGCAGGCCGCAGCACCGAAAATATTTGCTCTCCGGCCCTTCCCAGAGTGCTTGCCGACCTCTGTCCGACAGCTCGAAGGAAGGATAGGACCCGTCCAACGATAACCACTGTTGACATTTGAGCGCGTTTCCTTCCCGGCTTTTGTGTGAGAGTGGCAGTCTGTTTGCTTTTGTGGTTGGGATCTGCTGCACGCACGGCGGGCTGTTTGCAGGAGGCTTCCTGGAGGTCAGGGCTGGGCTCAGAGCTGGACGCAGTGGGGCGTGTCCTGCACGCAGTGGGGCCTCAGAAGAGAGCTGTAGCGGGCGGGGCAACGCCAACGCTAGTGGGTGCCAGGCCTCCACACTCAGATCAGCCCCGGCGACAGGTTCGGGCCACCCTCTGTCCAGCCTCCCTACAGTGGCCCAGGCCGTCCCCTGCCTGGCACATCTGCCTGGCACACTTGCCTCTGGCCTTCCGCTGAAGCGCTCCTATTACCGTCTGCTCACCGCTGGGTACGCTGAATTGTGTCCCTTAAGGAGATATGCTGAAGGTCTAACCCCAGGAACCTGTGTATGTGACCTAGTTTGGAAACAGGGTCTTGGCAGATGTTATCAAGCGAGGATGAGGTCACCCTGGAGTAGGGGGCCTCTATCCACGGTGCTGGTGTCCTCATGAGAGCAGGAGAGCAGACACTGACACTCAGGGGTGAAGGCTGCGTGGAGGCAGAGCAGGGCTTAGTGTGATGGAGGCCACAAGCCAAGGAACTCCAAGTATTTCCTGCAACACCAGAAGCTGGAAGAGGCCAGGAAGGATCCTCCCCTGGAGTCTTCAGAGGGAGTCTGTCGCTGCAGACAGCTTGACTTTTGACGTTGGGGGTGTGTGCCTTGGCGGGGGCGGTGGGGGGGCGTACATTTCTGATGTTAAAAGCCACCTGGTTGGCGGCAGTGTGTCACAGCAGCCCCTCGCAGGTCCTGCACGTCCATGTGGTCAGGAACAGAGGTGAGCAGGGATGGATGGTGCTGAGCTGGACATGTCCATGACATCGGGCCATCTCTTGGGACTACTTTTTTGTTTTGAGGACAAGGCTGCCTACTAGGAAGCTGTGCCCTGCCTGGCCCTTGCCCCAAGCTCCTGCCCTGAGCTTGGCGTCACGGAAGGGACGTCGTCCTTCTCTCCTGCCTGCGTGCCGGGAGGAAGGGGAGAGGTCAGGAGCCCGCCTGGAGGAGGCTCGGGTGCGGGGAAGGTTTCACTTTCAGGCAACGTTGTGGGTCTGGCTATTTCTTTAAACAACCCCAAAGAAAACCATTTGGCCAAACTGTTAGTTTCTAAACAATTGACTTCCTTGGTGTTTAAATAAACTCCTACCTAGGCTCTGTAGCTGGTCCCAGGGAAGGAGTTGGCCTCTCTTCTTTATAGCCTGGCACAGTCCCCTGCACCTGCCCCTCCCAACCCCAGGTCTGCTTCCCCGTGACCATGGCTGCTGCTTGGACCTCTCTACCCACAGAACCTCCTGGAGGCCAGCTGTGGGCACCAGCCTTGGCAGGCATCTGGCAGAGCCCAGGCTGCTGGCGCTCTCTCTGCAGCTGTTCCCTGCTGGCCTAGCTGGACAGAGTCCCCACCACCACCGGGGTCACCTCTGTGCTGGTCACAGCTCACTCAGAGCTTCAGGCAAATGGGTTGGGTCCTGCCTCTCTCCCAGCTGTCTCCATGAAGTGGAGTCTCTGGTCCCCTCCAAGTTATAGCTAGACAGGAACTCGGACACTGCCAAGTCCCCAGAGGTTTCGGTCTCAGATTCTCCCTGCTCATCCCCTGGATGTAGTGCCGCTGTGGGCATGGGGCTGTGCTGGGGGCCGTGGAGAGCAGGGGGCTTGCGCCAGGACCCCAATGAGCCAGTGGGGGTGGTGCCCTCGTCGTGGGGTAGACTGGGGGTGCGGGGCGGCCATCCACTGGGGTGCAGGGAGGAACGGCTTCCCTGAGGAGGTGGCGGTGCCATGTGACCTGGGCCTTGAAGGACAGGTCCATTGTCAACAGAACATTTTGGGAGTGGAGCCTAGAGAGAGAAAATTTACTGAAATTCAGAGATTCCCCCTCCCCTTACCAATATACACCGAATCAGATGCCTCTGACCAGATCTGAATTTGGCTCTCAGATATTTACATTGTAGCTGGGCATTTAGGGTACCTTCCAAGTGCTGCCTCCACCTCACTGTCCCCAGCCTGCCTGCCTCAGTTTCCCCAGCCCTGGGCCTGTGTCGCTGTCGCCATCACCTGGCGCCCTCTAGTGGTGGAATCAGATTATACATTCCGGGGCTTGGAGCAGGAGTCAGGAGGGGCTCCTGTCCTTCCTCGAAACGTTGGACGCCGGGATCCTGGAACAGTCTCTGCATTCCTCCTGGCAAGAGCCAGAGCCTGGGCGCAGGGGACCATCTGTTGTTTGAAGGCTGCAGCCTGGCAGGGCACTCAAGAGACCTGGCAGTTGGCTGCAGGGCCAGGTCTAGGGGCCACGGCATGAGGGAGGCTCTGGGCTGGTTTAGCCTCGGGCCCCTTTTCAGATTGTGACCCGGGCCCTTGTGCAGGGTCGTGGCCACAGGACGCTGGGAGGGGTCTCTGACCCTGAACACCTTGGCTCTGCATCCTTGAGACCAGAAAGGTTTGGAACAAATGAGTAGATGATGCCCTAACTCGGGGAGGGAGCCACGTCCTGACCCCAGCAGCATTGGCAGGATCTGTGTCGGGATGATAGGGCACCCTGGGGGCCCCAGTGTGCATGGGTCTCCACTTGCAATTTCTGCAGGAAGCTCTGATAAATCCCAACCGGGGGTCCTAGGACACAGTCAGAAATGCTGGTGCTGCTGTGTGTGGAGCCTTGGGCCATGGGGGTCAGAAGCATGTGGAGGGTGGGCCACGGGGGTTCAGAAGAGAATCTTGTAATCCGCCCGACCTGCAAACTGAGAATCCCACTGGAGGGCCATGGCTGAAAGGTCAGGGGGTCTCCATGCGTCCTGTGGAGTGGGTGGTGAGGGATCCTTGGGTTTGCATGCCGCTGGGCCTGAGTGGCAGGACCTCGTCCACAGCTGATCCCTGGGCCATGCTGCTCAGATGCTCTTGGAGTGTTGCTGTGGTCCCCGAGGGAGTCTGAGTTGAGCTTCTCTCGTGCCGGTCATATGCTGTCAGGCCACGCTGGTGAGTTAGGCAGGGCACAGATGCCCGGAGCAGAGAGAACTTTCCTTGGGGATTTCACACATGCAAATCTTGAGGGCTGGCAAATCCTGCCCTCAGCCAGAGTGGGGGCTTTTATTTGAGACCAGAATCACCTGAGCATCCTCCTGTCCCCAGCTGTGTCCAGCCTGTCTGCAGGGACATCCTGAGAGGACCAGGTTCTCCTCTCATCCACCTGCCTAAGTGCCACTCTGAACCCTGCCCACCCGTGCCGTGGAGGGGCTTGACCTCAAGGTGCTCCGCCAGCAGCAGGCTTGGCCCCGGGGTGCAGCAGAGGCCCAGGTGGCTGTGGGGTGGGTGTTTCGTGGCGTGGTTCTGAAACTTAGTTGGAAGTGCACGGATAGTGCTTTGGCTGTTCTCTGTGGGACCCTATTTAGAAACCAGGTCTGAGTTACTGGGGATCATCGCTATGTTCCGATGGGCCAGCTGTGTGGAGGCCGCGGTGGAGCCCCCTCCAAGGAGCCAGGGCCCTGGGTCGAGCCGTGACCAGCACGCATGCCCCGGAGGTGTTTCTCGTCTCGCTCCTGTGTTGCCTGGGTGTGTCAAGTGGTCACGAAACTCTGTGTTAGCTCTTGGTGTTCCTGACAGTGCCTCCAGGTCTCAGGCCTCAGAACCAGGCTTTCCCTTCATCTCGGTGGCCCGGGAGCATCTGGGCAATGAGTAAAGAGGGTGATTCACTTGACAGGTGCATCTGGTCCTGCCTAGGAGCCCCTGGTGTGATCCTGGGGCTTGAAGCTGCCCTCGGGTGGTGGAGGGGAGGGAGAGATGAAGTGGCATCGAGCTGGGGAAGAAGGGTGAGCCCTGCAAGGCGGGCACGCTGGGGACACTGAGCAGCGTGGCCCACAGGCGGGTCTGCCCTGCAAGGCGGGCATGCTGAGCAGCATGGCCAGCAGGTCGTACCTGGCGGGATTTGTGGTTGGGGCTGGTTTGTGGCCAGGAGAGGGGCTGGGAGGAGACAAGGGGGACTGTGAGGCAGCTCCCACCCAGTGGTTGAAGCCTGATGGCCTGGCTGTGTGGCTCTCAGCTGGGTGCATAACCTCTCTGTGCCTCAGTTTTCTCATCTGTAAAGTAAGGAAACAAACAGTGCCAGCCTCCCAGAGCTGTCATGAGGATGAACGAGTGACCATGTAGCATGGGCTGGGTGCGTGTCACCTAATATCACCAGCCTTTGCAAGGAGAGCCCTGGGGGCCTGACTGAGTCTTCCCTTGCCCGGCCCACCCCAGGCCTAGTCTTGTGCCTGCTGCAGGCCCTTGACCCCTGACCCCACTGCACCTGTCTCCACAGGAGCCGAGGAGGTGCTGCTGCTGGCCCGGCGGACGGACCTACGGAGGATCTCGCTGGACACGCCGGACTTCACCGACATTGTGCTGCAGGTGGATGACATCCGGCATGCCATTGCCATCGACTACGACCCGCTGGAGGGCTATGTCTACTGGACGGATGACGAGGTGCGGGCCATCCGCAGGGCGTACCTGGATGGGTCTGGGGCGCAGACGCTGGTCAACACCGAGATCAATGACCCCGATGGCATCGCAGTTGACTGGGTGGCCCGAAACCTCTACTGGACCGACACGGGCACGGACCGCATCGAGGTGACACGCCTTAACGGCACCTCCCGCAAGATCCTGGTATCAGAGGACCTGGACGAGCCCCGAGCCATTGCACTGCACCCCGTGATGGGGTAAGACGGGCGGGACTGGGGCCTGGAGCCTGGGCCAGGCCAAGCACAGGCGAGAGGGAGATTGACCGGGACCCGTCATTCTGGAGCATTGTCTTGCATCAGAACCCGGAGGAGAGCTTGTTAAAACACTGGCAGCTGGGCCCCCCCCCAAAAGTGGTGATTCAGGAGCTCCAGGGCGGGGCTGAGGACTTGGGTTTCTAACAAGCACCCCAGTGGTCCAGTGCTGCTGCTGGGTCCATGCGTAGAAAGCCCTGGAGACCTGGAGTGAGCTCTTTGTTCCCCAGCTTCAGTTTCCTCATCTGTAGAATGGAACGGTCCACCTGGGTGATTTCCAGGATGACAGTAGTGACAGTAAGGGCAGCCTCTGTGACACTGACCACAGTACAGGCCAGGCCTCTTTTTTTTTTTTGAGATGGAGTCTCACTCTGTCATCCAGGCTGGAGTGCAGTGGCGTGATCTCAGCTCACTGCAACCTCTGCCTGCTGGGCTCAAGTGATTCTCCTGCCTCAGCCTCCTGAGTAGCTAGGATTACAGGCGCTTGCCACTGTGCTCGGCTAATTTTTGTATTTTTGGTAGAGACGGGGTTTCACCATGTTGGCCAGTCTGGTCTCAAACTCCTGACCTCAGGTGACCCACCTGCCTCAGCCTCCCAAAGTGCTGGGATTACAGGCGTGAGCCACCGTGCCCGGTCAAGCCAGGCCTCTTTTAACACTTTGCACATCGTCAGTCTTTTCATTCGGAGGGGTAGGTACAGTTGTACAGTTGAGGACACTGAAGCCCAGGGAGGCTTAGGGACTTGCCCAGGGTCACACAGCAGGAGGTGGCAGGTGTGGGGCTGGGCCTGGCAGCGTGGCTCCAGCTTTGTAGCATAGAAGTCTGTGAAAGCAGAGAGCTTGTCGGTCGGTAGGGGAGCCTTTCTGAGACCCGCCCCAGCGGCTCAAAGGGTAGTAGCCGGGGGCCTTCCTGGGGGCTCATAACCCGGAACACTGAACGGGAAAACTCTGATGGAGGAGGCGCACTGGAGCTGGCGGTGCCGATGGGACGTCCCAGAGGAGCTGGGAGGTCAGTAGCAGTGCTTCCTTCCATGGAGCACTTAGTGGGAGCCAGCTGTGTTTCCAGGCTCATGGCCCTGGGACCTGAAGCTCAGAAGGTGAAGGAACTTGCCCAGGGTGCTCATCGGGCAGTGGCGGGCAGAGGATTTGCGGGCTGTGGAGCCTGTGCTCGTGGCCTGGCCCTGGGGGTTGCGAGCGTGCTGGCCAGGGAGCTTTTCCTGCAAGTGGACTGGTGTCTAGAAGCCAGCATGTCAGGCAGCAGGCAGCGGGAGCACAGCAGGCAGCGGGAGCACAGCAGGCAGCGGGCAGGGCTCGAGCAGCCCTCTGTGGACCCTGGGGCACGGCAGCATGTGGGCAAGGGCTGCTCCATGTCAGTGGCTGAAGGGCTGGGTTGTGTCCCGAGGAGGGCGAATGAGGGTAGGAAGTGGGGCCCCCTGGGGCTTTAGCAGGAGGAGGCACAAAAACCGGTTGCCAGCCACAGTGAAGGGAACCTGGCCCTGAGGTCGGGAGCTTGGTCAGGTCACTGCCTCCATGGGCCTCGATGTCCCCATCTGTGAAGGAGGAAGGGATGGGGAAGCCGATTCCAAGGTCCCTCCTAGCCCTGGTTTCATGAGTCTGAGGATTCCAGGGAAATGGGCTTGGCAGTCTGACGTGTGAGGTTGTGGGGTCCAGGGGGAGGCACTGAGCTGGAAACAGGAGGCAGAGGGGCTGGCCGGCCGGGTCAGACAGCCAAAGCAGAGGCTGTGACCTGGGGCCCCAGAATCTCCACCCCTGAGCTGCCACCCCAGGATCTGGGTTCCCTCCTTAGGGGGCCCCAGGGAACAAGTTACCTCTCCGTTGCACAGGGGAGCCCTTCAGCTATGTGCAGGAGGTTCCGCTCTGCCCCTTCCTCCTCTGGGTGCTCAGCTCCTCCCCTCCAGCCCACCAGTCAGACGTGAGGCTGTCCCAGACCCTGGGCAGGGTCGTTTCTGTCCACTGACCTTTGGAATGGGAGATGAGCTCCTGGCTCCTGAGAGTCCAAGGGCTGGTGTGGTGAAACCTGCGCAGGGTGGCAGTGGGCATCCCTGTCCCGGGGGACCCTCCAGAGGCTCTGATCACTGAGCTTGCCCCTGGCATGCTCAGTGCTCCAGCACTTACTGACACCAGCATGTACCAACACCAACATTTACAAACACCGACATTGACCAGCGCTGACATTTACCGACACTGACATTTACCGACATCGACATTTACCAACGCCAGCATCTACCAACACACTTACCAATGCCGACATTTACCGACGCCGATATTTACCGACACTCACATTTACTGACACCGACATTTACTGACACCGACATCTACGACACCATTTACTGACACCAACATTTAGCAACGCCAGCATCTACCAACACACTTACCAATGCCAACATTTACCGATGCCGATATTTACCGACACTCACATTTACTGACACTGACATCTACCGACACCAACATCTACACCATTTACTGACACCGATATTTACCGACACCAACATTTACCAACGCCAAAATTCCCAGCGCCCACATTTACTGACACCAACATTTACCGACATGTTTACCGACACCTGCATCTACTGACACTGACATTTACCGACACCAAATTTCCCAGCGCCGACATCCGATATTTACTGACGCAGACGTTTACCAATGCCAGTATTTACTGACACCAACATTTAGCCATGTGATGGGGACCAACTCGGGGACAGGCCTTGCTCTTGGCACTGGGGATGCCGCAGAGACCAGACGGACGCATGGAGTCATGGACTTCTGCTTCTTTTCCAGCCTCATGTACTGGACAGACTGGGGAGAGAACCCTAAAATCGAGTGTGCCAATCTGGACGGGCAGGAGCGGCGTGTGCTGGTCAATGCCTCCCTTGGGTGGCCCAACGGCCTGGCCCTGGACCTGCAGGAGGGGAAGCTCTACTGGGGAGACGCCAAGACAGACAAGATTGAGGTGAGGCTCCCGTGGACATGTTTGATCCAGGAGGCCTGGCCCTGCCCGGCTGTCCCTGGGCTCCCGAGAGGCCAGGTCCGGCCACCCCCTGCAGCCAGACATACGTATTGGCGAGGCACTGATGGGTGCCTGTGCTCTGCTATTTGGCCAAATGGAATGCTTGAAAAAATAGTTACAATGCTTTCTGACAAAAACGCCTTGAGGGGGTAGCGCTACACAATGTCCTGTGGTTACGTTAAGATGTTATCATTGGGCTGGGCGCCTGTAGTCACAGCTACTTGGAGACTGAGATGGGAGGATCGCTGGAACACAAGAGTTTGAGGCCAGCCCAGGCGAAGGGGACACAGGAATCCTCTGCACTGCTTTTGCCACTTAGTGTGAGCCTTACGCTATTTCACAGTACAAAATTAAGACAAGAATTAATCACACATCTACCACCCCACTTAAGACATAAAACATGGGTGTTGTTGAAGCCAGAGGCAGCCGCTGGCCTGAGTTTGGTGATTCGTTCCCAAGCAGTCGAAGACAGTTTTGTTCTTCCATGGATGTCTGTTGTCCCTGTGCTGGGTGCAGCCTCGCCCTGCCACTGTGGTCGGGTTTCAGTGGCCTTGTCCAGTGGGCATGCTTTGGCAGCTTGCTTTTTGCTCACCTGTGGAGCCTCTATTGAGCTTTTTTGTTTGTTTGTTTTGTTTGATTGTTTGTTTTTGTTGTCTTTATTGTTGTTGTTACCCAGGCTGGAGTGCAATGGCATGATCTCGGCTCACTGCAACCTCCGCCTTCCGGGTTCTAGCGATTCCCCTGCCTCAGCCTCCTAAGTAGCTGGGATTACAGGCGCCCGCCACCACGCCTGGCTAATTTTTGTATTTTTAGTAGAGACGGGGTTTCACCGTGTTGGCCAGGCTGGTCTCGAACTCCTATCCTCAAGTGATCCACCCGCCTCGGCCTCCCGAGTGCTGGGATAACAGGCGTGAGCCACCATGCCCGGCCTCTGTTGAGCATTTTTTTGAGGTGCTCTCGGTGCCAGTGATATGTTAGTTACATGTCACACCATTGTCATCCATTGAGGTGACATTGCTGCCTCTCCTCGGGGTGGACGCCTCCCTTTGTTTCCAGCAACTTCTGAAGGATTTTCCTGAGCCGCATCAGTCCTTGTTGACGTCACCATTGGGGTCACCTTTGCTCTCCTCAGGGCTCCCAGGGGAGGCCCGAACCAGGCAGCTTGCAGGGCAGGGCGGGATGGAGAACACGAGTGTGTGTCTGTGTTGTGGGATTTCAGACCCTGCTTCTTAGCCGGAGGAGCATCAGCACCCTCAGGGTGGGGAACCCAGGGATGGGGGAGGCTGAGTGGACACCCCTCCACGAAAACCCTAGCAGCTGCAGGTGTGGCCTGCTGGAGCTCCTTGTAAATGTTTTGTTTTTGGCAAGGCCCGTGTTTCCAGGCTGCTGAAGATGATTTGCCTTCACTCATCCCCTCTACCTGTGGGAGCAGGTCAGGGACTCGCGTGTCTGTGGCACACTGGGCCCGTGACTGGCGCTGTTCCGTGTACTGTCTGTGGCACACCAGCCTGTGACCGGCGCTGTTCTGTGTACTGTCTGTGGCACACCGGGCCCGTGACCGGCGCTGTTCCGTGTACTGTCTGTGGCACACCGGGCCCGTGACCGGCGCTGTTCCGTGTACTGTCTATGGCACACTGGGCCCGTGACTGGCGTTGTTCCGTGTACTGTCTGTGGCACACTGGGCCCGTGACTGGCGTTGTTCCGTGTACTATGTGTGGCACACCGGACCTGTGACCGGTGCTGTTCCATGTACGGTCACAGCAGTGGTTTTCTTGAGACAGGGTCTCGCTCACTCGCCCAGGCTGGAGTGCAGTGGCGTGATCATGGCTCACTGCAGCCTCCATCTCCCTGGGCTCAGGTGATCCTCCTGCCTCAGCCTCTGAGTACCTGGGACTACAGACACACACCACCACACCCAGCTAGTTTTTGTGTATTTTTTTTTTAGAGATGGGGTTTCGCCATGGTGCCCAAGATGATCTCAAACTCCTGAGGCACAAACGATCTACCTGCCTCAGCCTCCCAAAGTGCTGGATGACAGGCATGAGCTGCCACTCCCAGCTCAATGATTTTCTTTATTGTAGTAAAATAAACGTAGCACAAAATTGACGATTTTAACCATTTTAAAGTGAACAGTTCAGGCTGGGCGCAGTGGCTCACACTTGTAATCCCAGTACTTTGGGAGGCTGAGGTGGGCAGATCACCTGAGGTCAGGAGTTCGAGACCAGCCTGGCCAACATGGTGAAACCCCATCTCTACTAAAACTACAAAAATTAGCTAGGCATGGTGGCAGGTGCCTGTAATCCCAGTTACTTGGGAGGCTGAGGCAGGGGAATCGCTTGAACCTGGGAGGCAGAGGTTGCAGTGATCCGAGATCATGCCACTGCACTCCAGTGTGGGCGACAGAGCAAGACTCTTTCTTGAAAAAATAAATAAATAACAACGTTTTAAAAAGTGAACAATTCAGCGGCATTTAGTATGAGGACAATCTCTGCTTCTGTCTACTTCTAGAACACTTTCGTCTCCCCTGAAGGAAATCCCATGTCGGTCAGCACTCACACCCATTCTCCCCTCACTCTTAGCCTCTGTCAGCCACTAATCTACTGTCTGTCTCTGGGGATTCGCTTCTTCTGGACATTTTGTGTGACTAGAATCCTGCGATATGTGGCCCCTGTGTGTGGCTTCTTTCCGTAGCATCGTGTTTTCAAGATTCATCTCCACATTGTTGCACATTATCAGAACCTCATTCCTGACTGGGTGCAGTGGGTTAGGCCTGTAATCCTAACACTCTGGGACGCTAAGGCAGGAGGATCACTTGAGGCCTGGAGTTTGAGACCAGCCTGGCCAGCATAGCAAGACCCCATCTACAAAAAAATTTTTAAAGTTAGCTGAACGTGGTGGTGGGCACTTGTGGTCCCGGCTACCTGGGAGGCTGAGTTGGGAGGATTGCTTAAGACAGGAGGTCCAGGCTGCAGTGAGCTGTGATCGCAACACCGCACTCCAGCCTGGGCAGCAGAGCAAGACCCTTTCTCAAAAAAACAAAAAAGTTCCTTCCTTGTTGTGTCTGGATGACATCCCATTGCATGGCCAGAGCACATTTTGTTTGTCCATTTTTTGGGCGGTAGGCAGTGGTTTCCACCTTTTGTCTACTATGAATAATGCTGCTGTGAACATTTGAATGCAAGTTTTTGTTTGAACACCTGTTGTGAATTATTTGGGTATATGTGTAGGGGTAGGATTGCTGAGTCCTACGGTAATGTTAGGTTTGACTGAGGAACCATTTTTTTTTTTTCCCGAGACAGAGTCTCGCTCTGTCGCCCAGGCTGGAGTGCTGTGGCACGATCTCCGCTCACTGCAAGCTCCGCCTCCCAGGTTCACGCCATTCTCCTGCCTCAGCCTCCCGAGTAACTGGGACTACAGGCTCCCGCCACCTCGCCCGGCTAATTTTTTGTATTTTTTTTAGTAGAGACGGGGTTTCACCATGTTGGCCGGGATGGTCTTGATCTCCTGACCTCGTGATCCGCCCACCTCAGCCTCCCAAAGTGCTGGGATTACAGGCGTGAGCCACTGTGCCTGGACTATACTGTTATCAATAGTGGCTGTGCTGTTCTGTATCCCCACCGGCAGTGTGTGAGGGTTCTGACTTTACCTCCTCACTAACGCTTCTTTTCCATTTAAAAAAATATTCAGCCACGTGCGCTGGCTCACACCTGTAATCCCAGCACTTTGGGAGGCTGAAGTGGGCAGATCACCTGAGGTCAGGGGTTCGAGAGGAGCCTGGCCAACATGGTGTAACCCCGTCTCTACCAAAAATATAAAAATTAGCCGAGCGTGGCGGCGGGCGCCTATAATCCCAGCTACTCGGGAGGCTGAGGCAGGAGAATGGCGTGAACCCGGGAGGTGGAGGTTGCAGTAAGCTGAGATTGCGCCACTGCACTCCAGCCTGGGCCACAGAGTGAGACTTCGTCTCAAAAAAAAAAAAAAAAAGATCAACCGAGGAATTAAAGTAGGGGTGTCATAGTAGCAGAAGGGAGGTTGTGGAGCAGGCCACCCTGCGGTCACGCACTGGAAGCTCATTCCTTGACGATTTGGAGCTCATCACTGGGGGCCTAAGGAGAGATACTGAAGGATGAGGAGTGATGGCGCGGGGCACGGGTATCTTTGGTGGCTGGAACTTGGGGACTGTTGGGGTACTTTACTGCCGGCCTTCTCAGGGCCCTTCATATGGTTACACAGGCTGTTTCTAAGAGGGGGATACATTGCTTAAGCCTTCTCAGACTGCCTTATCAAGGGTCCCTTTCTTTGCCCGCTGTGGTCCTGGTGGCACACTCTCTGAGAATGTGCAGGTGGATGCTGAGATCCGCCCTGCCATCCACCTGCTCATCCAGAGCTGATTTAGCCTCGAGGTTCCCGCCAGCAGCTCCTCCTGCTCTGGGACACCTCGGATGTGCCCATGGAGATGCTGGTTCTGTGTTTTCTGCTGGAGTTTGGTGCGTCTTTTCCTCCTGCAAGTGGGCACCGCCCCTGGGTGTGTCCGCAGGCTTCTGCGAGTCACGGCCGCTTCTCAGGTCCTTGCCCAGCGCCAGGAGCAAACCCTCCTGGCACTTTGTTCAGGGGTGGATGCGCCAGTGTTCCTGCTGTGGACCCCCGTCTCACATGAGGGTCTCGGGCCTACGGGCTCATTCAGCAAACACCCGCTGAGCATGCAGTGTGTGCCATCTGCGTCCCAGGCCATGGCGGGGACAGTGGCTGCTGCTGGGGTTGTGGTAGCTTCTGGGGGCTCCAGGAACAGCTAAGGTGTAAGGAGCCAAGGCTCCCTAAGGGTGCAGTTGCACTCCAGGTGGAAGGGATGGCTGGGGGAGGTATAAATGGGGCCAGGAAGGAGACACATTTGGAACAATGCGAACATTTCTTTTTTTTTTTTTTTTTTTTTTTTTTTTGAGACGGAGTCTCGCTCTGCCGCCCAGGCTGGAGTGCAGTGGCCGGATCTCGGCTCACTGCAAGCTCCACCCCCCGGGTTCACGCCATTCTCCTGCCTCAGCCTCCCGAGTAGCTGGGACTACAGGCGCCGCCACCTCACCCAGCTAGTTTTTTGTATTTTTTAGAAGAGACGGGGTTTCACCGTGTTAGCCAGGATGGTCTCGATCTCCTGACCTCGTGATCCGCCCGTCTCGGCCTCCCAAAGTGCTGGGATTACAGGCGTGAGCCACCGCGCCCGGCCACAATGCGAACATTTCTAAGATACTGTGTCAGGAGGCAGCCACATGGCCAGCCCAGGTCCTGAGGAGCCCACACCAGCCCTGGACGTGTTTGGCCGCTCACCTTTGCTGGAGAGCGGCGGGAGAGAGGATTCAATTCCATGCAGTGGTGTGCGCAGCTGGTCTCTGTGGAGCTGGGCGCTGGAAGGAACGCGCTTTCTCGGGGGCTAGCCAGCCCCTGCCTTTAAGCAGACGATCAGGCTCCAGGTTTTCAGCTCCCGGTGCATGAGAGGACTTCATGGGCAGCTGTGGCTGATCCCTTGATGAACTGGGAGAAGAACAAAGGTCTATGAAATGAGGTTTCATGTGGATGGCATTAGAGACGCCACATCACATTTACAGAGTGGAGCAGAGACGGCGGGTGGGTCTGGGAGGCCCCTCTGCTGGTCTTGTCTGTGACAGCTGTCCTGGGAGTCAGCTTCCAGGCCGCCCCAGCAGCCTGACTGACACATGCAGGGGTTTTAGCCCCATCCTGCGACCAGCTGTTGCCCTCATCAGTGACAGCTGGGAGTGGCGGTGGCTCCAGTCCTGGGCGTCCTCCTCACCTGCTAGGGCCCACCCAGGGCAGTCCTGACACCTGCAGGTTGCTTGGAGCCACATTCGGGTCCTGCGCCATCGTATGTGAGGCCCGAGTGCTTGTGGGCTGAGGTCCCCTGGATGCGGCCCTACCTCCCTTCTGCTTCCCATAGCTGCCTCTTCTCACCGTTTTTCCAACCTCCTAGGCTAGGACTTCCAGTGTTGTGCTGGCTTTGCCCCTGGGACACCTCCTTAGCCCTCTTCCTGAGTCTAGAGCCCCGGAGGTTGGAAGTTCTGGCCCCTGGGACACTTGCAGCCACACTCAGCTTCTCCTGTGAGCCTCCAGCGTGTCCCCTCAGGACCAAGCCCTCACATTCTTGCCTCCCCACCCACCTGGGCTCAGCCAGGGGAAGGCCTGGCTGGGAGCGTCTGCCCTCTGCCCTGCCCTTCTCCCCTCTGCCCTGCCACGGCTTCTATATCCTGTGCCACAAGACATGACTGTGTGTGAAAGTGGCAGGGTCTGGCATCTCTGCGGGTCTCTGAGGCTCACGCTCCAGTGCCGCTCTTCCCACCCGCTGGCCGTGCCCTCATGCTGAGCCAGGGACAGCCCAGCCCTTTCTCAAACCCCAGCCCTGTGTGTCCAGCTGCCCCCGGCCCTCTCCCCTGGAAGCCTGGGTCACTCCAGCCGTATGCCCTGGTGCGGACAACCTGCCTCCTCGGCTGCCCAGGGAAGATCCTCTTTCCAAATGGCGACACCTGGTCCGTGCCAGGAAGCTGGAAGCTGTGGCCCTTCCACGCCCCTCCACGGTTTGTGCGCTCGCTTGCCCAAGTTCCCATAGCCATCGTCATCATCACCATCATCATTGTCATTTTGCTTGTCTGTGAGCCGGCCTGGTCTCCCAAAGCAGAGACCCTCTGAGGTCCAACTTGAGTTGGGGTCTCCATGCTGACCCCTGATAGGGACTCGGGACGTACCAGGTCTGGGTCAGGAGTGACCCCCAAACCTCGTGCCCTTTGACAGGCACCCCTGACTTTTGCTAAGTGGGTGGAGGTGACATCACTCACAGCAGGAGTGATGGGACAGGGTCTGTTGGCTGCACTGTGCTCCCAGGGATTTGGGGAGAGGCTGCACCCCTGGGCTTTGGCACTGCAGAGCTGTGTGTGTGTATGTGTGTGTGTGTGTGTTTGCACGCGCACGCATGTGTGTATAAGATCTTTTTTTATTACATGAAGCAAGATAACTTGCCGTTTACTTTTGGGTTTTGCATTTGACAGAGTGGGATGCTTCTTCCCTCAGACAACAGAACTCTCCCTTTAAACACGTGCTGCAGAGGGTGGGTCTTGGGCTCATGTCTGTTCACACAAGCGAGTCAGAGGAAACAAAGGGTTCTTCATAGAAACACTGCACAGCAGGCGACTGTCCAGAGTCAGCCTGTAGGACGGCGGCAGCCCTGCCCCTCAGAGCCCTGCCCCTCCGAGCCCAGCCCCTCCCAGCCCTGCCCCTCCGAGCCCAGCCCCTCCGAGCCCAGCCCCTCCGAGCCCTGCCCCTCAGAGCCCAGCCCCTCAGAGCCCAGCCCCTCAGAGCCCTGCCCCTCAGAGCCCTGCCCACCAGAGCCTAGCCCTTCAGAGCCCTGCCAATCAGAGCATAGCCCCTCCGAGCACAGCCCCTCCGAGCCCTGCCCCTCCGAGCACAGCCCCTCAGAGCCCTGCCCCTCAGAGCCCTGCCCCTCCGAGCCCTGCCCCTCAGAGCACAGCCCCTCTGAGCCCTGCCCCTCCGAGCACAGCCCCTCAGAGCCCTGCCCCTCAGAGCACAGCCCCTCAGAGCCCTGCCCCTCAGAGCCCTGCCCCTCAGAGCACAGCCCCTCAGAGCACAGCCCCTCAGAGCACAGCCCCTCAGAGCCTTGCCCCTCAGAGCACAGCCCCTCAGAGCACAGCCCCTCTGAGCCCTGCCCCTCCGAGCACAGCCCCTCAGAGCCCTGCCCCTCAGAGCCCTGCCCCTCAGAGCACAGCCCCTCAGAGCACAGCCCCTCAGAGCATAGCCCCTCAGAGCCTTGCCCCTCAGAGCACAGCCCCTCAGAGCACAGCCCCTCAGAGCCCTGCCCCTCAGAGCCCTGCCCCTCCGAGCACAGCCCCTCAGAGCCCTGCCCTTCAGAGCACAGCCCCTCAGAGCCCAGCCCCTCAGAGCCCTGCCCCTCCGAGCACAGCCCCTCAGAGCCCTGCCCCTCCAGGCCTGCCCCTCAGAGCACGGCCGCTCAGAGCCCTGCCCCTCAGAGCACAGCCCCTCAGAGCACAGCCCCTCAGAGCACAGCCCCTCAGAGCCCTGCCCCTCCGAGCACAGCCCCTCAGAGCCCTGCCCCTCCGAGCACAGCCCCCCAGAGCACAGCCCCTCAGAGCACAGCCCCCCAGAGCACAGCCCCTCAGAGCACAGCCCCCCAGAGCACAGCCCCTCAGAGCACAGCCCCTCAGAGCCCTGCCCCTCAGAGCACAGCCCCTCCGAGCACAGCCCCTCAGAGCCCTGCCCCTCAGAGCACAGCCCCTCAGAGCACAGCCCCTCAGAGCCTTGCCCCTCAGAGCACAGCCCCTCAGAGCACAGCCCCTCTGAGCCCTGCCCCTCCGAGCACAGCCCCTCAGAGCCCTGCCCCTCAGAGCACAGCCCCTCCGAGCCCTGCCCCTCAGAGCCCTGCCCCTCAGAGCACAGCCCCTCAGAGCCTTGCCCCCTCAGAGCCTTGCCCCCTCAGAGCACAGCCCCTCAGAGCACAGCCCCTCAGAGCCCTGCCCCTCAGAGCCCTGCCCCTCCGAGCACAGCCCCTCAGAGTCCTGCCCTTCAGAGCACAGCCCCTCAGAGCCCAGCCCCTCAGAGCCCTGCCCCTCCAGGCCTGCCCCTCAGAGCACGGCCGCTCAGAGCCCTGCCCCTCAGAGCACAGCCCCTCAGAGCACAGCCCCTCCGAGCCCTGCCCCTCAGAGCCCTGCCCCTCAGAGCACAGCCCCTCAGAGCCCTGCCCCTCAGAGCACAGCCCCTCAGAGCCCTGCCCCTCAGAGCACAGCCCCTCAGAGCCCTGCCCCTCCGAGCACAGCCCCTCAGAGCCCTGCCCCTCCGAGCACAGCCCCTCAGAGCACAGCCCCTCAGAGCACAGCCCCTCAGAGCCCTGCCCCTCAGAGCACAGCCCCCCAGAGCACAGCCCCTCCGAGCACAGCCCCTCAGAGCCCTGCCCCTCAGAGCACAGTCCCTCAGAGCCCTGCCCCTCCGAGCACAGCCCCTCAGAGCACAGCCCCTCAGAGCCCTGCCCCTCCGAGCACAGCCCCTCAGAGCACAGCCCCTCCGAGCCCTGGCCCTCAGAGCCCTGCCCCTCAGAGCACAGCCCCTCAGAGCCCTGCCCCTCAGAGCACAGCCCCTCAGAGCCCTGCCCCTCAGAGCACAGCCCCTCAGAGCCCTGCCCCTCAGAGCACAGCCCCTCAGAGCCCTGCCCCTCAGAGCCCTGCCCCTCAGAGCCCTGCCCCTCCGAACACAGCCCCTCCGAGCCCTGCCCCTCAGAGCACAGCCCCTCTGAGCCCTGCCCCTCAGAGCACAGCCCCTCAGAGCCCTGCCCCTCCGAGCACAGCCCCTCTGAGCCCTGCCCCTCCGAGCACAGCCCCTCAGAGCCCTGCCCCTCAGAGCACAGCCCCTCTGAGCCCTGCCCCTCCGAGCACAGCCCCTCAGAGCCCTGCCCCTCCGAGTACAGCCCCTCAGAGCCCTGCCCCTCCGAGCACAGCCCCTCAGAGCCCTGCCCCTCAGAGCACAGTCCCTCAGAGCCCTGCCCCTCCGAGCCCAGCCCCTCAGAGCACAGCCCCTCCGAGCCCTGCCCCTCAGAGCCCTGCCCCTCAGAGCACAGCCCCTCTGAGCACAGCCCCTCAGAGCCCTGCCCCTCAGAGCACAGCCCCTCAGAGCCCAGCCCCTCAGAGCCCTGCCCCTCAGAGCCCAGCCCCTCAGAGCCCTGCCCCTCAGAGCCCTGCCCCTCAGAGCACAGCCCCTCAGAGCCCTGCCCCTCAGAGCACAGCCCCTCAGAGCCCTGCCCCTCAGAGCACAGCCCCTCAGAGCCCTGCCCCTCAGAGCACAGCCCCTCCGAGCACAGCCCCTCCGAGCCCTGCCCCTCCGAGCACAGCCCCTCCGAGCCCTGCCCGTCCGAGCGCAGCCCCTCAGAGCACAGCCCCTCCGAGCGCAGCCCCTCAGGGCCCTGCCCCTCCGAGCGCAGCCCCTCCGAGCGCAGCCCCTCCGAGCCCTGCCCCTCAGAGCGCAGCCCCTCAGAGCCCTGCCACTCAGAGCCCTGCCCCTCAGAGCGCAGCCCCTCAGAGCCCTGCCACTCAGAGCCCTGCCCCTCAGAGCACAGCCCCTCAGAGCACAGCCCCTCAGAGCCCTGCCCCTCAGAGCACAGCCCCTCAGAGCACAGCCCCTCCGAGCCCTGCCCCTCCGAGCACAGCCCCTCCGAGCCCTGCCCCTCCGAGCGCAGCCCCTCCGAGCCCTGCCCCTCAGAGCGCAGCCCCTCAGAGCACAGCCCCTCAGAGCCCTGCCCCTCAGAGCACAGCCCCTCCGAGCACAGCCCCTCAGAGCACAGCCCCTCCGAGCCCTGCCCCTCAGAGCCCTGCCCCTCAGAGCACAGCCCCTCCGAGCACAGCCCCTCAGAGCCCTGCCCCTCAGAGCACAGCCCCTCAGAGCCCTGCCCCTCAGAGCCCTGCCCCTCCGAGCACAGCCCCTCAGAGCCCTGCCCCTCAGAGCACAGCCCCTCCGAGCCCTGCCCCTCAGAGCACAGCCCCTCCGAGCCCTGCCCCTCAGAGCCCTGCCCCTCCGAGCACAGCTGGGGTGGGCTGCTTCGGGATCTCCTGTCCTTCCCTCCCACCCAGCAGCCGGCGGCCAGCACATTCCTTGGTGTGCTGGTCGGGGGGGTGCGCGCCTCCTGTGCTCACCCTGGGAACGGGACAGAAGCTGACAGCTCGGAGAGGACAGGGCTTGTACCCTTTGGTGGCCTCTGGCTGGACCATCTCATTGTCCTCAGACACAGCCTCTCGGTCTAGTTTCATTTCCTGAAAAACAAGCGCACAGAACTCCTAGAGCAGGAGTCCAGTCGAGCTACGGCCCCGGCCGGATCCAGCCCTGCCGCCTATTCTCACACCATGCTGAAGCTGAGTGGCTTTTACAGTTTTTAATTACTTGAAAAAACAATCGAAAGGAGGCTTTGTGACCCATGAAAATTATATGGAATTCAGATGTCAGTGTCCATAAATAGTTTCTTGAGACAGGGTCTCGCTCTGTCACCCAGGCTGGAGTGCAGTGCTATGAGCATGGCTCACTGTCCCCTTGACCTCCCAGGCCTGAGCGATCCTCTTGCCTCGGCTTCCTGAGTAGCTGGGACTACAGGTGCATACCACCATGTCCGGCTAATTTTTTTTTTTTAATTTTTAGTAGAAACAAGGTCTTTCTATGTTGCCCAGGCTGTTCTTGAACTCCATCTTGGCCTCCCAAAGTGCTGGGATTACAGGCTGGAGCCATGGAGCCCGGCCTGTCTTTGTTTTTTCACTGATAAAGTTTTGCCGGGTGTGGTAGTGTGTGCCTATAGTGATTTGGGAGGCGGAGGTGGGAGGATTGCTTCAGCCCAGGAGTTTGAGGCTGGGCTCAAGTGATCAAGAGGTGAACTATGATCATGTCACTGCATTCCAGCCTGGGTGACACAGCAAGACCCTATCTCTAAAAAAAATATTTAAAAAGCACTGGGTGTGGTGGCTCATGCCTGTGGTCCCAGCTACTTCGGCAGCTGAGGTGGGAGGATCGCTTGAGCCCAGGAGTTGGAGGTTGCAGTGAACCAAGATTGTGTCACTACACTCCAGCCTGGGTGACACAGACCCTGCCTCTTAAAAAAATAAAGAAAAATGTATTGGAATACAGCCATGCCCGTTCAGTCACGTGCTCTCCATGCTGCTTTCGTGCTCCAGAGACACTTATGGCCTGAAAGCTGAAAATATTTTCTGTCCTTTACAAAAAAGTTTGCTGACCTCTGCCCTGGAAAATTCATCTCCCAAGTTCTGTTCTGGTGCTGGCGTTCCTGGGTGTCCTAAATTTGGCCCTGTTATTTCTGAACTCTGCTTTGGCCATGTTCCCTCCCAGGAGCCAGGACGGGCACGTTCTCTGAGTCTTGTCCTCTGACGCTCAGAGGCTTGGCTTGGCTTGGCTCAGGCATTCTTGGAAAGGTCTGGCTCCAGGAAAGGCAGATGCCTCCGGAGTCAGCCCAGAGGGAACCTGCCCCAGGTCTGGGGGAGGCCTGACCCAGCTGAGTAGCTTTTGCAGAGGGGTTGGACTGGTCAAGGTGTGCTGAAAGTTGTCCTCAGAAGGCCACGTTGGGATTTCCTTCCTCCAGTATTCGGGCAGCTGAGAACTGCTGTGAGCCTGATGTTTTCCAAGTTGGCGGGTCCACAGGGTGCCTGAGATTCTGGAATCTGGGTGGAAAGTAGGGGGCTTGGAGGAGTGTCTCGGGTTCTGGAATCCAGGTGGAAAGTGGTGAGGTTCAGGGAGTGGCTTCTGAGCCACCATAGGGGTCTCTGTGGGAGCCTCTGCCCATCCAGGAGATTCCACACGCCCGGCCAGCCCAGAGCACATGTCTCGTGCTTGCTGAGGGTACAGCCAGCCCCAGCGGGTGGAACAGCCCGTTGCCTCCTCTCACTTTGTTTTGGGGCCGTCTGGGAGTTTGGAGCAAGGGTAGAGAGGGAGGAAGTGGCTGCCAGCCATTGCCCAGCACCCTTGTTTGCGTTGGGCCCTCTGTGGGCTCCTTTTTATTGCTCTTGAATGAAGCCAGGGAAATAGACTTCCTCACCTCACTTCAGTTCAGCATGTCTGGAAATTTGGTTATTAAAATTAAGGAAGTGTGGAAATAGAGCAAGAGAATAATCTCTCCAAGAGATAATAGTGACCTCTGGGCCAGGTGCGGTGGTTCACACCTGTAATCCCAGTACTTTGGGAGGGTGAGGTGGGCGGATCACCTGAGGTCGGGAGTTTGAGACCAGCCTGACCAACATGGAGAAACCTCCGTCTCTATTAAAAAAAAAAAAAATTAGCCAGGCATGGTGACCCATGCCTATAATCCCAGCTACTCAGGAGGCTGAGGCAGGAGAATCGCTTGAACCTGGGAGGCAGAGGTTGCAGTGAGCCAAGATTGTGCCACTGCACTCCAGCCTGGGCAACAAGAGTGGGACTCTGTCTCAAAAAAATAAATAAATAAATAAGTGACCTCTGGCAGGTGCGGCATCCCAGCACTTTGGGAGGCCGAGATGGGCAGATCACTTTAGCACAGGAGTTCGAGACCGGCCTGGCTGACATGGTGAAACCCCATCTCCACAAAAATAAAATAAAATGTAAGAGATAATAGTGCCTTTTTGGTACATTGAAACCTGGAGTGCTTTCTTTTTCTAAATGCGGATTCTTCGTGAGTTTGTGTACTGTGCCGATGTCCCTCCCTCAGCCCCGTTATTGTGAGTGGAAGAAGGGGCGAGGGTTCCCCCGCTACTGTGAGTCCCTCCTCTCATGCTGAGTGTCCTTGGAGAAGCCTGCACTTCCTCCTTGTACGCCAGGGCCGGGTCCCTCCTTGGCGTGGTTCTGTGCTGCTGGGATGGGGCCAGCCCCTCGGGTGTTTTCTGAGTGTCACACACGGGCGTGTGCATTCATGGCCTTTGCGTGTCTTCCTGTTGTGGAGGCAAAACGTGAAGAACCCTAGATGATCTTGGGACCAGGGCTCCGTCACCTGCTGTTCATTGCTCACCAGAGCATCCAGGAGTGAGTGGAGAGCTCGGACTTCCAGGCACGGTGATAGGGGCTGGTCTAACCATGCTTCTGCCGGCCTGTTCGTCAGAACCGCCTGTTGGGAGCTGTTATCATGATCCTGTACCTGGGCCCTAGAACCGCCCGTTGGGGGCTGTTGTCATGATCCCATACCTGGGCCCTGGGCCATCTGATTCTGACTTCATTGCTCCAGGTTGGGGCCAAGCCGCTGTTTCCTGTTTGCTTGTTTCCTCTGTGACGTTAGCCACTGGGCTAGTCTGAGCCCCTCAGTTACAGGTGGAGAAATTGAGACCCCTGGGGGTGCAAGGACTTGCCAAGGAACGAGAGCCCCTTAGGGCAGAGCTGGGACAGGGTCTGGCTTTGGGTCCCAGAGCTGCTGGTCCCCTTCCCGCTCTCCTAGCAGCTTTTTTTTTGAGACAAGGTCTTTCCCTGTGACCCAGGCTGGAGTACAATGGCATGATCTCAGCTCACTGCAATCTCCGCCTCCTGCATTCAGTCGATTCTCCTGCCTAAGCCTCCCGAGCAACTGGGATTACAGGTGCATGCCGCCATCCCCAGCTCGTTTTTTTTTTTTTTGTATTTTTAGTAGAGGTGGGGTTTCACCATGTTGGCCAGGCTGATCTCGAACTCCTGACCTCAAATGATCCACCTGCCTCGGCCTCCCAAAGTGCTAGAATTACAGGCTGGGATTACACTGCACCTGGCCCTAGCAGCTTTGTCCTGTGCCATCCAACAACAGATGACCGAAGTCTTCGCTTCTTAACATGCATTCCATCTGCCTTACAGTTTTGCCACCTGCAGAACAGAGGACTTGTTGCTTTTCTGGTAAGATGGAAAATGTAATCTGGCAGCAGGAGGCCCGTGGAAGCTTGCCTTTAATGGCCTTGTGTGTCTTTCATCCTGTCCTGAGAGCTGGAGAACTTGGATGTTGCTCCTAACGCAACCTTCCTGTTAACATACATTTCCGCAGGCTCATGGATCACCAGAACCACGTCCTATCCCGTGCGGCTGTATGCTTCCATTGGTTCAGGTGTTCTTACCTTGACAGTATTTTCTCCTCTGCAACTTTTGCCGTGGTTGCTTTTAATCAGCATTGACTCCTCAAGAAAAGTATTTAGCTGTTACATCTCAGTGGAGACAGGGCGGGAAGCATCTGAGACCTTCAGGCTTAGACTTAGAACCAGAAGTGCCCTCAGAGTTCATTGCGTCCTAACCCACCAGGAAATGAGTTCACAAAGAAGTGGGAGAACCTTGCCCCAGGTCCTTGCATTTGCTCCAGGTCCTGCCACAGGTCTTGCAGTTGCTCTGTGTGGTGGGTGTGATCTGGAGCCGTCCGGATTGCTGCACCTGGGGCAGGCATTGCTAATTGATCCCAGGACTCCTTCCTACAGAGCACACCCTGGTTCTCCAGGCAGCCGCTGCCTGTCAGTCTGCAGTGGTTGGGAGAGGACACCTGCTTGCCTGGTCTGTTCCAAAGCTTGCTGCTCATCCCAGCACAGGTGGGGGAGGCTATGGGAAAGGGATCTTCATCTGGCCCTGTCACTGCTCTATCAGCTGGGGATGTGGCATCCTAGTGAAAATGCCAGGCGCAGTGGCTCACGCCTGGAATCCTGGCATTTTGGGAGGCTGAGGAGGGCGGATCACTTGAGGTCAGGAGTTTGAGACCAGCCTGGCCAACCAAAAATACAAAAATTCGCCAGGCGTGGTGGCAGGCACCTGTAATCCCAGCTACTCGGGAGGCTGAGGCAGGAGAAACACTTGAACCCAGGAGGTGGAGGTTGCAGTGAGCTGAGATCTTGCTAGTGCACTCCAGCCTGGGCAACAGAGGGAGACTGTCTCAAAATCTCAAAAAAAAAAAACAAAAAAAAAAACAAAAACAAAAACTAAAGAAAGCGTCATTTATCTGGCACCCCTGGGGAACCATTATACCTGGTGTTCTATGGCACCTGGCACGGTGCGGGTGAAGTTGAGACTCTTGGGCACTGAACCCGTCTTGTTTGGAGCAGCTCAGGCCCCAGGGAGGGTTAGGGTTGGGTCTTGTTGGCATGGCCCTGGCCCATCCAGACCTATATCTCTGCTGTCCTGCAGGTGATCAATGTCGATGGGACAAAGAGGCGGACCCTCCTGGAGGACAAGCTCCCGCACATTTTCGGGTTCACGCTGCTGGGGGATTTTATCTACTGGACTGACTGGCAGCGCCGCAGCATTGAGCGGGTACACAAGGTCAAGGCCAGCCGGGACGTCATCATTGACCAGCTGCCCGACCTGATGGGGCTCAAAGCCGTGAATGTGGCCAAGGTCGTCGGTGAGTCCAGGGGGGCGCAAGCCGTGGCTCAGCCATGCAGACTTCCATGAGGAGGAAGTGACGGGTCCAAGCGTGGGCATAAGTGTTGAGCTGAGGTGCCCCGCCCTGGGGAAGGGCAGGACAGGAAAGGTGACAGTATCTGGGCAACGACAGATGGGAAGGGACCAAGAATGTTGATTAGGGAGTGGTTATGGACTAGGAATGTCAGGAACAATGGTTAGAAAGTGACTAACATTTGTCCCGTGCTATGTGCCTGGCCCTGGCCGGGAGCCTTTGTGCCCAGAGTGACCCTGTCTGCGAATGTAGTTCCATGCCTTACTTACACTGGGGAGCGGGAGGCAGAGCTGTGCAACTCACAGGTGCCGGGCTCAGGACTCACTGCTGGGTCTGCCTGGGCTGGGCTGTGCTTGTTGCCCCTGTGGCCAATGCACACATACCTTTCACCTGAAAGCCAGGATCCGCAGTACGCTCCCCGAGGGGGTCGTTGTCTGGCACGATGATTTGTCTCTTCCTGAAAAGGTGAGAGAGTTACACTGGAGAGAGCAGTGTCCAGGTGCGGCAGGGGCTCTGTGTCTGGCTGGGGCCTGGGGTCCTGTGCTGCACCTGCTTGTCAGAGTCACTCAGTAAATCTTGATGAAGGATGAGAGGACAGGGGACGTGGTGCTTGCTGCTGCATTGCCTGCAGTCCTGGGTGAGATGCCTGGATTGACTCTGCTCCCCGTGGGGTGGATGTGATGTTAGCTGTGATGGTAGATCCCTGACTTTAAAATACAAGGGAGCTGGGAGTTGAGGGAGCAGGTTGGGGCAGAAAGGACAGCCCCGCAGAGGCCTGGAGCTGAGGCAGTGCGGGCGACCCCAGGAGCAGTGAGTGCTTCCGTCACAGCCTTCGTCGCACCCTCCAGTCCTCATGCAAAGGATGGAATCCAGGAATTTAGTTTTCCCAGCCTCCTTTAAAAATACATTCATGCCGGGGCAGTGGCTCACATCTGAAATCCCACCACTTTGGGAGGCTGAGGCAGGCAGATCATTTGAGGTCAGGAGTTTGAAACCAGCCTGACCAACATGAAACCCCATCTCTACTAAAAGTACAAAAAAAAAAAAAAAAAAAAAATTAGCTGGGTGTGGTGTCACACGCCTATAATCCCAGCTACTCGGGAGGTTGAGGCAGGAAAATTGCTTGAACCCAGGAGGTGGAGGTTGTAGTGAGCCGATATTGTACTACTGCCCTCCACCTGGGCAATAGAGCGAGACCCTGTCTCAAAAAGAAAAAGAAAAAAAAAAAAGAACATTTATACCAGGTGCGGTGGCGCATGCCTGAAATCCCAGAACTTTGGAAGGCTGAGGCAGGAGGATCACTTGAGCCCAGGAATTTGAGAGTGTCTCCCCTGGGCAACATAAGAGAGACCTCATCTCTACCAGAAAAAAAAAATTACATAAAATTAGCCGGGCATGGTGGCATGAGGTTGCAGTGAGCTGAGATCATGTCACTGCACTCCAGCCTGAGTGACAGAGTGAGACCCTGTCTCAAAAAAAAAAAAAAAAAAAAAAAAAAAAAAGCATTTATCCACCGTGGAAGGTGAGACTGACCTGTGAGGGATTGTTCGAAGAAAAAAAATAAACCCCAGAGATACAAGACAAAAGGGTGCCTCCATGGGGGTGTGATTTAAAGCTGAGAAATTGGGCTTCTTCCCCCTCCCCTCTCATCCCATGGTTTACTAAAGGAGATGGGGAAAAAGATTCTTTTTTTGGCTTAAATATTTAACACTAAATTAAAGCCAATTTTAACAGCACTTTGGTTGATGAGTGAAATTAACAGACTGGCCAAAAATAAACAAACGCTGTCTGTTCTGTGTGAAAAAGAGGCAGCTTTTGTCCTGCTGGGTGAACGTGAGTTTTCAGGGTTGCCGGGAATGTCTGTGAATCGGAGGAAGGGCCTAGCTGGGACTCTCAGGAGCCGAGGCCCCAAGGACTCGCACGGTCCCTGCCCCAAGGCGTTAACTGTTTTGTTCCTGGGCCGGAGCGCAGGCCAGGAGGCTGGACCACTGGGCTGGCACTCTCGCGGTGCTGCTCCCTTACTTCCTGACCACGCTCCCTTCAGCAGCCTCTCTGCACTTCAGTTTCCTCGAATGAAAAATGGGCATTGTGATGAAAATAGCTCCTACCTCCAAGGTGGATGGAGTGAGTTCAGGCAGGTGACTCTCTGGGACCAGTGCCTGGTGCCTGACAAGGTCTGGTCAGAGCCTGCACTGCTGTTACTGATACTGACCCTTGACTGTACCAGGGGAGAACTTGGTTGCCATTGCCAGGCATGTTCCTGCCACCCCCAGCTACTGTCCCTGTTTGACGTGTGGCAGAAATACAGCTGTGCACACTGGAGCTTTTGTTCCATCCTGGCTTTCAGGTGAAATGTGTGTGTGTGTTTGAGGGTTGAGCCTGGCCAGGGGAACGATAATCACAGCCCAGCCCAGCCATGAGGTCGAACCCAACCCGGGGGTGAGTCCTGAGCTCAGCACCCCGAGCTGTGTGGCTCACGGTGGCATTCACTTGGTGGCTTGGCCACACCCCTTTCCCTGCTGGGCTGGTGGTGTTTAGATTGGAGCCTCTGTGTTCGCTTCCAGGAACCAACCCGTGTGCGGACAGGAACGGGGGGTGCAGCCACCTGTGCTTCTTCACGCCCCACGCAACCCGGTGTGGCTGCCCCATCGGCCTGGAGCTGCTGAGTGACATGAAGACCTGCATCGTGCCCGAGGCCTTCTTGGTCTTTACCAGCAGAGCCGCCATCCACAGGATCTCCCTCGAGACCAACAACAACGACGTGGCCATCCCGCTCACGGGCGTCAAGGAGGCCTCAGCCCTGGACTTTGATGTGTCCAACAACCACATCTACTGGACAGACGTCAGCCTGAAGGTAGCGTGGGCCAGACGTGCACGCAGGCAGTCTGTATGGGAAAACCTTGCCTCTGTTCCTGCCGCAAGGGCTTCAGACACTTTTCTTAAAGCACTGTCGTATTTATTTATTTATTTATTTTTGAGACGGAGTCTTGCTCTGTCGCCCGGGCTGTTTGCAGTGGCCGGATCTCAGCTCACTGCAAGCTCCGCCTCCCGAGTTTACACTATTCTCCTGCCTCAGCCTCCCATGTAGCTGGGACTACAGGCGCCCGCCACCTCGCCTGGCTAGTTTTTTGTATTTTTTAGTAGAGACGGGGTTTCACCGTGTTAGTCAGGATGGTCTCGATCTCCTGACCTCGTGATCCGCCCATCTCGGCCTCCCAAGGTGCTGGGATTACAGGCTTGAGCCACCGCGCCCGGCCTGTCATATTTATTGTAACTCAATTCAAGCTAATCAAATATGAGCAAGCTTATTTTTTAAAAAATAGATGATTATAGTGAGCAAATCCGGTAGACACACACAAGGGCTTTTGTGAAATGCTTGTGTGAATGTGAAATGTTTGTTGTCTGTTGAGCTTGACTTCAGAGACTCCACCCGCTCCCTCGTCACTGCCCGTTTGCTTTGCAGACTCTTTCTTCATTTATAGTGCAAATATAAACATTCAGGACAAATACAGGAAGACTTTTTTTTTTTTTTTTTTTTTTTTGAGGCGGAGTCTTGCTCTGTCGCCCAGGCATGATCTCAGCTCACTGCAACCTCCGCCTCCCGGGTTCAAGCGATTTTCCTGCCTCAGCCTCCTGAGTAACTGAGATTACAGGCACGTGCCACCATGCCCAGCTAGCTTTTTCGTATTTTTAGTGGAGACAGGATTTCACCATGTTGGCCAGGCTGGTCTTGAACTCCTGACCTCAGGTGATCTGCCCGCCTCAGCCTCCCAAAGTGCTGCGATGACAGGTGTGAGCCACTGCGCCTGGCCTAGAAAGACTTTTTGCCTCTAAAGAAGGGTTTACTAAACTGGTCCATGGGCTGGCCTTCTGATTCTGTAAAGAAAGTTTGATTCGTGGCTGGGTGCAGTGGCTCACGCCCGTAATCCCAACACTTTGGGAGGCCGAGGGGGGCGGATCACCTGAGGTTGGGAATTTGAGACCAGCCTGACCAACATGGAGAAACCCCATCTCTACTAAAAATACAAAAGAAATTAGCCGGGCATGGCGGTGCACGCCTGTAATCCCAGCTACTTGGGAGGCTGAGGCAAGAGACTCACTTGAACCTGGGAGGCGGGGGTTGTGGTGAGCCGAGATGGCACCATCGCACTCCAGCCTGGGCAACAAGAACAAAACTCTGTCTCAAAAAAAAAAAAAAAAGAAAATTTGATTGGTGCACACCAAAGCGCATTTGTTTGTAGATTGTCTGCGGCAGTTTTTGTGCTGCTGAGTTGAGTTGTGGCAGATCTGTATGGGTTCTAAAGCCTAAACTATGTACCATCCGCCCGTTTACAGAAAAAGTGTGCTGACCTCTGTTCTAAAGTATTGGACAACTACAATGTTTGCTCATTTATTATTCTACTATTTGTTTTCTGGATTTTTGTTTGTTTGTTTTTGAGATAGGGTCTCCCTCTGTCACTCAGGCTGGAGTGCAGTGGTGTAATCTCAGCTTACTGCAGCCTCGACCTCCTGGGCTCTAGTGATCCTCCTACCTCAGCCCCCCTAGTAGCTGGGACTACAGGCACACACCACCACACCTGGCTGATTTTTATGTTGTGGAGACAGGGTTTCCCCATGTTGCCCAGGCTGGTTTCAAACTCCTAGGCTCAAGCGCCTGCCTCAGCTTCCCAAAGTGCTGGGATTACAGGTGTGAGCCACTATGCCCGGCCTATTTTACTATTTGTATTACATATCTTTAAAAGATTTTTTATGACTTTAAGTCACAAGCGTTCTTTGTAAAAAAAAGAAAATAAGGCCGGGCGCGGTGGCTCAAGCCTGTAATCCCAGCACTTTGGGAGGCCGAGACAGGCGGATCACAAGGTCAGGAGATCGAGACCATCCTGGCGAACACGGTGAAACCCCGTCTCTACTAAAAAATACAAAAAACTAGCCGGGCGAGGTGGCGGGCGCCTGTGGTCCCAGCTACTCAGGAGGCTGAGGCAGGAGAATGGCGTAAATCCGCGAGGCGGAGATTGCAGTGAGCCGAGATGGCGCCACTGCACTCCAGCCCGGGCGACAGAGCGAGACTCCGTCTCAAAAAAAAAAAAAAAAAAAAAAAAGAAATATATAGAAAAGTATAAAAAATAAAATAAAAATTGTCCATAACCTCTCCAGCCAGAGACGACCGTTGTTGACACCTCAGCATATTGCCTTCAAGTCTTTTTTCTCTAAGATAGCATTTCTCATCATCACAGACGTATGCTACACAGAATTCTGTCTCCTGATTTTTTCACTTGACGTTACAACAGGTATTTGATGACGCTATGAAAAACTCTTTGGCACAATCTTTTAAACGTATGAAATGCTCCACTGCACAGATGTTCCCTTTTAGGCTTAACTGTTCTTTTATTATCTATGTGCTGGTTACAGCTGGGCACCGTGGCTCATGCCTGTAATCCCAACACTTTGGGAGGCTGAGGCAGGAGGATCACTTGAGCCCAGAAGTTTGAGACCAGCCTGGGCAACATAGTGAGACCCCATCTCTACAAAAAACTTTTTTAATAAGTCGGGCATAGTGGTACACAGCTGTAGTCCCAGCTACCCAGGAGGCTGAGTTGGGAGGATTGCTTGAGCCCCAGGAGGTTGATGCTACAGTGACCTGAGATTACACCACTGCACTCCAAGCTGAGCGACAGAGCAAGACCTGTCTGCGTGGGGAAAACAAAAATATATATATATAATATATGTTATATATTTATAAATATCAGATATATAATTTTAAAATATTGTATAAATGTATATTTATAAATGTATATCATATATTTATAAATACACATTTATATATTATATATTATATATGTATATAAAATTTCCCAAGTTGCTTTTTCCAAAAAAGTGTCTTGCTAAATTTCAAACGTTCATTTAAAAACTTGAATGTTGGTGATCCTGTCCAGAATGTGTTCAGTAGCTGCTCCTGGTGGCCAAGCGTCTCGGGAGATGTCTACAAAACACGCTGGTTCTGGCTGGGCGCGGTGGCTCATGCCTGTAATCCCAGCACTTTGGGGGGCTGAAGCAGGTGGATTACCTGAGGTCTGGAGTTCGAGACGAGCCTGGCCAACCTGGTGAAACCCCATCTCAACTAAAAATACAAAAAAATTAGCTGGGCGTGGTGGCGGGCACCCACCTCCTTGGGAGGCTAAGGGCAGGAGAATCGCTTAAACCCAGGGGGCAGAGGTTGCAGTGAGCTGAGATCGCACCATTGCACTTCAGGCTGGGCAAGAAGAGTGAAACTCTGTCTCAAAAAAAAAGACAAAAAGATGCTTGTTCCTAAAACGTGGCCCTTTTCCTCCTCACCTGCTGCCAGACCATCAGCCGCGCCTTCATGAATGGGAGCTCGGTGGAGCACGTGGTGGAGTTCGGCCTTGACTACCCCGAGGGCATGGCTGTTGACTGGATGGGCAAGAACCTCTACTGGGCCGACACCGGGACCAACAGGATCGAAGTGGCGCGGCTGGACGGGCAGTTCCGGCAAGTCCTCGTGTGGAGGGACTTGGACAACCCGAGGTCGCTGGCCCTGGATCCGACCAAAGGGTAAGGGTTTGCCTGTCCCGTGTGTCCTCGTGTCCACCTCTCTGTATGAGACAGTGCGGGGGTGCCAACTGGGCGAGGTGGCAGGCTGCCCCTGTGGCCCTCGGTGATTAGCCTTGATGATGTCCAGGACTGGTAGGACCCTCAGAGGTCATGGAGTTCATTCGTGGAGCAGGGGCTGAGGCTGTGTCAGGCCCAGTGCTGGCTGCTTTCACCTGGGCCGTCTCACCAAAGCGTCCATGGAGCCTGCATAGGGCAGGTATCTGTGTCAGTTTTACAGATGCAGAAACAGGCTCAGAGAAACCAAGTGACTTTCCTAAGGTCACATACCCAGTTAGAGCAGGGCTGGACCAGGAAGTGCTGTCTCAGGCTCCCAACCAGGCCTCCTTGCTTTGTACTCTTTTGCTAAAACCATGATCCAGAATCGACTTTGAGGTCCCCGGACCTCAGGCTCCTCCGAAATGGCCTCTTGGAGGCTACTGAGCCACAGCTTAGGACCCACCTCAAGAAGTAAACGTGCTTGTAGCTGCCGGGCATCCTGGCGGCCATGCCTTGGGCACTGGGGTCAGACAGGCCCCAGTTGTGGGGGGCGTCTCTCTGGACTTGAGTTTTCTTTTCTGTGCAGTGGGCAGAGTGACCAGCCCGTAAAGCATCTGTGATGTGTGCAGCAGCCCAGTCCCTGCCTGTCACCTGTTCTGCTAGGGAAGGAAGGAAGACTTCAGGATGGCAGGACATAGAAAGAGGTCCAGGTTTTAGAGCAAGGGCAGGTCAAAGTTAGAAAATTCTGAAATGAGGATGTGCATTTCCTCCTCTGGATCTGCTAAAAGAAGAGGGAAGGAGGGGCTGCTGCGGGAGGAGCCCAGAGCCGAGTTTACGTCCGGATCCTGCAAGGCCTCCCCTGCCCTGAGGTCTTGTTTTGTGATGTGCTCGTGTCCATCCTGGTTTCTGCCGTGTCCCCAGCATCCGGCCAAGCTTAGGGGGATGTTCCAGCACACACTCACCCTGTCTGTGCGCCTGTTTTTGTGTCTGTACATGGGGATTTACTCGCCTTACAAGTGAGCCACTGTGGGAATTCAGGGAGGTGGCCCAGTGACCACCCCTGGAGGGATATGTGTGTGGCAGGGGGCGAGGGTCTCACCCTTCCCTGCTTCCTGCGCGTGGCTTTCTCCAGGACGGGGAGGGTTGAGCTGAAGAGATGGGGGCAGTTGCATCCCTCCGCCACCCGCTGTCCTGCGGTGAGAGTGGACTCACCGAGCCGCCCCTTCTCCCTTGTGCCTTCCAGCTACATCTACTGGACCGAGTGGGGCGGCAAGCCGAGGATCGTGCGGGCCTTCATGGACGGGACCAACTGCATGACGCTGGTGGACAAGGTGGGCCGGGCCAACGACCTCACCATTGACTATGCTGACCAGCGCCTCTACTGGACCGACCTGGACACCAACATGATCGAGTCGTCCAACATGCTGGGTGAGGGCCAGGCCGGGGCCTGCTGGTCGTGGAGGGCGGGGCAGCTGGACGTTGGCCACCCTGCTGCACATGCCCTGTGGCCTGCAATTCCCCAACCTGCCAGGAGCTGTGGCCACACCTTCGACTGCCCAGCAGCCTCACCCTCTGCTGTGGGGGTTGTCCCTGTCCACCCCTGGGTGCCGTGCTACAGTTGTGTTGGGAGAGGCTCTGGTGACAGCTGTTTCCTGTGCACCTGCTGAGCACCAGGTCCCAGCTAATCCCTGTGCCAGGACTCTAACGCACGTGGTGGAGGTTTTCATTGCTGGGGAAGCTGAGGCCTGAGGAAGCCACATGACTTGCCTTAGGTCACAGAGCTGGTGAGTTCAGGATCCCCCCGAGACACCAGGGCCGGCACTCAATCCCCACCCAGCCCTGAGCCCCACCGTGTGTGCGGATTGTGCTGGGAGTGTCCTGGGACCCAGGGGCTGGTGCTCTCATCTCCTTTCTCCAGATCATGAGAATGAAGCTCAGGGAAGTTTGAAAAAAAAAACCTATCCCAAGTCACACAGCGGCAGGAGCAGGATTTGAACCCAGAGCAGGGGACTGCACACTCTGTTCTGCTAGAGTAGTTATGTTAGCTGTCCTGGGTGATATGGCAGGTGACAGGAGCCACCATGCTCAACAAAGGGACCCCCATCCCCCCTGCCAAGTCGGGAGAGTGGAAGGTCACGGGCAGATGCTCTGAAGGGCCAGGTGCAGTGGCTCATACCTGTAATCCCAGCACTTTGTGAGGCCAAGGCGGGCAGATGGTTTAAGCCCAGGAGTTCAAGACCAGCCTGGGTAACGTAGTGAGACCCCATCTCTACAAAAAATTTTTTAAAAACTTAGCTGGGCATGGTGGTTCATGCCTGTAGTCCTAGCTACTTGGGAGGTCAGATGGGAGGATTGCTTGAGCCCAGGAGGTTGAGGCTGTGGTGAGCTATGATCGTGCCACTGCACTCCAGCCTGGGCAATAGAGTGAGACCCTGTCTCAAAAAAAAGAAAAAAAAGAAAATAAAAAAACTCTGAGGGCTCAGGTCCAAGCCCCCAGGCAGCCCTTGGCTTGAGGGCAGACAAGGGAGGAGGGGGTCACCTGGGCATCCCTGACTTTTGGCCCCTGGCAGAGGGACCTTTGGTGACCTTGACCATAGCAGAACCTCTGAGCACATCAGCCATGTCGAACCGCTCAGGAATGGCAGCAAGAATTTGGCTTCTGACCACCACTGCTACTCGCCATCTGCGGTGGGCGTGTTGTGCCCATTTTACAGATGAGGAGGCTGGGGCATCGGCCAGCTGCATGCCTTGTCCCACGTACTGCATAGGCAGAGCTGGCACTTGAACCCCGTGTCCCGGTTGCTGCTGGGGGTGGGCTGCACCCTGGCTTGTGATGCCAGTACCTAGGTTTGCACGTGACTTCGTGACTGTCACCAGCTCTGCAGGGAATCCCATGACCCAGCTCATCCAGGCCGCATGCAAACCTGTTGCCAGGCGAGAAACCGGTCACAGCACAGCTGTGGTTGCCTGAAATGATTAAGCTCATTAATCACCCCGGAGTGAGGACAGACTCAGATGAAAACCAGCAAAAGCCCTGGAAATTCATGTGACCCTGCCAGTGAGGGTGGCCATGTGCATTGCAGCCTGGCCGTCATTCTGCTGTACGTACAGTGTTTTGGACTTAAACGCTCCGGATGTTTACTGAGTGCTTGAATAATAACATGGAAGGCCCGGGCTTGTTGCTGCGGGAGTGAAGGATGCATAGCCAGGCCTGACATGGTGAACACAGGAACATAGAGCCTCGTTGCCTGCCTGGGTGGTAATCCCGGCCCTGCCGCTTAGCAACTGTGTGACTGTAGCCAGGTCACTTAATTTTAGTAGATCCTGCCTGCTCTTCAGTGGATCTTGCCAGTTTTCCAAGGTGGCCAAACACTTTAAGGCACTCACGTGGTCGCTAGGCTGCAGGGTTGAACTCCGGCTTGTCCCTCAGGGCGCCCTGTGCTCTGTGGCCTGGCTGTGCTGTTGCTGACACCGGGCCTGTGTGTGTCCATGCAGGTCAGGAGCGGGTTGTGATTGCCGACGACCTCCCGCACCCGTTCGGTCTGACGCAGTACAGCGATTATATCTACTGGACGGACTGGAATCTGCACAGCATCGAGCGGGCTGACAAGACCAGCGGCCGGAACCGCACCCTCATCCAGGGCCACCTGGACTTCGTGATGGACATCCTGGTGTTCCACTCCTCCCGCCAGGATGGCCTCAACGACTGCATGCACAACAACGGGCAGTGCGGGCAGCTGTGCCTTGCCATCCCCGGTGGCCACCGCTGCGGCTGTGCCTCACACCACACCCTGGACCCCAGCAGCCGCAACTGCAGCCGTAAGTGCCTCGCGGTCCCCTGCACCTCACTCCCTCGTTAGATCAGACTGGTTCTGGGAGCTGACGCTGAAAGAAGTTTCTCATCTGGGGTTCCTGGGTGTACATAGATGGTTGGGTAGGTTGTGCACTGCACAAGCTGCATGATGCTACCTGAAGGTCCAGGTCCAGGCTGGGTGGACTTGTTGCTTCATCAGGACACAGGTAAATGGCCAAAACCCCGCAGCTGGCAGGTCTCGGAAAGGATCTTTGGGTGTGAAAGCCAGTCACGGGGGAAGGGCGCTCGCTCATACTGCCAGCAGGATGCTGAGTGCTTTCCACAGCGCTCATTTACTCGTCAAGCCTGGAGGGTGGGGAGTAGCATGGTCCCATCTCACATACAAGGAACCCGACGCACAGAGAGGTGTGGCAACCCACCCAAGGCCATACGACCGGAGCGGGTTGAGCCAGGGTTGACTGTGGCAGGCTGGCTCAAGAGTCCCTGCTCCTGAACACCCTTGCCAGGCAGCCTGGATCAGTTCGGGGAATTTTTGCCCTGACGCTCGGAAGCAGGTGAGCCTCTTTGTTCTCATGTCAGTGATGAGAAGAGTGACTTTCCTATGGCCCCTCTGGAGGACATGTGCTTCCTGTTGGCAGGCTCTTCCCCCATGACATCAGCAGTGAGCTGGTTATGATTCCCGACGCAGAACTTGATCGTTTATAAAGCTGTTTGTCATCCAGGCCCCGTTGGAGTCTCATGTAGACCTGGGCACCGGCAGGGCTGGTCTTGCCTGTCCCAGCTGCATGGATGGGGAACTTGAGGCTTGCAAAGGTTAAGGGGCTGTTCGAGGCCCAGGCTGGCAGGAGATGGGCCTGGGCCAGAGTCTGGGACTTTCCATGCCTGGACTGTCTTTAGTGCTGTTGCTCACCATGCCTCCCTGGGGCCATGATCTTGGAGAGTCAAACGGAGGTGCAGGTAACCCATGGCAAGGAGGGGTTGCCATGACTCAGAGTCCCCGTCCTGTGCCCGGCAGACCTGGTGCAGTGACTTGGATTTCGGACCAGTCACCATAGCCCGAAGTGCCACAGCTTCTGAACCCAGGCAGGACTCAGGCCAGGACTCTGTTTGCTGCTGAGAGAGAGAGGCCGCTGGATGTCCTGGTCCTGCTAGAGAGCTGGTTCTTCCGGTCCTGCTGCCAGTGCACTGAGAAGAGGCCCAGCTTGATTCCGGGGCTGCCCTGTGGTGGCACATGCTGCTCACTGACACCCTCGAGGAGAGTCTCCTCCTGGGCTTGTCGTTGACTGTGCCCGGTTTTCTGCAGTTCACTGGTGTACACATAGGCACACAGCAAACTGCACACACAGTCATGGGTACGAGTTTCACTACCATTCCACCACCAATGTTCACACCATTACCTGCCTTCTGTCTTAAGTTTTCATCATTTAAAAATAAATTTATTGGGCTGGGCGTGGTGGCTTACGGCTGTAATCCTAGCAATTTGGGAAGCTGAGGTGGGCGGATCACCCGAGGTCAGGAGTTCAAGATCAGCCTGGCCAATATGGTGAAACCCCATCTCTACTAAAAATAAAAAATTAGCCAGGCATGGTGGGGCACACCTGTAATCCTAGCTACTCGGGAGGCTGAGACAGGAGAATTGCTTGAACTTGGGAAGGAGAAGTTTCAGGTGAGCCGGGTTTGTGCCACTGCACTCTAGCCTGGACAACAAGAGCGAAACTCTTTGTCTCAAATAAATAAATGCAGGGCGCAGTGGCTCACACCTGTAATCCCAGCACTTTGGAGGCCGAGGCGGGCGGATCATGCGGTCAGGAGATCAAGACCATCCTGGCTAACCCAGTGAAACCCCGTCTGTACTAAAAATACAAAAAATTAACTGGGTGTGGTGGCGGGCCCCTGTAGTCCTGGCTACTTGGGAGGTTGAGGCAGAAGAATGGCGTGAACCCGGGAGGCGGAGCTTGCAGTGAGCCAAGATCGTGTAGCCTGGGCAACAGTGCGAGACTCCGTCTCAAAATAAATAAATAAATAATCTATTTCAAAAATAAAACTTGTACTTTGAAACAGCAGAGACACATATGACATGGAGAATGAAATTCCCCATAGCGCACCCCCGAGAAACAGCCCTGGTCCCCCCATCTTTCCCGTGGACCTCCAGCGGGGTGGATGCTGAGCCACCTGTTGTAGTCAAGTGGTGTTCTGTCCCGCCCGCCAGCTCCTCTTTGGCTTCCAGACACCCACCTGCAGCCCTATCTTTGCCTCCTCTAGCGCCCACCACCTTCTTGCTGTTCAGCCAGAAATCTGCCATCAGTCGGATGATCCCAGACGACCAGCACAGCCCGGATCTCATCCTGCCCCTGCATGGGCTGAGGAACGTCAAAGCCATCGACTATGACCCACTGGACAAGTTCATCTACTGGGTGGACGGGCGCCAGAACATCAAGCGAGCCAAGGACGATGGGACCCAGGCAGGTGCCCCGTTGGAAGGGTGCGGGGTGCTTCCCAAGGTGCGCCTCTTGCTGGTTTCCAGGCTGCTGCCCTTGTCCTTAGCAGAGGCAGGAAACAGAACTTGGTTCTGGGTGAACGATGACTTGGGCTTCGATTACATAGTCACGGGGTATAGCCCTGAGCTGCGTGGAACCCCGAGACTGTGATTATCTGTAGAAACTGGGTTTCTTAGTAGTTTAAGTAGTCATGGTGGGGTCAAACCCCACAGGACTTTTTTCTTTCCCAGAAAGAAAAGTGGTCTTGAGTCATGCAGGGGTAGTTGGTACTGGTTAATCTAGGTTTATCCTTTATTTTGTAGGAATTGTACAGTCATTTCTGCTACGATGCAGTGTATGTGCTTCTAAAAGTCACCACACTGCAAAATCGCACAGTAAAAATGACACGAATCATAGGAAAAAGGGGACCAGGGCACAACCCCCAAAATCTCCGTCAGTGACATGTAAGAGAAGAGAGGAACCTGGGAAATAGCAGAGCGCCTTTTGCACATTAAATGGTTAGATATATCCCACAATACTGTGCATTCATAAACGTTAACACTGCAATAAATAGGGCACTTTACCTTGGGAAGATCTGGAGTTGGCTCATGAGTGTGGAAGGGTGCAGTGCGTGAGTTTTCGTGAAGCGCTGGAAGGAGGATTGTGGGAAATCAGATGGAACGTTCTCATCCCAGGTGTGGAGAGGAGTGGGTCATGGCCCCGGCAGTGAGCCCAGGGAGGTCAGAGACGGAGGTGTGTGTGTGGGTGTGACCCTGCGCAGTTCCCTGCCGGCTGTGGTTTTCTGCATTCGCTTAATGTGTCTCACGGAGGAAATTGTGCATGAGCAAATGTGAAACCGTGCTGTGCTCAAATTGTCCTAATATATCACTGCATTGGAACAGAGTTGCTTTTTTTTTTTTTTTTTGAAATGGAGTCTCACTCTGTCACCCAGCCTGGAGTGCAGTGGCATGATCTCGGCTTGCTGCAACCTCTGCCTCCTACGTTCAAGCGATTCTCCTGCCTTAGCCTCCTGAATAACTGGGATTACAGGTGTGAGCCATTGCGTCCCGGCCAGGTTTGCATTTTTAAAACAAGTGCTAGGCTGGGTGTGGTGGCTCACGTCTGTAATCCCAGCACTTTGGGAGGCTGAGGTAGGCGGATCACCCGAGGTCAGGAGTTCAAGACCAGCCTGGCCAACATGGTGAAACCCCATCTCTACTGAAAATACAAAAATTAGCTGGGCATGGTGGTGGGTGCCTGTAATCCCAGGTACTCAGGAGGCTGAGGCAGGAGAATCACTTGAACCCAGGAGGCAGAGGTTGCAGTGAGCCGAGATCACACCAGTGCACTCCAGCCTGGGTGACAAGAGCAAAACTCCGTCTCAAAAAATAAAAAATAAAAAACAATTGCTGTAGCAGAAGCAACCACTTTGCGGTGTCAGGCTTGTGTGACCTGTTCCAGGAATGATGTGCTCACGGCGGCCTCAGGCCCACCTGGAGTCTGCAGCATGGGGCACAACAGGTTCATTAGCATAGAGTTCCAGGACAGGCCTGGCTCCTAAGCAGCCTTCTTTTATAAAAACTACAGAGCCCGCATGTAATCCCAGCACTTTGGGAGGCTGAGGCAGGTGGATCATGAGGTCAGGAGCTCAAGACCAGCCTGGCCAACATGGTGAAATCCTGTCTCTACTAAATATACAAAAATTAGCTGGGTGTGGTGGCGAGCACCTGTAGTCCCAGCTACTCAGGAGACTGAGGCAGGAGAATTGCTGAACCTGGAAGGCAGAGGTTGCAGTGAGCTGAGACCACGCCATTGCACTCCAGCCTGGGCAACAGAGCGAGACTCCATCTCAAAACAAAACAAAACAAAACAAAAAACTACAGAGCCACACGGCCTCTTTCTCCACCGAGCATCGGTGTGGGAGCTTGTGTTATTGTGATGAAATCTTGGTACTTTCTTGAGGCAGAGAGAGGCTGAGCGTCTGGAAAGACTTTCAGATGGGTCGCCATGTCCGCCGTCGGTTCCGCTGTCGTGCCCCCCATCTGAAGGCTGGTGCTGTCCAGACAGGCTGGACGCCCCTTTCCACCAGATCCTTCCTCCCGCAGCAGTTTCTAGTTGAGTTGTACTGTGAGGTCTGTGTCCTTGGTTGATGGCAAAAGTCAGTCGAATTGAAATTCAGAGCCATGCCCGGCTCCCTGGAGCTTCTCTCCTGGGCAGCTGTGATCATTGCCTCTGTTGTGGCGCAGATGGTGGAAATGGATTCCTTTCATCTTGCTTGCTACAGGTGACTGTCACGTGGAGTCCTTTGGAGAAAGGGACGTGTTAATTGATGGATGTGCGGCTCCCATGCTGGGAAAGCTCCTGGGCGTACATTGCCTTAGTGTCTCATTGGAGCTGCGTTCTTTTCTGGTGTCTGGTAGGCAGAGGTGATGAAGACTTGGAAGAAAACCCAGAAGGTTTTCCACTTAATTTGGAGAATGTGCTTTTCCCCTCTCGTGTCTGTCGCTAGGGTGCAGCGTCCTGCAGCCGCCGTGCTCTGTGGACGCTGGGTTTGATTCTTTACCAGGGGTCCCCCTGCTCCTCCAAAAGATGGTGTCTAAATTATCATCCAGTTGGCCGAGGTTTTTGTTTTCTATTGTTTTTATTTTTTATTGTGGTAAATATACATAACATAAAATTTACCATTTTAATTATTTTGTTCTTGTTTTTGAGACAGGGTCTCACCCCAGTGCCCGGGCTGGAGTGCAGTGGTGCGATCATGGCTCATTGCAGCCTCAGCCTCCTGGCTCCAGTGATCCTCTCACCTCAGCCTCTCTAGTAGCTGGAACTACAGGCATACACTACCACATCTGGCTGATTTTTTTAATTGTAGAGACCCACTATGTTGCCCAGGCTGGTCTCAACTCCTGGACTCAAGCCATCCGCCCACCTCACCCTCCCAAAGTGCTGGGATTACAGGCATGAGCCACAACACCCAGCCATTTTAACTTTCTCTCTCTCTCTCTCTCTCCTTTCTGTCTCTTTCTTTCTTTCTGTCTTTCTTTCTTTTTTGAGATGGAGTCTCACTCTGTCACCCAGGCTGGAGTGGAATGCCACGGTGTCGACTCACTGCAACCTCCGCCTCCCAGGTTTAAGCGATTCTCCTGCCTCAGCCTCCTGAGTAGCTGGGACTACAGGGGTCCATCACCATGCCCAGCTAATTTTTGTATTTTTTAGCAGAGACGGGGTTTCACCATGTTGGCCAGGCTGGTCTCGAACTTCTAACCTGGTTATCCGCCCGCCTCAGCCTCCCAAAGTGCTGAGATTACAGGTGTGAGCCACTGTGACCGGCCTTGTTTTGAGACAAGGTCTTGCCCTGTCGCCAGACTGGAGTGCAGTGGTGGGCTCTTGGCTCGCTGCAGCCTTCACCTCCCAGGCACAAGTTGTGCACCTCCATACCTGGCTAATGGTATTTTATGTAGAGACAGATTTCACCGTGTTGCCCAGGCTGGCCTCGAACTGGACTCAAGCAGCCCGTCCACCTCGGCCTCCCAAAGTACTGAGATAACAGGCATGAGCCCATTTTACCTATTCTGCAGTGGACAGTTCAGTGGCATTCAGTCAGTTCACATGGTAACCACCACCGCCATTCATCTCCAGACTACTTCACCTTCTCGGACCGAAACTGTGCATTAAACACACTCCTCATCTCGCTCTCACAGCCACCATTCTACTTTGTCTCTCTCTGCCTTCTCTAGGTACCACATGTAAGTGGAATTAGACCAATATTTGCCCTTCTGTAACTAGCTTTTTTCACGTGGCATGGTGTCCTCAAGGTTCATCTGTGTTGCAGCCTGTGTCAGGATTTCCTTCCTTAAATTAAGCCTGAGTAATAACCCATTGTAAGGGCTGGGTGTGGTGGCTCACACCCTCTAATCCCAGTACTTTGGGAGTCTCAGATGGGCAGATCACTTGAGGTCAGGAGTTTGAGACCAGCCTGGCCAACATAGTGAAACACTGGCTCTACTAAAAGTACCAAATTAGCTGGGTGTGGTGGTGCGCACCTGTAATCCCAGTTACTCAGGAGGCTGAGGCAGGAGAATTGCTTGCACCCGGGAGGGAGAGGTTGCAGTGAACCAAGATTGTGCCTCTGCCGTCCAGCCTGGGCAACACAGTGAGACCCCGTCTCAAAAAAAATCATGGTATGGATGTACGGACCACATGTTGTTATTTATCCATCCACGGGTGCCAGGTCGCTTCCTCCTCTGGTTGTTGTGAATAAGCCGCTCTAAACAGTTCCTTCCATGGTGAAAGTTTTCTTCTAGTGAGGAAAAGGCGTGTTGCCTGTGGTGTTGCATAGGATTCTGGTAAGAAAGTTTGCACTAATTGTAAGTATTTGTACTTAACATTAAAAAGAAAGCTCAGGCCGGGCACGGTGGCTCAAGCCTGTAATCCCAGCACTTTGGGAGGCCGAGACGGGCGGATCACGAGGTCAGGAGATTGAGACCATCCTGGCTAACACGGTGAAACCCCGTCTCTACTAAAAAATACAAAAAACTAGCTGGGCGAGGTGGCGGGCACCTGTAGTCCCAGCTACTCGGGAGGCTGAGGCAGGAGAATGGCGTGAACCCGGGAGGCGGAGCTTGCAGTGAGCTGAGATCCGGCCACTGCACTCCAGCCTGGGCGACAGAGCGAGACTCCATCTCAAAAAAAAAAAGAAAAGAAAAGAAAGCTCAGGGGCTGGGTGCGGTGGCTCACACCTGTAATCCCAGCACTTTGGGAGGCCGAGGCGGGCGGATCACAAGGTCATGAGATCGAGACCATCCTGGCTAACACGGTGAAACCCCGTCTCTACTAAAAATACAAAAAAAATTAGCTGGGCATGGTGGCAGGCACCTGTAGTCCCAGCTAGTTGGGAGGCTGAGGCAGGAGAATGGCGTGAACCCAGGAGGCGTGGAGCTTGCAGTGAGCCGAGATCACGCCACTGTACTCCAGAGTAAGACTCCATCTCACGCAAGACTACATGTCAAAAAAAAAAAAAAAAAAAAGAGCTCAGGGTTTATGAAACTGGCTAGCCGTGTAAAGTTTGCTGTGTTGTTTTTGCGCCTGAGAGGAGTGTGGCCAGGGTGTCACGTCACACAGTACACGTTTCTCAGATGGTTGTTCTCCAGACTGCTGTCCCAAAGTCTGGTTTTGCATCTGGTTCCCACAGACCCACCCTCCACGGTGAGCCTGATTTTGCCAGGGTAGCTGGAATCTTGCTTGTCTTCCAGCCTGGCAGCTGTACCAGGCTGGGGTCCGCAGCTGGAGAGCTCTGTGGCTTTTAGGAGGGAATTTGTTCAGTTGGTGTTGACACATGGCCCCCTAGGGTCTGTCGCTCTGTGGCGATGTGGATGTTGTTATCTACAAAGACACGTGATCCTTCGTGTCTGATGAAAGTGATGATGTCTTTGCAGCTGCCCAGCAAGGCTGTGTGTGTGTGTGTGTGTGTGTGTGTGTGTGGTGTGTGTGGGGTGTGTGTGTATGTATGGGGGAGGGAGGCACCCTTTCCATCTGGGTCCAAGAGGCTGGGCCTGGGGAAGAAGCTTCTTTTTCTTTACTTAGAGACTTTATTTGTATTTTTCAGGCTGGGGTGTGGTGGTATGAGCATAGGATGTGTGTGTGGTGTGTGGTGTGTGTAGGGTGTGTGTGTGGTGTGTGGTGTGGGGTGTGGGGTGTGTGGTGTGTGTGGGGTGTGTATGTGTATGGGGGAGGGAGGCACCCTTTCCACCTGGGTCCAAGAGGCTGGGCCTGGGGAAGAAGCTTCTTTTTATTTACTTAGAGACTTTATTTGTATTTTTCAGGCTGGGGTGTAGTAGTATGAGCATAGGGTGTGTGTGTGTGTGTGTGTGTGTGTGTGTGTGGTGTGGGGTGTGTGGGGTGTGTGTGTATGTGTAGTGGTATGAGCATAGGGGGTGTGTGTGTGTGTGTGTGTGTGTGTGTGTGTGTGTGGTGTGGGGTGTGTGTGTATGTGTATGGGGGAGGGAGGCACCCTTTCCACCTGGGTCCAAGAGACTGGGCCTGGGGAAGAAGTTTCTTTTTATCTACTTAGAGACTTTGTTTTATTTGTATTTTTTTGAGACAGGGTCCTACTCTGTCACCCAGGCTGGGGTGTGGTGGTGTGAGCATAGCTCACTGCAGCCTTGGCCTCCCAGGCTTAAGCGATCCTCCCACCTCAGCCTTCTGAGTAGCTGGGACTGTAGGCCTGCGTCACCATACCGAGCTAGTGTTTTTTTGTTTGGTTGGTTTAATTTTTTTTGATGCAGATGGAGTTTTGCTGCATTGCCCAGACTAGTCTCAAACTCCTCAGCTCATGTGATTCTCCCACCTCGGTTTCCCGACATTCTGGGATCACGGGCATGAGCCACTGCTGCCTCCCTGTTTTATTAACTGCTGAAAGACCTAGATAAAGTCTGAAAAGCCTTACTATCAGAGCACCATGCTGATATGATTCCCTCTGACTCAAGGGAGGGAGAGGGGAGCTTTTCCTTCAGGCCTGGGTGGCAGTAGCCCAGGTTCTCCAGGCGCCATTTGCCCCAGGCCAAATCACTCGGGATCTTGGATGCAGCTGTCTTTCGGGGTAACCCAAAGGGACCAGATCCTCCCGGGCAGTAGGCTTCTGGGCTGTCCTCTCCTCCTACATCAGCTCAGTAAGATCCCTTTGAAGGGATGCTGTTTCCGAGGCCCCAAAAGCCCAGGCTCATCCCTGAGATGCAGAGGGTGGGCTGGGCTCAGGCAGCGCTCCAGCATCTCCTGGCCGGTGACCCCGGAGAGTCCTTGAGAGTCACTGAGAGATATGGCTGCCCTGCGTTCTCAAGAGGGGCTCTGGGTCATTCCCCACACTCACCTGCCCCCACCCACCCTCACCTGGCCCCCAACCTGACCTACCCCCACATCTGTACCAGCCCCTTTACCTTTACCTGCCCTACCCACCCTCACCTCCCCTGTACCCTCACCTCACCCACTCACCCACCCCTGCACCCGCACCTGTCCCCCACCTTCACCTAACCCCCACCCTCACCTGGCCTTTCCCTCACCTGGCCTCCCCCTCACCTGGCCTCCCCCCTCACCTGGCCTCCCCCCTCACCTGGCCTCCTGCCCTTGGGGAAGGGGTTGTAAGGGGTGGCCCCCACACTGGCTGTCTTGGTGCCCTGCAGAGAAACCAGGACATGAGGGCCACAGTCCAAAAGCTTGCGTCCTAGCAGGTGGAGAAGACAGGGACGTGTTGGGAAGGGCCCTGTGGTCCTGGGTGCCTTCTTGGCCATCAGCAGAGCCTTCATGGGAGCGCCAGGCTAGTGGCACACAGCTGGGTCCCCCGGTGGGTTGGCTGATGAGGCCTCAAGTCCGAGGCGGCAAGAGCTCTTCCAGAGGCCGTTGTCCGAATCGCTCCGGCATACTCGGGCGGGCATGTAGTTAGGAGCTGATTGAAGAGGAGAGACCCGCACACCAGTACTGGGATTTGACTTTCAGGCTAAACTCGAGAATCGTGGCCTCTGCTCTCCTGCCAGAGCTCTCCAGCCAGCGCCCGGGTGTCTCCGCAAGTGCCCGGGGGTCTCCAGCCAGTGCCCGGGGGTCTCCAGCCAGTGCCCAGGGGTCTCCACCAGTGCCGGGGAGTCTCCGCCAGTGCCCAGGGGTCTCCACCAGTGCCCGGGGGTCTCCACCAGTGCCCGGGGGTCTCCACCAGTGCCCGGGGGTCTCCAGCCAGTGCCCGGGGGTCTCCGCCAGTGCCCGGGGGTCTCCAGCCAGTGCCCGGGTCTCTGCCAGTGCCTGGGGGTCTCCAGCCAGTGCCCGGGGGGTCTCCAGCCAGTGCTCAGGAGTCTTGGTTTCTTTGTCTTACAGCCCTTTGTTTTGACCTCTCTGAGCCAAGGCCAAAACCCAGACAGGCAGCCCCACGACCTCAGCATCGACATCTACAGCCGGACGCTGTTCTGGACGTGCGAGGCCACCAATACCATCAACGTCCACAGGCTGAGCGGGGAAGCCATGGGGGTGGTGCTGCGTGGGGACCGCGACAAGCCCAGGGCCATCGTCGTCAATGCGGAGCGAGGGTAGGAGGCCAATGGGTGGGTGGGGGTGCTGCCCCCCAGGCATGCCCGCCGTGTCTTCCGCCGAATGCCAGCCTCTCACAGGCTGGGGTGATTTTCCACCCCGGTGATCCAATGGTTGGCTTTCCGGGATCCCAAAAGCAAACACAGGCTCTTTCACGGGCACTCCAGGGAAGCAGAAAGCCCTGAGGGCTAAAAGGGAAGGGGTAGCGCTGCTGAGAGGTCACAGGGCAGCGCTGGCCAATGGGAGTTGCAGTTGGTAGGTTTTGTACCATCCCTGTTAAACTTGAACCCTGTGCAGAAATCCCTTCCACGGCATGGGGGCTGCCCGTTGACTCGCTCCTGTTCCACTGCAGGGAGCTCCTGGGCTTCTTCCTCCCGGAGGCCCCCGATGCTCCCACCTGTTGATCGTCAGAGCTTCTTGTTGGTGGGAAGGCACCCAGGACCTGAAGGTCTCCAGAGGGAATAGCCAGGGAAAGAGGGAGACCGAAACCCACGTGACATGAAACTCAGGCTCCAAACTGAGCATGGCGGACAGGAGCGCGATGGCCTTCCTCCAATAGCTGGGGGGCTGGCATGAAGACAGGAGCTACAGCCAGCGCAGGTCCTGGGCCAGGAGCCCAGCGTTTGAGCCCTGACTCGGCCACTTACTGCCCACGTGACCTCAGGCGAGTGGCATAACCTCTTGGAGACTCAGTTTCCTCATTGGTAGGAATGGCGGCCACGGTGGTGCAGCCTCTGCAGCACACGGTGGGGTCAGTGGGTGGGAGCCCCAGGTCTGTAAGGTGGCTATGCAGGAGCCAGCTGAGCTGGTCTCCCAATGGCCAGGGCTCCAGGGTCCTTAGCAGCTGTGGGGGCCTGCATCTGTCTCCCGTGGCTGCTGTCAGAAATTACCAGAAGCTAAGTGGCTGAGAGTAATGGACACTTGTTCTCTCATAGTTCCTGAGGCCAGAAGCCTGAGATCAAGGTGTGGCAGGGCCCTGCGCCCTCTGAAGGCTCTGAGGGAACCTTTGGGTTTCTGGTGGCTCCAGGCATCCCTTGACTTGTGGTCATGTCACTCCAGTCTCTCTGACGGCACATTGCGTGCCCTCTTCTGTGTCACTTAAGGACACTTCATTTGGCTTTAGGGCCCACCCTCACCCATTGTGGTCGTATCTTGATCCTTCGTGACATTTGTGAAGACCCTGTTTCCAAATAAGCTCACATTCCGAGGTTCTGAGGTGGACGTGAATTTGGGGAGCACTGTTCAACTAGTACAGAATGTGACCTGTCAGCCTCGGGCAGCCCTGAGAGGCAGGGCCTTGCCACAGCCCAGCTGGGTGCCCTGAGCTCCGCGCTGGCCGAGGAGACGCCGTCCCTGCACCCATCCTTCACCTGGCACCCTCCCGCAGGTACCTGTACTTCACCAACATGCAGGACCGGGCAGCCAAGATCGAACGCGCAGCCCTGGACGGCACTGAGCGCGAGGTCCTCTTCACCACCGGCCTCATCCGCCCCGTGGCCCTGGTGGTGGACAATACACTAGGCAAGCTGTTCTGGGTGGACGCGGACCTGAAGCGCATTGAGAGCTGCGACCTGTCAGGTATGCGCCCCGGTGCCTGCCCTGCCGCAGACACCCTGCCTGCCTTGTCGTCAGTAATGGCAGCAGCTGCCAGATTGTCCGGGACCTGCCGTGAGCCCAGCTCCGCACCGGGAACTTTGCATGTAGCATGTTTAGTCCTCATGCTGACAACTCCAGGCTGGGGTTCCGAGTGAGCCCCACTGGGTAGAGGCAGAAGATGAAGCTCAGAGAGGGTGAGCCAGCTGCTTGGGGCCCCACAGCCGGGGATGGAGCAGGACTTCAGCCTAGCCTCTGCCCCTGGCACCTGCACAAGCAGCTGCTCTGCTCTGGGCTGTGTTAGGCTGTGAGGACTGGAGAGAAATGAGAGTTGGTGCTTAGAGAGGGGGCGCAGGTCCCCGTGGCTTTTCCTCTTACGATGGGGTGGGTGGGGGAGGGGAGGGGCCATGCTTGCAGGGGCCAGTGACCGAGGCCCGCTGTTGGAACTGATGGCCTTCCTTCGGAACCCGGCCCAGGTGGGAGCAGGGCTTTCCGAGGGCTTGGCTTGGGTTGGCCTGCTTCCAGGGACTCTGCTGCAGCTCCCATCCCTGCCCAGAGCACGAAATCCCCCCGGCTCCCTGGCAGCCCTGTCAACCTCTGTCCTCCCAAGCTGAGTGTGGGGCGAGCTCTGGAGGTGAGCACCGCTCAGGGGGGCCCTGTGCTGCTTGCAGGGGCCAACCGCCTGACCCTGGAGGACGCCAACATCGTGCAGCCTCTGGGCCTGACCGTCCTTGGCAAGCACCTCTACTGGATCGACCGCCAGCAGCAGATGATCGAGCGTGTGGAGAAGACCACCGGGGACAAGCGGACTCGCGTCCAGGGCCGCGTCGCCCACCTCACTGGCATCCACGCGGTGGAGGAAGTCAGCCTGGAGGAGTTCTGTACGTGGGGACTGGCGGCGGGGTGGGGCAGGGTGGGCAGGGCGGCCTGTAACCCAGACCGCTAGAGGAGGCCGGAGGCCAGTGCAGGAGCCCGCGTGGCCTCAGCCAGGCGGTGGGCTCCGCCAGATGCCAATCGTTTCCCGCTGGGGTTCAGTGAGACGTCCAAATGTCCTGAGGCCTCTGAGGTTGTTTTCTTTTGCTGCAGAACACATCACCACAAACAGCATTTTAAGACAATACCAACTCTTTTTTTCTTTTTTTTTTTTTGAGTCAGGATCTCGCTCTGTTGCCCAGGCTGGAGCGCCATGGCGTAAACACAGTTCACTGCAGCCTCGACCTCTGGGCTTAATTAAGCGAACCTCCTGCCTCAGCCTCCCAGGTAGCTGGGACTACAGGTGCGCACCACCACACCTGGCTAATGTTTTTTGTAGAGACGGGGTTTCCCCATGTTTCCCAGGCTGGTCTGCAACTCCTGGGCTCAAGCAGTCTGCCTGCTGTGGCCTCCCAAAGTGCTAGGATGATAGGTGTGAGCCACTGGCCTGACAACACCCACGGATTGTCTCAGTTCTGTAAAGCAGAAGTCCAGGCACGGCGTGGCTCACCTGGGTTCTCTGCTCAGGGTCTCACAGGGCCGGAATCAACGTGTCAGCAACGCTGGGCCCTCAGCAGAGGCTCGGTGGAGAAACAGGCTTCCCTGCTCACTCAGCAGGTGGCATTTGTGGGATTGAGGTTCTGTTTTCTTTCCAGTTGTTGGTCGGGGACCACTCTCAGCTCCTAGAGACCACCCCAGGTCCTCGCCCCGTGGCCCCTTTGCCTCAGCAGTGGGGGCTCCCTGCGTCAGTCCCTCCTGCACCTTGAGTCTCTCAACTTGCTCCTCTCCCACCAGCTGGGGAGCCCGCTCTGCTTCTAAAGGCCCCTGTGATTCGGTTCAGCCACCTTTGGATTAGATTAGCCTCCCCTTTGATAGACTCCAAGTCAGCTGATTAATAACCTTAATCACATCCACAGAATCCCTTCTGCCACATAAGGTCATGACGCTGTGCTGGGACTGAGGTGGGAAATGAGGGGGGCATTTAGGATTCTGCCTGCCACTGCCTTGCTGTGCCCCAGGGCTTGGGGGAGGGAGCTGTGACCACAGTCCTTCCTCCCCTGCATGGTAACCATCTGAGAATGACTTGAGACCAGCCTGGGCAACATGGTGAGAACCCATCCCTTACAAAAAATGCCTCCCCCAGGCTGAGCTCCGTGGCTCACGCCTATAATCCCAGCACTTTGAGAGACCAAGGCGGGCTGATCATTTGAGGTTGGGAGTTCGAGACCAGCCTGGCCAACATAGTGAAATCCCGTCTCTACTAAAAGTACAAAAATTAGCTGGGTATGGTGGCAGGTGCCTGTATTCCCAGCTACTGGGGAGGCTGAGGTGGGAGAGTTACTTGAACCCGGGAGGTGGAAGTTGCAGTGAGCCGAGATTGCGCCACTGCACTCCAGCCTGGGCAACAATGTGAGACTCTGTCTCAAAAAAAAAAAAAAAAAAAAAGGGCCGGGGGTGGTGGTGACAAAGGGACCCTATCTCAGAAAAACCAAGCACCTAATCCTTGAGACTGAGGAGGGACACTGTGAAGTGTTTCTGGGTGGGGCGGGGAGCAGAGTGTCTTCTGTCATTTCTTCCACCTGGGAGTGGCCAGCTCTCCCTCCAGGCTGCCTCCTCTTCTTCCCATTGTTGGGATGTTGGACACATTTGGTTAACTGGATAGAATAACACGAGTTCCCAGGGACTTGGTCCATTTGCTATTTTATTTTATTTTATTTATTTATTTTTTGAGACAGAGTTTCGCTTTTGTCACCCAGGCTGGAGTGCAGTGGCGCGATCTCGGCTCACTGCAACCTCTGCCTCCCAGCTTCAAGCGATTCTCCTATCTCAGCCTTCCAAGTAACTGGGATTATAGGCGCCCACCACCACACCAGGCTAATTTTTTGTATTTTTAGTAGAGACGGGTTTTCACCCATGTTGCCCAGGCTGATCTTGAACTCCTAGCCTCAGGTGATCCACCCGCCTCGGCCTCCCAAAGTGCTGGGATTATAGACGTGAACCACCGTGCCTGGCACCATTTGCTATTTTAATTCCCATGTGTGTTAGTGTCCCACGGCTGCAGTAACAAATGACCACAAACTGGATGGCTTAAAGCAACAGAAATGGATTCCCCCAATATGCTGGAGGCCAGAAGCCCGCAACCAAGCTGTTGGAAGGGCTGTGCTTCCTCTGCAGGCTCCAGGGAGAATCTGTTTGTTGGCCTTTCCAGTGCTGTGGGTGCAGGTGTTCCACGCTTGTGGATGCACCACATCAACCTCTGCCCATCTTCGTGTGTCCATCTCCTTTGTGTCTGCGTCTTTACCTCTTCCTCATGGCTGTGTTGCCTCTTACAAGGACATTTGTCACTGGGTTTAGGGCCCACCCAAATCATCCAAGATGACCTCGTCTTGAGATCCTTAACCTGCAAAGACCCTTTTTCCAAAAAAAGGTTATGTTCGCAGATTCTACGCCTTAAGACATGGGTGTATCATTCTGGGGGGCACTATCCAACCCCTTATACAATGAAAGAAGGGAAGAGGGCCACATGTGGTGGCTCACACCTGTAATCTCAGCACTGTAGGAGGCTGAAGTGGGAGGGTCACTTGAGCCCAGGAGTTTAAGAGCAGCCTAGGCAACATGATGAGACCCTGTGTCTACAAAAAGTAAAAAAGTAAAAAAAAAAAAAAGCCAGGTGTGGTGGCTTACGCCTGTAATCCCAGCACTTTGGGAGGCTGAGGCAGGCGGATCACATGGTCAGGAGTTCGAGACCAGCCTGACCAACATGGTGAAACCCCATCTCTACTAAAAATACAAAAATTAGCTGGGTGTGGTGGCGCATGCCTGTAATCCCAGCTACTTGGGAGGCTGAGGCTGGAGAATTGCTTGAACCCAGGAGGTGGAGGTTGCAGTGAGCCAAGATCATGCCACTGCACTCCAACCTGGGCAACAGAGCCAGACTCTGTCTCAAAAAAAAAAAAAAAAAAGCCAGGCATGGTGGTGCATGCCTGTAGTCCCAGCTACTCAGGAAGCTGAGGCAGGAGGGTGGTTTGACCCATAGAGATCAAGGCTACGGTGAGCCGTGATCGCACCACTGCCCTCCAGCCGGGGCGACAGAGTGAGGCCCTGTCTCAAAGTAAGTAGATGAGGAGGAGAGACAAATGGGCAGTTCAGAGTGATGGTCATGGGCACAGTA